>NC_047534.1:34182346-34801096 GCF_012275295.1 Melopsittacus undulatus
CCATCCCAGTGAACATAACAGCAAACAAAAGGAATGTACCAAGCTGACTGAACAGCTCAGGAGGAGGTGGAAAAGTTATTTGTAACCCTTAACAAGCTCATAGCAACGAGATGACATACTAATTTACTGGCTGCTTTACACTGCACAGTCCCCAAAACTAGAGTAAACAGTGCATTGCAGGAATGATACTTGGCTATTCATTTTCTCACCATTCTCAGTTACAAATGTAGAGATTGTTTTGTTTCTTAAGAGTATATTCCCCCAAGAAATACCAGCAGTAATAAAACAAAACAAAACCCCCCAACATCATCATTTCCCAATTCTTAGTAGACACAAACGTTGGCTCAAAGATTTGATTTGGCACCCATGCCCAATGCCAACTGACCACTTAAATTTGTCCCCTTACCTCTGACGTTCTTTATATCTTCCTTGATACGCAGCACGTGGGAACAGGGGACCCCACAAAGCCAGAACTGTTGCCAATAACATACACTCCTTATTCAAAATGCTTCCAGCTTGATGGAGTTTATCTACATTTATTTTATACTAAATATCCTTCTTGCAGAGTCCCTGTCACTTACTAGAGTTTGGAGGAAGTGTCACAGAGTCTCAGTGTCACTTCATTTAAAGCTTATAGTTAGCATACATTGCAGAGGCTTTGTTGCTTTTCAGCTCAAGAGAAAATGTTTCCGAATTTACACAATTTTCTGAAAGTAAAATATGAGGGTTTACAGTACTTAGTATTCCCAAGTTCCCAGGAAAAACTAAATCCATGTTCCCACCTTATACTTTTGTGCCTTCACACAGATGCATAGATCACATTCCCCCTCTATCTGCTTTGTCACTCCATACAGTTTCTAAACCTCCTGCAGAGATTCCTGCTTCTCCAAACATCACTGCAGTTACCATCACCACCAAGACAGAGAAACAGCCAGTTCATATCCACTGTCTTAGACACATTCACTGTAGTGTTGGATAGTCATCTCCTCATAGACACTCACACTGACTACTTCTCATGCCCCAGTCTACTACACAGCCTCCCAGAGTTCTCTTTCAATATTAAATCATCAGCAGTTTCTTCTATCATCTGAAGAGCTGCTTTAAGATTTCCTATTTCAACCCTCTTGTTCTACCTCTCTGCTCTTCATGCTTGGACCCCTTTTCTCATCTGCAGAACTCCAGCTCTCACACACAGAACGTTCTCCTTCTCCAGGCACTAATGAAAGCAAGCCATAGGAGGACTTCAGATCTGTTTTCCAACAAAGAACATTTGGGGGCTGTCAAAAGCCAGCCTCCCAGTAGAAAAGAGAGTTTGGATCAGACAGGAGAAAGAATATCTGTTTAAAACATTTTGGGTTTGCCTTATCTTGCCATAACTGTCATCATCAATACACCTCTTAGGCTTCTCAAAACATAGCTCTGAGCCACCTTGAGACAAGAAATAAGCACACCCTTGTCTTCAGACAGCTGTAACAAGCCCACAAGAACCACACGCTAACAACAGCAACACCCAGGAGCTCTACAGACCTGCTGAGAGAGAGCAGCAAGCCAACCCTGCCTCTACCAGGCCTCCCCATATTAGGGACTATGTTATTTAAAGGCCAAAGAAATTTCAAGGTTAAAATATCCAGGTTTTGTTAGGCCATTTCTTGGGTTTGAGAGGGGCTGGCAAAAAATAAACCCATCTATAGTAGTTTGTTGAAGAATTTAAGTTAGATCTGGGCCTTGGCCAAGTTAGCCATTATAGAGCACTAAACTTCCTTGTTTTTGTCTGTGTGTGTTGGGGGTGAGGAAAGCCAGCAGGATGGGCACCGTGTAGAAACTCCTTGAACCCATGTTCTCCTGTTCCCCCACTCCAGCAGAGCATCTGCTCCAGGCAAGTTAGTGGTAGATGGCTTGAAAATAAATAGAATAATACCTATGCCTGCTCTAACCAGTACACAGGAGGTTTTTTATTGCTTTACTTGCCTGGATCACCCAGATAGAAGCAGTTCTGACCCTAGAAGAGAGCAAACCAGATACCTTGTGCACAACTCTGGTTCATACATAGTCTCATCTCTTCTGCAGACTTGCAGAAAAAAGGCTATAAAGAAGCAGCACAAAACCCAACTTGCATCTACTCCACACAGGACTCAAGCCTCTTGCTACATGCAAGGGACTACTCCTTTGCCCAAATCACTACCTCTATTCTTCTGCAAAGGCACTTCTTTTCACATCACACATGTGCAAAGCTGTTAGCATACAGCTTCTACTCTAATTCAGCACAGCCTTCCAACTTTGCCAACCTCATCCAGAGCACAAAAGTAAACCCCTAAACTTCTGCTCTCTTTCCCACAGGAGCACTACTAGGATCCAGAGTATACGAGGAACAAATACAGCCTACAAAGAAACCAAAATAGACTTTCCAGACTAAAGCAAAAAGATTTACCTCCAGAAGAAAAACTGACAGTACTGTGCTGTGCTCCAGAAATGCTGCTTGTCCCCTGCCTAACTCCTTCCGGGCTCCAGCCAGCCCCTTAGCAGCCAATTAAAAAGTTCACAGGTGCTAAAGTGACAAGTAGCAGAGTATTCTGCCTATCCTGGTCTAGCAAAACTCTAGCAGGGAAGGGCTCACTTCGGCAGATTTGAAATGCTTTAATTAAACTAAGTTTAAGAAAATCCTTATTAGTCCCAAAACCTTTGGGTTTTTATGCAAACTTTTAGAAATGTTAAGCCACCGATGGTTTGTTTGCATTCTCTATCTCAGCTGATTCTGGGCATTTCTGTATCTGACCTTCATTTCCAGTTGTTATCTGGAACATACATCCATACATACAACAGCCATGCAGCTTGGTACAGCTGTGTTCCAACCAAGTTTTTTTTCCTTAATATATATATTTCAAGTGCTGGTTACATATAGTGTGTGTGAGGGAAACATTTACTTTCGTTTCAGCTTTTCTTCTGATACGATTCCAGATACTGGATTAGAGTTATGTAATAACAGTGTTTTTCAGTTTGAGACAAAAAGCTAATAAAAACATTACTTTCTATTCTCATCACCTCTGCTTGGGCAAAGCTGCATTCTTAAACAAAAAGAGGGATTGTGCTTAAAAAATTGTTCTACCTGCTCTGGTTTCCCAGGCTGTTACTGGGAATTTGAGCTGAAAAGATGTGGGAAGAATATGTTCATGAAACAAATAATGATACTGAAGAAAATACACTGATGGGTTACAAATGCAGGTGGTTTTGACAGGTGATGCTAATAAAGCCTCATGGAAGGCTATCTCTATTGCTGTCTTCTGGCTCCGTAGCTCAGGAAAAGGGAAGGAAAACCAGCTGTGCACAAAGAGGCTTTTGGCCTTTAACCTCCACCCAGGACATTTTGTATTGTGCTAGTGAAGGCTTCAGGCTAAGCTCCTCTGCAGGATAGCCTGGGAGGAATACTGACTCAGCAGGTCCAATTTATGTATGGTTTGTGTTGTCATTTCCAGGCAAATCACTCACCTCTCTGAGCTCAACTTCAGGTTACAAACCTATTTTGTACCTAACAATATCGAGCAGCATTTTTACTGGTCCTTACCTACCTCTCAGGGTGGAATGGCAGGCTGACAGCTCCCAGCACATCCTCCTCAGAATCCTTGAAGAGGCTCAGAGATGGTAGGAGAAACCTAACCCAGTGAGGTTCACTCAGCAACAGCCAGGTTTCATAGGGGTTACTGCATCCTCTGAACTCTGGTTTAAAAGCTGCATAAACCCAGACACAAATAACATTACACTTACTTGGTGCTTTTGCACTCGCACAAACAGTTTTCACCAGAAGCTCTCAGAATCAGTGGGTCCCCTTATATGTATTCCATAGAAACAGTCCTTTTCTTGTTACCCCAGATGTGGTATACACATGTGTTTCTTTTTAATACAAAATAGTTTCAGCTACAGAGTTCACAGTCTAAATACACAGATTAGACAAATCAAGATATGGGAACAGAAAAGAAAGGTAAAACCTCTTGATCAATGATGGTACAAAACCAGTTTCACTCTCACACCCCACCACACTTTGCTGAATCACACTATCTTGCCCTGCTTTAATTGCTCTGGGCAGTTTTAATGAAGCCATGCAGAGCTGGAAGATGATGATTCTTTTGGGTCGTTCACATTAGTCTTAGCAGGCCTTATGGTGTCTTGAAATAGTTTTGCTCCCTTCTTATGTTTAAAAGAAGAAGTGGCTCTTCAAAGGTGGAACCCACTGCTGGCAAGAAGGAGCTAGGGATGTTTGCTATTAAAGGACTTTTTGACTCTTTACCAATGTCTTACAGCATTGGTAGACACACAAAATCACTTGCTCCCTCAGACATCTCTCCTTCTCAGCCCTTCTGCTTAGATCTTGGTGCCAACAGACTTAGGGTTTAGGCAAATTATGAAATTGAGGAACTCAGTTTCCCAGTGTGCTACTTCAGTTCAGAGAAAAATCTTGTCAGAGAGGGTAAAATGGAAGGAACTGCATCTTCCATATCACAGAATCATGTTTAGCCACACAATACTCACAAGATATGAACTGAATTAATGACATTATGCCCCGTATCCATTTTCATGAGAGGGTAGTGTGGCATAGCTCTTGATGCTGGGTGGTAATTGTCTGACTCTGTACCAGTGAGAAACAATTTGGAAAGCATCATGGAAGATTATTCTTATAACTCATCTGCTAAAAAGAAAAGAAAAAAATGAGGATGACTGAAAGTGCTTGACAATTTAGTCCACCTGAGCAACCTTGTCAAAAAGAGAAAATTACTGGAAATGCCAAAAGTTTCCAGGTTTTAGTGTCAAAGAAGCACCTTTCTTTGGGATAGACCTTTGAAAGAAACTAGCTGGAGGGGCAAATAGACAAAATGTAACAAAATCCTAGGACAGTGGGCATGGAAGTCTTCTTGAACTGAATCAGCTGAGCTTGATCTGAAGGAATCCCAAAATAAAAATCAAAGGAATCCAGGATGAGCCTCCCAGGGTAGTGAGCAGTGCACCCAGTACAGCTTGTGGGGTCAGGCTCACATGCTGTTGGATCACTCTTCACTGCACACAGAGGATGGGTGCTCCTCCACCCAGGGGGGGCACAGCTGCCTTGGCTTCTCACTGATGTGCTGGTGGCATGAAGCAGAAGTAACATTTGCCTTAAGGAGAAAGCACAGGGGGAGCCAGGAGAGCTGACCTCAGAAGCAGGCAGTTTCTGCCACGAGAAGAAGCACAGCTCTTTTCTTCACCAGACTGGACCCTTTCTCAAATGTTTTAAGACCTTTTTATCTGCCTTCGTGGCAGAAGGACACAACTGCAGGTCCAAGAGGGAAACCTGAAAAGCCGTCAGATTCCTCAGTGTGCTTACTCCACTGGCCCCTTGAGCCTTGCTCACAAACTCAGTTGAGCAAGGAGAGGCCCCTGTGAGTGCTGAGGGGCTCTGGACCAGGGTGAGGCTAGTTAAAGCAACTTGTCTTTCTGTCCAAGCACTTGAGCTGAGAGAGACAACTGTGAAACCAAACTGATTCTGATAAAAGATGATAAAAACTGTTCCTCTAAATCAAGACAAGAACTATTGAAGATGTCTCTGTGAGTCCCCCACTGCAGGAGGGTGACCCTAGGAGGGGGAACATGGAAAAAAAGCTAAAATAAGCTTATGAGATCCCAAATGAATGTTTCAGTTTGTCACGAGGCTGCTAGTCTCTTCAGGCTGACCGTGTCCCCACCCCAGGGTGAACAGACTGACAGCAGCCATGGGTAGAGGCAGGAAAAGAGCCACTTGCAAGCCTGGCCCAAAAACACATGGGTCTCAAGAGAAGGGCAGTCACACAGGTTGCCAGGAACAGATCTGCCTGCCCATGTGGCTGGTTCCTTTCAAGAACTGGCAGAAATGCTGAAGTCCCACAGTTTTGGATATGTTGAATCAGCCTTTACCAATGAAAAAAAGATGCTGTGCTGGGTAATTTTCCACCAGCTCTAGTTGCAGGATACAGTAATCAGATGGTGGGGTGATCATTATTACCACAGGCACTTCTGCCATATTAAAAAGGAAACACAGTACAGACCAGTAGGACGAGCCCTGGAGACTTTGTCCCGCATGCTGTTATACACCTGGGGCGCTAACACATGAATTCTTCAGTAGTGGGATAACACCAATTCCTACAGAGAGAATGTGGGCAGAGATCCCACAAGTTATGCCTGAAGAAGAGCTGATTAGGGATGCCAAGTTTTGTCCGTGTGTAAATTTACAGTTGGTGGCATTTCCACTGTAAGTGCCATTGTCAAGATTTTAGGATTGGATTGCAAAAAAAACCTGCATTTGACTGAAACTTGCCATTCAACTTCTCATCATCACAGTAACATACCATACTGTACCAAGAATGAAAAGAGAGAGAGAGAGAAAACAACAACATTTAGCAGGTTTTAAAATTATGCAGATATTTTTAATGGCTTTGGAGTATTCAGACACTCACTCATATGTCAGAAAACAGATTTGATTTATAGGAATGACATTTGGCAGAGCAATTAATCCGTACTATGTTCTAATCATGTTTGGTATAAGGAGAGGAAAAAAAAGTCAAACTTAGGTTTAAAGCTGACTGTGCCAGGAATTATTTTCAAAGAAGGCTCAGAAGGCTTTTTAGTAAGCTCAAGGACAAAATCTGGTCTTTTATTCCTTCCCCACTCCACCACCCAACAGGAGAATGAAGACTGCATCCCATTTTCTAGTTGATCTCAACAATTAAATCTTCTTGCCTCCTGTGGAGGTAAAATGGGAGCCTGGACCTCTTTGGTTGCTAAGCAGATAAACCCTCTTTCCCACATTATTCCTCATTCCCAGTGAAACTGCCTAAAGGAAATCTTGAGAGGGAAACTATGGACATAAAAAGAATCAGAGCAGGGATTTGCCTTTGCATGAACGCCCTTTGGTCTGGTTTGTTTTTCCTGGAATGAAACTTTCATTGGTCTTATTTGTGTCCATCTTAGAAACATTTATTGAGACAGAAATGTACAGCTCCCCCCCTGGCATTCCTTAGATCTCCACTGCCATTTGCTATGGGGGCTGTCATGCCACAGAGAACAGTGCTGCTGCTCAGGCACCTTGCAGTGCAGGCACCACTGCAGCAGGGCCCAGGCCCAAGGGGAACCCACTCTGCAGCTTCCTTCCTGGGTGCAGGGTGGGATCTTCATGTCTTGGGCCCTGGGACCCTCTGTCCCCAGAAGGGGTGTCCTGCTGAGACCCAACAAGCTCACCTGGGAGGGCACAGCCAGACTGCTCACATGCCCAGCAGCTGTCCGTACTCCTCTAGGTAGACCCATGGCTGCCAACACCTTTCTTGTGGTGAGCTGGTTTTGTACAAGCATAAGCCTCTGTTTCTTTTATCCATGATGTTGAGTTCTTCAGAGAGGAGAAACAACCCTGTGTTTCTCATTCAGTGTGACAGACATGACCATTAAGAAAAGCTTCTCTGACAAATCCATTATGGAATACAAGAGCAAGCATTACATGGTAGCTTTCACTTGGGGACTTTGCAGAAGCTATGTGCCAGCTCACACAATAACTGCACCATGTCTAACACAGCACTAGTGCCAGTTTGCCGGGAGAAATCTCTCTTAAAGCCTATTTTGTCTCAAATCCCTAAGAATTAAGTCGAACAGCTGTTCCACAACATACCAACGTTAGATGTGCACTTGTGCTTGTACCATGGACTGCTCTACACTGGTGGTTGGGCATTCACCAACAAATCAAACAAATCTAACACTTCATTTCATTTTCCCATTTCCTGGGTATGTTTGGGGTTTTTTTAATCATATTTCTTAAAACCAGACCTCCTCCCTCCATTAGCTAGTACCTCTCATTCACACCTCATCTCCCAAAACACCAGCTGAATTTATTCACCAATGAAAACATATTCCTCTACACTCCTTCCAGGATAGCTTTGAAAATCCAAGGTTTACACTTTTAAAACAAATAAATAATTATTTTAGCAGGTTGGGTTTAACACCTGCTATGAAGATTGCAAAACCATTCCCATTCTACCTGTGACTCAATTTTCTCACACTCATAACTCAGAAAATATTTGCCTCTGGGTTTAATAGCTTCCATATTTTTTTCTGTCTGAAGATGTATCGTTAAATATTATTACTACTGGAGGTATGTTTGGGCAATATCTTTCAGACGTATTTGAATTAAAGGGAGAGAGATGAGGAATTCTGACCGGATGCACTATTTCTGGAAGATGAGTTACAAAGAACCAGCTGGTCTGAGCTAGCTTCCACTGAAAATTATACCTTTAGGAAAGACTAAGGTAGGAGAGAAAAGTTCAAAGACATTAGGGAGTAACTTCTGGGACTACTGTAGCAGCCACTGACTGTCTTGCAGCCAAACAAGCATTCAAGTCAGCTCTTTGCAGGTTTTTGCCAGCTTATTACCCAGCTGTACTGATCCAACAGGCCAGAGAATGCTTGCGGCAGCCTGCACAGTGGGACTGTAGCTCTTCCAGGGAAAGGGGCATACCCCAGCATCCATCGAAAATCACAGTAAAATCCAATGCAGTAAAACATCAACATTAGCAACTGAAAGGAAAGGGAAATCACAGAGAAAAACATCAGACTTGTGTCTTGTCAATCCTGGCCACAAACATGACCACGCTCTGCAATGGTTTCTCCTCGCTAGCACATATTGCTAGCACATATCCTCTGCCACAGATTCTGCTTTTGCGATGTGAGCTGGTGGGATGGGTGAAGCTAAATGGAGGGCTAAGAGGGGAATCTCTCCACCATATAAACTCTCAAAGGAGCTCTGTGCAGGCAAAATCTCCTACCTATGGGGGCTCCCATGCGTGTTAATGGGGAGTTTCTCCCTGACACACACATCTGAACTGCCTCACTGCCATACCTGAGAAACTTGTACATTTTGCTTTGATAAATCTGCCTTCAAAACTCTTTTGTACTGCCTTGTGCCTGCTAGAGAGGGAAGAAGAGTTTGGGGCAGCTGATGAGGTTGCTCTTCAGGCCCCCCAGGCTCTGCCTCACACCAGCTGGGGGGCAAGTGTGCCCATGCAAGTGCCCCAAGGCTGCCACCCTTAAGTCATCAGCTGGCTGTCCCAGCCTGGAATGGAGCTGCTGTCTCCACAGTGCAGAGACTGAAGGTTGTGTCCAGTCTTTCTATTGCCTTCCTGTTGAGAAAATTCCTGCCCGCCCAGATGTTGATCTCCAAGTGTCAAGGGCAGCCCTGTGCTCACTTTGCCCCCTTCCCAGCAGCCAGCCTTTATTTAAGCACTGACTTGGATCTCAGTGTGGTGCTGTGAGCTGCTACGTGAAGCTAGCTAGAGGATGGGTTACCCAAGGTATGAATTAATTCAAGGTGACTTTAAGCACAAATAGTCCGACATAAAGAACCCCACAAAATAAAACTATGGAATAATAACAAAATGTGGCTTTTCAAGTCCCCTGCCTTTTCCAGGGGAGCATCTTAGGGTGTTACACTCTCACATAAGCTAGTTAAAATTGGAACAAATAAAGATCCTAAACCAAGCAACACTTCATGTGCAAGTATGAGGCCTGATGCAGCGCTCAGCTGAATCAAGAGAAAGGTGCCTATTCAGTTCCCTAGGTCATAGCTACCATGCTTTTATCAGAACATAGAATCTGATTTACACATTTTCACATGGTATTTTGCTATAAAAACTTTCTATTATACCTGCCTGAATCTTTATCTCCTAGATTTACTACTAATCAGCGCTTTCTCCCTGCACTGACAGAGACAGATATGTTTCTCATACAAGTACACAAAACTGGTAAGTGTTTCAGGTTTGATGTTACAGCATTCACTGTCACCTTGGTATCTGCTGCTGCCAGTTATTGTCTTCGCAAGCTCTTTGTCAGAGTGCTTTCATTTTTGCTGGAAGGCTTTCAAGTTCTTTGTGAGTTGAAATCCACATCACACACAGGCATACAGGCATGCACACACACTGCTTTAAATATCATAAACAAATGATACCATGAGCCTTTCCAAAGCATCTTAAAGAGCTCTTTTCTTTCATAAGATGATGTATATGGATTTTTCTGAGGATGCCTCATGCACTGTTTTGGGGATTTTTTTGTTTTTTTAATAATAGGAAATAGGTGTTTCCTCAAAGCCTCAGTTTTGAAATTTGGAGTGTGGGTTCTTCAGTAGGTGTGGCAGCATGTGGGTATTCTCTGCTGTTTTTAGAACTCAAGTTGCTATAACAACCCATGGCATCTGTTCAACCCACTACCTAAGAGGCCCCTTTCTTTTTTTCTTTTCTTTCTTTCCTTTTGGGCCTCCTATTCTTCTGAAGTCAAGTGCTTTGCTTTGATTTTTATTTCAGGAGCTAGCTTATGCTCCAACATCTATATGCAGAATGAGATGAAAGAAGACAAAATCTGTGCTGAAAAGATCACAACTTTGGGAGAGTATCTGGCTGAGTGGGATGAGTTCAGGGCTGGGCCCTGTTACTGCTGAAGTAAAGACCCACCAGTTCCTGCTGTAAGCCTGGTATTCACTGCCCTGGCTTATGAAAGTGGGGGTATCCCTGCTGAACGACAGAGAAGTGATGGACACTACCAGGGAGCCACTGGCAGAACAAGAGCCAACAGATGGACAATGAGTATAACTGGCTCTGTATAATTATTATGTTTCCTCCTTATGAGATGCTTTCTTCTCTTCTGGAGAAAATTCAGATTTTTTATTGAAGTGGATTGCAGGAAGGAGAATAAAAGAGGCAGAATTTCATTCATTCATACCAGAGCAGCAGTGGCACACAGGCACTGGGGTTTTGATATCCCCCCCTCCCTGTGGGTTAGCTGCACAGATTTCATGCTTCAGGATACAGCACTTCCTGCGAAAATAAAAGGAGTTTGTCACTGGTAGAGTCCTTAGCTGCAGTGCCACTGGGGAAGATCTAGTCCAGCTACCGAGTCCCACACATGGAAGAAAATGGGAATGTAGCTACAGTTCTTGCGAAGTAAGCAGGACACTGGTTTTAATGGGAATATTTCTGGTTTAGGATGAAACATTCTGTCTGTGATTTTTTAAAAATACTTAGGATTTTCTATCCGCATAAATAACTTTCATTAAAACTTTAGTTTTCCAAAAAAAAAAAAAGGACTTTTCACTAAACATTGGCATTTTCTCATCAGCACAGCTCCAAAATGCTACTGCTGTCAGTCAACTGCTAGTAGTGTTGGGCACACCGTGTCTGTCCAGCCCCTGAAGTAATGTTTTGGCAAAAACTAGAAATTGAGGTGGCATTTCTTAGGGGCCTCAGGCCAAGCTGAGTGTCTCAGAAGCACTGCAGCAGCGTTCACAATATCATGCAGAGTGACAACTCTCCCATATGTAATTCTGGACACAGGTAACTTATAAATGAACTGAGGAATAAGCTGTCCCGTCCTGACCCACATACACCTCTGAATTCATGCCTCCAAACCAAGGCACTGCTGATGAATGTGCTCAGAGCTATAGACAAGGATACAAAGCTCATTGTGGGCAGGATTTGCAGGCTTTCAGATGCCACATGAGGTCTGTAGGAAGCCAAGCTCCTTGTCTCATGCAGCTGGCCCTGCCTGCAATGAAGCTTTCCAGCAGAGAAAGTTCCTACAGGTAGCAAGAGGCCTGGTGTCCTGGAGTGATGTAACATGTCAATTCAGTCCCAGCCTCTCCCCACCCCACGCCAGATATTGAAGGCAAGAGTTCATAGGGACTGGTGGGCTCAGCAGTGAACAGGGCTGAGCCATACAGGCAGGAAAAGGTGGCTCTTGGATCAGTGCTGGGGACAGGAGATGGCTTAGAGCCATCCCAGGGACTGGGAGGATGGAAAGACTCCAGAGAGATCTGTCCTCCTCAGTCTCTCCTTCCTCCTGTGCTGCCACTAGACCTAATCTTAACCTTCACTTCTACCTAAATACAGAGAAGTATCTTTCCTTACTGAGAGGCAGAGATATGCAAGATGTCCTTCACTTCACTTTAGGACTTTGAGGGCTAACTGTAAGGAATCCAGTGCCATGAAAACTCCCATGAGGGGCAAGCAACCTGGTTTCCCATTTGTCTCAGGAAGCATGAGATAATTTTCTCTGAAATCACACCTTTCTCCTTCAAAGCTTCTGTGTATATTTGGTAACTTTTACATATGTCATTTCTGTACAACAGCCACAGCTCCCACCTGGAGTTTTGCAACATTGTCCACATGTTACCTTTCCTGCAGGATATAAATGTGTTACTGATACTATTTTTGCACTACAGAGAGAAAATGAGAGGTAAAAAAAAAAGCAGAAGGAATGAAGTTGCATGCCAGCTGCCAAACAGGGGCTCACCTTGCACTGCAGAAAAGAGAATGAAGAAGAACCACCTTTCGCTTTACTTTGCAAATGCACAGAGACAGGATACCTCTGTCTTTGTGCACAGGGATGAACACCAACCATTCTGAGCTGCCAGCAATCCTGTTTTTGGTCAGGGTCCTGAGGATCTCACTCCCAGCAGGTAGGTCTCTGAGGTTCAGCAGCTACAGTGCAGTGACACTGAAAGTGGACCTTCATTCACCCACAGTCATCAATAGCCTTGGCACTAGCAGTGCCCACTCTTTCTTCCTTGTAGTCTGAAGGCAAGAAAACATGTGGGCATCCCCACTGAGATTCCAGAAGGATATCTGTAGAAGTGGTTGAAAAGAACTGGAGAAGTACAGAAACAATTGCAGCTATTGTAGAGACCATGTAACCCAAAGTAAAAGTGGAATGAGAAGAGAAGATCTCAGTGTTTGGGCAGGAGCCAAATTTAAGAACCTATGCAATGTGCCAGCTCCAAATCAAGAGCCAAAGAGTGACAGCGGATGGATTTATCCTGCAAATACTTCCTAGTGACACCAGTGCAGCACAGGAATCCTCACCTTTGTAGGATTCGTGTGCTCACCAGGTGAGGATAGCCATGCACAAGTACTCATGGGTAGAACAAAACTGGCCTAAGAATTGAAACCATGTTCAACATGTGTATGTTTGGTTCTTCTCTGTGGAATGATGACTCCCTTTTAACATCCTTCAGTCTTATCCTGGGTTGCAGTCAATCAGCACAGTTTAGCCTTTCTATGCTGGTATACATCAGCCTTACAGACCCAGTGTTCTGTATAAAGGCTGTAATAAACCATTATGGTGTTCCCAAAGACTGGTTATTGGAAAGGCAGGAATCTCAAGATTAGTCTAGTGGAAAACACAGACATACCTGATTTTTTTCCTTCACACTTCTTATTTGACTTGCACTCTGAAAAATGTTAGAGTCACCAAAAGGTAACACCTCAATATTTTAAATGGACACATTTATTTCTATTCTACTTTATCAAGAGCATTTCTTACTCATTTGGGTAGGAGAGAGGCCACATAACCATCTGTTCATTCGTCAACATTCTCTAAACCCCAGGATTAATAGACTAGTACTGTGAAGCCCAATCAGGAGATAATATAGGTAGAGTCAGACTTTACTGCAACTTAATGCTCCTATCACAGTAATATGATCTGATCCAGAGCCTTAATTTCTTGGTGTAGGCTATAAACAACTGAAATAAAGATTTCTTTATTGTAGACATGGCAGTTTTGATCACAAATGATTAATGTTCCTTATGAAAAGTCCAATAAGCAATGTTGTGAAATACCTTTTTAAGCTTCATTTCAAACTTTCATACTAGGCTTTCATCCTCATTCTGCCAGAGCTCAAATCCAGACAAGTCTACCCATCTTCTGGTCATATCTCTGCATTGATACTTGGAAATCATAGATCTAAAATGACAGTTCTCTAACTTTTTCTATGTTGAACTAAAATGCTGATGCAAAACACTCCGATCAATATGGCTCTTCTCTAAATCAGGATCCAGGACTGGGGCTCAGATCCACTGGCTGCTGGGGAAATTGTTCCACCCTGACCATCAGACAGAATTATAGATCTCCAGAACATTTTGAGCGTTTGGTACTTTGGTACCATTTTGAGCTTTCTGCAGTAGGGTTCAGTGGCATTAAAGCCTGGACTCTTCCATATGTGTAATCAGCATTGACAACTTGTTAAGTAATTCTTCTGAAACTCAGCAAGGCGAACATAAGAGATTGCCTGTGTTCCTTGTACAGGTTGGGACCACATGCAGACCAAGAGATGTTTAAAGTATTTTCATTAGGCAGCGTTTCCAGCTATACCACTAACAGTGTTCAAAATGGAAAGCAATTCTCTTCCTGGCACCATTTCAGAAGATCTAAAATGCATCATTCTAATTACTGCCTGACAAATAATCCTGGAATGCTAGCTGGGAAGTTTGAAGTGCAGACAACAGATATATTATCATCACACTGGTATATTGAACTTTTTATGATGTCTAATATCTCTAAGTTATAAATGAATGAAAGCATCCTTTGCCACTGGTGGAGTGCAGCCCTCTAGCATGCAAACTGAAGGTTCAGATGTTACTATGACACAGCTATAAACCCAAGGTCATTTTGTGGTAAAACAGTCCAGAAGAGGTGCCAAATCTGTCTTCAGATCATCTTGATCATTCTGGGCAGTGATTTAATTCACTCTTTCCTGAAATTCATAGAATTAACTTAACTCTTTGCAGTTCTGTTTTTGTCACAGAGTGACTGCCTAATCTCAGGAAGACTGGAGTTTCCTCTATCAAGCCCACACATAGATCTGTACCTGTTCGGAGCAGCAGAGCTCAATTCAAACTTCTTCGGAGGTCTGAATAATTAATTCCCCCCCCCCCCCCCCCCCCCCCCCCTTTCCAGGTTCCTGGCAGCATCTGGGATCTCCACACTCCAGAATACCAACAGTGTCTTTGTTCTCCTCATACACATAGCCCCACTGTGGGCTGAGGGTGTGCAGAGACTTCACTGGACTGTGGGTATGCCTGCTTGGCTGTTGTTTGAGGAAGCTTCCATGTCAACTTTTCTAAACATTGCCTGTCACTTGTATGAGGTGCACTTAACATGCAGAGTTAATTTAAAGCCAAAGCCTAAGTGAGCCCAAGTAAATGAGTGTGATTCACATGTCAGGAGATCAAAAGGAGTTTCAAGTGGGAAAAGCAGCCATTAGGAGAGGTAAGAAAGTAAAGGCAGTCCCCTGTGCCCCTGCAATGCCTATACAGTCATGAACTGAGCTGAATAATGAAACTGAAAATTGTGCTAGCTGCCATCTGTAAGCACCTCTGGCAGTTATTGCTTATCACCCAGGCTAGCAATGTGGACTGATTTCATGGTATTCAATTAATTTAAGCCCCCCTCACTCTTCTCTCTCTTCCTTCCCCCTCCTTTCTAAGAAATAGCTATTTGACATAAACATCTTTGTTTGGCATATCACTAGATCTGCTGCTAATTATAATGCTGAACCCAGATGCTGGTGGAGGAAATTAATCTACGTCCTGCGTAGTTTGTTGGGCTTGTTTTAGTAGATTTGCCAAATATTTAGTGAAACCCTCATATGACTTTTATTATCTGGAGATAGATATTAAAGAGCCAAATACTGTTCTTATTCTCACTAGTGTAAACCTAGACAGTTCCATGGAGGGAAATAAATATAGTTACATTACTATGGATTTACATAACATTAGTCTAGTTTTACAGTACTGTAAATCCTCAACAGTCAAACTAGGAAGCTAAACCACAAATACTCCATCATCTAAACCTAGACTCTTCTCTTAGCTGAAAAGCACAGTTTGGAGCCTGAGCAAAATGCCAGTATTCAACATTTATTTTGCTACATTGGCATACAAAAATCACTTTTATTTTACAAGTTGGCCTACAGAAAACACCTGTGGAATAACTGGCATCAAAATGATTCTGCTGAGAAAAACAAAAATGTTTCATTGTAAAGCAGTTCAAGCTATGAGCTGTTCCAGGGGCCAAAAAGACTCATTTTCCTACTTGGTTCACCTGAGTTTCCCCCAACACCCCATAATATATCACCAGCGAAGGAAGGCCACTGGTGGTGGAAGCTGTTTGTGTGTGTCCGGCAATCCCAGAGTGAGCACTGGCCCCAGACTGCACACCTGAAGTCCCTGGAGGCACCAAGAGCTCACTTGGACACAGGGGAATTTCACACTCCCCCAAAGAAAAACATTTCAGTTCCTTTAGGAAAAATGGTCCAACCATAGAAAATACACATTTCAGCTGCAGAAAAACTGACCATTTCTCTGTAGAAAACATTGGGTTTTGCTAATCTCCCCTTTCCCCACCCATTTTTTTACAACATAATATTTTCCTGTTGCAAAACCATGAGGCAGGGAAGCATCAAAATAGCTGGTGTTTCCCACACAGAAAACAAATGTAAGCTTTCAGCTCAAAGCTTGAAACTAACCAAAAAACAAGCAAACAACAAATCCCAACAGCCTTTAAACCCCAAATCACCAAAGTCAGTGTTCCCCAAACAGAAGCAAGTCTATGTTGTGAAAAGTGTATTTTCCATGAGAAACACAACTGACAGAACATTTCCCACCCTGCTCACAGACAAAACTGAGTAAGCCAGAAGAGCATCCCTGTATGCCAGCTGACATTTAAGGCAGTAGTATCATTTAAGCAATGCAGATCTAAAGACAGGAAATTTCCTAAGGAAAAAAATAAGAACCTTGCTGAGAGATGACAACCTCTGGTGCAAAGAATGGCTGCTAATCCCAGCTGGTCAGCATTTGCAGGAAATGCCATAGCCCTCAGCTGGGGTGATGACTGTAGAAAGAAAACAGAAATTTAAATAGATATGTGGCTTTATCTATGGCATTTACAGTGCATTGTTAGTTGTAGTTACCCCATTGGAAAGATACCTTTCAGAGAAGCACTAGATCCTATGATTACAAGTGTGAAACAGGCTGCTGCTATCAGAAGGGGCAAAGAGACCCCCATCAGTAAGACACAATTTCCCATTTCATGGAACAGGCTGTGCAGCCCAACTCACAAGTTAAGAGATCCTCAGGGATCCATGTAGATCAAAGTAATTTACAGGAGCCTGAGGCTAGCTGTACAAACTGAGCAAAGTCATGTTCTCAGCCTGACAATAATTGAGTGGGACAGATTTTAGGCAAAACAAGTTCTTGCTTTGTGCAGTACTTGGAAGTCCTCCACAGTTTTTTCCTACACAGGTACAGTAAGCAACAGCAGGGCAAGTTCTCTGTCGAGAGGAACCACTTTTATTGCAGATGTGAAGACACTGCCACCAAATAAAAAACATCAAAACATTTATAGTCTCTCTTACATCCTTTTCCTTGGATATTCTCTGTGGAGCTGTTTGCCACCTGAGTTTGCTCTGCATTTTGCCCAGACTACACAGGTTTAATTTTCAAGTGTCTTTTCCAAGCCAAGAGGGGCAGAAGTAATTTACTACATTAACAGGCAGGTTAAATATCTTTCCAAGCAGCAGCAAATGCTTATCCTTTTTGACAGATGTGTCTGGAGCAGCAGAGGGTGCATTCACCTTTGATGTGGGTTTGGAGAGCTCCAGTGCTTTGTGTAGTCTTTTGGGCTAAAGCAAACACAACATAATTTGCCTTTCTGCAGCATGGTTCCAACTCAAGCTAGAATCTGGCAAAGCAAAACAATGCTAATAAAGCAAGTGTGAAGGAAATACGAATATTCATGATTTGCATGGCAACATCTTCTACAGTCCTTTGGACACTAAAGTAAAAATGGAACCTTAGACTTGCTTTTCTTCTCCTAGAAGCCCAGCTACACGTCACAGCTGCCCAGTCAGCACCACCCAGAAAACAGAATTGAACCTTGCTTTCCAGAGGAAGGTCTTCAACTAACACTTTGTGCTGCAGCTACTCACAAGTTTAACCTTTCTCACTGCACATGGATTTGAGGGACAGAGGTATTGACCCCTGGGGGCAGTGGTAAGAGCACAGAAGCCCCAGACTACTCAAATGTACACCCCATACATTCATCAATGGAGTCAGGGTACAGAGGATGCAGTTTACAAAACAGTCCAGTTACCAGTCTAGAAGGAAGGGAAGAGCTGGAGACAGCACAACCTCTTCCTTCTAAACTGCATCAGGGTTTCCAGAATCACAGAAATCACAGCAGAAATGTGGTTGCCACACATTTAAGAAACTGACTTCAGGTGGGCAACCTGCTCTGACAGATTTTGCATTAACACACCAAACTGTACTTGCTAACACTTCACATCAAAAAGCAGGTGCATGCATACATGCGCAAGCAGCAAACCAGGACTCCAAACCCTGATCCAGTTGGAGCTCGATCCAAGGAAGCATGGGACACTGCCAGGGTTCGAACATGAGGCTTGGCTCCAGAAAGGATGGGAACCACTAGACGACACACTTCTTTGGCACAGGTGGAGCCCAACCCCAGAGATCTGGAAGACAACCAAATACAGACAAGCCACTACAGCCGGCACTCAACACAGCTTCACACAAGCATCCTCCTGTAACCTTCTAGCTTTTCACACAGTGAAAAGACAGTAGCTACAATATGAGGAGTAATGCTTTCAGATATCAGTGCGATATATGGCCCTATGGAATAATACTTTATACAGGTAAATATCCAGTTGTTCTTGTGGTACCCTCTTGATTGCCATTCAGCCCACAATGAACACTATCAGTGTAGTAAGCTAATAGAATTGAAATGTTAACTAAGCTTATTGATAGTACCCTCTATCCAGTCCATTATAATCTCTGCCTAGAGATTGTGGACTTCATAATAGCTGGCAATAAAATATTTTTGTCCATAAAGAAGGAAGATAAACACTGCACATATACTTTGCTAAAAAGCATTGAATGACTTAAAGTTTTTAAATATGCAATGCTTATTTCAACCAATAACATGTTATTGTTTCATAAAAGAATTCCTTTTACTGTCCTTTTAGTTACAAATTCTGTTTTTTCAAGGACAACCTAATACAGTCATTTAAATTGCTGGCATTTATATCTCTAATAAAATGTAACCTGATAATCAGAGACTATAAAGGATTTTTTTTCTCTTACATTATCACAGAGCAGCCATAAAAGTACAAAATCCACTGAACTGTGTGTACCTAGTCCTAATGACAATCACAGGGCTTCATCCTTCTGGCCTCAGCAAAACCCAATAGACTGGGCCCCTGAATGAAAAGACTAAAATGGTTGTTCCCCTCAAATATTTACTCAAGCTTCCCCCTTTCTCAAACCAGATGCCAAGCTCCTGCTGCCTCTTCACTTTTAAGAGTACTTGGCTCTTTGCTTTAACTCTTCTAGTGCTCTGGGTGAGCAGAAACGTCCGTGCAGATCACACCCACTGTCACATTTACATCAGGAAGGGACTGGGGGAAGAGCTGCCACTTCTGTTTTACAAGAGTGCTTTGGGCGTTGGCACATACATACACAAAGTGGCTGTTTTACTTCCTCCTGAAGACATATTTTAATGACTTATTTATTATACTTTCATTTTACTTCGGGTGAACAGAAACGCCCTGTTTAGATGCACTTTTATACAGCAATCCAGCAGCAGGCAGCAGGGGAAATACCGTCCCTGTCTTGATACTACAAGAATGCAAGGATAGCCTTACAGGGTTTACCCTGTACCCCAGCCAGACCAAGGATACTGCAGAAAACATTAATTTAAATGCCATAAATTCTGCATCAAGCAGATGAAAGCCTATTTGTACAATTTGCTTTGTCCACCTCATTTCCAATTACCTGGATTATCAGCCATCAACACCGTATTCTCACACCTCTATAAGCTTCTGCTTTCTCTTCCCTTTCTTGGAAGCCCTTTTCCCCTTCCCTTTCTGTTGCCTAAATTCAAGCTATAGGATGAATTTAGGAGAAGAGGAAAAATATTGGGAGGAAAATACATCATGGGCTAAAATGAAGCCAGAACTGGTTTGACAGCGAATAACGTACATCCCCATCTTGGGCCAGGCACATGTTCCTGCTATGAAGGGAATGATGTTGCTGGGAGGGCAATACATGGGCAGGGGAAGCACAGGCTACCCTGTGTGCTCCCTCCCAGCAGATGAAGGCAGCCTCACTCTGCTACCAGATTCTCCTGGGCTTTTCCTTTTTTAAAGGGCAGGGGAAAAGAGAGGCCCATGTACAAGCAGTGTAAACAAATCCAAACAGAGACATAATTAGACTGTCTTTGAAACAATACAAAGCACAGCAAAAATACAAGTCTTCAGTAATAGATGACATTTTTGGTCTTGAACAGATTATAAGTACTATGGATTTGAAAGTCAACATTTTCCTTCCATTCACTAGCTCACATTTTTCTTACAATGGAGTCCCTTTTATTAGCTAATCACAGTCACCACATCCAAGAAAGAGAGCAAGCAAACTGGCCTATAAGTCTTTAGCTCTGTGAGGTGGTAGCTGCATGAAAGATTTCAAGGAGAGTTTGGACCCAGACAAGGCACATTGGGAACACCAGAGACAGCTGCAGTCCTCAGTACCTTTGCTACAAAACACTCTCCAGAATCAAGGGCTCTGAGATCCACCGCCATCTATGAAGCTATTTAGCTACTGCTAAAGCCTCTTTCATTATAGTTTTTGTTACCGATGTCTTATTGTTTTTCCACAACAATGCCAATGAGCATCAATTCTGTTTCCTCTTTGTACCATTTGATTCCAATGTGTCTCTACTTACTTGTGATTTTCTCTGGCACCCAGAAAGGTATGCCAAGCTCAGCTCCACAGGCTATGTGCAGTCATTTATACCAGCACAAAGCAGATGGAAATAGCTCCAGGATCAGGACAGCATTCGCTGCCTGCTAGCTCCACTGCAGGCAACAACTCTCCTTCGAGCAGATGCAGGGCAATGGCGATTCCAGCCTTGAGCCTTTAAAGGTTGCAGCTCATCACTGTCTCATTCCCTTGCAAGGGTATAAAGTTTTCAGCAAGATGCATTTATAGAAACTTTGAGGGAACCAAGGATTCATTAAACTCCCTATCAGATGTAAAATACATTTTGCACAATCCTGCAAAGAAAATTTCTGCAACAAGGTTAAAAGACATCACTGCCAAGTGTTTCAGAGAAATAATGTTTATAGATTGAGACTGATTCCCTTCTCCCTGTTGGAGCTACAGCCATACAGGGTCAGCATAAGCCAAAGCAGAACCAGGTTCTGGCTAATTTCAAAGTACTGCATTACTGAACCTCTAACTAGGTGTAGCCAGTGGGTGGAAAAGTGACTAGTAGCAAACAAATAATTTTGGCCACCTCTGAGTTAGGAACTCAGGAAAAACAGAAATATGGAGAAAAGGCATCAAGTACAGCCAATCACATGAAATGGGTCAGCACTTAGGAATGCAAAAGCTTGTCGTATCCTTTTAATTATAAGGGTAAGTTTAAGAATAAAAGACACAATTACAGCTGAAAAAACACTTCAGTTAAAGACCAAGGGAATAGCTATACATAGCACTTCCTTCCAAAAGAAACATTTCTGAGATGGAATATATATACAAAAAATACCATCAGAAACCCAGTAACAATTCTTTTAAAACATCTGACGCATAGAGCGTTCTCTTCCAAAGAATGTATCTGAGGTGTGAAAAGTCACTTTGTAAATACATTCTGATTTTTCAAAGGCTGTGAGTTGTAGCAGAAGTGTTCTCCAATCAAGCAAAAAAACCCAAGAGAAATTTATAGAACTCCCCAGGTGCAGCCATTCTGTCCCCAGCCACACCACCTCTCTGTGGGCCTTCAGAGATGGGCTAGGCAACACGGCACAACAGACATCCTCCACTGCTATATGACCTGTTATTTAGCTTTCACCTACCAAAGTTCTGGACCCCATTTCTGCTCATACTGGTATCAACAGACACTAATGAAAATACCCCCTCTTCACACTTTGCTCCCTCATTTCCTGGGCTACCCAAGCAGGTATAATGTACCTAGCTAACATGGGAATCACAAGTCCTTCCACTACAAACTGCAGATTTCCGTCTTCAGTGTTGAAGTTTCTTAGAGTTCTGTAATTTTAAAATCCGGCCTCAAGGGGGAGATGCCAGAGTTAAGGATCATCAGTGATCAGCATGTGCATATTGCAATAGTCTTAAAAGTCTGCTAGTCCCAAATTGTATTGCAAAGATAATCCTCCTACACTGTCCCTTTGCCTTTGAGCTGTGCTTTCAGTGACAACTCACAGAGATCTTCTGCCAGTTGGAACTTGACCATTGCTCCTGAAATACAAATCCATATCATTGACCTTGTCCCAGTCAATTCCACAAGCCAAATCTGAGACCCATCCTTGTCAACATGAGCTCAGAACGGATCCCGTTGGCTGGATCAGATCTTTGCATTAAGCACACACAGACTACAGGAATGCCAAATACTTTGCAGGATCACATCCTTGGTTTCCATTAATTTGCAATGCATCTTTCCAGGCACAACTAAATTAGTGAACTTCTGCTTATTTTTTTTTAATATAAATATACAAAATATAATAATACATCTATTTAGTATCCTGCTTTCAACAGCGTGGACATCAACCCAATCCTGTCTCAGCTAAATTTACCTAAACTCTCTGCTTCTACTTGTATCTGGTTCCCAATGGCACATTTGGCTTTCTCATCAGGATAAGCCTGGTGCCATGCACTTCATGACATCTACCTCACAGGGCAACGTACAGTGTTTACAAAACAGAAAATATTTGCATCATCCATTTCATCAGGCTGTTCATATGCTCCAAATCTTTAATGACAGACCATGTACCACCAGGCTACTTTGAGGAGGTTGAGATAATATGGAAGAGCCTTAGTTGAAGCTGAAGTCAAAAACCTACAAACAGGTTTTGGATAAATTCATTAAAATGGTACATATTAAGTCACTAATACACTGAGAATATTACTGCATGTAATTTTATTACTGAATATGAGAAAGAGTACAGACAGACACAAGTAGTTTCTGGGAATGCTGAAAAGCAGGTGTGCAGGTGATGAACGAAGGTAGATCAGCAGATAGCAAACAAAACCTTATGCAGGAGGTCTGGTCCAGGTACAACATCCATGCATCATGAGAATACATTCAAGACTGCAGCTGGGCTGCAGCTGGGTCAGTCAGCAGCCTGTCTCTGAGCTCATGGCACTTAGGAGGGGCTCAGGGACAGAAGAGTCTGACAGCTGAGGCTGAGTTTGGTTTAAGCCTGATCTCATCCCTTATCAAAGCTGGACTTTACCCTGTCCATTTAGTATGGCAAAGATGTACTACTTCCCTTCAAACTGTGGACACATGGAAAGACTCACTGTCAAATATCCTTTCCCAGGGAAAAGAGAGTTCTTCTCAGGTGTCTTAAAATTATGGACAAATACTGCCTCCTGTATAATTGTCTAATGTTCAGTTTTCTTAAAGGAAAATTGTCCTGTAATCACAACTCATATTCTTATGTAGCTATTCTCAGGTAACCATAAGCAAATACTGGGAGCATTTGTATATTCATGCTTTAAACCCAGTCTGACTTGCCTAGCTTTAGCATCATATAAAAAGATGAACATTGCATCTAGCTCTGGTATAACACACAAATTTGCTGGGGAGGAGACCCACCCCCCCCACCCCACCCCCCCCCCACCCCCCCCAGAACAAACCGCAGAACAAACAAGCTTTCTCTAAACCAAAAGGGAAGCAGTCCATCCTGCTGGCAGCAGCACACACTGCTGGAGGTACCCTCCCATTCCCCCACAGACAGCAAAGGTGAGGAGCAACAGGGTAAGGCCAGAGCTGGTGGGAAGGTGGCTTCTGCGCAGCTGGTCCCATGCTGCTCCCAGTCTGTGCATACAGGCACAAGCTCTGCATCTGTGGCATACCCCTGTGTGTGCTGCAGCTCTTAGTGCCCAATGCACACAGTGAGGACTTGCAAAGCAAATGAGTGGAGTCTCAATAATCACACAGATATTAATGGGACAGATGGAATAAGTGATTGGTCACTAAGTGATCCAGCTTCTACTGGCTCAAACTGGAGCTTGAAGATGACATATATAGACAATAAACTCTAAAGGAGGTTTACAAAGCAACAGATTATTTGGTTGAACAAAGCCAAGTTATTAGACATTTGCAAAGCCCTAAGATCACCTAAAGGCACAAAGAACTCAAGAAACTATAAAAAAAGTTCTACAGGGAAAGAGAGAGAATAAAATAAATTCCCCTAATGTACCACAAATACCAACCACCACACACTACCTACAAACCATATGTTTTTCCCATCTGTTCTGTTATCTTCAACTAAATTTATAGTATTTGGGCTATCAGAAGAATTGTCAAGCCTTAGCTGGGCAGGATTATAAAACCTAGGTGTTATTACACTTTAAAAGACATTTCCCCCTCCCCCTACCACACCAGGCACAAAATTATGCATTTCTCTTGCTGCTTCCTGGCTCTGGCACTACAGAGAATGTTGTGCCTGTTCCCAGCTACAGTAAGTGGTAGGGCATCCCCAGCACTCCAGCAAGAGAACAGCCATTCTGCTTTTTTGTTTTTCCTTCTGTTCCCTATCCTTCTCTCCAGGTGGGTCAAAGAGATGGGTGCTGAGGCTACAGAGCTGCTTCCTGTGATGCTGTGAACCAGCAAAGCCCACATAAGTCAGCAGGGAACTCCTAGTTCTGCCACAGTTGAATTCTCCAGCTGCTTAGCCAGAGTTTCAAATTTGAATCAAGGGGTGTTACAGAGATCAGTGCTGTGTCCATAAAATGACAGTGCAGACAACGGACTGGGACAGAACAATGGTTTGCTTCAAAACGTACAGGAAGTGGAGGTCTTTTTGGGAAGGAAACAGTGAGGCCCCATAACTGATTTCTAGCATGGCAAAAGGCTCCTTCCCTTCCCCACTGTCCAGCTTCGTAAGCCAGAGAGCTCTGTGGGTTGCTTTTACCATTTTACCATGCAGCTCCTTCCATATGCTGCATGCCTCTGAGGAAGCCAGAGCTTTTAAACTGGTCTAAGCAAAAGCACTTTTAAACTAAGCCTGGATGACTCATAGTCAACCCTTTCACTGCTAGTCCTACAGCCAATCTTTTAGAAAGAGCTCAGCATGCTGGACGTTTAAATTCCTTAAAAATATAGCTCTAGTCTTGGGAGCCATATTCCTAAGAGGTGTTATTCCATCCAGGGCACATTAGCTCTCTTCCACACATGCAGCAAGTGTGCACTTAAAAGCATAAACACACAGGAAAACTGCTTGGAAAAACCCAACCCTGACTGTCAAGATAAATAACAGTCCTACATGCTGAACACTACCCCCTTCGTGCACAAGACTCTCCAGTTTGTGCACTGCTTGCAATAGCTGTCTACCTCTCAGTACCTCCATCCAGAAAGCAACATGACTTGCACAGTTTCAAAAGCCTCCTAGGAAGCCCGCAGATAAGTACAGTGGGTAAGATTCCAGTTTGGTTTTTCACTTGCAAAGGACTACGGTAAACGTAACAATTTTCCGCACAGAAGGTCTTTAAAGAGTGTGCAGAATTCCAATAGGTGTCTCATTAATGCCAAGTCGTGGAGCAAATGGTGCCGCACTCCTGCTGTTTGGTCCACCTGCCCGTTGCCAAGTGGTTCTCTCCAGTGTTGCCTCAACCTGCTGGCTGCCAGGTGATGGTCTCCTGCTGCCTCCACCCCTGCTGTGGAGCTGGTGCTACCTCCAGGATGTTCTCTCCTTTGCTTAAAGAGCTGATTTCTGAAATGTGCTAAACCTCAGCGTTGATCCCTAGGAGAGTCCAGCCTCCCCTCTGCCCTTAAACAGTGTGTACAGAGGATATGCTGGCACAGCACCACCTCCTTTCTGCTTTTCAGGGTGAATGGCAGATTGCAATGCAATTTTCCTCCCAGTCTCTCTGTATTCATGACTTTTACCTGTCGTAATCAGCAGTCATTTCCAAGCCTGCCACTGTCACAGAAGAAGCAGATGAGTTCAGAAAGAAGTGCTGTTTTATTCTTACAAATGTTATTGCACAAAACAGGATTTGTGGTACTGCACCACACTTCTTTTAATCTGTTTTCAATAAAAGGAAGGATTCGCATCAGAGAAGTAGGAGCAGGCTACGGAGTCAGTCCCCTCCATTTCCTTCTCATAATATTGAAACAAGTCTAGGTCAGGTGGAACACCAAAAGTCATAGAATGCCCTGGAAAGTGGTACTTTTGGCAGGCAGGCAATGTGGGTGCAAATCCCACCTCTAGGCAGTAATCTACAAACAGAGCTCTGTAAACAGTGAAGTTTGGGGTTCACTTGCTGAGCAGAAATATTATAAATTAAACTTGGCAATAAGCAGAAGGGCCCTTCAGAAGGTCTGCTGTTCATGAACAAAGGTTTATTGGTAGCGTGGTTTAAGCTTTTCTTATGAAGCAAGGGTTTCTTGATACAGGTATAGCTATATGGATACAATGTAAAATACTTCAACTCTTTTAGCTAAAACTCTTCATCCAATTAGATCCAAATTAATCATTGGCTTTGACTGTTCCAAAATGGCATTTGAAATGCTATAATGAAACTGATTAATCCAGTTTTTTAGGCAAGTTGTTTGTCTTTCAATAACTTCATATTCAATACTGCATTTAATGTTGTGTAACAAACATACTCAGTTTTTGTAAAACTGTTCCACTCTTCACATCTTCCTAAAATATCACAAGCAAGGCTGTGCTCTTTTTCCCTAGATATATCCCTTGTAATAACTCTAAATACAAGTCCAAACTTCATCCTTTGCAATATCTGTGTAGGGCTGATAACAGGCAGTCACACAACCAATACAAGAGATTCCTGAGAAAGGAAGAACTCAGCTCATCCTGATCCAACACAGAGTGCAGACTCACCAAACACATCTTCACTTTTGTAAAGCAAAGAAATCTGACCTAGAACTGAGAAATATGAATCCAGGAGCCGTACTATGCCATTTGGAGAGAGTCACTTTTAGAGTAGAGCAGGCCATAGAAGCCACCCATGTGTGGAAAAATCAACACTTTTATTCCAAAGTTAATCCAGGATTTCAGAAATTCTTTTCTATAGAAGACATGAAAGAGATCATTGTACAGGATAAGTAAAGAAACTTGCACAGAGGGAAAACAGCAGGCCTGCCACACCAGGATGAAGAAGCAGGTTTGCTGTTGCATTCTTTAACGTCTCCATGCTCAGGAGCACATACATACATCTGATGCACACGTGCAGGCATGCTCACTCACTTTTTCATCTGAAATCTGGCTCATCTCACTATTACTGCCCCCAAGTAAAGTAGTGTGCTGCTGATGTTGCAAGGCAGGACAGTTGGTCTGTGATCAACCAGCCAGCCAGAAAGAACACCACCACTGGGGATGCACAGTTTTGCCTTTTCCCACATTGAATGGGGCATTAACTTCAAAGTCTATGATCCCTTAAACCTTTAACAATAATTAATAGGAGAAAGATGACTAATATTTGTGTTTGCCCTTAAACCTGCTTTGGAGGATAAAAAAAAAAGCTCAAAGAAAGTGACATTTTGTGCAAGCAAAGTCAACAATATTAGTTATTCCTGAATTGGTTTGTCTTAACTCCAGTGTTAATGCTTTACTTGGCCTTGTGTTCCCAAGTGGATTGCATTTAGCACTTCAGCTCCTAGAGCATGAAATATTTCACTCATAGGTCTCTCTGTGCTAACTAGAGCAACCTGAGGGCTGCAGCAATGTCTGCCAGTTGCCATGGGCTACTGCAGCCCTGAGGAACTGTCAAAGCCCAAGGAAAATCAGCTCACACCATCCAGTCCTGAGTCCCAGACCCTGGGCTTGGAGACTCCACAGTGTCCCCAGTGCCAGAGCATGGGATCCTGCAGGGAACCAACACACCAAGTGGGCTGATGCTTTCCTAGCCCAAGGGAAGAATCACATACATTATCTCTAGGTGTTAGCTTCATTGGTGACCTCAGTAACTCAATATTTCACTTCAGAAGGTTTGTTTTCTTCAGACATAAATAGTGTGATGGATTTTATTTTTTCTCCAGTCAGATCCATGTATTCTTCTATTTTGACAAGCAAATTTACAGTATTATTTTAAGAGGACTCAATGTTCACATCATCTCCAATGTACCACCTCAGGGAAAACTGTTAAAAATTAGAAAGCTGTTCTTTCACACCAACCAGAGGTCTGCTGAGCAAAGCCAGATTTCTTTCATCCTGTGTGTAATAGCCATACCGAGAGGCTGCACACACAGAGAGTTCAGAAAGACTAAACCAGCAGAAAAGACAAACTCTGCAGTTTTTATTTGTCAGCTTTAAAAAACCCATGGAAAGGGGTGGTAAAGTTGACAGGTTTTCCTAAGCTGTCACTGCAGATGCTCTCACAAGGCCATTTTAAGATGCCTCTGTGCTCACCCAATCCTGGCGTTGCTTTTTGCATGCCAGAGCACTATGCCAGGTCAGCTACCCCCAAACATTGCTCACTCCTGAGCCAGGTACAGCAGGCAACAAGAATTTGTTCAAGTCCACATCAGAGATTATGGGGAAGTTGAGTGATCTCAGAATGCCCTGTGATAAGGAGATGTTTCCAATATCCAGCTCTGCTGAGTGAGTGCTCTATACCAATAGCACAAACTAAAGCCACCCCAAATCAAGGGGAGCCTGGGCCAGAAAGCATGGAGATAGCAATTGCATTCCATGTTCCCTCTGTCTCCCTTAAGTCAAGTTTACTACAAATATTCAAGAAAGGGATGAGCCTCAGAACCCAGAAAATGGCCAAGTATCAAACTAGCCCTGGAGTCAGCCCAGATTTCAAGGGTCTTGATTTCCTCTGGAATTTCGAAGCCCCCAGATTTCTTGTTATCCTTGCCTTGGTTTAGGCATCACTTCATCTACATTTAAATGAATGTACAAAATTAAAATTTCATTAGATTTTGTCTGACCATTTCCAATTCCTTAACAATCAGTAATGGAGCAAAACTGAAATGGAAAATGAATGTCCCTTCTTTCAGGAGAGCCCACTGCAATGGCCTAAATCCAAAAGCCACTAAGCTAAATGGGAGTCCTTGGATTAGGTTCTTAACAAGTTTCAGATGCTCAGTCATTTCCATCAGTCATTTGCAGAGATGGGAATGAACTTCAAAGGATTTGATGTAGAGCTGAACTTCCAAGACTTCGGATCTGAGCATCCTGGGACTTGTAGGTATGTTTCCAATCATCTGCAGATGCAGCCTGCAATGAAATGAAACAGATCCCTAAAGGTTCTGTATTTTGCAGACAGAAAGGTCAAAAGAAAGTGTTTTGTTTGCAGGAGATGGTCAGTGCATTATCCCAGTGATTCTTATCAAACCCTCACACAACCAAGTGAACCACAAAGACAGGAGCCAAACTACTGGCATTTAATGGCTCATTCTCCAACACGGATTGGCTTATAAACATACACTGTGTTCTCATTCAGTGGTAATTTACTTTAACAATAAACTTATTGTGACTTGTATTTCCACTTCAAAGAGTTTTTATGTGGCAAATGGGAGGGACATAAGTGGGAGTTTTCCTCTGGTGAATAAAACAAAGATACAGTAAGGTGAAGAAAAAAGCTCAGTAATTATCCTCCATAGGGTGTAAGGCTATAAAATAGCAGTGCCTCAAATTATTTGCAGACATGTCCACATTTGAAAGACATAAAATCTTTTAGAGGATAACACACCTGTGCCACGGGTAATTGCCCCCACTTGCAAATTAGAGCTGCCCAACAGATGCTTATTCCACCACACACATACAGCAAAAGTAGTAGGAAAGGCTATGCCTCTTTGCCAAAGTGGAAAATTATTATACCCACCATAAACGTACAAATCAGCTTTGCTTGTACCTCATTCTACAGTGGCTGCCTCAGCACACAGAGCTTATCCTTGATGGGATAAGCACAGATGTGAACCAGCCCAGAGGCTGCCTGGGAGGTGGGCAGGACTCAAAGATAACAAGCAAGCCTGCACCTATGGTAGGGTGTCAACAGCCCGAGATATGCTGGGACAGCAACCTGGAGTTGGGAAGAGGTAGGCAGGTGGAAGAGGGCTCTGGGGTACCTGTGAGACCCCATCAAGCCCCAGCACAGAACCCTGGCTGCAAAGCTGCTACAGTGATCGCTGAGGGAGGACCAGCCTGCCCCATCTGAATAACTTGGACCCAGCAGCCTGAGCTAAAGACAAGCTGGCACCTGGGCAATTTTGAAGCAGTGTCCAGCCTTTTCCAGCAGGGTTTACAACCCCACCCCAGCCTGCCTGGGCTAGCCCTGACACAGCCCTGCAAGACTGCAACATACTGAGGGATGGATCCCTACATGTCTCCAGGGCTTCACTCCCATTGATTTAGCTCAAAAAAAAAACCAACAGAAAACCAAATTCCTTTCATGGCATCACTTGATTCAACTCAACCCCCTGTGGAGTACATGTCCCCAGCATTATCAAAGATTCTACTCTGGAAGAGCAGCCCGAAAGAAGAGCTGTTTACAGGGTGTTGGAAGGACAAGGTCAGCCTGATTTCCACCCTATATGTCACAGCTGCCTGGAAAAGCACTGACTAAAACTGTTTTTCTTTAAAAAGATCAATGCTATTTTGTTCATAACAAAATGTTTAGGGAAACGTGTTGATTATGGTAAAACTGTAATGGGGAAAATAGTCCAAACATTCCATTGCAATCATATCATATAGTTAATGCTACAGGAAATATTTATATTGACCCTTCACAGCCATGCATTTCCTATTTAATATGACTATTACATTTAACATTAAATCTAATAGAACAATTTCTAGGGAAATAATCAACATTTCCCCTGATGCACTTCACATAATATGCTGAGATTTTAATTTTTTAATTCAATTACAAATGAACTTTAATTTTTAAACACTTATACCTCCTGCCAGCCAGGAAATTTGGCTCCTCACCACCAATAGTCAAAGGTCAGAGTAATTCACTGGAATTGCTGGTAGACCTCCAGCCTCTTGTTGCTGTGAGAGTGACTGGGAGGTAGTCCACCAAACAGGTTATCACAAGTCAAAGTTGGTTCCTTCAGCACAGAACAGACATGCTCAGCAGACCACAAGTGAAGAGTCAGAGACAGTATTAAGGGCCATAGCCTACTCCTGGCACACCTCTCAGTCTGCCAAATGGTTTCTCATCATATGTAGGCAACTGGAGACTTGTGTTTGACCACAGCAATTTTACCTATTCTGTTCCAGTTCTACAATCTGTCCCTGAAAATATTCCTGTTCTCTTCTACCTGCTGAACAGCTGGTGATCTTCATCCTGCATGTGTCACATACATCTACATATGTTATTAAAACCAAACCCCATTTAGCCAAGTGTACTGGGATATATGCATCACTGAAAACACTGTGTTAAGTCATAGCCTAAGCAGCACCAGCCAGGAGTGTGGTGGCACCTAGAGAAATGCTACCTCTGAAGTGTGTTAGATCTGCCATATATGACATGTTTAATTTGCTATTCATTTCTTGTGCTTGCTCTGCAGCTTGAAGTGCCTACTTGCAAGCTTGAGCTCTTGAGGTAAGGAGCTTCTTGATGTGCCCCACAGCTATACAAACATGTTATTAGAGAAGTCTGCCTAAAAGGCTGTTCTAACATAACCTATGCCATCTTTCTTAAGCATAGCATTCATTTAAACATATCTTTCTACATACATAAAGTATATATATCTACAGATACTTCTATAAAGAGTATGTCTGTGTAGATAATCACTGTCATAATTTAGTTCAGCAAAATGCGTCTGGGATTTGTATCTGTTTCCAGCCCTAATGGTGGACACACACATAAATGTGTTTGATCAGAGGCACTAAAAATATGCTTGGAGCAAATGCTTGAAGAGTAGCTACTGAAGCCAGCTACAGTCTTTCCTAAGAGTCCTCTCACTTTCTTCCTCTTCTTTACCTTCCAGTTGACTTCAAGCAATTAATTTTCTGAAATGCTAAGTACATTTTCCTCCATCACTCAATTTTAACTTGCACTTGTTTAAAACACATACTGGTAAGCTGTTCCAGTTACTGGAGGGGTCGGGAGAGTGCTTAAAACAGAAGCCTAGTGCACACGAAAACCAGAGACCAGGAGACATTTTGAGGGGCTTCTCCTCTAAAGTCTGTAATTCTTAAAACTACATTTTGGTGGGCCTGAATTTTTGTTTAACAATAGCTGGGTTTAAAAATATTGATATTACCAACTGAGAATGGTTTTGAATATTGTGATGTAAAATAAACAGGTTTGCCTTATAACCATAATATTTGTACACTGTGTGCAGTACCCATCATAAAAAATTTCAACTGGATTAGGAAATCCAAGACTCAAAGGAGGCTGAATAGAAGATGTTAATTTCCTGGTATTTGCAGGGGTAATTCAAGCAGCTTCTTTTATCTTGCTTCACCAAAAGACTGTGACCATGCTGAGACCCCACAGTAGCCTACAGGAGATTTCCAACCAAACCACATATATACAATGGTTTGGGGAATCCCAGGTCTGCTTTGGACACACCGAAGGCTGATAACTCCCTTCCAGATTTTTCCAAAACATACTTTAGTTGCCTGTAGTGACATTTTGCCCAGGACAGGTATGAAAACCATGCCTTTTGGTTTACTTGTTTTACTGTGCAAACTTCTGTGCTGCCTTAGACACTTTTGAAACAAGAAGCCATCCACAAGCAGCAAGGATGCTAATAAAGGCATCACTACTGTTTATGGGTGCAAGTAGGATGCCAGTCTATCAAGACAATGTCTGCAGTGGCCTACACTGACCATGAAATGATATTGCACATTATTTTCCTTCCTATCTGCACTTCTTACTAATCACAAGAATCTCCAAGGAAGTGAGGCTTAACACCTAAATGTTATTATCCTAAATTTTATGTTTTCTTTGAAAGGTAGAAATAATAAATTGAAAGCATCAAAAACAACTGGGTCTTGAACTAATTCTCCATCTCTAAACACACATATGGGCCGTTTTCTCCATTTGAAATGATGGGAGAACTTACTTAACTTAGAGTCACCATCATAATTCAATCTTTTGCTGCTGAGAGCACACACTGTGACACAAACAGGTTAATAGTGCTACCCAGCTGACCTGCAGTCTGTCCTGCACAATTTCCATGGTTTCTACTCCTTGCTGGTCTCAAAAGCTGAGATACCTCCTATGCCCATTCCCTCTCAAGCAGTTGGCAAAATAGACATTACTGCATATTTAACGTGCTGGAGTCACATAGCCTATGGTTTACCTTCTAACATCATGCCAAGTACATTGCAGGAACTGACACTATGAGCAGCAGAGGCAGAGCAGCTCCTAAGCAAAATGGCTCCCTCTCAAACAATGCTGAGCCAGGGAACAGATCTAGCTTGTTTTGTCCCCAAATTGCCATACTCCTCAGGGGCTAAATGCCTCCCTCCCCCAACTCAAGCCACTGCATCTTTGCCTGACAGCTCTGTTAGTTGAATACAGCCTACACTTCCTACCCAGTTGTGGCCAGTCCACTCTCCCTGCTAGCATACAGCCACTCACTTCCCCCTGCCAGGACCCACTGGCAGTTGTGACTGCAGCCGTGAAGGGCAATGGCAGGGATTGAAGGCCGTGAGTTACCACAGGCAGTAGCAGAAGCACCTTAGGGTACAGCTCAGATGCTGACATGGCTTCACCCAGTACTTATTTAGTGCACTGTACCTGGGCTTTTTCTTGTTCTCACTTGACCCATAAAATAATGCTCATCTTTTATTTTCCGTAAGAAAAGTGCATGCCACTGTTTGAATAATACGGGGCAAAGGCTTCTGCACACCTCTTCCAGCAGCTCACCCTGTCCTGACATGGCTATTCACTCCACACTTCTGTTGTTTCTGGTCCTTTGGCTTTGAATTTGTGGTTATTCCTGTGCCATTGGGACTGGTTGGCTTGAGCACAGGAGTAGCAAGGGGTCTCTAATCTGGCAAATGAAAAAGGGAAGACTTAAAGGAGATGCTACCAATACTTCTACCAGGCCTCTGGACTGAAGATAGCAGAGTCAAGGGGTTTTGCTTACCACTGGCAGCTCCAATCTAGTGGGCACAATAAAAAAGAGGCAATGGCTCTATTTAGATTACTTTGCGGCTGTCTTTGCTTCCATGTGTTACCACTGTGTTAATGTGAACCAAGAAGCTAATGAGCTCCTGTAGCAATTGTGGCTTTGTAAGCTGCAGCTTAGAAACACCCTGAGGCACACTTGTGCCTCAGTTTCTCTGTAAATATACCCTATCTGTAATAGTTCTTTCCTAAACTATACTTGCAACTGAAAGTTGCTGAGATAACAGGAAATGGGGGTGTAGGAGTACAGCAAAGACATGTTCTACAGCTGACCCAGAAGCTCCAGGGTAAAGGTATGAACCACCAGTGACTGATGAAATTAGCTTAATCATTAGGTCTGAATGTATAAATGCTGTAGTAATACAGCAGTCCCAGTTTCTAATATATCTTCCACTTCCACAGAAAGCTTTATCTAGCATTGATGCCAGTGATACAAGAAATAGGTGTTCTTTCTGGGAAAGGTCTAGCAGCAAAGGCAAACTCTGTCTCTGCCACTTAAAAAGACATGCTGTTTGTAGGAGGAGAGAGGCGAGAGGTGAACATTTATTTGCTGCATCTTTAAACTCTGGTACACTGTATCAGAAGACACCCCAGCCTAATTGGGTCTCTGTGTGAAGTAGGTAACCTCCTAGTTAATGAGTTACTTAATAGCTCATAAAGTGTCCTCTAGGCTCCCCTCAAACTATAACCATTGCCAGGCAGCAAACCAAGCACTTACCACACTTACAGACAGTTTTAATATCAAAAGTCTGAAAGAAGAAGAAATACTAAATAAATAAATTCTTTATACTTTTTGTTGAGTGGTGGGGGCAAAGATGGGCATTCTGTCTGCATGTTAGGATACAAGCCCTTCTAGACTGCTTTTTCCTTTGGTCATTAAAATGCAGAGAGACAACAAAGCTGTGTAATCATCCTGTAACACTTCAGCACAAGTTTTGCACCAGGATCTTCCGCTGAGTTAAACCAAGACCCAAGATTTTCCTGGATGTTAGGCACAGCCATTGACAGCTCACACAGACTGCAGCAGGAGCCAAGCACAGCAGAAGCTAAGCTTGGCTTCCTCTGGATCAAAGGGCACAATCCTTTGGCACCACAACACCAGCTAAAGTGTCTAGATGGACTTTGAAATATGCCAGAAAACGTGAAAGTTTTCAAATTAACTTTTATGTTACATCCCACTCAGCTGGTGTAGAGTGCATTAAATGCTACCATGGAGTGTGTCAGAGCATACTCCATAGAGGACAATTAATGTTAACATCTGCACTTACAGGGTCACTGGCAATAACAAGTGGTTATCTAAGTGACTGATGACCCAAGCCTCTGGCACAAAGGTTGTTATTTCTTTTGTATTTGTGGTTATTTCCTGCTAATAATGTATGTGTTTCTTTCCTCATACAAAAAGCCTAAGAAATCTATTAAGATGACAGTATTTGAACAATAGTAGAATACAGTGCAGTTATGAACTATAACGTAATGAATTAATAAGAATTTGAAACTATCTTGCATGTACTCTTAGGGGTTTATCATTCTATCCTAAAGGGCTGTATTCCAGGAGAGATTTGGTCCAAATGAGTATTAGTGACTTGCGGATGTGCAATGTATGCCTTAGCTATTATACCAAATCATGAATGAAATCTTGGCAGGGAATATAGTGCACGTATTGGAAGAAGATTTTCCAGACAATTGAAATTTCAACAGTTACATTAGATTTATAAAATACTTTAAAAGGCAACATTTCTTCATGGTACATCCTTGTTATTTTCCATAGATATAGCACTGCATGCAAAGCATGCTCATGACACAGCAGCTTATAAGTAAATGTATGTTCTCTAACAAACATAGGCAATATACCTGTGCTTGCAGGCACCTAGTTTGCACTATTTGATATTCCTTAACTTCTGAAGATCTAAGGCTGTTTTCACAAGAGAATTAAATACCTTTTTCAATAATAATCCCTCCTTTCCCCCAGCTTTCTGGAGAATTTTGTTGACCGTTTTTGGTTATTCTTGCTGCCAAGCCGTAAAACACACACAGTTAAGGCAATATTAAGGTGACTTTTGTAATTTTTGTTTCCACATGAGGCAGCTCCATTGACCCAAGAGCCTCCGAGGCAGTATCACTTCACTCAGGTTAGCATGCATGGCTGTGCTGCTCACTGCAGAGAAGGCCTTCAGGGCTGGCTTTTCGGCATGCTGCCAGCAATGACATCATCCCCCAGCTTACAAGAACCTTGTAAGCTTGGTTTGGGCAGAGCAGATCTGGACAAGTGCCGGTGTGCAGTCAGACACAAGAGAAAGGCAGAACACTGTTCCACCACAGGCTCATGGAACCACAGTACCCTGCATCCCTGCAAATGTGGCTCTGGAGCCCAGATACACCCACTTGGAGAAGCACATGCCCCCGGTACAGCTCCCAGAAGCCGCTTTTTTGCTCCATTTGCATAGGACTGTTTTAACACTCGCACTTTTTAAGTTTCTTTTACCCTTGCAGCAACAAGAATTAGCTGGAGGCAACTGGTTACTCACTGACCTCTGATCCCACACCTATAACTGCCTGTGCTTTGCACCCACACCAACCCAGGCCAAGCTGTGGCTATGCAGGCCCACGGAAGGCCGTACTCCCAGTCCTGTATGGCTGCAGAGTGGAAGGGGTACCTGAGCTGGAGGAGGTCTGCAGAACCTCACCATGCAGGGTGGCGTTTGCCAAGGAAATAAGAAGGCTGGCTTTAAAAGCATGCTATCCTATGGTTCTGTTCTAAAGCATCATGATACATTTAACCAAGTTGACAGAACAGGAAGAAAACAAGAAAACAAACTCAAGGCAAACTGCATTTGATCTGGAAATTATTAATATTTGAGACAATAAAGACAACCTCATTGAATACTATTCACATAGATTCCCTCCTCGGAGCCAAACCACACTTTAAAGGACTTCATCTTGAAAGAGCATTGCCGAATTGAAACAGAACTAATACCATGACTAGAGGGTTGTGGTGCCAAAAGATGTCAGATTGAACACGAAACAGAATTTTCATTCTTTTGTGTACTCCATAAATATTAACAACTTGACACCCCATAATGAAAGCAAAATGCACTTAAGCACGGGCAGAAAAACCAAACTAGCCAACTATTCTTCTTTTAGGATTACAATTGAAAATTAGTTGTAGAGGTCAGAGTTTTCCAGCATAACTGTAGGTTGGGATTAACTCTATGGACATTGTGAGTGCATAGGAGGAGAATTTAGCCTTGCGTGGTGCAGGAGGATTGCAAACACCATGAAACAGGCACCCCAGCCTTCCAGGGCTTTGGTGGATGGAAGCAACTGCCCAATCCTTAAGTTTGCCAAGTGGCCTCAGCCCACACTTGAGGCCACAAGCAGACAGGAGAGGTGCAGCACAAGACTATGGCATTTAGCTGGCCTGTTGAGCACCACTCCTGAAGGAATCTTTCACCTGCTGTGGTCCAGAGTCACAGCATTACCCCCTCACATCCATGTGATGTACTGACAGAGTTTGCAAGTCACACAGAAAAGAAGAAACTTCAATTGCTGGGCAAGAAGTGACAGGGAGAGCACAGCAACCAGAATTTGCTGTGATGCATTGCTTTGATTCATATCAGTTGAGCATTTGTCTACCAGTTCTCACCTTGCTCATTTATCCAGAGAAGGCTCTGTAAATCTATAGCAAAAAAAAAAAAACCAAAACAAAATCCCAAAATCTCATAATTTAAATCATAAAAGATTTTTGTCTTGGTGCCCATGCCCATCAAAAACTTTTCTAGGCAAGAACTTCCACCAAGACCTATGACAGAAAAGAAGTAGTAACCAGGTGGTTGGGAGTATGTAGATTCCACAGGGGTGCATTTGGTTTGGCTCCACAAAATACTTCTATATATGGTTTGGAGAGAGCCGAAAAGGGCAGGAAATTGCCTGTGTGTGCATAAAGTAGTAAATGGTGAAATAATTTTTCCAATTATTGCCCCCTCTGCAGACCAGCAAAACCTTTTGCATACACAAATCAGGAAAAAAACATATTTACAAATATTTAGATTATTGCATAACAGAGTGAAAGCCAGTTCTAGCACTGAGAAGTGCCCAAGTCACAGAAATATAGTTCTGTAGTACCTTGCTGCTCCTCTTATAAATAAAATTAAAAAGCAGAACATTACTACCATCACATATTTTCTTCCACCAATTTTAGAGCCAGCTTCAGGAACCAAAGAATTAAAGGGGCAATGGTGCATCAGGAAATAAAAGTGCTCCTAAGCACAAATATCTTAACTTTTGACTCCTTCAGGTTTTGCAAGTCTCCCAAGAGCCTTCTATATACCTGCTCTTTGCTTACCACAGTCTCATTTGCTGTGTCTGAGGCAAGAGGAAACTAACCTTACTGAGGGCCCTGGACACCAAGATGAATAAGAGCTTCCCTCAAGCAAAGCTCCTATTTGACAGTGAGGGCATGCACCAATGCTTTGTTTGCAAGCTCCTGTTGCAGGGAATCAGGGCCTGCCTGAGCTCAAAGCTGTTAATGCTTCCACATCCTCCTCCAGTACAGGAGGAAAGCACTGTGGAGTCTGACCTACTATCTCCTACTGAAACACACTGTGTTTTCATACTCTGGTAAATACAAACTGCACATGTACCTCCTTCAAGGAAGGCTTAGAGCTTTGCAATGTTCTAATCTCTAAATTGTTTAGGCAATTTCATTGACCCTTTCTACCCTCCTGGCAGCTGCTTTAGGAGTACATGCAGAAGCAGCTGCTGTAGGAGCATACAGGTGGTCCTGACAGAAGTAACTCACAACAATGCTTCTGGAAGAGGCACACAAGCCATCTCTTGCACCATTGCCTTTTTTAAAGGTGCCACAACAGTGCTCTGGGCTCCCCTGGTTGCTGTAAAACATAATTCCAACATTTGATCAGTTCCAGGAAGCACTTCACTAGGCCAACCTACATTTTAGACCCAAAACCCCTCTGATAACAATGAGACAGAAAAACAGCTGTAGAGGTATTTTACTGCCCAGCCAGAAACATGTTCAGGTTAGAAGCTTTTACCTTAACCCCAGCAGCCTTCCCAACAGATGTTATTAGGCTTCCTGGGGCTCAGGATGACTTGATCTAACTTAAACGTAAAAGTACATGAGAACAATATCAACACATTTATATAAGTGACAAATGTGTGTTTTAAATTATCCTGTTCCACAAACATAGGCTATTGAACAACCCCATCTGCACATGGGGAAGGCAGCAATGGCCAGGTGCATGCGTAGGAGAGGGGAACGACGAAGCAGGGAGGTGAAAACAGGAACAAGTAGCTGAGTGCAATGAGAGGAAAGAGGAGGGAGGAGGAAATACAGAAGCTTTTAGTGCAGCTCAGCAGCAGACAGTACTGACCTGTGTCACTGCTGCTGAAGCTACTGTGAAGCAGAAGGGTATTTCCAGGGATCCTGCAATTGCACTGTCACAGAATTTCACTTCTCAGGGGCTTTCTGCAAGCTGCTGAGCCTAGGTAAGTCTGGCATTCACCTGAGTCTGCCCAGTAGCCCAGTGGGATGCCTACAGTGTGACTGCCATACCATTTCACTGGGAACAAATAGGGGCCTGAAAGAGCAGAAAAGGAAGTGGCAGCCTGTTATCCTTGGGGTGGAAAAATCCCTAAGAAAGAAATCCACACACCAAACAGCAAACACCCTCAAAAACATCTTGGCCCACCTCATTGCCACCTGCTGACATGCAAGTGGAAAAGGGATTTACAGTAATGCTGAGAGTGGCCAGAACCTAGACTAGTTGAGGAGCACCAGCTGGGGGTAGACAGAGTCCCAAAACTATTTTATGAGTTTAACTTGAACATCTCATCTGGGTTTGAAAGAGGCTTTTTTAAAACCTACTAAAGCTCAAGCTGAAATTTTAGAGCTCTCAGGGCAAAATCCTTGGCTCTGACCAGGAAACACAGATGGCAAGTGCTCAGGGACAGCAAGACTACAACAAAGCAGAAAACAACTCCTCTTGGAAAAGGGAGCTACGTGGAGAGGGAATCCATACTCAGTGCCTGGGGTTTGGTCTGGAGCAACAGCCACAGGTCTGTGTGACTGTTTAATGATCCTTGTGTCATTAAATCTGCTGTTTGCTTAGTTACAGATACTAGCTGAGCGCTCCCTTGGAAAACCTACAGCATTCCATACCCAAATTTTGAAATTCAATGGACATTGGCCATTTAAGTCCCACAGGGACGTAGGAGCATATTCTCAATTTCTGTGCATCCTCACCTTTATGCATGTGCTTAAAATGACTGCATTCTAAGTGTCACTGAAAACGATGTGTTAAACACACTTCCGCTGGCTTTAGACAATCCCAGCTTTTTTACCAGAAGAAATTGAATAAATAAAATTTTAAATAAAAATTATGAAACCTTTTAAATAGACACAGTCAGATCATTCTGTTGAACCTTTCAATATATGCTAAAACCACCACATTCTTTTAAAAATTACAATTTTTCTAATTTAATTTAAACCAGCCATGAAAACAAAGGATTTAACTGCACTGCAGTTAATGATTCCAATAAAAAACCCTAGCTGTTTACATGTTCAACACAGAGACTTTTCCTGGCCCCTTTTAGCTGTCCATACAATACATTGTTAAGTTAACACTTAATAACACCAGATTAATATATAACAGAGAGAGGTAGTATTGCAGCCTCATTTGCTCCATTTAGCAAGTTCTATTAAATTCTGTTTTTCTCCCTTAGAAGATCATAAATATGCCAGTGCTCACCTTTGGGAATGAAAGTCTAAAGTGCAACTTCATCTGGGCAAATCACTTGGCAAGTAATTTGTGACCCTTGATTTTAAATCACATTAAAAGTACCTATCCTGCTAAATGGGGGATCTGAGGCCAGATGGAGCATGAAGCAGAAGAGCATGTTAGTTGCCCACTTCCCCCCTCCTCTCTCCCCAAGCCTGTGAACCTACCTGAGAGCCAGGCTGGTCCTACACAAACACTGCTAACCACAAGCTAAAGAAACACTACCTGCAAGTCTTGTCTTCCTGATGAGCATCACTGTGCCAGCTGGTACTTGGGGGAACCTGTTTCTTGCCAGCTTGTGGTGGTGTCTGGTGGATGTTACTGCAGCAAGAAGCACTCTGACATACTGAAACTGCTATGAGTTGCTAAAGGATACAACACACACATCTCAGGCTAAAGTGGACTAATATAATAACAACCTCCCCCTTCTCCACATCAGAAGTGGGCAGCAGAAAACTCCAATACAGAGTTTGCAGCAAGGATTTTTGGAAAAGATCTGTAAGGGAGACCACAGCTCAGGTTCCTGGGAAAGCACAAGAACCCTCAATATAGGAGGGAGGGACTTGCCTTTGTTAACAGAAGTATCTTTGTTCAACGGCAGCCCAAAGGTCTGTGCAGGAAGACAGATGCCCAGTGGGAGGACTTACAGAGCGACCCAAGAGTACCTGTGGTGGAGGGAGTGCAGGAGCACATCCATCATCCACACACAGAACTAGTCCATAATCAGCAAGCTGGTTACAGGGGGACTTCACCAGTCACCATTGTTTGTTACTATCCTTTTAACCATCTCCTCAGGCTGTACTGCCTTCCCTTATCCCCTCCCTAAACCAGAAAGGCAGTCGAGCTGGATGCTGCCACACCTGCAGTGCAGATATATCCCCCAGCCCCTGTGCTCACCCAGAAATCACAGTGCAGCTGATTATGTCCACCCTGCTCTGAGCAAGTGGCACTGCCTCCCTGACTCAGTGCAAGATTTGTGCTAGAGTAACTTGGGAGCAGCTATGAATTTAGATTCCCTGCTTTTTATGGGTCTGCAGGGGTAAGAGCAGTTTACGCTTTAGTACAATCTAATCACTGGTTCTCTTGCTGATGCACTCAGCCCTTAAGATTTCAGGAAGGCCTGTGTTACAGGAACAGGAAAACCAAATCCCCAAACAGGTGTAGGAGGAGAAAAATATATTCTGGCTAGGACTTCAGCAGGGCTATGGTTCTCTTGTTAATGACTTCAAATATATGAAAGAACTATAAATAAAGCTACAAATATGTCAAGGTGTGATTAGCAATGTGTCCTGGTTTGAGCAGTAGCAGTCATTTTTCTCCTTCTTGGTAGCTGGTGCAGTGCTGTGTTTTGACTTTTGGGCTGAGAACGGTTGCTGATAGCAAGTATGTTTTGAGTTACTGCTCAAACGTTTGGTTTGTTCAAGGCCTTTTTCTGAGCTCATGCTCTGCCAGGGAGGAGGGGAGGCTGGGAGGAAGGAGAGGCAGGACACCTGACCCAGGCTAGCCAAAGAGGTATTCCATACCATAGCACGTCATACCCAGGATGTAACCGGGAGAGACCCGGAAGGGCTGGAGCTCTGGGGGTATGGAGGAGGTATCGCTCGGTGCTCGGTCGGGCAGGGTGGAGTGAGTTATGGGTCAGTGGCTGGTGAGGTGTTGTATTCTCTTCTCTTGTTGTTTGCTTTATTATTATTATTTGTAGTAGTAGTAGCAGGAGTGATTTGTGTTATACCTTAGCAATTAAACCATTCTTATCTCGATCCGTGGGAGCCACATTCTTTGGATTCTCCTTCCTAACTCTCCGGGAGTTGGGGGAGCAAGGGGGGGGAGTGAGTGAGCGAACTGTGCAGATTTGGTTTAAACCACGACACAATGAGAAAGCAGAACTCCTGCTCGTGTGTTTCTGCATAGTGCTGACCAACACTCAGGGTTTTGAAAGTGGTATGCGGAGTGTGGTCTTAGCTCCACCACTTGGGTCCAAACTCTTTCAAAGGACTTTTGGTTTTTTGAAAAGCACTTAGTGCTTTATACTCTTACCTTAACCCCCACAGAAATTAGGCATTCCTAGCCATGAAGGCTACTTCAGGTTCAGCTCTAGCATATATACATTTTTGCCAGTTGTTATATATAATGTACTACATATTAAAGTATAAAGTAATAAATTACAGCAATTCAGCAGTAATAGAGCACGCATCTTTACACAATATTATAATAAACACAAATTAAGAGACAGTTTCTAGCCACATCTTTCTAAATCACAAACATAGCTGTGATACTTTCTAAATTACATGAATTAATACAGCTGCAACATTACCAGAGCTCTCCTGCCTCATACTGATATTTGGCCAGAAGAATCTGAAACTTCCCTGCATTAGGAAGAACACAGAAAGCTTCTATGTGCTTTACTTCCAGGTGGCTGTACTAAAAGTGCCAAGTACAATTGAGCATCCAGTGATGAACAGCTACCTAAAGCAGAGGAATACAGAACACTTCCAGGCCTCATTCTCCACCACCAAGTTGCACTTGGCAGAGATGGGGAATGTCTGCACTGTGCAATTCAGTTCAGGGAAGATACCCAAGACAACTTGGGACCTGAATCTGTGCTGCCACACCAGCAGGATGCTCTGACCAGGCTAATTAGTTGGTCTACAAAGATCTAGGACAGCTCAGCTGCTCCCAGGGTGAGCACCCACCTACAGCGAGCTGTTCTGTGCATCTGTTCAAATGCCAGGCTCCCAGCTTCCCTACAGGTCATCTGGACTGTAGCATGCACAAAACAAAAGCACACAGCCGCCAAGCTTTTCACAACTGCATATTCTTCTTTCAGAGGGCTTTACCAGTTATACTGGCTTTGGCTAGTTAATTTTCTTCATAGTAGCTTGTATCATGCTATGTTTTAGATCGTTGGTGAAAATGGTGTTTTCACTCCTAGATGCCCATGTTGAGGCACCATACCATATCTCATCTTGTGTAGTCCAAATGAGTGACAATACACACTACAGGTAATCACATTGTCCAGAGGATCTGCATTTGGGGCAAGGGGAGCTGAGCCCAGATGAGTCAGTTCCAAGCTGCAAGGGCACTCTTACAACTTGAAGCAGCCAACTTTTATTCCACTGCATGGAAAGAATTTGTGGAGAAAGAACCAAAATGCAGTGGAAGATGCAACAGCTGCAGAGGCTGGTGACTGGAACATTCCCTGATGCAGATGGAAAACATAAGACTCAATTCTTTCAGCCTGAGAGCTCTGTACTCTTCATGGTTGACATTCCCATGAAAGAGCTCATTGACAAATACACCCCTTGCCTGTATGTTATTTCTCCCAACACATTTGTTCTTCTGCAGCTGTTCCCAGTTCCACTCACTAAGTACCAAGTCAAGTCATATAAAAGGAGGAAGGTAGAGATTCATCCTTTAAGAGATTAGTGTATTTTCCCCCATCTCTGTACTGTTCTCCCCATATTTCTCTAAGGCTGGAAATGCCTTGTCCTACCTTGGCCCTGTCCCTTTATACAGTGTTCAGCCAACTCTTCTGTACAGCCCTGCCAATTGATTAGCAGCTGCACTGCAACATGGATGATGGGGGTGGAGGTCTTAATGGCTGTGCCAGCAGAACATGGGCTGCAATACACCACTTGCTGGTAAGCAGCACATGAAATACCTGATACCAGCAGAAGGGCATCGGACAAGGCCACTACTCGAGTTGAGCCCTGCTTAGGGAAAACTCAGAACAAGTTTCTCAGCATGACATCTTTAGGAAGGTGGCAAGGTGCTGGTGGCCAGCTGCAACAGCCCAGGGTGGTGTTTCGCTTTCTCCAGTTATAATGTGGAAAGCATTGCCAGCAATGTGGATGAAAAGTTTTCTTGGTAGACCAGAAGCTTGTTGCATTTTGCAAATTAGCTTGATCTCACACAAGGAAACATGCAAGAGTCCCTTATAATGTTTCTAATGGCTGCTGAGCCTCCAGAGCTAGCATAAATTAATGGCTTTCATGCTTTTTATTGCTCACTGCCACCTCAAAACATGTCTACCTTTTGCTAACACTAACCTTATGTTTAGAAAGGTATTTGCAGTTTATTGTACAATTATTTTGTGTAAGCTACAGCTACTATTTGCTATGGACTCAGAAGGTATCTCTGAAAGCATTTCTGTTTAGTTCCATTTCCAAATAGTAGCAATCCTAAGTTCTTCTGTTTGGCCACATATAATGTGTCTGAGGAAAAGAGACCAAATCCTGAGGTACAACACAGTAACTATACATTTAATTACCAGTGGAAATTACATATTAACAGCTGTTAATAATATACTTGAATAGCTAATTCTGAAGCTTCTCTCTCCTTTCTTGGTTTTCAGCTCAGTCCATACAACCCTAGGCAGTTATCAGCTGCTTCCAAAAGGACTCACAAAAGATCATCTCAGAAAAGCAAAACATGTCAAATTTCAGTCTCCAGAAAAAGGAGAAAAGCCAGTGCTCTACATTAATAAAGAGAGCTGAGTCTGTATAATCAGGGCTCACATCACATATTACTATGCATGCTAAACCTACTGTTTCTATTATAGATGTACCAAAAGCCTGTAGTTCTGGCCACTGCACATTCGGAGGTATATGGATTTAGACTTCAAGCAGTTTTAGGACAAAGCTAATCTCACTCTGGAGCTAAAAAAAATAATATAAGCAAGACTTTCTCATATCAGAAATCCTTCACATGTTTGTTATTACATGAATCCTCTAGAATATTTTATAGCAGAAATACTTGGCACAGTAAGAAAGTTCCTATGTGTTTGTTCAGTTAAAAGAAATAAAATCAAGTTAAGATTGCAAGGCTAGTGATGCAGTCATACCCCTGTATATAACCCGAGACTCAGACAAACCAGTAGTGGGAGGACCATTTTTACTTAGCGACTAGGCTGTCAGCGTGAAAACCTCAAGTGGGTTGTAAGTGTAGGGTTTACTGTCTTTTGGTTTTTTATATTTGCTGATTCAGCTCTGACGATCAAGGAATGTTGTTCCATTTGTCTAAGCAGACTAAATCAACTGATTTCATATTTATTTCAGTTTTGTTTGCCTTATCTCAATCTATTTGGCTGATGACCAGTCCTGGCAAGAAGCACTGGCATTTTCTTTAATGATCACCTTCTCCAAATATGATCTCACTCATCTTTAACACCCTTGAAAGTAAATATGCACAAAACCAGACATACACAAAAAGACCCCAGCTATGACCATTAAGAGTAGAAAATCTTTTGTATGCCACACAAAACCAGAACTAAAGGCTCTTGGTCCACAGGAGGTGCCTGTGTGCTGGTGTCAACTGCCTAATGCACTGCCAAATAGATGAATAATTTGGGGGTTTGTTTGCTTGGAAGTTTTAAAGTGTCTGTCAAGTGTTTTCCTTCAAGCCTGGGCGTATGCAACATGTTGACCTTGCCCACAGTTTCTGGTCGCTATTAATCAGAAACAGCTCCTCTCTCTTTTCCCCATCCTTCAAAACCCTTGCCCTTAAGTGGTTTTGGTGCCATTTTCAGAGGGCCAGCCCAAGAAACTGAGAACTAGAGATTTTCTGATTTCCTTTATTTTTTTGTTAAGGTATAGCTTGTAGGCAGTCAGAAGTGACATCACTTTTCTAACATGTTCCTAACCATAGTTGGTGGGAATTTCAAAGCACACTCAGGATTGGTCTTTTCTCTTTTCACACTGAATCAATAGTCAGACTTCAATTGATCCTAATTGGAACTGAATTTTTAAGCACTGGGGAAGCCTCACTCAAAGTAGGCTAATTGAGGAATCAGGTGAAAGCAACAGTCTCCTGGATTTCAGGATTAAAAGCAACACAGGATTCTTTGTCTTTCTCCTCTTTGGCCATTTATGACCAGCATTGCCTGGGCTCCTCAGATAGATAGTATCCATCTCTGCAGAGCAAACATAGCCAGGGGCTACAGAAGTCCAACTGCCTGCATAAGCCCTCCTGCTTTCCAAAGGCTCTCTCACCTTCCTACACAGTATGAAAAAATAATAATAAGGCACTGTTTTGATAGAGACAAAGTGGTTGTTCAAATAGTTCTGCTAATTTCACAAAGCTGCATGATAATGTTTCACATATGGCTTTGTGCCTTTTAATAACAGAAATTGAACACACATTTCAAGACACAAGTTTTGTTGATATGCTGCTGATAGTCCAGAGTAACTGTTTGCCTTGTGGTTTTAATTATTCTAAAGACAGCCCAGGGATCATTTACCCAGAGCTAATGGGTTTATGGGCTCTTTAAGAAGCATGATAAGCCCACAGATGTGGCAGTGAATGGCATACGGGTCAGAGCTACCACGGGGGCCTGTAGTCTTGGAGGATGAGAAGGTCACAGGGAAGGATTTATACTGTAGCCTCAGGCCTCTTAGTTATCACATGGCCGTTAGGATAGTTGTGCTCTGTGTAAACATCTCTGTTTTCCCTGGAGGGGACTCTGTTCTTGAGGGCACAGTCCACAGTCCCAAGAGGCAGTTCCTGGCTTCACAATGCTGTACCAAAGGATAGGGCTGGACCGCTCATGCCAGAGAGCAGGCCCTGAGGGTCAATCTCCTTGTTCCCTCTTCAAAAGGGCCTGGCAGTTATCCATGGTAGTCATCCACACCTGCACAAGCCAGTCTCCAATATAGCCAAAATACATCAGGAGACCACAGCTGTTGTGCTGTCCCCATGCACATGCCTACCTTGTCAAAACCCCATGCCAACCCTGGGCCTGTTTGAGCTGGGATAGAAGCTGGACAGCTGGAAAAGGACAGGCTGCAACTAGTTATACCAGATAAAATGACAACATTTTGGCTGCTAAAATAGATTCTGGTTGCCATTAAGCTCTGTGCCAGGAGTTAGGCCAAGATGGCGATAACACTGTATCATCAACAGTGTTAGGGAATGTGGGGTAAAAGGGGCTTTATCTTGTGTTTATGAACAGGGACCATCCCTAGATGTCTCCAGAACAAGGGAGATCACCCTTTCCATGGCTGCAACTTCTCTGAACAGCAAATTTGGAGGGTCTGAAACTACATTAGGATATTTTAGGCCCAACTCCCTCTTAACACTGATCTAACACAAAGTCACTGATGCTATTCCTGGATCACACCAATATAAGGTGGGTAGGAATCTGGTCCCTTCTGTACAAGCTGTGTTACACAATATTCAGCATAATTTCTTTTAGAACACTACCTGTTAATCATTCTAGACAGTGACTCATTTTAGGAATTAAATATAACCAACTCATTGTATAAACACTGGAAACATCTTGAAGCTAGAAGATTATTTTATCAAGAAAATGAAAAGTACAGAGAACACAGGAAGCCCTAAGAAGTAGAAGCCAGCAGTGTCTTAGGTTTAAGAGTTAACAACAGATCTAGAGTGTCTGAAAATGCAACAGCGTGATTCCCTCTGCACTGGGGGAAAGTAGGAGGCCAGCAGCCTCACAGACACCAACACAACCAGCCCTCTTGTCAGGGGCTGCAGAGCCATGCCTCCCAGTTCTGCAAAGAAATCTGCAGTTCACGTGGACTTTCAGAAAGAGATAAGGCCTGCCACATTAGAAGTGTCTCCTTCTTTGCGAGAGACCCTATCAATTTTGCAGAGGTTTTGAGCCCATTATCACATTACAGGTAGACAGTTGTCATAAAGCATTAGATCTAAGCAAGGCTGACAGCATAACTGCAGGCTAGCTCCAGGCTTGGCAGTCTGTGCAGCACCTGCAGGCGAAGGACCAGAGTGTGCTCCATGAAGAGACAAGCTGGTGTAATCTGCTGTGAATCACTTTGAATTGCTGCCCTTAATTGACAGTGCACTCAAGACCTGGCCTGCTATAAAGCGCTGGTATACACATGCTCTTGCCAGGAATCTGCTTGCCCTCAGATGAGCAACAGCTTGAGTGCCACCTTTTTTTACTTGAGTAAGAGCTCTGTATTTTGCTCTGCTCTTCCGTTACTGCAGGCTCACCATCATCAGAAGAATAAATAAAAATGTTCCTCCTGGGAGTGTGGAGGTTTTACAGGTGTTTGTGGGGAAAGCAGTCAACATGCTGCTACTCTGGGGAAAAGGAGAGGACACACCCTTCAAATAAAGTCATGAAAGCCCAGACCCTGGAGAAGCACACAACCAGTATCAAACTGCTATGGAATAAGGCTCTGTGAGCAAAATGGCAACAGCATCCTGGCATCCTGACACATTGTTAGGTTTCTCGACACCTTTTCTTATGGAGTAAGTGTGGGAAAACACATCCAGATGATACAGACAGCAGAGGACAGAAGTCATGATTGTCATCCTTGCACTCCAACATGAGCCTAATTCTGTTCTCTCCAAGCCAGAAGGAGTTTGCCAGATATTTCAACAGACAGATGCCAAAACTTCCTTGGCCAGGTGAGGAAGATTCCTCTTTTATCTACTGCTGTCTCAAGTGCCTCCTAAACAAACTCTCACCTCCTTCTGTCCAAAGCTGGGACACCTCCTTTGGCTTCAAGTTTGTTGTTCTCATTGATGCCAAAATCTTAATGGACTTTTAGATCCAAATTCTTATTTATGCTGTGCTGGAAGCATCAAGAAACTGAAACTGAAAGCGCTCAAAAGCCTAGCTCCTGCAGTGCAAATACAGGATGTAGAGATGCCAGAAAACAATGGGGATTCAGGCCTTAGAGGCCCTTTAGAAGTCTCAGTTTTTTAATTAAACTTCAAAAAAACTTTGCTGAAAAGATTAGGGGGCAACATTCAGAGCATGCTGGGGGGACAGCCTGGCTACTGAGCCAAGTCCCTTCTCTGCCACAGATGCAATTGTTTGTTTCCTAGTGAGAAGCCAGCTGAAAGAAAAACCATAAAGAGATCACATGGCTGAAAGGAACAGTTTCCATGACCAGCCAAACCCTTCTCCTTATTCTTCTAAAGTCTGCAGGGCCCAGACTACAATACCTGACCAGACTGACAGCTCAGAGCCACAGGATTTACCCAGGACTACACGCTGCATCCTGCACCAGCTCTGTCTTCCTCAGCACCCCCAGGGACCAGTCCAACCTCTTCAGTGTTTGCTTAGCCCCACATGTTCCTTTCAAGGGCCGATTTGTAAGAGGGACCACCAGCAAAAAAAAAAAAAAGTCAGATCTGGTTTAGGACTTGGTTTAAAGGCATTTAGATAGAAGAATAATTGCACAGGGATGTGGTTTACTCTGGAGAAATAAAGGCTGTGTTTAAATGTCTGAAATTCCTGGTGACTCTAATAATTGCAACCTCTGCGTCAATAAAATGCACAAATAATGTTATTGAAACATTTCCAATCAAAAGGTATTATTTTTGGTTTAAAACAGATGCAGTAGTCAGTATTTAAAAGGAAGACGTCTGGGCGGGCTTACCTCTATTTCAAGGGAAAACTACTGGAACATTGGTTTAGTCTCTCTTTCTCTGTTTTTATAGCCGACTTATTACAACATTAAAACCTTCATACAGTTCCTCTTACTTTTCTAACCAACTGGAGAGTAGCTCTACAGTCATGAACTGAAGAGGTTTTATTACATTAAGGTGTGTTTGAGAGCTTGACCTGGTAGCCACCACATCCCTGGAGAAGCTCTATCTCTGCAGTAGCTGAGCATCCTCACTACCATGCCATGTCAGCCTAACAGGCACCAGCATTGCTCCAAGCATGGCTATCGCACCAGTCTAGCAGGCACCAAATGAATTTAGGAACTTAAGTGCCTCCTGCCAGTTTTCACTTGTAGGCTCATAGGGCTACATGACAATGGCTTGTAAGTTCAAGACTATATTTTCAGTGGCATCTTGACACTTCAAGATACACCAGACACCTACCAGTAAGACTTAGAAGGTATAAGCTTGTAAAGCGCCCACCTGCAGCTTTAAATGCTTAAATATCAAATACCCCCCCTCTCTTCTGTAAAGGGAACTAAGGATCCTCAGCACTCTTGGAATTTTGCCTTGAGCTCTCTGCTGACCTGCATTGCTCACATGAGCAAAGTCAGATGCATCTCACAGAAGTTGGCAGAAATTGGGCCAGTGTTTCATGATTCATGTGCCTATAGGATTAGCTATAATTAGTGTCTTCAAGTAAGACAATAACTGTATCATGCTATTGCACTCCATGGATGCAGTATCAGCACATATGGAAGACATTTATTACTATAAATATTCGGGCACTTGATAGTTATCCAAAAATACAAAATCAGGTTAATCATTCTATCCTACAATCCCTGGCAAGAGATTTGAACTCAGGTTTTTCTCGCTCAGCTTAAGGCTTTACATATATGATCGCTTCTGCCAGCTGGCAAAACTAAAATCTTAGGCTGAAGTAGTTCTCCAGCAGCCAAATCTATCTGCACAGTAACATTACAGAGCTTGGCTTTTTGCAAGCCATACACTACCTAAAGATATCTTGCTGCTGCATATAGCTATTAAAGTTTATGTAGAACAGGTAGAAGAATTACTTTTCAGAGTTAATCATTAACATCTCTCAGGGGAATAACCAACTGAGGCTACTGTCTTATTTCCAAAGGTTGCCCATACATGCTGCCCACACATTATACATGGGTAGTTATGCTGTTCCCGCATGCATATGTGTAAAGTTGTTTCCAAAAAATAAGCTGGAAGAGGAAACCTCTAAATGCTAGCTAGAATGCATAGCTACCCATCAGATCTGAGGCATGGGAGAATAAACTAACAAACTTCCCTTTAAAAAGCTGCTCAGCAACATCAGCATCAGTGGTTATTCAACTTCCAGTAACACAGCACACCATTCTTGGACTCACCAGCTCTCCCACAAATGCAATAAAATTCAATGGCCATTTTATGATCTCCTATTAGGTGTCATAAAACCACAAGACCCATGTATTACTTCCCAGCCCTGCTCTTTAAGGGAAACTGCTGGAGTTTCAGTGCACACAGGTCCATGATTTGTGAATTTACAGCAAGTACAGTCACACTCAGTCCCTGGATCTGTCTCAGCCCACCTGCACCATTACGCATGTATACAAGATGAAGCCATTTCTCAGATACCAAATATTCAGAGGCCTGACCATGGCTCATGAGCCCAGTCCCAGCTCCACACACCAGGTTTGGTAACAGGGCAGCTACTTTCTCTGGAAACAGAGTCAGAGCCAAAAAAATACACTAACAGATCAGTGCCAGCCCAGCAGAGATGCAGCCCAGGCACCCCCCTGCAGTGGGGTTCTGAAACCATAAGGCTCTGCAGAGTCAGACCAGGACTCTGCAGACACAGCACACAGTTAAAGCCTCCATCAGGAGCCAAGCTGGCTCTTTGCAGAGGCTCTGTAACACATCTGTACCCCAACCTTCAATGCATCCCAGAGTGGATGTACTACCTAGGTTATTGCATCACTTATCAGCTTATGACCAGCTGATGGGAAACAGAAAAGCTGGTGGGATCTTGTTACAAAAGATTACAAAAGAGAGCAGCACCCAGTAGGTGAACATAGCAATGCTGGTGCCATCTGGGATGGGAATTCCCCCGGTCACATATAACCACTCAAGTGTTAGGCTTTAAAACAATTTTTACTTCTTTTCCCCAAGTAGCATTGACCTAACATCCCTGAAGAACAAAACTTTCCCTTACCACCACAGTACAGGTCGCAGGTACATAAAACATCCCACCTTTGAGCCATGTGTAAAAAAGCTGAAGCAGGTAGAACACATACGAGGTTTTTGCAGTACATAACATAGGGCTTCACATTCTTCCCCTTCACTTGGAAACTTCAGGTAACTCAAATCAAGGAGATTCAAGTTTTCCCTTCCTAACCTTCATCTACTCCACAGCTTACAAACTCACCACCACCCCACACACTTGCTCAGGAAGCATCCAGACTCTTCCTCTTTACCCTGACTACTTCCAGGATGAACCTACCAGCACGTTCCACTTCTGCAGCCATTCCTGCTCCTCTACCAAATTGCTGTAGGTAGCCCACTCTTCCCTGCTGACTCTGTCAGGTCAGCACATATCCACAGGCTCCTTACACAAGAGACCACCTCTTTCTTTTACTTTACATGACAATCTCGTCCAGATCCCTTCACTGTCTGCTACTTGAAAAAAGGCCCTCTTGATCCTGGCAGGAAGGCAGTAGGCCGAGCCAGTTAAACCCTCTCACAAAACACACCTTGAGGCATTTATGCAGGTGGCCCCATTCCACACACCTACCTGGGTTAGATCTTGGAGGTGAGTGAACCCTGCTCTGGGCTGGTAGCTGCTGCCCTAAACCACCTTCACTTCACAGTTCAAGGAATGTGCCTCTCCCTGTAGACCTTTCCACTGTGTTTTGGACAGTAGGACAAAATAACCATGTCAATACATTACAAGTGCCTTGGTTCAGTTTGGAAGGCTGGATCACCAGCTGGATACTGCAGTGGTTGACATATCCATTTACATGGCCATATATGTAGTGTGTAATGTGTATATACATGCATATGCATGTGTATACATGCATTTACCAGACAATACACTATGTTTATCCATAGAACCTTAACTAACATTGCATTAGAAGAAAAGAAACTATTTGCAGAGGGTGAGTGCCTGTTAATCATAAGCTAAAGGGGAAAGGAAAAATTTTAAGTGAGATATAAAGGGAGGAAGTGACTCAGTGGGTGGGAGGGAGGGGACAAGCGTTCCAGACAGATGGGACATGAATAACTTTTCCATCTCTCTCTTCTCTCCCAAGTCTTGCAGGAACTGCTGTGTTGAAATAGTCAGTCATTAACTATTTGATGAGGTTTTAAAATCTGAACTGAATTCTCTGAATGTAACCAACTATTATTACAGGGTCTGCATCACAGCAATGCAAGTGTTGGAGCCCTTTGGCAAGCCATAGTGGTGAAGGCAGGCCTGAGCACTCTGTAGGAAAAGCCACTAAATGGCATCAGCTGTTCAGCTGTGCATAGCCTTGGTAATGCTGCAGGAATCAGAGCAATGGTGATTAGTGAGTGTGCAGACCAACTGTGACCAAGCAACAGGGCATCCATCCGCACAGCCAGCACAAAAGCCAACATTCAGGCTCTGCTGGCATTGCTCAGCCTGCAGGAGAACCAGGGCCCAGTACGCACTGGGTGAAGGTCACACTGAAGGAAATTACTGTGATCTTCCAAAAACCTTCTCTCTTTGGTTGTCCTCCTGCACTGCAGTCCCTGGGGTAGATTCTTCCACCAAATATCATCCACCTATCCAGAAGACTGGGGCACAAGCAAAAATGCCCTTTGGTGCTAGTTCAAGGGCAGGATTCAGACCATGAGTACCAATAATTTCCTCTGCTGCCCATGGGAAACTTCTCCTGCACAGTTCACCTTATGCTACACAAACAGGCTCTGAGAAAACCTGAATGAAGTATTTCCCTTCCTGAATGCCAAAGGCTAATTGACCAGCACGAGACCTGCTGAACTTGGTGGAACCAGGGTGGATATAATCACTCAAGAGAGCCAATAACCAATTAGCTGAATGGCTTCAGGAGTTTTGAGGTCTGCCTCTTTATTCGAGAGAAAAATAAAGATCAATTTCTTAATAAGCTTTGTAATATCTGCTATTCCTTCCTTCTCATTATTATTATTAGCATTGCAGCAGTCTTTTGTGCATATAATGAAAGAGTAAGACAAAGGCTGGAAGAGCCTGAGTGGTAAAGAAGGAGTAAGCAAAGCATCAAGCCAAAACACCATATATGCATATGCATACACATACACATATAAAACAGGAAGGCTGTACAAATTCTCTACAGCACAGGTCCAGCAGGTCATGAGGGAATTCTGTTTATCAGAGGTTTTGCACAAAGAAAAGCCACACCTAGTGTGGCAGTATCAAGGCTGGCCTGGCCTCTCCAGTGCTGCCACAATGGCCATGGGCGCACTGTAGTCCACAAGCTCAACCACTTGCTTCCGTCAGGCTGAGACCAGTAGGGGCCAGCTGGTAACCAGGTACGGCAACCAGAGCACAGCTGCTCACTGGCCCTGCTGCCATGACAGCTTATGCCAGACAGGGCATAAGTACACTGTCCCTTTTGCCACTGAGCACACTGACCTCTGGCAGAGGGCTGGGGCAGGTAATTCCTTCATCTGCCGCCGCTGCATCCACCAGAACCCCAAGAGATATGCTCCTCAAATCCCATCATTGCATTGCCCTGTAGTTCCCCTATGTGTTTTGCTTTTGAAATTGCAGGTTCCTACTCTCCCTGCAGCTACATCAGTTGAAATTGCATTCCCTTTGTCAGAGAGCCTTCAGTACTCTTTGCTGTCTTTTCTCTTGCAGTAAGACAAGAAACAGCGGAGCAATGCACAGATTCCTCCCTGCCTCCCACTTTCTCTGTTTCTCCTTCCCTGAAATCAGGGCTACTTGGAGCTAACAACCTCATCCATGAAGACACAAACAGCATTGTCTACATTTTTCAGCATCTCCCCCTACACCATCACTTGTTGCCAGGTGGCCTTCTGGCAAAAGTGCATTTCCTTTTTGAATACATGACTCTGTGTGGCCCAGAGAAAGGGTAACACAACTGCAGCAGCAAGACTGCCTTCCTTTCTCCTGTGTGTGTTTTAGCTGAGAGTGTTTTACCAGACTGCACAACAAGCAAAACATTGCAGAAGTCATCTCTAAAGGAGAAACTGAGAACTCAAGAGGCAGGGGGCTGTGCTGAAAGACCTTTTTTTAAGGAGCTGTAGCTGTAGTCCAAGACAGACTGGCTTGTTGACTCTCTCACAGCAAAAGGCACAGGGCTGTTTAATTGATTTTAGCCTGTAACTAAACATATACTTCTTTCAATATAATGAACAGTGATGCTACAATAGTGCTCTCCTAATGTAAATTGATCCATTACAGATGAGTGTTTAGATCAATGTGTGATGTCCTGATTGGAAATAAAACTGTTTGCTCAAGATCACTGTAAAGACAACGGGCACCGACAGATGATATTTATGTGACAAGGAATGACTCTTAAAAAGGAGATTGCCAAGACCACGTCCATCAATTATGAAACCAACATTCACTCAGCAGATATGCACACATTTTTAAAGACAAGAAGGAAGAAAAAATCCCAAAGCCTTTGATGTAAAATACACAAGGCACTAGAATGGCAGAGTCTCATCAAAGGCTGGGAGAGCTTCATGGCCATACATGGTGACAGCATAAGTCAGCCAGAGGAACAAGAACACCCACTAAAACGTCATAGGACTCACCTCTGTGGCTTTACATGGACGGGAGACCTGAAGAAGCCCTTAAACCCTTGTGAGTTTGTAGCACCTGAAAGAGTTCCCAGGTCTTTCATTCCCAGGCTGCCTCGGGGCAGCATCAGGTGTCCCAGTTCAGCATTCAGGGGACCGTAAAAGGTAAAACTCTTAATGGAAGAGGGCCACGTACAGCCCCTCCTTCTTTGTGGTGTGGACTGTGCCCAGCCAGAGTAAAGCTGAGGTCTCTGCAGGCTGGTGCAGGTGGACTCACCTCCCTCAGACCCTTGGTGCTGCTCACTTTCCAGTGTAGAACGCACTGTCAGCCCAAGGCACATGGGCATGGGTAACTGCAGCAGCCCGGGCAGGGGAGCGAGCACCCCTGGCCTTGTAAGACTGAATGACACTGTTTATCTACCTGCATTACACTGGGGTTTGTTAAAGATAATTGCACCACGGTTTGTGCGCTATAGGCTCACAACCCGTGTTTCATCATCTCTGTGCATTTAAAGTTGATGACTCCAGTTACCTTCCAAGTCAGTTGTGATTAACACACATGCTTCTCTCTCTGGTAGGTGTTCCTTGTGGTCTTTTATTACCTCACTTGCATGGGGCATTTTTGTTTTCTCCCTTGTGTGCTGAGGAAGTTTTCTAAGAGCTGCAGTATGGCTTGCCTTTGTGCTGGACTGTGTCCCAGCCATTCATTACTGGGGCAGCTGCAAGCACTTCTTTTTCTTCTAGGGACGAGCTTCTCCTTTGAAGCACCCTGCCAGAGCCCATCAGGGCACTCGGTGCGGACAGTGCTGTGCCTGCACCACCACATGGGCCTGGCGCCCTCATGCCGGGCTGACCCCCAGCTCTGCAGGCAGGAAACCTGGACAGGGTGGACCTGCCCTGGCAGTGGTGGTTCTGGGAGGTCCCAGCAGCATGGCCTCCATGGGTGATTGACACAACCAAGATAAAATGGGCTGATAAAATGGCTGCGGCCATGACCACCGCACCACCTCAGAAGCAAACTCACTCTGCCCACCCCGGTTCTTCCTCACCCATTGGCTGGGCCACCCACAGCACTGCTCCTGATTGGCTGTGCTTGTGGTCTGTCAGCCACACGGGCAGCAGGTATGGTGGAAGGTGTGGGGGTGCAGGTGCCCATGGCCAGATGAGGTGTCAGACCATCGGGCTGCAGGCAGCTCTCCCCTTGCTGGCAGTAGGGGCTCTGGAAAGCCTTCTGTGGTCTTCAAATGGCTTCGGTGCAAGAGCAGGAACATGTGAACAGCCCCGGTGGCTCCAGAGCCAGGTGGACCCACTGAGATGTGAGGAGTCACTGGATGCCTGAGGACTGGCAGTGTTCAAGGCCAGGTTGGACAGAGCCTTGAGTAACATGGTTTAGTGTGAGGTGTCCCTGCCCATGGCAGGGGGGATGAAACTAGATGATCTTAAGGTCCTTTGCAACCCAAACCATTCTGTGACTGTGATTCTGTGACTGTGGTGACAGGGATAGGATGGCACACTCAGGCCCTGGAGCCTTGCACTGGCCGGGCAAGTGCTGGAAACAACAGGCTTGCCTCTCATTTCAGTACCATTAAGCCACAGATGGCCATGATGGGACAGGGCTGAGCTGGCTTGGTGCAGTGCTCAGCTTCGAGGAGATGTAATTGCTGTCTATGAATGGACTGGGTGATGGGTGGCCGGAGGTCAGGAGGGGACGCTGGGTGGGGGAAACTAAATGAAAGGACAATGTTGACACAGAACAAATGATGCTAAATGGCCTGTGAAAACAGATCCATTAAGGAAATTATATTCTGCAACAGCAGAATAATACAAATTTAAATACAAATAGAGGAGGAAAATAGCCTTTAAGTACAAACAGAGGAAACTTGTGAAACTGGTGGCTGAACCTCCTGGTGAAGTACTGCATTTGCTGGTCATGTTCTGCTCCACTGTCCTTGCAAGAGTCCCCTTCACATCAATCTGCTGTGTCTGTCCTCCCCGAGATGTAATACATACCAAACACTTCTGGCCAGCTCTGATCATAAATAGCTGAGACTGTGTGGAGTGTAGCATGTACTTTCATCACATGGTAAAGAGGGACCAAGGCTGCGTGAGCAAGGAATAGTCTGTTTAGGCAAGAAGGAGTTGGTCCCTCTCAAAGCCAAGGGCATGAGCTCCTACTGACCTGGTATCCATGACTTCCATGTATCCTACATGACTTGGGACATGGAAGGGTCACCTCTCATGTCTGTTTGTAAGGAAAGTATTTGGGGACATAGTGATGGTTGCTGCTCGGGCACTGCCACTCATGCTCAGGTTGTTCAGTTATTGTAACCCAGGAGCTGACCTCCTGAGGATGTGACAGAGCAGCTCTGTTGCCCTCAGCACCATGCCAGCTTATGCAGCCTTGAAAGGTGCTCTCCCACCTCCATCCGTATAAAAGAAAAGCACAGTGGACAAAACGGCTCAGTTGTGTTTTAGGTGTTGAGGAGGGCATGACATTACCTCCAACACTGTTTCATGCTACCTTAACAGCTCTACAGTGCACAGAGGAGTGTGATATGAAACAGATGAGAACTGCATTAGAAAATAGCTTTTCTGGGAGCAATTGCCCTTTAGGGCAATGCTAGCAGTTAACTTTGTACTTCACAGCCCTACCACGGCATGAAGCACATCCATTCAAACATTGGCTTTATAGCTCTGCAGAACATGGGTTAAGAAACAGGCAGGCACAGGCCTGCTGGTGACACCTCAACAAGACCAAGACTGATGTCTTCCTCTGCAGGGGCACAGATAGGGGCTATAACATTTCTGTAACTCTTTTCGTTTCAGAAGGGTTGTGGTCCATCCATGTGCAGTTACTCTGTGTTTGGCTGGCACTTTCCACCCTGAAGGAAATCAGTCCCTCAGAAAGCCCTCAGTTGTGCCTAAGGCACATATTGGCCAGTGGCACGTTCAGCCTGGTGTGGTAATGGGAGCAGGTCTGGAAACCTCCCCATGCCTGCAGCATGGAGCACTCAGAGCCACGCACTGTGTGCACTCATCCTTGGTCTCACTTCAGTAGTGAGCAGCAATCAGGTTTGTTCTCCCTGTCTGTTGCTCACTTCACTACAGCTCTCACCAGCAAAGGAGCTGACCTAGGTCTCAGCCAGGTAAACTCCTAGAAGGGGGAATGCATGCCAGGTCCTGGCAGTGCCAGAAGCATGAAGCACTTCCAAACACTGCCCCAGAATTACAAAATCCCTTTCTATTATTCTTGCTCTAGTGCCAAATGAATGCATGAGACAAAGGAGAAATTACCTTCTCTGATCTTCAGTTGCCACTGTCATTCCTGTCTGGATCTCAGAGCCACCTTATGGAGCAAACCCATCTGTTTTACTTCAGTAGAGCTCTGATTTTTGTCTGAAGGCACCTGACCCATCTCTCAGGCTGAAGAGCCCTATCTATGCTGATCCGGGTATGTGATGGAAAGCTACAGTTCGGTATGTATTCTGCATATATGCAGAATAAAACAATGTAAATTAAAGCGAGATAGTACCTGTGCATTTTCAAGGTTCACAAGCAGCAAACAGCCTTCTTGTTAAAAAGCTTCTCTTCCTGTCACTATCTCAGCGCACTCTCAAAGGCAGTACAGATTCTGTCACTAGCCAAAGCAGGTTTTTCCTTGAACTAGCCACAGTCAGCCCCAATTCAAGGAAATTCATCTGATCAGAATAGCTACTTCAGAGGGAAAACCCATCCTCCAGTACCTGGGACTTTCACCCAGAAGAGAAAAGCCTAAAAAAAGCCAAAACCAGGAAGGGAAAGCCAGACAAATCCCCTTAGAATATGGTACAGATTTAGCAGAGGAGAAACCACCATTCAAACAAACTACTGAGGACAACAGTAGATTTTTCCAGCTCCTGAGTACTTTAAATCAAGACCAGACCCCTCTGAAGGGTAAATTACACCCCTCCTCTCAGGAGGAACGGGCTGTAGCTTCTGACACACGAGCGCGGGACAGCGGGGAGGACTCTTGCCTTCAACATGCGCTGCCTTGCAGGCCAGGCCACAATTCCAGGGCTGAGGCATGGCGTGCCTGGTGTGTGCATGAGACCCCGGCAGAGGTGAGCTGCTCGGCGGCAGAGCAGCCCATCACACAACCAGACCAGCCAGGGGAACAGCAGCACAGCTCCGGAGCTCGAGGGCTATCTGACCCTCGCCTTGCCTCCTCCCCCCCCCCCCCCCCCCCCCCCCCCAGTGGCGCACACCCGCCAGTCGAGCAAGAACAGCCCTTGGCTATCAGCAACCGAAACTTGGGAAGGAGGGAAAAGCCTGCAGGAATCTGCGCTCGAGGGGCTGCTGTCTCTCCCTCACCCCTCTCGTCGTTTTGCCTGAGGTGGGGCTGACTCACCCGCAGCACGCTCCCCGGCTGGCAAGCTCCCCACCGCCTGCACCGCAGCCAAGGAGTGAGCACACAGGTTTCCTGCCATCGCAGTGAGATGGGGCTTTCACACTCCTGAACTGTCTATGAGCAAGAAGGGGATCTTGGCAGGGATGCCAGAGCCACCTCCTTCCATCCTTGCTTCCGTGAACTTTTCCATAGGTTTCAAGGGTGGCCCGCATTTGCTGTTCCCTGTTGGCTTTGTCACACTGCCTGTTCCCTGAGTCTCAAGCTGCCAGCACATCTCTCCCCTGGATGACTTGGCTCGTGTTATTTTGTGTTAAAACCGGTATGATTTTTTAATGGCTATAAATAAGTTAAAACTGCATCTTTAATTAATCACTGCACTTTATATTGTAAGTGGAGATTTTTCGTAATGACTCGTTTATGATTTTAAGGTGCCATTTGCTCACTGTCAAATGTATCCCTCCATGTTTATCCCTTTTATCCCTCCCTGTTTAACAGGTTCAGGATGGAAACAAAATTTCATCAGTAAAGGATTCTAATCCATTTAGTCTAGAGCAAATAATTGGTTACTAAGTAAGTGGGAAGGGATTGAGTGGATACTTTTATCTAAGCAACAATGAACTTCAGGCAATAGACAGTATGTTCATAAAACCATTTTATACTAATCTTAAAATGTTTAATTTTCACTCATGCAGGTTTGAAATTGGAAATACATGTCTGGATGAGTAAAATATGAACAAATAGGAGCAGCAGCATGTAAAGTATAGAGGAGTAGAGGCATTAATAGAAATATTTCTGCTATAGCAGCTATTAAATGATATTTTTTTATGGTTTGGAATAAAACCCCATATGTTTATAGGATTTTCCCCCCAATTAAAACATGTATGTGTGAGTGTGTCTTTCCCTAGATATTGTTTAGCTATACACACTCACAGAGTGCATGTATAAAACTATCAGTGAAGTGAGAGCTGTTTCTCCTTTTGTTTGTCCCACTGGCTAGGCAGCAAAGGATACCCAATCCAACAGCATCAGCATCTTCACAGCATCTGCCCTCTGCAGTATCAAAGGCCAGCTCATGCCTTCTGAGGCTGACCCACGGAGCCCCAGCCTGGCCTGCCTGCCTCACGCAACAGGACTGCCCGCTGTTGGGAGCAGAAGCAGCTCACCCGCACCAGGCTGTCGTGAGTTACAGCACATTGTGCGTCACAGCAGCTCACGAACGCGTTGTGAGTTACAGCCCTTTCCCGACACAAAGAGGGTGCACCGCTGGTCTGGGGATGGTTTGTTCTGTTTGCTTGCACCAGCCCCCTCAGCAGGGAAACAGCCAGCCCAGGGCCCCCTCAGAGATCAGTGCAGGGAGAGTAGCTGTGCACCCCACCGAACAGCACTCAACCAAACACTGCCGTGCACAGCTTCCAGGTGCCCGCAGTGGCTGTTCAGGTATTCCCTGAGCAGTCAGAAAGACACTTGTTTTCACTTGGTCTCAGATTATATTCAAGTGACAAGCAGGTGGCTGGATATCCAAAGATGTGTTTAATTTTTTACTTAAGGATGCAAATAAGCCACAAAAAGAACTACTGAATAGGAACTAGAGAAAAAATGCCTTTAAAAACTACCTCAGTTCCTAGACAACTCAAGTCTGATGTGCAGTATATGATCTGTCAGCTAGGATTGAATCCAGGCACTCACCACTTTGTTAGCTTAAGAATTTTGAGCAATTTTTTCCATTTATCTCTATTCTCCCCCAAATAATTTCACACATTTCTCAGATACATCAATCCTTCCGGCATTCCTCTAGACACTCAGTAGGATGCCCTGCTATAAATATAATAAAGCCTTTTATTATGTCCATTAACCATGGACATGTGTGCTCCAAAAGTTTCCTGACACGCAGTCATTTGTGGCTTTTTAATTATAAACAGGAAAAAAATCTACCAGCAAAAGAAGACAGCAGGCTGGAAGCGGATCTCCATGTGTGTGTTTTGAGTGTGTTCTCCGAAGGGCTGATGGCACCCACTCCCTCCTCCTCATCCCTTCGGAGACTGCCTGTGAACACCCATGTCCACAAACAGCCAGTGACACAACAGATTAGCTGTGCTCATCCCAGCGGGCTCCTGCAGGTTTACAGGAACACCCATCAACTCATTTGTTGATATGCAGATACAGCCCCTTCAGTTTGCAGACTTTCTTCCACTTGGATTCAGCAGAAAAGAAAAAAGGCCCAGTAAATTACTTGACAAATTAAGTCATATTTATTGAATGCCTTTTATTTCAACAACCAAAAAATTCTAACAGCCTAACAATGCACATAAGTTAAAAATTAATTATCACTTAGTGATAACAAAGATAAAGTTGATTTACATGGAAAAAGGAACATTTACAATATGTTAATCCTTATTCACATTGTTGATACCGCAATAAAACACAATTTGTTTTTTTCTTTTTTTACTTTTTATTTCACAAAAAAAGGCGGAAAATTGTGCTTTGTTAAGAGGCACTACAAGAAAAGTTTCTTTCTCCAAATAGATATTATATGATGGATATTGAATAAATAGACATATATGCATTGTAATTCGCAAAGTTCTGGCAAGACCACAGGCTAAAATGCCCACAGATTCACTTAGAACCACTGCAAAATTGGCAGTGAAATTAAAAATAAAAAGGCAAGACTCAGCATTGAAAAAATACCTAATAAAATTTTTGGTTGAAGTGTAAAAGATACCAAATGTTGATGCCATCATCGGATGAACAACCTTACGGAGCGTGGCAAAATTCAGTTTCCTTTCAAATGTATGGAGTGATTTCAGTTACAGGATAAGACGACAGTTTTGAAAGAGTAGCTCTGAGAGAAACATAAAGCAGCAACCATCGAATTTCTGATTAAAGCTGCAGCATACTACAGAAATAAAGGATGAAGAGCAAAAGGGGCATTAAGTAAGCAACCCACCATCATTTTGCAACGGTATATGAAATTTATGCAGAGATACTCTTATGTTTCAAACATTAGTTCTGAAAAAATCCTTAAAAACTCCAGAGGTTACTGATCAGCTAGAATTAGCTTGTATTGCAACGTCTTCTCCCTGTATATTGTCTGTTCTGAGGAAATATCTACACATAGAGGTTCGGTTTTCATTTTTAACTCCTACCTTTTATACCTTTCAAATATATAAATAGTATTAACAGTTATATTACATTGCCTGGTGTAGTAAACAGAAAAAGTAAGTTTCAAAGTGATATTGCATGAGGTCTTTGTCAAGGTTACACAAAAGCCCATGTGAAAAAAGAAAGGAAAAAAACCCCAAAGCCTTGTTGGTGCGGTTATGACTGCAGTTTGAACAGGCGTCTGAAATCAATCCAGCTGCACAAGTAGCAAAGGTGAGGTCTTGTCTCAGAAATCATTGCACAGAAGTGGAAAGGAAATGCTACTTGGTGTCTCTTTCGACATGATGCCTCAGAACGGGTGGATGCTATAGGAGGCTGCAGCTTTAGTGCTCATGCCACTGAAGAGTCAGTCGGTATTAGCTCTGCTTTATGTAACATAGCTGCCAGCTAGGCTGCTGCAAAACCCTTCGGCAGGAGGTGGATGGGTGCAAAGGTCCCCCCGCAGCAGGGAGCCTGGGGCACTGAGCCCTGGGGTGGGCTGCAGCCAGGGGACCCGTGGCTGAAAACACTTCATTTCACTGGCACAAAACGCATGACACGGAGGAAGCCCGGCTAAACTGGGAACACAGGGAGGGAGGGCTGGAGAGAAGGGCGAGCAGGAAGTCAGCAGCACAAACCCTGGGTCTGTCAGCAATTTTACCTGGACAGGGTGGCTGGGATTGTGGCGTTTTGTGTCCCGATGTAACTTTACACGTGTGTGAGAGTGTTTCACCTCAGTATAAACAAAAAGCAACAAGAAGGAAGCTCATAAAATTTAAGATCTGAAACAGAGAACAGGTAAATAAAATCCACAGTAAAATGTGGTTCATAGTAGGAATTCCATACATCAGATCTCAACATGTTATCTTTCTTCTCTTTCTATAAAGACCTCGTTAACAGACAAGTCTTCTATGCACTGAGTTTCAGGTTTAGTCATTCTGAATCCCATGAAAATTCATCTGTTCACTATGGAAAGGACTGTCTGGAGAGTGGAACATGCTGTATCCTTTTAAGTGTGCATTGTGTTCAAAGTACTTTAACTTACTAGTTTTCTTTTTAAGGTGCCCTGATTTGTTTTTCCATTTTCTCTCTTTTTTTTCCTCTTCTCTTTTTTTTTTTGGCAGTGTTGATTTACATCTTTAAATACATACCTCAAAAATTACCCATCAAGTTGCCAGATAGGAAGCCATATAATAATGAAAAAAAAAAAGAAATCAGGGATAAACATAGAAAATAAATAGGAATTCAAAAATAGTCACCACACCCTGAGAGCAGGCGGCAGTTTATCAAAAGCCAAAGCAACTCATTGTGAAGTGGTTTTAATACATAAACAAGTCTCATCTTTAAAGAACTCATTTCACAGTCTATACTTTCAGGTTGCAAAGTTCCATCCCATGCAATTTTAATATATATATATATTATGTAAATATATATATATATACACACAGAGTTGTAAATTTTCCTTCATTGATTTCATAGGACTTTTTCTTCCCATTTACTTGCTAGATGTCCCTTTCATAAGTGCAAGATTAATGAAGGCATAATCCTATGTGATTACAATGATTACTTCTGTCAAACCAAGGAAGTGTAACACTCGAGTGTCTGTGTCAAGGCGATGTCTGATCGGGCAATGCTGAATTAATTCGGTTTGCACATGGATCATGCGCAACGGGAACAAACACAAAGTAAAAAGAGAAAAAAAAATTAGAAATAAACCCAGCAAATCCTTGGATCAATGTATTGCTTTCTGCGCTCCTGTCTCACATTATCTCTGGTCGATGTCTGCTGGAGCTGCCTTGCTTTTGTCGGGGTTCTCCTCCTCAGGCTCCACTTTGTACATTTCCTCAGAGCCCTCCTCACTGTCGTTCTCCTCCGACTCTGTCAGCAGCTCCTCATCCTTGTATTCTGCCACGTCAACCACCGTTCCCAAATGCTCTTTTAGCTTCCCGTGGTGCTTTACATGGTAACGTTGGTTCTGGAAGAATTTGATAATGGTGTGTTTGGGGAGATCCAGCTGAGCAGAGAGGGTGTGGATGGCTTCCTGATCAGGGTAGAGACCCACATCGTGGATAAAGCTTTGAAGGATACCGAGAGCTTCCAAAGAGATCTTGGTACGGGACCTTGGCTTTTTGGCACAACTGTCCTCAGCAGGTGGAGGAGGAGCCTCTTCTCTAGGTGGGGAATTCTCCTTCGCAGGCTGGGACTGCTGTCTGTGCAGCACCTACAAGATCAAACACATACAGACTTCACGTACATGCTGACCCCCTCAGTGCCTGAGATGAGGGCACTTGCATAGGTCTTTACTTGCACAGGGTCTATTTTGTTTTGGTGAAGAAAAGCACAAATTAATATTCATTTCCCACTGTCTTTCTCACCTGTAAGACAGCTGCACCAGTGAAGGAGAAGGTTATGCTAAAGGCAAACAATACAGAATAGATACAAACCCACTAAATAAATAAGAAATACAAAATGCAAGTACTAAAAAGAAATATAAAATAGCCAAAATAAAAATGAAGTCAAAAAGGATTACAGTCTCATGGTCACGATGACTGGGCACTTGTTCTCAGACAAGTCACTCTCCGCCTTTGCTTCTTTCCCCCTGTCCTTTTTTCCTCGTATCCTTTTAAGCTACAGACTCTCACCTTTTCTACTGGATGCCAAGTACCACAAAGGCCCAGACACACGTGGGGCTGTCAGGTGCTACTTTATCATAAATAATGATTTGGCATTGAAATCCATCACAGCTGCTTTATGGAAGAAAAAAAAATGAATAATAGAAGTGCAGAGATTTGTTAAGATTTCCCTTCCATGAAAAGTGACATCGCAGCTAGTTCAGTTGCTTCACAGAGCTGGCTTTAATGTGTCTCCTGAACAGACTTCTCTGTATCACATCTGTCTGAACTTCACTAGTTGAGAAGATCTGAGTTCACATAATTATAACCCCCATTCTGAGAAACCCTCTGGGCAAACACACTTTTCAGTCTTGCAACAGATTTTCACCAGCAGAATCTCCTTTTCGGCAAGTTTAAAGAAAGCATATGTAGCTCTTAATCTTCCTAACAGCCACTTAAAATGACTAAGAAAGGGCTTGTGCAGCCCTTATTCCAGGGGAAAACCACCTGATCTGAATTGCTAGAAATACAGAGGAGCTCCATATGCTTTCTTTAAAACCAAATCTATACAGGAGAGATTACCAGCAAAAATCCCCTACAGGATTGCGGGCTGTATTTGCCCAGAGGTTTCTTCAGATGCAGAGAAATAATTATTAGAGCTCAACACTACAGAGCTAACAAAATCAATATGAATACATATTTCCTTCCACAAATAAGAGGGAATTCTGGCTCTTCATCCACGAAGAAAACATCTCTGCTGCAAACTGTAACATCCAGGAAATCAACCCTACATTAAAGAGCTTTAAAGGGAAAAAAATCAGGATAAACAATGGAAATGTGCTGAGAACTTGCACTGAATTTTACACATGTAGCGAGCCCCAGTAAAACTCTACATTAGACAAGCTACTACTGCAAGAGGGAAGTTCACTGTGCAACATCAGCCTGTTGTGCAAATAAAAAAGCTCTGTGCTGAAGAGCCCTTTATTCATTTCCTCCATCAAGCGCTGCTGCCACAGTCATTTATAACATCAGTGATCCCCACTCACACTGTCTGAAAAGCGCATCCAAGCGCACAGCCACTGCCCACCGCACACATGTGGCCAAGGAGCACAGGCTGGAGCAGACACCGTCAAAACAACCCCACCTGCAGCATGGCCAAGGGATGGCCCTTCTGCTGCTGCACCGGGGGACAGGAGGCGGCACCCCAGCTCTGAGGGGCTTCACCTCCACCTGCTGCCCAGCGCCAGGCACAGAGGCAGGACCTGGCACCACGGCCCCAGCAGTACCTTGATGAGCAGTGGGTGTGTGAGAGTGTACACGTGCAGACACACAACACACGTCCCACTGACTGCAGCACAAGTCACTGCAGCTGCCACAGAAGGATGCTTGTGACTGTGACGGAAGCACCCAAACAAGGAGGCAGCTAACCAGCAGGTTCACACTATCATCTGGGAGCAGGTGAGAGGCAGGGCTTGCCACGCTCCTGGCAAGAGCCGCTGATGGGCAGAAAGGCAGCAAGTGTGTTTCAGTGCCAACAGATTCATTTTCCTCCCAAGCATGTAAATACTCAGGGTGTCACAGGAACGGAGCTAACGAAGGAGCCGTGGGAAAGGAGAAACGCAAATGGAAATGACAGATATTCTGGTTTGTGTTATTACATCTCTCAAAAAAAGCATAATATTCCAATGAACTGAATCGCTCAGCTGCTCTTTGAGGATTGCTTTTCTGTCCATGGCTTGTTTTCAAAGAGAAGGACTGACATCCCCAAGCAGAGGGTTACAGATGAGGGTCATATCCACCCCTGCATCACCAGGGAGCACTGAAAGCAGCAGAGTTGGGATCGCTGACAACAGCCAAGGACCTAGCCCATAAATTTGTCACACAGCCCCTACCCAAATTATCTCCCCTGTTGTGCCCTCTGGTCCTGTCCCCTGACACTATAATGCCTGGAGCAGCCAAAAAAAGAAAGGGTTTAACACCACCAATAAACTGCCAGGGAATTTACACACAGCGTCATACAAAAAGCCTCAAGTAGCATCGCTAATCAGAAGCTGAATTCAAGTAGCAGCTAACAGAGATAGAAACACATCCAGGAAGAGTGTGAATTACTCAGTTCATTCTTGTTGGAGTTGGAAGTGGGCTTTTTTTCCCTTTTCAGTTGACAAATAGCATGAGAAACGATTCAGCTTGAAAAATGTTACAAGACTTCCAATCAAATATAATGATGAAAAAAATCCAACAATACAGGATCAGCAGCAGTAAAATGTTTAATTTGAAGGAGATGAAGAGATGCCTACAGCATCTATAAAGCAATCAACCAAAGAGAGGGCTGAGAGCGGGAGGGAAAGAATAATTTTACTTAACCCTTCCTTTTCTGGAGTGACCTCTCCAGAAAAGAAAACACAGCCCAGGGTGATCAGTGTAGATATTAGGAAAAGGATGTATTCTATTTCACTTTCACCATTATTTAAGCCCTTAAATCTGCAGGCAAAATCTCCACTGGTTTCATACACTGCTGTGCACACCCTGCCATAACACCTCGGGTTTTGGGTGAGTGCTGCTCTGTGTATGTACTGCAAAGAGGGAAATCCCATTGATCTTCCATGATGAAAGCATAGGCTGCAGCACATTTTCCAGTGCAGATAAAGCTCCCAAATGATGGTGTGACCTACCACAGAATACCACCTGTATGGTGGGCTTCAGAGAGAAGGGGTAAAAACAACAGCCACGCTTGGCTTTCCTTCTCCCAAGAGAGCTGGTGCTGGGCTGGGAAAGGCGCACATCCCAGCACTGGTGCATCGTGCTCCTCTTTTTCCACTCCATTCTCCTTCCTCTGTGCCCTTCCTCACCACTCCCCAGCCACAGATGGGGCAGCCTCCTCCTCCACCAAAGCCACCACTATCTGGAGATGACTTCCCTTCCCCTCCCTCCCTCCTCACTAACTCCCCATCTACTTCCAAATCAAATGTGAAGATACAAATTTCCTTCTATGCCCATAGGACTCATTTTTTCCATCCCTTCAAGAGATTTCATTTTTAAACTCCACAGGCACGGCCGTCCTCTCAAGGTTTCAGAACAGAGCAGCTTTGGAAGGTGCTGCTTTACGAAGGTTCATTCAGGTAGACTTTGACCTCAGAGACAGACTCATTTTTCCAAACACATTAATCAGCCCTGGTACAGAACTTAAGAGCCAACGACTATGATGGAAGTTGACTTTAAAAGATAAAGTGACTGGTTTTAAATCGCACTGTACTGAAATATGATTTGAAGGCCACAATGAAAACCAGCTGGAAGCCATGTGTAAAATTATAATAGTACATGCCTACAGGGAAGGAAGTGAGATATTGAATGATTAAGTTTAGGAGAGTATAAAATGTAGTGTATCATTACGGGAGTGATCAGGATTACTTGTAATAAGCTAGGGGTTTGTGGTCTTTCTAAAATCCAAAGCCAGGAATTACTGGGGGGGGAGGGATCACTGCACTGCTTTACACATATCCACTCCCCACATCTCAGGATGCTCCCACAGGAGAAACTTGACTTTGTCAGGCTGGGACAGCCATGTTCCCACAGAAAAGAGAGGTGAGCGAACCCAAACTGGGTGATGAATGTCATTGTAATTGCAGTCTGTGTCTGCACTGTATTTAATTTTGGCTGGATTCACTATCCCACTGATGTTTGTTTCCATTTCCACCCACTTTCTAGCTAGAACTAGACACGTGAAAATGGTGAGTTGCTAAGGGAAGCCAAGCAGAGTGCTTGAGCGGGGTACACACACGGGCACCAACTGCAGCAAGGTATCGGCTGACAACGCTCACCCTGTGAAATGCCACCTTTCATTGCCTGAACGACCATTGTAGCAGATTAGAAACAGGAACTGCATCTCTACATCAAAACCCTGAGCTCTTTCGTTTCATAAGGGGGGTCTGCTCTACCCCTTGCAAAGAGGATTAGTCATGTGAGCTCCCTTCCCACGGGTTTTGCTGAGATGATTAGGTGCCCCTTACTATGAGTAACACCAAAAACATTCCGTTCTTGCAAGACAAGACTGCATTTGCCAGAGACTGCTCTTGTTGAACAGATACTGCCTTCCTCTGTGTACAGAGAGAGCGAGCACTAACAGATACCTCAAAGTGGCAAGTGCTGGCCAGTACCAGTTCTGATAACCCAAAACCACAAGGAGCAAAGTAGAATGGATTGGCCTTCTCTTTTCCAGAGGAGGCTTAGACTGGATATTAGGAAACATTTCTGCATGGAAAGGGTTGTCAAGCATTGGAACAGGCTGTCCAGGGAAGTGGTTGAGTCACCACACCTGGAGGTATTTAAAAGACACGTAGATGTGGCACTAAGAGACATGGTTTAGTGGTGGACTTGGCAGTGTTAGACTAGTGGTTGGACTTGGTGATCTTAAGGGTCTTTTCCAATCTAAACAATTCTATGAATCTATTCTCCACTGTGTCAAGGGGTCTCACCTCTTAGCTTTCCTTCACATTGCCCTCATGGCCAGCCGTAACACTCCATCACACCAAGGACTTTTATGCCAAAGAGAGTGAGTTTTTAGCCTGCTTAAGGAGCCCAAAATAGAAGTTAGGGAGAATGCACACACATTACAAAACGCAGGTTCAGAATGTGTGTTTGGTACATCTAACAGTGGCCATCTATTACATTCCTTGTAAGTATTCAAGGCTAGTGACCAGATTTGCCAACAATTTGCCACTCAATGCAAAAGCAGATTCACTATGGACTTCCTGAAGCCCCCTGGAAAAGCTCCTTCCCAAGGCCTAGCTGAAGTCAAAGGGAGGTTGCAGGACAAGCCTAAACAAAGTGTTCAGCTGCGTTTTACGGACACCTGTAGCTGGAATTTGCAACACTTTACCTCTGCAAGCTGAGAGCTCCTGGGCAGTGCCTACCTATCACATAAGAGTTTACTTAAGAGGCAACCTCCATCACCTTGCCAAGAAATCTTGTACCTGGAAGGAGGCTCCATCCCTCTTATCAGATCTTCCAGGAACAATCTGGGAGATGCCCTATTCACACAAACAGCCACACACTCCTTACCCCGGGTCTCTGCGGGCTGTGCAAGACAAGAACAAAGCAAGCTGCTGCCATAAACAGGCTTGCACCCTGACAGCCCCCAGCCTGGGGCTCACAGGGGTAAGAGCATTAATTAGACACAGTTGCTGTGCCAAGACACTTTACAGGTTTCCTAGGAATGTCTGTACAAGAAACCGTAGCAGAAGTTACAATTTGCACCTGCATTCACTTCTTTTCTCTTAAAAATGTGGCTGTTAGAACTCTTTTTTTCCCCCTTGAGAAAATACATTCCCTGGGTAAACACTGCAGCGCTGGTCACAGCCCCAAATGAAGTATTTTCTTTGGGCTCATTCTCACAAGTGGTGATTTCACACCCTGACACCATAAAGCTGTGTTAAAGACTGCGGTTTAGTTCCCTTGCTTTTCTTGGATTATACAGTATCCTAAGGTCAAAACTCAGGAAAATCCAAAACCGTTATTAAAAAAGAAAAAGTATCTATGAAGTGATGACAAATTGCAGACTACAGGTGTTAGATTACATTCTGACTCCAGGCAGGTTTAATATACTTTAGTTTCCTTTTACAATTGCCCTTAGCAGGTACTGTTATCGGTAAGGGATTTAAGAAAAACTGTGGTACTCAATAAAAGAAGACCGTGTCAAAAGAAATCAATATGAGCGTGCAAAATGGTAGGAAGTCTGACATGGATAAATATGTTCACTTTCATCTAACTTCAGTCTGAGCTTCTTTTAATTTCATAGCTCAAAATGCCAGCCACACATCCTGTGCATTTTCCAACGCAGGTTAGTAATTGCTTCACAAGGGTAAACACCATTATTAGAGATAATTATAATACATGTCTGTGATACGATGTACCCTGTCTCATGCAAACCAGACTGAATCAGCCAACCAGAGCTGGTGGCTACAACCTCTTGTAACCCAGCAGCTCTGGGTCATATTCAGCAGCAAAGACAAAGCAGCCACACAGTAAAAGAATCCCCAGATGGTCAGGCCTTTCCTGTCACCCTTCAACTGCTGCTGACCACCACTGGAGCCAGAATACCGGATCAGACAAATCCTGCATCCTAAATCCCTCAGCTCTTAGGTACAAGTCACTCTCTGAACCACACGGAAGGGGAGTCAAGAGAGAACTGCGAGGAGAGAAATGAGTTCCACAGGGAACTCAAAGTCAAAGGCAAGTTTGGCTTCCAGGCTGGAATGTGAGCTGGTTGAAGCGATTCATTTTAACATCTTTGGAGCACACTTGCCACATGCTTCCCTTTGTGTTACAGCGGTCGCCTTGCTTAAGGGCAGGAAATAGGCAGTGAACTGAAAACATGGCAAGACACCGAACAAACACCCGGTCTCTAAAACAGCAGCCCAGTCCTGCAACTCTCCTCCAGGACTAAACTGTCAAAAATAGTCACAAAGGTGACAAAAAAGACAACAGGAAGGAAAAAAAATAATCAAAAAATAACAAAACTTTCAGTGGTGCACTGCTTCTGCCATCCCACATGAAGTGAGAAGCACAAGCATTAGCACAATGCAATTAATCTCAACCTGAAGGTGGGGGAAGGTGTCTCCCCGCCAGCACACACTGCTCCCATTAATGCTAACAGGAGCTTAGCATGCATCAAAAGAGCAAATACACCACAGAACATTTTTAAAAGCTATCATCACTAGAGATAAAATATAAATTACAGCCTGATTACACTGCGCTGCCAAGAGGCTGCATGTGCGACGTAGCCCACAGCGACAACTGGGCATGACCAGATAACTTCCGGACAGGTCTAAGGCCACTGTACCACATCCACGCACAGGAGTATCTGCTTGCGTTTGCTCTGCTCCCAAGGAGCCATGGCAGTGCTGTCTGCGCAGTTGTTTGAAGCATGTTAACAAATCAGCTTGACAAAGAGGAAAAATATCTCTGCCATCACTTGACCACAGTCATGATCTTATTCTTCAGTAATGTGTGGTTTATTTCCCTTTCCTGATCTCTGCTAATAGACAGCACGTGCCTACACAATAGCCACTATTTTGTCTGTATAATGTTAAATAAATCACAAAAACTCTGACAATGCGGAGCAGTGTTCCGGTGTTTCCTGGGGTAACTGCTCTCCCTCGAACACTAACTCGACTCTTCCCACAAAAGCAAAGGCCCAACTTCCATGGCTGTACAAGTGCCTGAGAACTGGCTGATTTTATGGGGTAGCATAAATGAGCTCATGCTGATCAACGTTAGTGGATTAGCTCTGAGTTTCCCATCTTTGGCTGGTTTAAGCCAGATTCCTAAGTTTACTGCACAGTGACTGTGGCCAGCAGAGGATGTCCCTTTCTCCAATACCTGGCTGCAGCCTGGGAGGGTTCTCAGCTGCTGTTCAGCCACAGGTGGAGCAGGCACATACCTACTATAAAATACCCAATGGGTTAGATTCATTCCAGCTTCTGCTGGCACAAACCAGGGTGCTGGTTACAGGGAGGCTGAAGCAGGAAGTGTTGCACAACCCCACTGCAGACTCTCTCCTGAAGGCATCGGTGATGGATGGCTCCATTGTCTGGGAATGGGGCATGGCCGGCACAGCTGGCATGGGGGCTGGTCTGCTGCATCCTCCAGCAGGCAGCAGGGCTCTGCCGACCTTGAAGAGCCATGCAAGCCTCCTTGTCCTGTAACCTGCAGCAGCAAGGCAAGGGGGATAGCAACAGCCCTGTAAAGGTTTGTACTGCCCTTCTGCAGGGTGATGCTAACTGGAGTGCCATCCAAGTGGACTTTGAACATCTGTGTGTGCATCCATTTAACACTCACTGTCTTCAAAACAAGATCATGAGCTTCGCAGGCCTATGACTTGCTTCTTCCATGCCTTCTCTTGAGAGGCTGTCCAGAGCACTGTGGCATATAGAGAGCCCTGCTTGGCAGCTTCCAAACAGAGTATGAGCCTGGTTGTGGCTGGAGAAAGGGCCTAACAAAGGTTTTGGGTCGATTTCGAGTTTCCCTATGGCAGCCTAGCTAATCCCAATGAGGAGCTGACAGAATGCCACAGGAACTAAGGAAGCAACAAAAGGTTTTTGGTTTGCTTTTCTGCAGAAAAAATACTCCTGGTATCCTCTACATTTTCTTGTTTAATTAACACTACACATGTTCTCCTTTTCTTTTGAAAGCAGAAGAGCATCTGTGGGCAGTGTGAGCAAGATCTTCCCTGATGAGCCCCAACCTAGAGCCATGCTTAAGGTCAAGCCCTAAACCCCTAACTATGGTGGCACGGATGGCGCCACTATAATCACACTGTTATCCAGTTCCTCAGATCAAAAGTAGGCAGTGCATTATTTTAGGAAGGGTATGTTTGGATTAGACACTGGGTTCTGGTGGGGGGTGAGGGGTAATTAGTTGTCCCATCAAACTAGTTTAGGTCCTTACAGATGGCTATTTGGGGTTCCAGGAATACCCAACTGTACTGCTAATTTTTACAATGGGGGCAGTTAGAAGTCAGGAGAACCTGACTGTTATGGTTAGTGAAAATAGGAGATTTGTGCTGATAAAACACTACTCAGCATGTTTTTTGCTTTCTAGACGTAACCACCAATGCACTTAATAACAGGACTTGAGCAAACTATACTGTGTGAATCAAACACATAAAAGTATAAATATTCCTTTTTTTAGAAAGCAAGTCTTAAAAAGTGCATTATAATCAACTACCATGGTAAGAGCAAAATATCCAGCAATACCACACACGCAACTGGCATAATGTGCTTTATTATACCCTTAGCTTGAAACTGGGTAAATAAAAATTGAATGACCAAAGTACAGTCTCCAGCACAGATTAGGGCACTGAGGACAGGGCGCCTCAGAGAATTAGATCTGAAATCCTTTGTCTTCCTGATACACTCTGGAAAAGGTGGGCACATCCAGCAGGCTGAGGAAGCCACACTGGTGTTACTGCTCTCTGCGTGTCACTACTCTGACCTGTACTTTTACAGACCCTGGATGCTGGAAGAAACAGGCTTTATGGAAAGTAAACAGCACCTGCAGTTTATATTCACAATATTGGAAAACATGCAGTTGGGAGGAGAAAAGAAAGTACTATTTTGCTCATTTCTAATAAAATGGTTTAATTTATGGCCAGCGAGGCAGTATTAGGACAAAGCAGAGAATTACACTGTTATGGCTCTGGGATCCATCCCCAGCTTTGCTGCTGCCTGCTGTGGGGAGCTCTGTGGATGGCTCAGCCTGGAGCTGGCTACACACACATACTCGCAGGGGTAAGCTCATGCTTAACACAAGCCTGCAGCTAGTGCAGATCTGTGCGCAAGGAGCCCCGGGCTTTTGCTAGAAATGCACACCACCGTTCTTTGCTTCGTTAAGGTTAGAACTGTGGGGCATTTTTCAGTCAAAAAGTGTTCTTTTGGTCAAAACTGTTGTCTGAGTGACATCAAAGGACTGCCTAAATAAAGTCTGCTTTGCCAAGCTGTTTGTCTGGGGCGGCGGGGGGGTGGCGGATACTCTGACAAAGTTCAAGCGGTTGTGTAGGCATTTCTCATGAACCAGCACATTCTGGTTGCTTTTATTCAGAGCAACTTCTGCGCTTCGAATTCTTCCTATTCTCCTTTACAGCGTTTATGTTGCTCTAAACAGCCGCAAACCTTTGGGGTTTTTTAATTTTAACTGAAAATAGCAATTTAAAAAGCACTAACATACTTTTTCAGTATTTCAGAAATGTCAGCATCCCCTTAAACTAACTCAAGAACTTCTATAGCTCTAGGCTGTACCACCCTCATAGCCATCTATCTACCGACCTGCCTCCTTCACCATCCTATTTAGAAAGGGTTGCACTGATGGGAGCTCTGAAAGAATGAAATGTAACGCAGTTTATAAAAGGAGATGGATGTGAATCTTTCCCATCTCAAAATCCAATAAAGCTTATGATTTTTATTGCATGTGGGAGTCCTTTGGTCTATGTAATACTGATTAGCAGCTTGGCCAGTAAGTCTGATAAGCCAGAAAGTACTTTCGAATATATTCTGACCAGAGACACTTGGGAGAGAAGCGTGCGTGTTGCAGCTGATGGCCCTAGAGGCACACACGTACCTTGGGATTTCTTCTTTGGTTCTGTTCCATCTTACTGTGGTTTTGTTCCACTCTCTTCAGAATGAATGACTCCAAGGCTCTCTTATCCATGTGTCTTCCCAAAAGGAGGCATCATCTCAAAACCATTCCCCCTCATCTTTCCTACACTCCTGAACCCTAAAATTTACAACCTGTTTCAGTTAGGGCTCTGGACTGGATTTTAACAGACCCCAAACAGAGCAATGCAGCATTCTTACTCCTAATTGCACTTAAACAAGGAAACACCAAGTATAATATTACTCCAAGTCAGCAACGCTTCCCCAGTGCTAATCAGGCTATTAAAAAGGCATAAGCAGTTTGTTTGACGCAGAGGGGCAAAGACAGCCACAGAAATGAATCAAAACCAGGGAAAAACTAGAGATTAAAAGCAGTAATACTCCTTTCAGCAAACCACAGTCTGAATGTATGATAAGTGGCTAAAAGACACAATCACTGCAAGATCTAGAGATCCTCTGGCTGAATGAAATGTAAATTAAACTCACCCTGGTGCAGAACCGTTTCCTTTGCAGGGCAGGACTCACTGCCACCAGGATATCCAGCCCTGTTTGCTGCAAACAAGGGCTGCCACAGCCGACCCTGCCTGAGCTCGCCTAAGGAAAACACACGCGCTCAAAGCCAACAGTTGGAGGGGAAAGGAATTAAAACCCAAATGCAGCACGCTTGCTAGAAGAGATTTCCATGGAGGTTCCCCTCCAGTAAGCAGATGGTTTCCAGTTAGTCAGGGCCAGGCACTGCCTATGTGGTTTCCTGCCTGCTTGCCTTTGTAGCGTATCTAGATCTCATCAAGATACACAGTCCAAAAAAATTAGAATGGCTAAGTACAGAAATTAGGGAAACTACACACAAATGAGCTTTGGGTTGCACTTGTGCAGACGAGCACAGGAATCTGTGCCTGTGGGTGGGATGAACGCAGGGGTGCCGACCCCTCTGTCAGGGCAGCCACGTCAGGCTGTGGCACATCCCATCTACCGAGCCCGGATCAGGTCACATTAATGCTGCAGAAAGTTACCGAAGTCATGCCTCAGTCTATCCAAAATAGCTCAGCTGCTGTTTCCCTGCTCCCTGACATCAATTTACAACCCTGCCTGCTCTATGGTGTTGGTGCTCACTGGCAGGCCAGCTCCTCAGAGGGATGGCACACACACAATGCATGTCTATGTGTTCTGCAAAGCTCTGGGCAGACACTGGCTCTCGCAGCGCTGTGCACGGCAGCACTGCAAAAATCCGACCAGGAACATATGCACAAGCTACCATATGGAAAGGGCATTCTCAAATTAAACCCTGAAACCCAGATGAGATCTGAGCAAAGGACAGTTTCACTTAAAGGAAATCTCTGAGGTCAACCGGCAATTAACTGAAAGGTTCTGATTGAATACGCTATTGACTGCGCTCACATCAGACAGCTTCCTGTTTATTATACCTTATGGGCTGTCTAGGTGCCAAGACATTAAACTGTCAATAATCTATTAATACTAAACAGCTCCTCCCATGCAAATCCTCTTAGGCTAAGAAACTGCACTAAAAAGATGGAAATTTCTGAAGTGAGATGGAAATGAGCTTTTTAGGGTATTTCTTTGCTTGGTTCCAGCCGAAAGTACAGCAACATTCATAAACAATATAACACGCAGTCTATAACTACATGGAAAAAATTGTGTTAAAAAAAATCAGACATGATTGAGACCATATCCTGAAATCTGGCTTTCTTTTCCAAGCCATCTTTAAACAGTCTAAGTTAAATTTAATTAACAATTTACAACAAGGAGAGAGAAGTTATTTAAAGAGAGGCCTACAGGTCCTTAACATTCAGTGTCTGGGAAACAGTTGTATATAAAAAAAAGTTTTAATGAATTTAATAGAGAAAAGCACTTCAATTAAACGCTGTCAAAGAGGATTGTATTAATGACTGCACACAAAGGAATTTAAAGCAAGCCAAGTATATTTAGCAAATAGGAAGTAGGCTTTCAGAGGCTGCAACTATTTATGTTTCTGCCATTGCAATGCATCTCGGAGATCGCATTGCCAATTGAAAGCAGTTATGTTATTAGATATGATTTTATTTATTATGCATTATTAAAATTTCAAATGCTGCAGGGATACATTTATTTCACTTCTAAAATGAAAGAACAAAGATATTTCCTGCTTGTTCAGTAAGAAGAAAACTAGAAGAGGGAATAAATAATAAATACTAATAATAATAACTTAGCACTTAAACCAGTGAAGTGCTGTCCAGACAGATCTTTTTATGGGGCTTGGTGAGTCCTGAAGTTTTAGTCTGCCTCTTTCTGCTACAACTAGATAGATTCACAGTTGCTACAGCAGCTTCTCTCAGCACAGCATGGAAAAAGGAGCCAGCTCTCACTCCCTTGCAGGCAGGGTATGAATCCTCCTTGTATACTGAGGTAGCACAAGGGACTTCTGCAATACCCTGCATGCTTCAAATCAAAAAATCACCAAAATCCCAGAAGGTAAAAAGAAAATGAAGTTGCCAAGCTCTGTGCAAGCAAGGCTGAGAAGCCCAAGGTTTTCCAGACCTAGCCAAGGGCACACAGCTCTCACAAAAGCTCCGAACAACTACGGGTCTACATTAAGCCTTTCTGCAGAACATGCTCACCTTCCTCAACAGCGATGTGATGGGACTTGTGGCAGGAAGGAAGTGGGCTCTTCACAATCCTCCCTACCCATGTGCCTTGAATACAAGTGCAGCACATCAAATGGGCATGGCCTAGTAAGAGCATAATGTAGAGTTCCAAACCATAAATCTGAGAAAAAGCAACCAGAAAATTCAAGGGTGTCAACATTATTTTGTGCAATGACGGTACAAATAGCATAAAACTAAATTTAGTACAAACTGGAAACCGAGGAATGTTTTTTGACACAAAGTTAATGAGATGGCTGGGTCTGTAATATCCAGGATATGTTCTGTGATTTACCACATCCTTTTTGCCATATGTAATGGTAAGATGTTAATAATGATTTTAGATGTTTCAAACTTCTGAACGTTCCACCAGAGGCACCTTATACGTGCTTGTATTCCTTGGTTTCTGAACACTAAATCCCTTTAAGTTAGGCACCATGATGTCAGTTAGTGCCAAATTAGTGCTTTTAAAATGTATTTATTTGTACTTAAGTGTAAGACTTTTACCTTCTAATTTGAAACATGAAGAAGTGAGTAGAACTGTGGGAAAAGACATTGGAAAGGAGGCATAAGGAGATACCTACTTCCTTTCACAACGTGAGTAGCATCAAGTTCAATTTTCTAAATACATTATCTGATTTTTGTTTAAGACTTTAATAAAAGTCATGTGTGATGTGTGTTGAGAATGTAGCCTTTGTTGTTCCACAGCTAGGGATCTTGCAAACAGCTTCGCTTCAGCTGTGCCAAGATATTTTGGAATATTCTTTGAAACACTGTAAGCATAGATGACTGTGAGAAAAAATATGTGCTACTGTACTTCTGGATACTTGATGCGTGAGAATAGTGCATACGCACAAAAACATTCCCAATTCAACCCTGTAAAAGTCCATAAAAACATGGAACAACAGACAAAGCATACTAACCCTGAAAAAAAAACATATCCCTGCACCTATCCCTGGGTATTTCCAACCTTCAGGAAAAGAAAAGCCAACACCAATGAATTCCCAATGAGACTGGCCCAGGGCAAGGAGACCGAGTATCTATGTGCTACTCTGCCATAGCCTAACCCCCAGCACTGCCCAGAAGCTTGGGGGATGCTGTGCAACACGGGAGGAAGAGAAGCTCACTTGCTTTCAGAGCTCTAGGGGGACAAGCAATGCAATGTGCTCTAGTAGCACAAAACAATCTTGTTTCCCTCCCCATGTTACTTTTACAATTGCCCATCTGCACAGAAAAGCCAATGCAACGCTCCAGGGCTCCAACTTCATCCGAAGATTTTGGTGAGGAGCCTGAGAATGAAACATTGCGTACAGCCAGTACCCGATAAACATTTACACATCTCTGAAGCCTGGTATTATTATTTATGTGCTAATGTGAGGGACAGGGAGTATTTAATGAACATTAAGAAGAAATTTAAAAGAGCAATACTTTCAACTGCAAAACTTTTGAAATATAAAGGGAGCGGAGGCTCATCTAGTGGCTCTTCAGCCTTCAAGACTCGCCTGCTGCCAGCCAGCAAGCTTCAAAGGTTGTGTGAATTGAAAGAGCTTTGTTTAGTAATCTTGCTCTAGATGTTTGCTCATCCTCAACCTACTACAACTCCTTAAAACACTGGCAGCTTAGCATTTACTAGAGGTCGAGGACTAGAAGAAATGAGAGCTAAATCTGTTCAAATTGTGTGTGAAAGGCAAAAGGGTGAGATGACAGGGGCCAGATCTACAGTGAAAAACAACGCTATCCTCTTTACTTGATCTCCCATTTCTAGGGTTAAACAGAATAGTACTAAGCCTAATTTCAGAACAGAAGCAGTTTTGCTTCAATTGCAAGCACACTCCCCACTATCATTTCAAGGGGAATCACAGGCTTAAAGTTAATAAAAATCAGCAGCACTTTTCAGCCACATTAGATACCCACACTAAACAGAAACAGCTGAGAAGGCGCAGTAGGCAGGTTTGGCTATAGCAGTCAAAGCTCAGCGCCTTTCCACTGCAACTGTGATAACTACTAATCACTAGAAACTCCATTAGACACCTCAGAGTGGAATGTAAGGGGCTCCTTGTCTGATACGTGCCCCTGCTGCCTTTGTGAAACCTCATGCAAGGCTCCTGAGCTGCTGTGGCAGGTCGGGAAAATGGTGTGTACCAAAAGGATGGAAAAGCAGCGTGCACAGCCACAGCTTTTGTTCCAAAACACAGCGTGTGTGGCTGCAGGGCACAGGCACTGGAGCAGTACAAGAAAGGAGTTCAGAAGTGGAAGCCTTCTGAAAGCTTTGTTTGTACTGCTTTCTTCGAAGGGAGTTCCTTATCCCAACCAAAAGCAGACACATGCACGGTAAGAGATAAATGCAGAGTAAATAGCATTTTGCAATACATATTGCCTTCAGCTTTAATACTGCACAGAAATAGAAGCCACATAGTTTGAGAACTTTTTTGGTGAGATTTTTGGATGGTTGGATGGTTTAGATTGAAAGGAGATACTGAAATGGGCTGTTATTGTCTACTTTTAGTAGGAGAGAGAGAATGGAACTCCAGATAACAACTGAGCAAGACAGATATTCTCCACTCAAAATGTGCAGATCTCATTCTGACATGCATTTTACCCTGCAGTTCTCAATCAAAAACTAAATAAATACTTTGGCTGCAACCCACCCAAACCAAAGCTCTGAGCTTCCTGAGTGGAATGAATGAACCTGCAACACAAATACCTCTGAAAGGGCTTGTTGAGTACAAGATGTCTCAGACTTCAGGTGTCTCACCCTATCTGAGCAGACACCACAACTAGCCACAAAATAAGAAGGTGGAGGAATCAAAAAGCAGTGGGTATCAATCTGTGGTCTAGCTTTTGGGTGCAGAGAAATGATCAAAAAGCAGAACTATCAGAGTGCAGCCATTAGGAACGAATTGCAGGGCACACCACCTGCAAACTGCCTAGAAGAAACAGTAAGCACCAAAGTCAGCAAGCTAGCATGGTTTGGGAAAGAAGTTTTTGTCCAAGTCTCCCGGACAGCTCAGCCTTGATTTCCAGTATGCAAAATCTCCTGCTGTAACCCACACACACAGAGCAAAAACGTACCGTGCACATCAATCTATAGATCATTAAGCACACCATGTTTCCCTATGGAATAACATAGTTTTGCTTCACTCATCATCTATGATTAGTCTAAGTATTATTAATTAATATTATTTTTTAAGAAAGGAAATTTTAAGTCTCGCTGTTTTTTCCTGCACGCTATGCATTGTTTGACCCATGAACTCTGAAGACATTTTTCAGAATCAGAGATTTCATTAGGAAGCACTAACATGGTGTTCACTGCCCCTTTTATTACTTCTAGAAAGAGAATATGCAAGTACTTTCATTGGATTGCCATTGCCACTTGCCTTGACCCATTTTTATGAGGGCTCCATGTTCTGCTGTTTTGTATTTTATTGTCATTTCTAAAATATTTGTTCCCTTCCATCCCTCACAAAATGACAAAATTAGTATTTCATTTACTTCTGTCGTATGTTATTTTCCGCATATTTAAAGAGAGACCACAATGTTTGCAGTGAACACACAATACAAAAAAGCTTCCCTACAGCTTTCTGCTATGCCTTCTTTTATTTACTAATGTTCCTCCGTGATTTATGATCTGAACTAGGATAAATTGCCAGAGTTGTCTAAATCAAAGCTTCTGTGGAAAAAAAAAGGTAGAGGGATGTCATTTAAAAAAGTGACTAAAGTAACAGTGAAAAAAAAGCACGTGAAAGCCATTCCTGTTTCTTTAAAGTCAACATTTGACTGCTCTTAAATCAATATGTACCTACAAGCTTCATCAGGTCTATCTGTCAGCTTACACAGAAAATGAAAGGCAAGGTTTCCCTGCTCTCTGAACAGCAGGTACTTTGCTGCACTGGTGGCTCATTACTCCAGAGAACCAGCTTATCCACCCCAACACTCCAGAGACAACAGCCTGATTCATCATTTTCCCAACTGAGTCAGGTTTCTCTGCCCCAGCAATTAACAATGAATTAGCACTATATTAAAGTGCCAGGCAAGATGGTTATTCTCTGTAGTGGTCACCTTGGACACAGCAGACAAACGGGGAGAAGGGAGAGAAATTAGATTTACTGTGTCCCAGAGTGTCTGTAACAAACACTGAATCCTTGGTTGGCAATGGGAAGTGGCTATAGGCACTTCTCAGCATTAACACTCTAGAAAGGTCCAATGCCAGCTTGGGAATGGTGGGATTTAGTGAGGGATGAGAAGACAGGGTACCCTCACCTCTGCAAAGCAAGAAGCTAAACACAGAAGCATGATGGCTGCTTGCTGCAAAGTGACTACACCACATACAGGCTGTCCAACAATCTCCACAACAGCCAGGCCAGATCAAAGATCCAGCCAGGATCCCACATCTGATGGTGGTGGAAGAGGATGTGAACAGGGTAAAAACATCATAATGCCTTCTGGCATCCCCTCCCACTTTCCAGGAATCTGTGGGATAAAGTCACTTAGTGCACACCTGAATAACCTTTAAGAACCAAGTGAGCGGCTGTGGTGAGCTCAGCCTGCACACAGAGCAACATGTAGGTATAGTGCGGATGCTCTGCAACCAGCATGTGAAGGCAAATCTGCACTCCAGCACGTCCATATGGTCACACCCGATGCTGCCAGAGAACACAGCCATGTCACAGAGCTCCACAGGGCTCACATTTTATGACTCCTCAGCACAATAACAAATAAATCAAGTGTGCAGGGAGGAATTTCTTGTGCACTGAGCTTCCATTATAGACATTTTTCATTTCAGAAACAGGAAAATATTTGATTAAATGGATTAACATATAGCGGATGGGAAAAGTCTAATGGAAGAGAGAAAGAATGAAAATGTTTCTTCTTAAAGCCCTAAACCTAAACCTAAACAGTAAGGTAGAGGCCAGCAATACCGAATGGAGGGCAAGAATCTGCCACAAAAGAAACAACAATCCCTTAAAACATCAAAAGCTATTTCCAGCTGATCTTTTACAGCAGCACCACAACTGCCCCACTGTGCACACTATGCCGTTAAAGGACAGAAACCATACTCGGCCTTGGGTTGATTCCCTCACTGAAGATGCGCCCAACCCTCTAATTGGGAAGTGAGCTACAAAAAGCCCATCACAATGAAATCTTTGCCATTTCCAAGAAACTATACCAGAGAAAAGGCTTAAATTTATCTATCCATTTTCTCTCGCTGGTCATGCCTCTTGCGATGACAAGCAGGATTTCAGTATTTCAGTCTGACAGAGGGGTGTCCCCAGCCCACAAGAAGGCTCAGCCATGCTCTGGCATCAGCATGGGGCAGCCTGTTTCCAGGCTCTTTCAGTCCCACAGCTGGAGGAGCAGGAGACTCAAGCATCAGACACAAGTTACTGTACACACACCAAATCCATCAGAGCAGAGAGAAGATGGGGTGGGTTGACAGAGAGCAGAGGTAAGAGTCTCCTGCCTGCTTTGGTGTCACTGTATTGCTCCAGCTGTTACTCACAGCACTGCTACTTGTATCTTCTTCAAAGGACTGTCACCTTGACATCAAGGCTGCAGCTAAGGTCTTGACCTACAGTGCACTTTCCACTAGCAAAGCCTACAAAGCAAATCAGGTCAGTGACTGCAGCTCTCGGATGTTTCCACCTGCTGCTAAAATGCATCCAGGCATCGTGGCAGACATTCCGCACCCGCCACTGCTTTGAGAAGGAAATGAGAGTTGCCTTCCCACTTGACACTACAGGGGGAATTTTAGATAGGCAGAATGTAATTACTTGGCCTGGAGTTCAGCCAGGAGCAGGGCCCAAGACCCTTACCCTTATGTAAGGTGTCACAAAATCTCCCATGACTGCAAGTGTGAGGACCTCAGCTTTACATCTCTGGCTGCTGTCACTGATTCTTCATGGCTAATTACCTAATACTGACCCTTGCAGCAAAGCCAAAAGACAAACCTTGCTGCTTGAAACAATTCAAGTCCCAGAGACTGAAAACTACACCAGAATTGCTTGGTGCAGAGTATCTTCTGACAGTAGGGAGCAGGTGGGCAGCAAGCCTCCTGTGTCTTGCACTGGTAGCGTGTCACTCCAAAACCTACTGGGGTTTTTGGATGGGCAAGCATAGCTTTAAAATGCAGCACCCTCAAAACACAAGCCTACTGTATCAACTGTTTACCAGAGTCTCCAGAGTTCTGCTGTATGTACTTGCCAGCTGGTTCCATTTATTTTTCTTCATTTATCGTATTTTGACTGTAATAAATGATTAACCCATGGCTTTGTAACTTGCTGACAAATATAAATGCACTGCATTCCAACACAGTGTAACACGTCACTCACAAGAGCCAACCTGCATGACACAGAAAAGTGATGTGCAGAAGGCTTTGGAAAGTAGGCTAATCATCAAGGTCACCCACAAGAGCTCAGGGAAACAACTTCAAACTGTTCCTTAGGGGATACTCCTACTTGCTGTGGCTACCCAAACTGGGTTAATAAGCTCAGATCTACAAGGATCTAGTTGTCTTCCTGCATGTTAGCTCAGTCCTTTACTCTTTTGTAGCTCCTTGCCTCCAAGGTCCCACAGATTTTTGGGAACATGGAAGACAAAACCTGGAGCATTAATTACTCAGAGCACTTCCCCTACTTCACAGCTCTGAGAACCCAAATCCCAAGAAACCCATTTTTTCTTCCAGGAAAAGACCAAATGGACAGTAAGGAGGAAGTCAGCAGCAGAAGAGACAAAGAAGACTGAACTAGGCAACAATTAATCTGGGCAAGACCAATGTGTTTCAGAAGGGGCAGGACAACAAGACAGGAAAATCCTCCCACCTTTGGAAAAAGGTGACTAGATAGTTGGCAGTAGTGCTAGCAGCAGCAGAACAAGAGCAGTGACAAAGAATAGAGGCTGAATGCCAAGGTTCACAGCAAGAGTAGCAGAGTGGTGCAAGCCGTCATCAAATAACAACGGGCAGAGCAAAGGTGGGAGGTGGAATCGTGAGATTACCGGAGAGTAACACAGTACGGACAGCTCTCTGAGGGCAGTCACACCATGGGATCAGGTGAATGGTACCGAGCACCAGCAGCAATTCAAAATGAAGGTCTGCTGTGGTAGGCGTTGCCTCAGCTTTTTAGATTGAGAACAAACATCTGCCGAGGCTCTCTTGACCATCTGCAGATGTTTGGTTTCCTGACATGCATTACTAGCTACTAGGAATACACATAAGGCTGATTTTCTCTTCTGACTGAAGCTGAACTGCAAACACGGGAAGTCTTGAAGTATTTACACTTTGTTTTCCCTATGCATATTTGAATCTATTTATTTCTCATTCTGTTAAGGCCAAAACCAAGGATAGAATAAGGGTGTACAAACCAAAAATACATACTAATCACAAAGACTGTATAGAGGAGCACAACATCCTAAGGAGGCTGTGAAATGAAGGCCCGTGCCCCACAGAATGCTCACCACAGTCATTTTAGAAGTACTTTTCAGCTCCAGTCCATGTATAAAAAGCACTTCCCCATGTTACACTCTTCAAATCCCCATGCATGCTGTTGCCCCACACAAACACCCTCAGAAGGAAGTTAGCTCTCTGACCTGCACGGGCTCAGGAGTCAGCTGGACAACATGCTGCATACGCTCACTGTGGTGATGCCTGGACTCCTCCTCATAGATCACATCCCTCTCGTGCTGGGGAAGGTTCAGGAAGCGGCGAATGGTGCAGAGGTTCTCCCAAAGGGTGCGGTTTTCCGGGCTTGGGTTTTCTTTCCAGCGAAGCAGCTCACACAGCCAGCCCTGCAATGGTAGGGTCAGCACAGGTAACTCACTGAGCTCCAAGGAACCAGATGCAAGTGGAAGGTCAGCTGGACTTAGAGCTCTGTGCTGCAAGTTTTGCTGGTCTCATCTCACACAGCTTCCACTCCCCCCCCCAGCTGCCCTTTGGTCTCAACAAATCCTTGATATATTTCCTGCAAGTGGGAGAAACAGAAACAATCAGTAGCACTTAACAGGAACCAGGAAGCACAGCATCTTGCTGCCTGTCATTATCATACCATGTTGAAAATGCTTGGGTATAAATATATTTCCTATAGAAAACCAGAGTTGAAATAAGGGTGCACCTCCACTTCTGTTTCAAAGCCCCTTTATTTCTTCATCCAAGAAAGAGAAAATGAGACATAACTCCTAAGACTTGCTAACAACCTTCGTGGTGAGGCCTGCAGCTGCAGAACTACAAATTCAACCACTACTGAGAATGTTTAGAAGACAATACTATCAGGTAAAGATCTCTGATCTGCTGTCACTTGGTTGCATTGACTCCCCCAGCTCTGAACCCCACTAAAATTTGACAGCTTTAAATGATCAAATGGCCACTTAGAAGATGCAGTCTCACAGAAAGGGAATCCTCTGCCGTTTAGGACACAAGCAGCAAACAGGGTCCTGCAGAAGTTACTAGAGAGATCAAGATACTAGGTGGAAGCAATTCAAAACCCAGCTGCAGATCATAACAGTAGTCAATTTTATTCCTGCTATCTTGTTTTAAGGCTAGTTTGAAATGCCTTCAAAAAGGTCCCACTGCACGAAATCCTGCAGGACCGCTCCACAGGGGCTGAGAGCTCAGATCCCAGGAGGGGAACGCACCAGCACTTCAGAAGGAAACCACCCCAAAGCACATAGCCAACCAGAGAGTACCACATCCATAGCTGTTATGGTGAGGACAGCCCCTTGTGTGGTGAGCATGTGTGGCAGTGACCCGGCATCCCCAGCAGGTTAACCAGGGACAGTGGCTGCTGCTACTCAGGTGGGGACATGGGGACACAGCCGGCCCTGCTTGGGGCTGGGGACAGCAACTCCCCTCCTGTGCCTGTGCGCAGGAGATGCAATGCAAATGACAGGAGAAGATAATGCTGAGGATGCTGTCAACGCGCCTTACTGACTCCTGTCAAAATATTTTACCTAGTAGCTTTATAACCCATCATTTCCAAGCTACAACTCCACATTTTGACACCATTTTGACAGGCACCTTACAATACCTAAAAGATAGCTTGATCAATGTTAAAAATGTTTGGTACAAGAAGTAGCCAAAACTGTATTTTTCTGAACAGCAAGTAGAGCAAGCTGAACAGCCAGGTTCATTTCAGGCCCACATGGAGGGGGTATGGCTTTTTTGTGTAACAACTTGTAAGTCATTGATAACTTCTATCGTGCACTCTAAACCCCATATATAACATCATAAGCCGTTGTTTGTCTTACTCTCCACTGTGTCTTCTGCCTTCACCCCCCCCCAAAAAGGCAAGATTTGATTATCTCCGCTGCATCAGCCAAGACAGCAACACCAGCTGTTCTCATTGTGCAGCCTCTTCCTCACGGCCTACATGTTAATAACCTGATCATTCCATTTTCTCCTTCAACTGCCGGCTGCAGCACAGCGAAGAGACAAAAACCCAGGCCCATCTGCAGCAGCTGTAGGCACTGAACTGTGAAGCCACCAGGGATTTATAAACTAATCTGTAACACAACACTGCCTTGTTTTTACAAGTGAGAGGCCACATTTGTGCAGACCTGATCTTTTCTTGCAATAAACTGGGAGGGTTGAGGGGGGGAGCAAGGATGAAGACAAGATATCTGATCAGTTACTTGATGGGGGGGTTCTGTATTATATTTTCAAAGTGATTTTACTGGTATTCAGGTAATCTTGCAGCCAGGTGATGCTTGCATTTTAATGTGGTTTGGCCACATCCCTTGCCCTCAGTTCTCCTCTTTCCACTGCTCAGAAATCCCCCCAACTTTCTCTCTTTTACAGGAAGAAAATCTCCCAGCTCCACAGGGCTTTCTCAGGGGCTACTCTGTACAAAGAACATAACTTCTGAAATGGAAAGTAAACCATCTGTGGAAAAAAATAAGCTCCCATTTCTCCCTGTTTCCAATGATCTAAGAAGTCTTCAACTGAACTCTTTTACGTGTTTCAAGCAGGTAAGTTTAACATCTCCCAAAGGGATGCTGCAGCATGAACACCAATCTTTGAACAGAAAACACACACAAACTGCTTCAACCTGGTGGGACCAGAGCCTGAGGAGGATGCTCCTGTGGTATTCCCAGGGCTGTGGAGCACTGCATGGTGCCTGGCTCAGCACAGCCACCTCCCTTGTCCAGCGCTGCGCCAGCTAGCCCGGCCTGCTGCATTGTGATTTATCTGTCCCGTTATCATCAGCACTCATTACAATCACTTAGAGCAACACTACAGGCCTCATTATGGACTAGGCACTTGCTGCCATTAGTCTTTAAGAAGGATAGCGCTCAATTTGCCTGGCAACATGCGAGGTCCTGACCTTGGAGCTATTAGGGAGAAGATTAGACTGCAGTGTGACCATGTGTGCAGACATGAGCAAACCAAATTAATTTCTGGCAAAGGGAGGCACCAGGCAAAGACCCCACCATCCTGAGGACACCTGAGAACTTCTCCATCCCCCAGAGGAGATAAGCTAATGGCACGTTTAAAGGAGCCTGGTTCTGAAGGTGAAGCACAAACGTGGTATTTAGAGAGATATTAATCCAGTTTCCCCACAAAGTATTTGCTTGGCTGATCAGATTAAGGGATCTAGCCTTCAACAGCACACCCCCACCACAGCAGGCCCCAAGAAATCTGTGATACTTCACAGCCTCAGACATATTGCACCATGTGTACCCAGCTGCTACAATAATTAGCTTATGAATGTATCAGCTGGTTCTGTGATTTTTATAAATAATAACTAACCTACAGAGCAGAAAGATTTTCATGAGCCTAATATTAGCAAGAAATGGCAAGGTGCGCCTAACCGAGCTGCCGTTGTGCTCAATGCCCCGTCTGCTCCCACCTTGTGCGGGACTGGATCTCCCCCAGTGCCATTTATAAATATTTATTCTTGCAATGGCAACAGCAATGTATTTGTGGCAGCTTTCTTCACAACAGCCACGATTCGCTCACCCCCACACATACACACGCGTACCCACCGTGTGCATGTGTACGCTTCTCTGCAGCAGATCTGTCTGTGCATTGCTCTTTTCCTACCCATCTCTATTTATTCGAGCAGTCACTCTATCCATCCAGTCAAGAACCTATCCATCCATCCACGGGGGCTGCTTATTAGGCAATAGCTTTGGTTAATACGTGAGGAAATACAGAGCTTCAGCTTACTTGCACGTTCTTTATGACTGCAAGTAACCGCCTTCCCTGTGCACAGATGAGAAGGCTTCATCGGATTCCTTTCATTATTTATTTAAATAATCCTAGCACACCATCCAAGAAAGTTTTGCAGTACCAGGCAAAAAAAAAAAAAAAGAGGGAAAAAAAAGTGTAAATGTCAAATAAAACAGTGACAGATGACAGTATTCTCTATTGAATAGCACCGTTTCTTCGTGCATGTTCAATGAGAACTCATGAATTATTAATACGCAAATCTCCTTTTTCTGTTAAAAATCTCAACTTGGGGTTTTTTTGGTTGCAATTTTTTTGTATTTTCTTTTATTTATTTCTTGGGGTCTGTGTATGTTACACAGAGCTTTCCAGGAGAATTATTCGTTTAACAAATGCTAACATACAGAAATGCTTGGAGCTACAGGCATTCACAATGAATTTTCATCTATAGCTATATTTATTGGTATGAAGAAGGAGACGTGAAGAAGGAGACACTATCTCACCACCTTTTCCCCCACTCATCCACAGATCTGAGCTCACTGCATTACAACTAAATCCGACTTCTGTGAACGTATTCTGGAAATCTAACAAATAACACATCCTTCCCCAGAGCCCTGGTATGCTGTGATTTTCTGATCCTGCCTCCCCTGCACATCACAAGTCTGGCTCCACTGCACACACAGCCCCCTTGACTGCCACAGAGCTACCCAGAGAGTTTGGTATGCGACAGTTTCAATACGGGTGGCAGAATCTGTCCCTCCACGTCAGCTTCTAAGGTTCTCAAATGGGAATGTCTTCCATTAAAAATAAAAAAAGGATAAACAGGACAATTAAAGGATGCTTTTGGCTCTGCAGTCAGGCACACCCAGTGCTTGTGGTTACAAGGAATTCTGCTCAGAACTTCCTTCATTTCACCCCAAAACTTCCAGAGGCATCGAGAATGCAGCCCAATTTAGTACATTAAGAAGAGCTGCAGAGAAGTGCTGGCCTCTATTTTTGTTGTTCTCATGAGACAAGATAAACATTTTCTAAGCATCTTATTTGATAAAACAAATAATATCATATTAATGTCCTATTTTTAACCTCTCTGTCTCCTAATCAAACACATTTCCACATAGCTAAGCAAACAACAACAAAAATCTGCAGGAAGCCAGCCATTCCTATTGTGCTTTTATGCTGTTAAAGAAACAGCATGCTTACTACACCACAGCATTAGCCTTGGCACACTCCAACCCCCTCAAGGGACAGTTAGCTGGTGAAGAAATCACAAGCCATAGTCCCTGTCACTTGTCCCTGAGCCCTTTTTAGCAGCTTGACCCTTTCACTTTTGCTAGACACCCTGGAGCAGGGGAGGATGCTCCGGCAGCTGATGACAATAAGGTCAGGTTTTCCAGCGCCCTATGAAGGTATGCACAAATATCCTGGTCCTGTAGCTGCATCCTGCAGATCTGCTGACTTGCATACAGCCAAGGACCAAATGTCTGATAAAGGACAAGAGAGCATTTAGGAGTTCAGGCTCAGTTTTGCTGGGGCTATAGCCCAGTGTTTACATCTTGAGCAGCATCTCTAAGGAAAGCTACTGCAGAAGATGGCAGCTGGGTGTCCACGATGAGTTAATCACAGGCGGCCTTTCTGCTTGGGCTGGATCGCAGCAGGGCATTTTGAGCTTGGATAAAACTGCAACTAAACTGACCTTATGCTTCCCTGCATTTACACTGCAATTAACAATAATACAGTTAGTTTTCTGTGCTGACATTTTCTAGGGTCTCCAGTGAAAGCATGAGTAGGCAAATGAAGAGTTTTTAGTAAGAGTGATTCAGGAATAAATCTCAAAAATAAATGTAAAAGGCCATTTCCTCACCCACATCATCAGTGCAGAAAATGTCAACATATGTGACAAAAGGAAAAAAAAGCAGCGATGATTGACGCCAGCCTTGAAAGATTAGGGAAGAAATGCTACGTTCCCTAGAGAAAGCTCCCTTTCTACACTGGATCACAGGAGAACTCTGGACAAACTTCCTCAGCCTCTCTTCCCTCTGCTCAGTTTGGGACTCTTTGCAGTGCGAAATGAGCAAGATAATATTCAGCTCTTGTTCCTTAGTCGCCAAACTCTCTTTCCATGAATCCAATAAGTGTCTATTAAAATAAATAAACCCCCTAATGATTCAAGATAACCTAATCAAGAAAGCTGAAATGGATAAAAGACTAACTGTAATGGAGAGTTGTGTCATGGCTTCAATGAATTCTTGATGAGGGCCGGGGGAGGGGGACTGAACCTGAGAAGCTTTACTTGGAGCATTTTGATACAGTTCAAGGTTAATCACTCAATAGCCTGGATATTCTGAAACGCTCAATATGTTTTCTCCCCCCAAAACACAAGGCAACATGCAGAGTACTTCCATGAGGGCCAGTTTCTCACTAGCCTTATAAAACATGAAAAACTAAGTATGAACAAGGTACATGAGCCCTGACACATCTTCGATTCATGGGAACACAACGTCTGCTTACAGCCTTGGCCTCAGAGGGAAGGATGCTGTGCACTGAGGATATTTCCAGTGTGTCAAGTTTAAACTAGCTTCTCCCCACGCTGGAGAGGAAGTATGGGCTTGTGGTTAGGGCAAGCATCCCGACATCAGCTCCCAGGTCTGCCAAGGACTTCCTGAGCAAAGCCCAGCTCCACCACTGTCCCTGCTTCGCTTTGCTACTGAGAGGCTAACGCACTGCTGCAGACACTGTCAAAGGATCACAGAATCATAGAATGACCTGGGTTGGAAGGGACCTGGAAAGGTCATCTAGTCCAACCCCCTGCAATGAGCAGGGACATCTTCATCTAAATCAGGTTGCTCAAGCCCTATCCAGTCTGACCCTGAACATCTCCACAGATGGGGCACCTACCACTTCTCTGGACAATCTGTTCCAGTGTTTTACCACCCTCACTGGAAAAAACTTTCTTCTTTACATCTAGTCTAAGTCTCCCCTCTTTTAGTTTAAAACCATTACCCCCTGTCCTATTGCAACGGGCCCTGCTAAAAAGCCTCTCCACACCTTTCTTATCAGCCCCATTTAAGTATTGAAAGGTCAAAATAAGGTCTCCCCAGGGGCTCGTCCAGGCTGAACAACCCCTGCTCTCTCAGCCTGTCTTTATTATGGAGAGGTGCTCTAGCCCCCTGATCATCCTCATGGCCTCCTCTGGACTTAACCCAACAGGTCCATATCTTTCCTGTACTGAGGGCCCCAGAGTCGAACTCAGGACTCCAAGTAGGGTCTCACAAGAGCAGAGCAGAGGGGCAGAACCACCTCCCTCAACCTGCCGGCCATGTTCCTTTCGATGCAGCCCAGGATACAGTTGGCCTTCTGGGCTATGAGCACATACTGTAAGCTCACATACGCCTTTGCATCTCCCAGTACATCAAGTCCTGCTTAGCAGGGCTACTCTCAATACCTTCATCCCTCAGCCTGGGGGTTGCACAACCAAGGACCCTGCAGTTAGCCTTATTGAACCCCATGAGGTGCAAATGGGCTCAGTTCTCAAGCTTGTTCTGGATGTGGGGGTACACTGTATTTGCATATAGAAGTCTGTAAAAGAGAAGCTAATTTCCAAAAGTACTTCAAAGAAATTTTAAGGTCAGACAAGGAGAAAAAAGTCTTTCAATATTTCCTCCACATGTAAAAAGAACATCAAATTATCAGCACAACAGATATGCCCCAGCCGCCAAGATGCACAACACCATAAAGGCAGCAAGACGCTACAGCAGTTAAGACGTGCCCTATATGCACACACTATATATGCTACACGTCTTCTCCACCAGCTGTTTTTTGTAGCTGTTGTCGATCAGCACTGGAGGCTAATTAGTTTAAGGGCACAGAAAATACCCAGTATAAGCTAAAAGGAAAAGGCATCCCATCATATCAAACTAACACAAAGGAATATTAGTTAGGAAGGAAAGTGAGGGAAAGAAAGAGGTAATGACAAAGGGTTTCTAGAGCTATTCCGTCTCGGAATGATGCTGCTCTTTCCTCTCACAGTACCTCTCCTTTCTTCTCGGAGCATGGGCAGGAGGTGAGAGCACGGGCAGACAGCCATGGTGCTGAGTCCCATCTAGCATGGGCTCCTACTGTGGAGCTAACACCCTCCTTGGCCAAAGAACAGGCTCCCAGACAATCCTGGCAATGAGGCAAGCATCTCACCATGAAAAGTCAGAAGAAAGGCAAGGAACTGCTCCAGTGATTTCCATCCACAGGCCTGGGTTTCTCTTAAGGGATTTTCTGCTGCTTGCCTCCAACCCCCAGTGGAGTTTATTTTTTTGTTTGTTCATTTTTAAATAGGGCAAAGATACAAACCCAGAGACTGAGCTTTGCCAGCTTCATGTTTTTTCACATGTGGCTTCATGGGGTCTCTCTTGCTTTACTGTGGTGCAACCGGAACAAATTCCAGGCTCTTGAGGAAGAATTTCAGTTTCAAGGGTTTACTTTCTGTTTTCGTTGGACTGACGAAAGTCAAAATCTCCCACATGCCCTGCCCGGGGTAGACCCCAAGCAGCAGGTGCCCCGCTTCCCCACAGTACCCCATCCTGACTGTCCTTGGGAGAAATGCGGGAAGTTTACTCTCCATGTTCATATAAACTCTGCTGTCCCCCAGACTGTCAACAAGTGCTCCAGCCAGCTATGCCCACTATGTATTTTGATAGTGACTGTTTATTATGAACACAACTATATTTCTAAACTAATTTTGTATAGACTAAGAAAAAACCATCCACTGAGCACAGCATAGCCTCTGCTAGGACTCTCAGAAGCAGAGGTCAGAGGCGTGATCTTGCTGCATAGTATTACAGAAGTGCTGGCACATGGTCATGGGGGAGATGGTTTTCCTGAAGTCATACTGTAGAGCAGATGCAGAACTGGATGTAGAAGCCAGTTTTCACAACTGACAGTCCAAATCTGCAGCAAGCCAAAGTCAAAGTCTCTGCCCAGGCTACCCAAGCCTCTCTGAAACAGTATACTGGAAACCCATCTCCTTGTGGATTAAATATCACCAGGAGACCCCAAAGAACAGATTGGAAACCAAATCCTGGTGTTCCAGCAACACTCTGAAACACTCCCAACATGATAATACAGGTCCCAGGTTTAGCCATTTAAAGGACAAAGGGCATTAGCAGGCAGCATCCCCAGAGAAGCACGCTGTCCAGTGGGTACATCACTAACAGCTGGCAACTAAAATAGGATAACAGCTTTGGAGGCTGTGTTTGGAAGGCACTGAGCCCCTCAGCTCCTGCTGTCTTCAAAAATACAAAGGGATGCAAAGCACTTCATAAGACTAAAAATGTCTACATATAAGTTGCAAGGCCGAAATGCATATTAAGATTAGTAAGTCATAAATAAGTCAATGTCTAAAATGAATGGCTTGAGATCTTTATATGGTGGATTCTCTTATGGAGGCACCCGTAACACCTTGGTATGTCCATGATACTCTGTTCCTTGCATTTATGTTGACTTCCAAGCGCTGTGGTTTGTAAACTCAAGTTTCTAGCAGCTACCCTTCCCTTCAGCTGCTGAACTGAGACTCTGCCATGACTTAAGAATAAAGATGGCTACTTGTTAAATTAGAGGTCAATTAACTCCACCAGTAGATGATGCCGCTTGCAATAACTGCTCTCAGTGGGTACCACTCTTCCTGTAAGAAGACAGAAGATGAAATGAGGCCTCCATTGGCTCTGGATGCTCTCTTGGGTACATGACATACAGCCCTGTGTATAAAATGTCAAAACAGCCCTGTCGGAGATTCACTGGCTGCTAAAACTGTGAAGATCTCACAGCACCGTGGATTGCTGTTGACAGAACAGCAGCGCCCAACATAACACATGCCTTGTTAGCAAACTGGAAGCCTCTCAGTAGTCTGGGGTGAGGGAATAATAGAGGAAGCCAACGCAACGCAAGCCAGGCCTGTGGAGAACAGCAAGTGAACGAACCTTGGCGGAGAGTCCAAGCAAACCCTCAGATTAGCTCCTTTTTCCCTCTTCAAACTCTCTCTTCTGCAAACAAGGGCAGTTTTCAATGAGTGCTTCCCACCATGTAACCCAGCTGCAGAAATCAGCAGCATCTTCCCCATAAATGCCCACAAACGGCCTGCACAAAGCAGTGGGAGAGCCCCACCGCTAGTTTTCAGACAAGCTAGACCTAAGGCAACATGCCGACCATCCCACCACGACAGTAGCTCTCTCCTACACATGCAGCTGTGCCCTTGCTTTTGGCACTCCTCCTGGCCACAGGGCACCACAGCCAGTGGTGAGACACCACAGGCACACTAAGCCAGGCTGGGGTAGGCATGCAGGTGGGCCGTGGGGCAGTGGGAGGCCCCAGACCACTGCGGTTCCTGGCTACGGCTTCTCTATCTCAGCCTTCCAGTGCCACTATAAACCACTTTCATGCTCCAGCAGAGCACTAAGACATCTCAGCATGGCGAATGCTGGGTCATCCCAGGGAGCCAGTATTGCTTTGGCAGGGCTGTGAAACAAAAGAAACATCAGCCTCAGAAACACTTCTTTATCCGCTGCTGCTGAAGAAACCAAAACCTTTATGTACAGTAACTTTGCTTTAAACAGTAACATTTGTGGATCCTGTTCTTAACCTTTTGCATCTGGCTTTCAAAATCTGCCCTGATCTTTTTCCATGTGAAGGACTATAGAGCTTGTTTGTGCTCTGGTGCTGGTGTGCAATGCTGCCAGAGAAGCGCACTCAAGCTGGCACAGACTGAAGCTGGTGAGCCACCCAAATTATAGTTGGGTGGTTCAGTTCCTCTCTATTTCAAGAAGCCTCTGGGTATAATGACAGGAAGCTTGCAGGCAGTTTTAAGCCAAACCTCAGAGGCTGGCATTCAGTCTGTGTTAAACACTCCTTATTAAAAGCTGTCCAGTCCGGATTCTGGGTGGAACTTTGATATCTGCATGGAGTAAAGAATAAGGGGCACGTTTGCAAAATCAATTGTGCAGTTTTTATATTTACTGCACGTTTACCACATATGTCATTTATTACACAGTGGAAAACCGTTAAATGCACAGTAGTTGTGCCAAGTGGCATTATGCTTTTAACAGCTTTATTCGTTTAACAGCTCCAGTTCTCATTATATTTTGCCATGTGGTACATGAGATTTTTATGCATTTAACAGTTTAAGAGGGTTCCATGGTATTTTCCTTTTATGTATTTCATACTGTGCCTGGGAATTTGTTGGGGGGTACAGGGGTTGCGAACTGTAACCCCTGTACCCCGACAAGAGAAAGCAAAAGGCAAAGAAAATTAATGATTAAATGAGGAAAGAAAATTTAATCAGAGCTCTATGTGTCAGGGCACAAATACCTGTAACAAGGACAAGGCCCTCCCATGTGCTTTGATAGCCTTTGATGCTTTGTTTATACGCCTTTCAACCGCTTACTTTACATCTATTTTAATGACTACAACGGTGTTTCCCTGCACAGAGGAAAAGAAAGTATGCAGTTTGCAGAGTGCATGCATCTAGATACTTCTATCCCACTCTCTCATACTCACAGTCACATTTGTGTATTTTTGTGTGGATACTGATGCCCTCTCCAAGCACAACAGAGCAACTTCATCCAGGATCAGAAGCAGCTCTTTTCACTGAGTAAACCATTCCTTCCAATGTGCTCTGATCTACTTGCTGCCCTTTCTACAGGAGTTCTGTCTGTCCTCCTTTCCACAAAATCTCTTCTGGTGCATTATATTTTTTTAAAGAGTTGGATGAAATTTTTAAATTAATGGATTCTCTTCAAGAATTTCACCCCAACCTAGGTTTGCCCACATGTATTTTTTACACCCAAGGTGGAAATTCACCCAGGAGAACTCACTGCAGTGCCCTCTCATGTCTTTTTTGTAAAAATGATTGGAGATGATGTGAATTATTCACATGGCAATACCATAGGCAGCACATACAACATGCAATAAAAAGGAAACACCTGCCTAACACACGTTTTCCCATTGCCTTCCCTTAGCTAATCATGTAAGAAAACAAATTCTTTACCTGCCAAATGAGAAGGATACCATCATTTTGCAAGGTCCTTGTCCCACTAGCAGAGGTGTATGTTATACACCACGAGTGGGAAAAGGCATGCATTTTGTACAAAAGGGGAGAAAAAGCTTGGCTGTGAGCTGATCCTTTTCTTAGCCTATTTCAAAAGGGAAAAGGAAACCACTTAAGCAGGCAAAAGCTCAAAACATGACAGGTTCCCCAGAGATGAAGATTATTATTATTGTAAGAACAGATGCATTTTTATTGGTGGGAGGAGGAGATGGGTCTAGTTTCAGTATCAGCGTTTGCTTTAAAAACAAAACCCCCAAAAACCCCGCAACAACGAAATCCCCTCCACCACTCACCTGACTTTTATTGGCAGCCACTTTGGCAAACAGAGCTTGAGATACCTTGGCCCTTTTCATCTCCTGTTGGATCTCGTCATAAATGGCAGCTGTGATGTTGACATTGGCGCCGTCCGCCTTAATGGGGAGGTCTGTTGTTGGTGTGGAGGTTTTGGCCTACCAAGAGACCATGAAAATAATAATTAAAAAAGTGCTGCTTTCAGCCCAGCCATCTGTGCAGAAATTATCAAAGGATTTCAGTCAGCTGATGCCAAACTGCATTAGCTACAGAGGGACACTTCCTGTCCATTATTCTAATCAGGTTAATTGTGATTGGAAATAATTGCAGTGCATTCCTATAGGACATGCAAAGCCCTGTCAACTCTCCCCCTCTCCCTCTCCCAGCATGTTTACTGAGCAGCTCAACAACATGATAGGTAGCCAGGGCCCTCGGCTGCAGGCAGGCGCTGAGGTTGGCTTTGCCAGCTAGTGACTGCAGCAGAGGCACCAGTCTTTACCTTCCCCCCCCTCTAAAAGTGGCCTACACCTTGGAGGAAGAGCCAATTCTCCCAGAAAAAATGAGTAAATGGGTAGAGGTCTCTAAATAATAAATTATTACTCAATTTAATGCACTCCCTCAAGTCTCCCTCATCCTTTATTAAAACTATATGTATGTCATCTGAGTATGTATGGTTTCCCAGCCTTGTCATCATTATGCTAGCCAGACAGTCACCTAATTTCACCTAGGAAATCAGTGGAAATGAAAAAAAAATAATCATTTCATAAAGCTGGGCTTTGGCATGCCTTTGATGTGCTGCCCTCATTCTCCTAAACTCATATTGAGATTTTGTGTATTCCACTGCACTCCTTTTAATTGAATGATTTCCCATCAGCTTCTGTGACAAATGAAGGACAATAACGGATGCTGCCAGTACTTTTCCTGGGCTGGACTACCCCTACAGAGCTGCTGTAGCAGGCTGCTACAAGACTTCTATTTTAAAGCCCCTTGGCTGTGGCAGTCCCCACAACACGTGGGCCAAGAGGGAGTGAGGGCAGCGTGATGCTTGCTATCTATCTATTGTCTATCTAAGGATAGACAGATCTCATTTGCTTGAAGAGGGGCTGATCACTGTACCCCTTACACCTTTGATGGGAAGTAGGTAGGTTATTGATACAAAAACTTGGTTTTCTCTTGAGATGTAAAGGTCCTAGGAAGCAAAACAGTCTGGGTGGGAAAGATGATACTTCCTGCTAAATCCAAACCTCCCATAAACCTTAGTGACATTCAGATATTTGGTCCAATTATAAACCTTTTCAGCTGGCTCCTGGTTTTGTGCCACAGTTGAAGCTTGCTAGAGTGCATCTAACGTTAATTTTTAGCTAGGCAGACATGCCCAAATGCCTATTTGTTAATGGGAGGGTTAACTACACAAAACCAAACCTTCTGAACTTCTCCTTCTGTTTTGCTGTCCTCCAAATCTTCCTTTCCCTAATGTTTGGTTTTGTACCAAAGGCCGCATTAATAACAGAGCCAAAATCCAATCAAGACAACAATCTAGACTAATCATTCTTCCTACTGCTTTCAGATAAACCTTTAACCAACTTGTGCCTTTTCCCTTTCCTATTCCCCAAGCTCAGTAGGCATCGTTCTGGGCTTATTCCCTGCCTGTCCCCATGTAGAAAGGGCCTAAGATTCTCTTGCTGAGTTTAGACCCCTGCATTCAGGCAGGGGCAGCTGGATGGCAGCTGGTACAGACCACAGACTCCATGCCCTGGGAGGCCAGTCCTAACCCGCTGCCATCCACAGCCATGAACACACACGGGGTACAGCCCAATGGATGCACTAACAGGGACACCACACTCTGAAAGTCAGTGTTCACAGACAGACAGTTACGGCGATTGTGGGAAATGTGAGAAAGCAACATAGAGATCATGGGAAGGAAGAGGACTGTCCAAATCTGTCAGAGCTCATTTAGTGGAGCTTAATTTTACCAAAGTCCTGCAGTGCTTCAGCGAGTATAAAAAAAGCCTTCCCACTCACTGAAGCCTTTGGCTGGTGCAGCAGCCAAGGTCACCACCGCCTCAAAGGCCATTACGGAGGCCTGAGATCCTGAGAAGAGCAAAATTAGCACATAAAAGAAAGATTTCAAATATAGCTGCATCCTACATGGGTCTCCTACACTGCTTAAGATACACAGCCACATGTCAGAAAAAGCCTGCCCTACACAACCTGAAAACTGTGCCATTTCTTATCCAATCGTTGAAATAAGTAGGGCAAGCACCAAACCAAAATAGCACAGTCACTAAAATATTGTATGCTAGAGACCCAGACTGAAAACTGGTCATGTTATTAAGGAGTCTGCCGTTCTTGGAATGTCTCATTGCAAACAGTAAGGAAAAAAGAAAAATAAGTTTGCAACCAGAGCACCAAAACCCAGAACCAGTACTGCTGGTCTTCCACAGAATCATAGAACAGAATCATAGAATCAACTAGGTTGGAAAAGACCTTTAAGATCATCAGGTCCAACCATTACATCAGGACTGCCAAGACCAGGACTAAATCATGTCACTAAGGTTTTTGAGCGCTCCAAGGGATGGTGATTCCACCACTATCCTGGGCAGCCTGTTCCAATACTTGATCGTCCTCTTGGTGAAGAAATTGCACCTAATATCCAGTCTAAGCCTCCCCTGGCACAGCCTGAGGCTGTTACCTCTTGTCCAGTCACTTGTTACTTAGAGAGAGACCTCCATGTGCACACAATAACCCTGAACAGCTCCAAGCCTCTTGCCCACAGCACTCACACCCATCTGCCAGATCAATCTCCTGTTCTCCCCCCTAAGTAGGGGACACCCTGCGAAGGGGGCTTGGGGCTGGGGATAGGCAAGCCGGGTTACTCTGCATGCCCTTACACCTGCCTGCGTGACTGCCCCAGCACTTCCACGGTATCTGCCAGTACCCTCCTCCTACCCAGCACACTCAAGCACCATTCCCAGAAGTACTACCACAGAAGATCGGTATCTATGGAAACCACATTTCCAAATGCCATCCCATGAACTTCTCCAGCACCCTAACACAATTCCTGAAAGGATGGTACAGGTCCTACTGCTGCTGCCTTAAAGCACCCTGATCCAGGGTAGGTAACATACCTGCTTGGAGAGCCAATGCTGCCAGGAATTGCTGTGCTGCACATGAGGCTGGCATTTGTCTCGTCAGAACTAATACCAGGCATATGGGGAAGCGCAGTAGCCGTGCTGCCTGCCCGGGAGCTGGGAAGCAGCCTCATTTGCAGAGGTGTCCAAGTTGTCAAAACAGCACCTGTGCTGACTGGTGCTGGCCCTCTGAGGGCTGGGGAAATGTTATCCAGCAGGCACAAGGCAAGCACTGGGTACACAAACCTTTGTGTGCTGCTTTAGCTGAGTGAAAACCTCACAATATTCTACTGGATTCTTCTAGCCAAAATAAAGCAAGGATGGGCTGCTTTATACTTCTGGAGTATGGTTTTCTATCAATGCTTGGCTCTTAAAAAGACAGGCAAAGCTTCCATTATTTTAAAGGATTTTCTAGCTACAAACATGGGAAAATGTCACATTTTGACAGAGGAACAAGAAGGGGCAACAGATACAATTTTAATTCTCACTGGATTGCATCTAAGCTCTCCATTCCCTTCTGTTATTGGATTCTAGTTGCAAAATCTATAGCAATTAATGTAAGTAGGAATAAGCTAATGCTTTCATGAATAAATACAAATGCAGAAAGTAGATACACTACTTAACCATTAAAACAGTTCTCTTGATAATTTTATTTTCACTGAAAGGTAACTAAAAAACAGAAGAGGTATACAATGAGTTTCCCATGGAATAAAAATTTAATGTTACAATTGGGTAGGCAGGATATACTTGCTTTCAATGAAAACAGTCCTGTACGTTATGTTTTGTGGCAATCTGCACCCAAACCCCTGGGTTAAACTGAACAAGCTCAACAGTTCCTACAAAATCAACACACCTTCCTTACGGATGATCACTCTGCATGTAAAACTACGTTGTCGTTCCACACCCCCCCCCTCCACTTACTTATTTTTAGCAGCTCTGGCTGCAGAATTCAGTATGAGAAGTGCTCAGTAATGCTATTCTAAGGACAGCTAACACAGCCCAAGACTTTGCAGGGTACCTGACTATGAAAGCACCAAAGCAGGAGGGTTACATGGACCTATTTACTAAAGATCAAGAGAAGTGCTAGAACTGACCCGTCATGTCTGCACAGTAGAAATTTCAAACTCAAGTTAGGCAAACATCATAACAGGAGTTAATCATCACCTCTGTGAAAGCACCTTTGCTTTTTCAGGGTGTATATCTGGGACTGTAAGCAGGCTGGTGAAAGGGAGGGATGACTGTTACAGTACAGTATGTGGATGCTCTTTCTTAGTGCAAAGGAACAACCTACCCATGGAAGTGGGTGGCAACAGCATGCTAATAAACACGTGCAGTTAAGTCAAATGAGATGACAGCTGGAGCTGGAAAGCATTATCCTCCTCCCAGCACACTGCTGCCCATCTCTACTTTCTGTACTTCAAATAATTATCCGTGTAAACTTCTAACTCAAGGACTGTGATTCCCTATGCATAATACAGAGCACACTGATTTCTAGCAATGTCTATCTCATTAACTGTCGACTTCTGTTCAATACACACTTGTTATCGCAACATATATGAATCTCTCCAAAAGCCCACAAATTTCCTCTGTATTTTGCAGACACATATAAGAAGTTATGTGCACTGTCTTTTTACAATGGATTCTATAATAGCCATTTAGTAGATGTATATCAACAGCCTATAGGTAATGCCCACATGGACTCTTTCAGGTACTGATGTTACAGACTTTTTTGCATTTACAGCATTAATTAAATCTAGAATCATCATGACAATGTTGTACTTGAATCCACTAAACATCTCCTAACAGGCACTCCAAAACCTTACAACAAAAGGATTCCCACACTTCATCTAGACAAGGGGAGCAACAGAGAGGGGAAGGGCAGAGAAAAACTTTCCCTGGACTAGTCCACGCAACAAACAGGAAAGGAGGGATCACATCTTACCTGGGGAGTTCTGGAGGAGCTTGGGCTGCTGGCAGCTGAAGACACCATGGTCACATTGGGGTTCATACTTCTCTCTCTCTCGTCCTGATAGATACGATCCCGCTCTGAGTCAGGCAAGTTGAGGAAATTCTGCATTGCCCTTAAGTTTACCAGGAGGGACTGGGAAGCTGTCCTTGGGTCTTCTTCTTTACGCAGGATCTCTGACAACAAGCCCTGGTTCAAAAAATTTAAAGGGGAAAAAAAAAAAAAAAAGCTCAGTCATATGTTGGGTTTTTTTAGTTTTTCCCTTTTTTCTTTAAATTTGTTTTAGTGTAACCAGCTGGGTTGCAATACTGAGAACCTACATCAGAATCGCATGGGCTCTCCCAGAGGGGATATTCTGTAGGAAAGCATTTGTCTTCTGGGGGCTGAGGTTTATTTTAGGACTGTCCTATTCTGGCGCTGTAATAAGCTTCTGAGTATGGAGATGCTGGATAGAAAGGTAGGTGCATTGGGTAGAAGTAATTGCAGTTACTACCAGGTGCTTGCTGCAAATATTTTAAGAGCTGTTAGATCCCTCTCTCTCCCTCTATCTCTCTTTTTACTTGAAGCTGGGAACACTTGGCAATCCTGTTCATCTTTGACAAATCTGCCAAGGTTGGTAAATTTAGTTTCGACATTTAAACAGTGCAGGAGGTTTATAAAGAAAAACGTTTGGCTGGTTACAGTCCGTTCATTTTGGTTTGGACAGTCATTTCTGAGGAGAAAAACAGAGCAATAATAAAGCCTTCAAATCTAGCTTTAGGGATTTAACCCATTCTTCTTTCATGCCTCATTTTAAGATACCGCAGGCTTCACATCACAACCATGAAGACCACGTTCATCTGCTTTTTACACAAGCCATTATTCCAGGAGGTAACGAGCACAGCACTTCCAAGAAAAAAGAAAGAGGGTGGGAAGACTTGGAGAGACGAAAATGTCATTAAAAGAGGCTTAAATCTAATGGGATTAAATTTCTGCATAACTGTACATACTCGACAGTTCCACAGGAAGTTAAAGGCACAACACACAAGCCTGGATCAGGGCCTACAGAAACTGCTAGGACACTGTGCGCCACCAGCTTCCCCTAGGCATCCCTTGCATCCAGCACTTCACAAATGGGTGTTTCACTCTAAAAAGCAGTAACAGCAATGGCTAACTGTACCGGTGTCCAGAGAAGCAGAAAGGGATTTGCCCACTGAGACTACTTATAACATATACCATAAGAAATGTTGGTTAAATGCTCATTATTTTAAAAGGCTATTCTGCCAGTATGTTTCCCTAAGCAGTCCAACACTGCTCCTGCTTCCTGCCTGCTGCGACCCAGAGGTTCTCTGCACCACTGCTCCCAGGAGTGCCGGCCACAGAAGCCATGTGAAATCCCAGTCACAGCTTGGAGGGCTCCCCTCGACCTATTGCTGTGAGAGGAGCAACATCCAGCAACCGCAGCTGAAAGGAGAACACGGTGCCCCAGACATGATTTAGCTGTAGCTGTTGACATGAGCATTCTGCAGTTACTTTACAGCCACGATCAAGGCAAGCTGCCTCACGAGTACAGCCAAGGCTTACTCCTTTCTTGTAAGAAAACTCTTAACCACAAAGTCAAAACCCTGTAATATTTAGTCTTAGTTTATTTTCTTCTGTATCAGTCTCCTCCAAAAAGCCTTGCTAAAACACTGCCGCTACAGTTGGCCAATTAACCAAATGCCAACATTTTTAGTATATATTGTATTTACCAGACTTCCTGACAAAACCAACAGACCAGCAAATGACTTATCTGTATCTGAAATCCTCTGCTAACTGCTACTAAACACCTACATTAAAACACACACATGAAAGCTCTACTTCAGCAGTGTTTATCCCTGAACTGCTCAAAACAAGCTTCACACACAACCTGAAGCTAGGCTGCACACAGCTCCATCTTTTCAGCTCCTCATCTACATAATCAAGCTAAGAGATTTCCAATTACACTTTCCTGCAATTATCAGGGTAGTTACCAGGAGGACTGGAGCAGGGAATGGAGCCATGGTGGGACCCTCCAGTCAGAAATGGAATCGGAAAGAGAAACCAGTTAGCAAAAAAGGTCTACAATAGGGTAAAGTATGAAGAAGGTGGAGTGCTCGGCTGGCATCTGGTGTTCTCTGGGACTCAACATAACTGCATGCTTGTACTTGACTTCTTCCACAGGGTCTACTACCCCTCAGAAGAGCTAGGGACATGCTGAAAAGCTTTCCAAAGCTTGCCAGGCTCACAGGCTGAGGAAGATTAACCAAAAAGGACATCACAGAAGCTTGAAGCCATGACTTGAATGATTCCAAAATTGATACAGCAAGTTCCTATTAGAACTTCTCCTTAAAGTCAGTGGAAATTTGTCCAAATACAGTAAATAAATAGCAGTTACACAGGCTCTCTAAATTCTTACTTTTTTTTGTGTCTGCTAAAGGATATATATCTTCTTCCTTTTTAAAAAGAAAAGATCAACTTCAAAACCTGATCAGTTTAGGTGGAAAGAACAGTACCTGGAAACTACTTGGGCTTCAGATTTCTAAGACAGCTTATTCTCCCTCTCATCTTAGCCTGGCTAAATTTATGGTCCAATTTCAAAAATGGAGAGCAGAAACATATGTGAAAGCCTGCCAGCAATTACTTTTCAGTGCAGTCATTGACTCCCTATGTAAATCAGATTCTCACAGGAACAAGTGGCTCGGTCATGGTACTCACTGCCTGGAACACCAACTCTTGTGCTTGAAGGCTCTGATTCATCACCAGAAACAGCTTATCATAGGGTAGATTCAGTGGGTTTGAACCCCAGCCTGCACCTCTCACTGCTACAAGGGTCTTGACTCTGCTGCAGTGATATAGCAATCTTTTGCATCACCTCCTAACGCAGGTACATGCTCCAGGGAGAAGGGACTATCTCCTTCCCCAGAATCGTGACAGAGGCAGCCCTTTGCAGAGCCAAGTGTTGCCTCCCCATGCCCCACTCCAGGCCCACAGGTAGGAAACCTGGTTGTAAAGAGGGTTTTTCTGCAGCTCCTCCAAGTGCTTTGGCAGCTTAGGAACCATGTAAACAGCAGGACAGATAATAAGAAAAGCAACTCAGAGTGAAAAATCTCATGCCCTCCTTCAACTGAAGATAAATGCCACCAGTAAACTACAGTGGCTAGATAGCTGAGCGATAGGGTAGGACAATAAAGTATCTTGAGAGCAATAACATTTACAATAACATAATTCTGAGCTACTGAAGTATACACAAACTAACCAGTGAGCAACATTCTAAAAAATAAAGTGATATTAAATAATCTGTTCAGCCTTTTTGTCACCTGCAACAAATTAGGCTTTCAATATGCAAAATATCTTCCTTGCAGAAAAACAAATGATCGTGATTTCACTTAATTGTAATTTAATGAGGCATAATGTATTTTTTAAAGCGATACACACCAGGTGTGTGGTGAGGACACCAGCCCAGCCAGACAAACCCTACTGTTTCTGTTTTTGAGAAAACCCTAAAGCTAGCCAGGGACTGTTTTCATTTCTGCAAATTATATTTCTACTGGAGGGGGTGAGGGAGGGAAACCCACAGCATTTGTACATTTGTTATAAAGCTCCATTGGCTAAATTAGCTGATTCTGACTGACTTCCATCTCACATATTAAAATAAATACACTAAAAAAAATGGTACTTTGCAGAGTAACCTACTCTGCACACCAAGAAGATGATCTTCAGGAACCAGGAAATCTCAAACTGATTCTGAATAGCCAAACAGATTTTCTATACCAAACACAGCTCTCAGGATACATTTTAGGACATGTAGCTTCATCCTATCTTTGCTATTCCGCTCCTGTGCCTCATTTGTAGAACAGCTGCTGAAGAGGCAACTGATGAGAAGTTTGATGCTCTCACAGGCCATGCTCACAGCGTATGCGCTACTGTGCAGGCACAGTCTGGTTTAGCCTTGAAAACTGCAGCACTTTTAAAATGAGACAATGGATCCATAATTGACTTTAAAAATAATACCAGTGGTGGAGAGAGTACGTCCAATCCAAATAGAAAAGTTGTTGATCTATTTAAGGTAGGAGTAATTTTAACAGTGCTCTTTCAAAGTAGCTGAAATGTAGTCCTTCAAGCCAGCAAAGTCACTGTCGTGGGTGTTTGCTTTGCACTTATCTGATGAAACACCATTTGTGAACTCATTTCTTTTATTTTTATTAAGTACAGGATTTCCAGCACAAACAACCCAAACCTCATGGGCAAGAAGTCTCTTTTTAAGCAATTTCTGAAAGACGATGCAGTACAATGTAGAGCAAATGTTCTTCAACTGACCAGCCATCGAGGCCAACACCAAGGCTTGACCAAAGCCTGCTGAAGGCAAGCAAAGCCTTTCTGCCTTCTTCCCAAAGGGCTTTGGCTCAAGCCTGGAAAGGGTGCAAATGAGATCTCAATGGGACAGCAGGCTGCACTGCCAGTGCCCGAATGCAGGACAGTTTTGCAGCCAGAGTTTTTCAAAAGCAATCTGTATGGGGGTGAGGGGGTCAGGCTGAAGTGCAGCCCAGACACCCATATCCTGGGGACAGAGGAGGATGAGGGCCATCAGGCAGCAGGAGACTCCCAAGCACTGGCCAGGATCTCACACACATTGGATGTGATGACTTGAACGGGAGCTCTGCTCCCCTTCATACAGACCTAAGCCATGTGTCTATGAGAGCAGGCACTAAGGTTAAGAAGGTTCAACACATGCTTGAGACAATCAAAATGCTGGCCAAGGCAAAAACTTAAATGAACCTGACTAATGTGCTAAACCTCAGTTTTTGTGTTCTGTATAAGGAGATTATATATATGAAGGACTTTTTTTTTCATACTTTTTGGTCTATTTATGTCTGTCCATACTTCAGCTATTGCCAAAAGCAACAGAGAAAATGCTGAAATACTAGAAAAATATTGCTCCTGTAGTACTTAAAGTTCCAACTGCTCTAAGGCCAGTACTTTTTTCTCAATAGAAAAGCTATTCTGCTTCTCACCAGGTACAGATGTGACTGATCAGGATCTGAAAATGTATGGGTTTATTCAACATCTGAACCTTAAAGAGGAGTGATGTACACCTGTCCCCCCTCCAGTTAAGCATGCAAGGCTGATTTCCAGCATGGAAAGCAGCACTTGAAGAACCCCTGGTTAGCTGCTCACTCCTACTGAGCTACACTGAAATCGTACCTTCAACCTAAACCAACAAACTTGATTTTGCCAGTCTGAAATGACATTTATATTTAAAACCGTCTGCTATTTGCGATTGAAAGCTAGAGGAGGCAGGTCTGCCCAGGAGCTCTGCAGCAGAAGCACTAACTTTGCATAGCCCCTCAAGGAGATAAAACATCACCTGCTGTGTTTTTCCCACATCAAGGGAGGCTTTTACCACAACATCTCTCTGCTATTATTCCAGGTCCCACCATCAATATTGTCTTCTGGGTTGAGTAACAGAGATTCAACAATTCTAAAAATACCTCTTCTTGCCTTCTAAGTATAGAGGTCTCAACAAGAACCTCTATATGAAATACCTGTAAGCTTTTTGGGACAGAAGCTCGTTTTCAAATGCTCACTGCTTTCATTCCATTCCCTCTTATCTCTTCCTAATACCAGCTAGGTTATGCAGCAGAACTGCTGGAAGTCTCTTGAAAATGCTTATCTTGGGAACAGGTCCAGTCCAATTTTGCTTATGCAAAATCGCTTCAGATAACCAATGGAACTTTTCTGAGTGATTAGCCAAACCAAGCACCTTCATACCCATTCTGCCACAGATTCCATCAGGCAAAACCATGTTTGCACCCTGTTCCCTGACCAACTCTTCTGTCTCAATGGCAAAGTGTGTGGTGTCACATTCCGCGTCAGTACATATGAACTTCGGAACTCAAGGGGCTTTGACTGGTTTTCCATCAGTGTGAATGGGAGACCAGCTGTCTCCCAGTACTCTACAGTGTAGCTGAATGCATCACGTCAGCCCCTCATTTAAAAGAAATCTCCTGATCTCTAGATTCCCTGCCTACAACCAGAGTATGAGCCTCATTCTTAAACTCATTTAACTAATGCTAGAATACATACATCTCAGGAGAGAGCTGCTTAGGCATTTAGAGGCTGATTTGAATAAAACTTATACAGGGTGCAACAATGACAATTTGATTTTTATTATTAAAAATGAAGTGCTTAAATCCTCAAAGAAAATGCCCTTATTGCATTAGTTTAATAAAGCCTCTTTTTTATTATGGTATCTCTTTTTATGAGGGAAGACAGGATGTGCATGTGGAGCTGAATGTGGATGCATGGGGTAAAGGAAGCAGAGAAAGATCGACCACCTGCGACCACAAAGTGCCACCGTTTATATGACACGCATGTCAAACCTTTACACCAAAATACGCCAGAAAATGAGCAAGACACAGAGCTCCTGCTCCCTCCCTCTATATATCCACGCATTTGCTTCCAATGCTCAGGACTCCTGTGCATCAGCTGAGCAAGCAGCAGCCTCCTCCTACAAGCACACATTCTGAAAGCCTGACTCACATGCTACTTAAAATCTTTTCATTCAGCCTATTGAATACAATTAAGTTAATTGAAACTGAAATTTTGGGCAGTGCAAAACCCACTGTTGGAACAAATATCCCATGTACCAAAAATCTGCAATTTATTAAATTAAGCACTTCCCTTACAGACTGCCTTCTTTCCTGTGAGCACAACAGAACACTGCTTGTGCCACATTACGCCCAAGAATAGAACAAGCAAGCAGCATGAAAGGGCTTCATGCAGTAAAAGAGAGTTTTCTATGGGGGAAAAAACAACAAAGAATCCCCCCAAACCAAAACCAGAACCCTTGCTAATTGAAAGTCTGTGCACAACGGGGCAGACACCATAGCAATGAATGCAGCATGACTGTCTCACTAGATACCCGGCAGAGAATTAAAGCTGCCTGTCTTCCTCTCACTGAAGTTGAAGGGAAAATTACTTGCAAAAGGAATTCTGTCCGGGATTTGGCTCCCAAGCAAGAAGAAGTGGAAGAGTTAGTTACTTCAAAAAAAACATTATTTCTAATCTTAAAGCTTCTTGGAGGACCCTTTGTAATCCCACTTCAGTTTGGGGTAATTTTGCCAAAGAAAGCAGAATTAAACATAAATGAGGAGTCACCATCCACCACCCTTTCTTGCCTGCCTCCAGAGCCTTTCTTTGGAGCTTCCTTACCAGCCACGCTCCTGCTCTCAGAGCCCCAGCCCTCTGTAACTGACTGGTGATGCCTTTGCATGCCCCAGAATTGTTATTTCCCCCTTCCTCACTGCAGTAGCCTGGACTTGCCCACAGTCACACCTGAAGCGGAGCCACCATTCAGCATCGATATTGTATTTCCTAACCCTAACTCAGTTTGGGGACTGAATCCCTCAAACAAGGTGGATCAGTTTAGTTTATTCAATTATAAATTTCAGTACATGCAAGGCTGGTGGGGTTTCCTCTTCCTTGTGCTTTATTTCCTTTAATCCCAAGAGATGCAGTTAAGACACTAGACAGGTAAGCTGGGTAAGTCCTGCCTTCTGATCTGTAGGCTGGAAAGCCAATGCTCTCACCTGGATCTACTCAGGGCAGGACAGAGGAAGCAGTGCTCTTTGGGAAGAGAGTTAAAAGCAGCCTGAACATGCCTGGTGTTTCTACCCAGTTCTCTTTCTATCTGGCACCACAACTGTTTCATTCAAAAAGCCTCAGGTCCACGGGTATTTCCAGTTTCTGAGGCTGTTCAGTAAAACAAGCACTGGCCACTCGCCCAAACATTTTACTAGTTTGGGCTATTATGTCAAAACATTGGCAAAAAAAGATGCCTAAAAAAAAAGAGATATAAACAGAAGCAGTCATTCAGTATAGGCTTTGCAGTCCACTGGGCACTTCAAAGGAGGAGAGAAGCAGTTCACCAACACAGTGATTTACACTGGACTCTTACAAACAGCCTGACCAACCAATCTTACTGCAACTCCACGGCCTGCAGTAAAGAGGGATGCTGAGGAAGTGGGGAAAGGAAGGAGATTATGTTCATTTTCCTTATGCAAAGCAGGACTCAAATGACGTATTTTCCAAGTGGGATTTTGAAGAGCACAGATCATTTCAGCACCTCCAGATTTGCTAAAATCTCTCCAGAGAAGGACAAGGCACATCTGAGACAGCATTTTCACAGAATCATAGAATGGTTTGGGTTGGAAAGGACCTTAAGTTCTTCTAGTTCCAACCCCCTGCAGTGGGAAGAGACGCCACATACAAAACCATGTCACTTCCTTTAAAATAGTCCTCTTCATTTTGCAACCATCACCGCCTGCCCGCTTCTCAATACATTACAACCTGCAACAAGCAAGCTTTGGTTATTACAACCTTTTCGTTGACACACGAATCCTGTGTTAAGAGACACTGCAGTGTAAGACAGAGATGGCACAAGGACTCTGCCCTGAGGACAGTCAAAATCCATGTGTGTACTCTCCTCCAGGAAGAAGTCCTGATAAAGGTATCGAGTATGACCATGTAACTTTCAAGTGTTTGATGGGCCTCATGCAGCTCTCTGCCTTCTATCCAAGCCCACTCACTGAGAACTCTCTTCTACCTGTCCTATTTGCTGAATAAATAGGCTTTTAGGTTCCACAGTAGGATGAATTAAAATTGTGATACTGACTCCCCAAAAATAAGCAGAAGAGGCAGAGGTGAGCCCAACACATTTACTAAAAACCAGTCATACACATTTTGTACCCAGTTTCAAAGACATTCACTGTGAACTTTTTTAACTGACTGACAGAAACCCTCTTCATGGTTAACATAGCCTGGGCCAGCTCCTAGCCAAACACCCCATGCAGCTCTCCCATGGGCAGAACAGCATACGAAGCTGCCTGACATCCAGTTCTCATATCCAACTGGGACCTCAGTGGGAACACTGTGCCCCACGTAATGCACAGGATTTGTCCCTGAGCAGACAACATGGCCACAGGTACAGAATAATGTAATAGCATCATATAAGCAAATACTGTTGTCTTAAGTTATGTATTTCCAACTTTCAGAGGAAGATCTGGATGTTTCACAAACCATACAATTACACCCCTCCTTCTTCTGGTCCTTCTCAAGTCCCCCTTCCTTCACACACATGCTTACATGCATGTGTCAGCCATTTGTTCCAATGGATTTAGCCTAGTTTGGATCAAAGCTTCCTCTACTTCATTTAACAGAGTTGCTCAGATGGAAAGTCTCAGGGGAGAAATAATGTTAGTAAGAGGGGTTTTTTTAGCATTGAGTATGTAGGTCATTGGACTTTAAAATAAATTAAGAGAATAGTTTATCTATTAAACAAGCCTCGCAGTACATATTTCATGAGGCTATAGTTAATTATAGGCTGATGTGCACCACAGAGCTACTGCGAATGAAGATTGTTTAAACAGTGTCCCATAATGCAGTGATTAATACAATTATTAGCTGGCTGGCATACAGCAGCTATTATTTGGTACCATCATGAGAAACAACAGACTGCAAGTTTCTAAGGCTGGCATTTCCTGTGAAATACAACAAACCCAAACATTTCCAGAGAGAAACACACGCCTTTCGGCACCTCCCCAGGAGAGGCTCCTCAGAGGCAGCAGGGAAAATGCAAGGAGGTGAGATTAGACTTGACTTTCCACTTGATGTGCCTTTTACAGAGTTTGCTTCTCCACCATGAGTGTATGGGAACATCCTACACCTTCTACTGTGCAGTGCAAGGCTGACTATCTGAGCAACTCTTCTTCATACCTCGAACAGTCTCTGAGCTGTTCGAGGGGAGCTGGATCCGAGTTAAAAGCCAAGGACAGGGAAGCATAAATGTGCACCTATACTCTTTTGCTTCAGTGATGGCTCCTATGAACATGATGCACTATAGGTAAGATCTACTGGTCTCCTATACTAAGGCCCTGTAGACTAATGAAACAGAGCTGTTGAGATGAGCAAACCTTTTACGGATGTTTAAGACTCACTTGCTCTGGAATCAGTGTCATGGACTTACTATGGACATATTGCTTATGATATAGAGCTAAGTTGTGGGTAATTTCTTTTATATGAAATTATGTGCCTGATCTCTTGTAATGAGGCAATCAAATTCAGGGAAGATTTTTTTAAAGAAAAGCTAGAGAAGTTAGTACACCCCAAGATAAATGTCAACAGGAGGAGAGGGGGAATGACAAAACCAGTCATACTAGCACCCCGAATTACAGACATCATTTTACACTGAACTCAAATGTAAACTAGGCAGAAAACAAAGCACTCCATCCCATTCCCAGGTGCAGCCCTGCCCAGGAAAGGTGCTTGGCACCTTCTCAAAGCACATTACCTTGGCATGTCCACTCCATACTGCCCACGTCTGTGCTCCCAATGAGTGAGCCCGGTCTGAATGGTTTCCTAAATCATACAGGGTATTTGAAAATGCTGTCAGGTGTGACTGGCCCACAGTTACACAGGAGCCACTGGAGTTGGGAAGAAACCACATTTTACCCAAAGATCTACTTAGTGTCCTAGATATATGTCAGAATATTGCAGGAGGTATAAAAAGACAAAAACCCCACCATCACCCTCAAACCATACTGCAGCTGATGTAGTCCAGATTTCAGATTATCCATCGAGAGTGTGGCACAATCTCTACCACAGCTGCTATCAAACACCATAAGCAGATACTGTGTGTGCCACTGCTAGGCAGAGGCCAGAGTGGTCTCTCTCACACGCTTGCCTTTTCTCGGCTGTCCTGGAAAGTCATTATACAATGTTTGGTCAGCAATACGCAAGTCCTGGGGCTTTCTAGACACTTGGGGCTTTTCTAGAGTCAAAACCTTGCCTCATTTTAAACACTGTTGATTTACCACACAAGCTGTATGACTGCCTCCTTGTTGGGCAATGAGCTTTTAGTTTAATGGTGGACTCGCCATTACCATTCCAGCTCTCACAGTATGGCTAAAGCAGAGCTTCATGTTCAGTGACAGCAGCAAAATCCTCACCAGCAATACTGCTGATGACCTCTTGCTCAAGTTCAGAATATGTCATTTTGTCAATAACATCTACCTTGATTATACCAGGCTTTACATACAACAGGTTATGATCCCAGAAGGATGAAAAGCTTTTCCAAATTAAAAGCAGCATTTTAAAGAGGAAATACTCATACATTCCTATGTAGTTTTCATTTGATATCCTCAAGGCTAACCCCAGAACTCAAAGTCACATTGATTGGAAGGGAATGTTTTTTCTGAGTGCAGCCATCTTATGAATTTAATGGAAGAAGGGAAGTAATAAAAATGTGCTCCATACTTTAATTAGTTCCCTCATAACATGGCATTTCCAAAATGGCAGTGCCAAAGAAAATCATTAATCCAGGAGAACAGACAAAGGTGCTGTATGGGGCAAGGGACAGACCTCCAGGCCACACACATGCACCCGTTTTTTCTCTTACAGGTAAAGCTTACCTCAAAAACCAACTACAGTTGCCATCCCTCCCCCCCCCCCCCAAGAATTGATATTAACATTAAATATTAAGCCACTTTAAAATTCTTTAGCCTTCCTACAGAGCATCAAAACTGATAGATCATATTTTGCACATCTTGAATTGAAGCAAGATAAATATAAATGGTCTTTCTGAACAGACATTCACCCTGTGTACTCCAGGTGTTAGGCTTAAGCTGACCCTACCATGCAATCACTTCAACATCTGCATTTCACTAGGCAAGTGAGAAAACACGTGTCAGATGTATGGAAGCAAGTATGATCTGCTGCAAAGGGCAGACATCTTTCCCAGCAGTCAGTCTTTCGGCCTATGCACACTTGTCTTACACATTTCTTGTGGCAGTAGCCTCTAGCACTCGTTGTGGCACAACAGGAAGGTACTGAGGCAGTGATAGAAGCCCAAAGATACTTCTGACTCTCATTGTTTCTTGTTTTCTCTTCCTGGTCATCAGGCAGCGGCAGATGTGGAGGTTTATAATCACAGGGAGGAACTCAGGGAAGAACCCACATTAGCAGAATGGATGCTAGAGAACAAAGCTCAGGTAACAGCACAGAAAACAAACAGCAGTTCCAGGAAAAAACAGCCATGTTCAATCCCAACAGAGACCGAGTGAAGAAACGAAGCATAGCTTGACCTGTTCGTATGCACACCTCCTGCCTTGGTCTGCAACAACCACACAGCCCCACAAGAGACACAACTTTGCCCCCTCAGCACTTCTTGATTATAGAATAAAAATTGATACCTGTGTGCGGTTGAATGCTACTCTTGCAAAGACAGCTTGAGACACACTGGCTCTCTTCAGCTCATCTCTGACTTGCTGGTATATATCTGGAGAGACTTCCACCGATGAATTTGATGGCTCTGGTTTGACAGCTCTAGGGATGGGTGGATGATTCAAGAACTGCTGGTTGATAGCCTGTGGATGCTGGTGAGCCAACAGCCGGCTGACAGCAATCTGCTGGTTTATCAGATGGGCCATTGCTATCTGCTGCCTCACCAGTTGTGGACTGAGCTGAGGAGACAGGAGCCCAGGGTTTATCATTGTCTGCATCGTTGGCACTTGGTTTCGGATTGGAGTACTGTGGTGAATTTGGCCATGAGGAGACTGTTCGTTAGTTTTTCCCAAGGTTGCCAGCTGGTTGATATTTGGTAAGTGCATGGGACGTTGACCAAGAACACAATAGTCTGAAAGGTTTTCTCTTTCCACTCTTTCCACTGTTAAAAGAGAAAAATTTGTTTGCCGTCATTCCAGTTTGCACTTACAAGAGGACTGTTAGGGTAAGGGTTACTACAGGTGACTCTACGCAACAGCACCTGCTTTAGTTTGCAAATCTACCCTTGCATAAAAGCTTCACTGAAACATAAGCAAAAGCAGCACAACGTAAAAGCAACAACAATAATCAACATTCTTCTGGACTTCTCAGGCACCACCCAGTGCTCAGGAAGATCTCCTTATCAAACCAGTAACAGGTATCTTCTCAAACCTCATTTCCTAAAGAAACAAGCTTGGACATTTCCACTTACAATGTCACAAGCTTTCAAGCATGTCACAGCAAACTGAATAATACTTATAAAGGAGTCAATGTTTCAGAGTCACTGGCATCTAGATGAAGGAAAGAAATCCAAACTAGTATCCACTCACATAAAACTCAGTGGAAACCAGACCACTCCCTGTGCAGCTCATGGAACTGCTTCTCTCTACAAACTCAGCAACTATTATAAGTAAAACTCTACCTTGCATTCTGTGTGGATGAAGTTATCTGGTAACATCAATTCACTTGGGAGCAATAGAGCAGAATCATGTTGCTTGTGTGAAAGCATGCTACAAAACCATGCAATTCACACATGAGAAAATTGTAAAGCAATCGCTCCTATACCCAAAGCCTCATCACTATGAGTCTGTCCAGAAACCTTAAACCAACTCTGCATGAATGCGCACTGTAAAGAAAGTGACTTCACTCTCCCCAAAAACCTTTGTTTAGCACAACAAAGTCCCATGATCCCTAAGTGACACCATGCTACAGAAAAGGAAACACTGCACACAAAATGCATATACTGTGATTTTATATACTGATACATATTGTCCCTTTTCAATATCCTATGTCAGCAAAATCGCAGTATCTTTTCATGCAACTGAAAAACTGAACATACATATTACAAAACTAAATTTCCTCTAAAAGTAGTACTTAAAATACAAAATTAAATTTAAAAATTAAGTAAATAAAAGTGCTATTTCGGTAATTTTAAGTAATCAGAAGTCATTTTACAGTAGGTTGTAGATTCCATGAGCCTCATTACATGCAGTTGGATAGGCATTTATATAATGGTCTGATATAAAAGTGTTCAGGGACACATACCATACAACTAGAAGACTACTACCTCACCACTGTATTGATCTCAGCAAATAACAGGATAGGATTTACTTCATAAATGCTATAATACTGTTATAACTTGTGTAAATGATTAACAACTGTACAAGGCTTTGGATTCTTTTTTAAAACTTAATCTATGTAACACTTTGAAGCTTTCCACAGTTCATACTCAGGATGACAGTTTACTGATGACTTTCTCTGTTTCCTTCTAAATAGAAGGACAGCTCTTTTCACCTTCCAGGGCTAATCTCAGACAGAGAGGGTTGAATTCTCACTGGGAAGGGAGTCATACCCTGAATACACACAAACTCACACAATTACTATCTTTAGAGCTGTCATTCCAGAACATCACAGGTACTGAATTTTACAACTAGGTGAATGAGTACCCAGAATTTTCTTGTCAGAAATTTTCACTCGCTCTTCCCATTCTTTTAGAGGAAAGGCCCACATCATCTTTAACCTTCTACAAAATAATTGCTTTCCAAAATTTTCAAAATAAACAACTTTAGATTTCTGAGAAAATTATTAATTCAATATTTCACAAAAGTCACTGATTTTCTAAGTGCTTATTTGTACAGCATATTTCAACTATTAAATGCAATGCAATGCATATAATATACAACCACTATATACAAAGGTTGCCAGAGACACAATGCAGTACTTCAGTTTGCTGAAAATACTGAAAACTTCTGTTCCAAGGCCTCCCTCAAAATCAGGTACAGAAAGCTCTCTACCACTGGGAACAACCATTATATCACTGTGAAATGTGACATATGAGCAGTGTTGATATCAGGGATGAATACTCAGTTGATAGAGAGATGTCATGTGTGGGCAGGGGAGTGGGGGAGAGAAGCTGCTTTGGTCACAGCCCCAGACCACATCCTGCAACACGTACAATTCAGAGCCCATGTGGCTATCCTATCTCAGCCTCCTACAGCAAGCCTGAACCTAAGTAATGCCATTGAACACACACAATTGCCAGCAAAACTGAATGCAATTCTTCCGAAGGTGCATTTGCTAGTTGGCAATCAGGAATTAACCTGGTGTAAACAGACTAAAGATGTTGCTCAGTGTACATGAAATACTTGGAGCACCCTGCTACGAGAAAATACAATCAGAACTGCTTTCAGTCTTCATTTACACCCTGAGCAATCTAGAATCTTTTCACTAGGAGTTTCAGAAGAGCTGAACTAAGTTCTGAACTATTTTGTAGTTCAAGAAGCATACATAGAATAAGTCACTGAAACCAACAAATTACTACTTGTTAGAACACAAGTTAAAAAAAAAAGCAGAAACAGTAACCAAGTGTTTTTAAAAACTTGGTGAGAAATAAATATAAATAACATTCACTTTCTGGGCTGAGCCACATTTGCCAAGTTTCCACCCACTCCTGACACTAGTGCCAAGTTATAAACCCCTATAAAAATAAAGTTTAAGATGAAAAGGCTGCCAGGCTGTTAATCTCTGCAGTGCTACTTGGAATTACAATTACACAGAGCTATCACCTGACTCGCTTCCATAGGTGTATTTTTCCCTTATTATCAGTTTCCTTTTCCGATCACATTAGGCTATACAGCCATGTATATACTGCCAATAAATGTACCAGATTCTAGTCACTTCAACCACTTCAATAATAAAAGGTTACCATTAACAGTTACGCTGGATGGAAAAAATGTGCATTACTCAACTCCTCAAGACTGTTTCCTTCTCTAACACATTGCTCGTATCAGATTCCCTGTTGTTCTTTGGTAACTATGGATTGGTAAAACTCTGTGGGGCCAGACAGGAGCAAGCCTGAGACAACTCCAAGATGGAGACTGGCACTGCCCTGGGAGACAGGCCAGCTTGCTGGCAATGCTCTAAGAAAAAAGAAATACAGGAGCCACAAAGCTGCTGTGACACCAGTGTTCTGCCTCAGATCTTCTTGAGAAAGGGTTTTCCATTTGCATCCTCCATTTTCCATGTTCCTACCCCATTATCCTTCCCTTTTTTGCTATTGCTCAACTCAAACTGGTGATACATTTACAGCTCTTGTCGTCCTGTATGAACCAGTTGGCACTTGAATATATTGGAATACAAAGTAGTGAAGACAGAATAGCAGGACCTTAAACTGGAAAAGAAGGGGCTCCATGGACATGTGCTGTCTACATTCAAGTACTGCTGATACATGTCCTCTGCTAGAGCTGCCTGTGCTAGCTGAACAAAAGCTGGTTCAGGAGGCTGTTGCCACCTCCATCTGTGGAGTGACCACAACAGCAGCAGTTCCCTTTTCTCGCTCTGTCATGCTGCCTGGTATGTGATTCTGCAGCTCTTTGTTGGAAGAACTCTTTTAAACTGAGTACAACTATCACTTCAGAGCCACCCACCCCCCTCTGAAGCCATACACTAGGCCCACATACAAGGTGTCTGGACAACAGGTACTGTGCTAAGCTCAGGAAGCAGCCCTTGGAGCATGCCAGAATAGTATCTGCCCTTTGTTGTCCTATACCCTCCTCTACAATGTGCCACTATCTCTACAATACAGTCAGAAAACAATATAACCCCCAGAATGGGAGCAGAAAATTATCAACTTTCAATGTTCCTTTCTCTTCTCATAATGATTACCACGTGTGTCGATGTATTTCAACTCCTTACTGAGTTGGAAATGTCCTGGATACAGTACAAAAGGAATGCAGTGCACCCTTCCCCGTATGATGCTCTTAACCTCTACCCTAATATTCCCTGCACAGTCAAGCAGCTGACACAGTCTGCAGCACAATAGCTTGGGGTGGTCCACATGCAACTTTCCATTTGAAATAAAACCAGCTCAGAAGATTTAAAATAAGATTTATTTCTCCACCTTCCCTTCCCCTCACCCTTTATTTTCACCGAGTTGTTAATAAGAACATTCTGACAAACAGCCTGTGGGGCATTTAGGGCTTATGAGTGGCACTAAATTGACTGACAGCAGTAGAAACCAAATTCCTATGCACAATAACTGATGCATTAGGGAGAGCAAGAGCGTTTTAACATCTCCCGGCACTGCACTGCAGTGAAGACAGAGAGACTGTGCTAGCACCCATAACCCAGCAAGTCCTGAACTTTTCAGTCCCACAGGCAAAGGGGAACTCTGCCTCAGAGAAGGAAGAGGCTGGTAATGTTTTGTAATAAGTTACTAGTCGGCAGAATTGCCATGCTTCAATTGTGACAGGATGTCACCACCCAGGGCTGTTCTCTAGTGCTTCACAGTTTGCTTCTTTGTTTTATTTATTATTTAAAACCTGGTGAACATAAAAGCCATTACCAGCAGTGGTCACGGCCAAGCAGGGAGAACTCTGTGAACTCTGGTATGCCCTGTGCTAAGCTTGAGATACAAAGGTTCCCACAATTTCTCCTGGCTTAGCACCATCCTACTCACTGGAGCAAGACCTGAACTTTGAGCGGTGCTTGGGAAACAAAGCGCTTTCCAGCATGGTACCACCCTCCAACTCTGAGAGTCAGGGCTGCTGCGCTACACTGAGAGGGTGCCCTATTGCTTATGCTACATAGTTATGAACTACCGCTTTGTAAATAACAGAACCACTCCAGAGCACAGGAGGTACTTTTAAAGTGGTAATTCTCTATCTTTTCATCTATAATTAGGATAATTACTTATTTCTTTTAATCACAGCCCATTTAACCATGTCAGGGCTAAGGGCTGGTCTGAGGAGTCTTGTTTTCATTCAACATCTAATCTTCATATTTACTCAAAGTTGTTCACTTCATTCACTGCCTGATCTCTGCCTGGGTCATTTGTTCCTGCAACCAGGACTGGAGAAAAAGCAGGCTGACTGAACAGGCTGACTTGATAAGAAGCTGTAACTTTTAAAACCTTTCCCTTCTTCTATCCTGCAGGATAGCATAAAAACTCAAAATAGCTATAGAGCACAAACATAAATTGTCTGGCCTCTAGCTGTGGGTAGCCTTTGCTACCCACAGCTTTATCCAAGCCTAATGGAAAACAGACAGAAAAGGCCATTGTCTGTTCTCAACTGCAAATCATCCGGTTCCCATCAAAGCACAAATCTCTACTTTTGTAATTAGAAGAGCCATCATTAAAAGTGGGCCTTTGATCAGCATCAGTTTCAGGTGAACTGGGCAGAGTGCACTAACATCGCTGACTCCCCATGCAGCTGACCTTTTCCTTTCCTTGTCCTGAAGGCTAGATCCAAGTCATCCCTTGGGACACAGAGATGCTAACATGTCTTCTACTAGTTCTGCTTAAACATAACAAGTCATAATCTTCCAGTGGGCTGTCCCTGGACTGCATTGCTTCCAAAGATGCTTGTCAGAAAAGAAGAAGCTAACCTATGATCTTATTTTTCTAGATTATTTTGGGGTTACTATCCACGTTCAAGAGTGCACATAGAAGCACAAACTCAGTTCTTCATAATCACACTAATATCATTTGTAGGCAGCACATGCCAGATCCATCTGGCAGGGAAAGATGTTACATTGAAGGTGCTTTAGTCAACACATGATCTAATGCATGAATATTGGTCAGATGAAATGGAAAAGGAGAAGCAGGGAAATATTACTCAGAACTATCCTGCAGAAAGACTGAGCATTGGTTTAGATGGACAGATGTTCTCATTTGATACAAAAATACCTCCCTTCCTGTCAAACTACTGTGACAGAAGTCTGTCCTGTTATTTAAGCACTAACCTCTCATGGGCACCTTGAGAAGGAGGTGCAAACCTCCCAGAACACCCAGTATATTGTGCAATCCCTCCAGGAGATATGTACACATCTCTTCCTGACTCGTAACATCAGAGGTGGTGAAAGGAATGAGACAGAAAACAAATATCATTAAGGCAGACATATAAACTCTTCAGATACTTCAAGTGACCAGAATTCAATTCTGCTTTCAGAGTTACATATTCTATGAAATCCATGGGATCACAGCCACATGGCAGCTTCCAAAGCTTATGTCTGTACCTAAGCTTCATGTTCTCCTCCTGTTCCAAGCTTAACCTCCACTAATGCTTACTTTCTAAAAATTCATTTTCTTTTGAGCTAACATGTCATTGTTTGGCAGCACACAAGAATACTTTTTTTTAAATATAAGGGAAAATTAATTTTTGAGATTCTGCAGATTAAAATAGTGTTTGTTTTTCAGAAAATGAAGACAATGGTTCTTTACTAAGAATACAAAAGTGACCAGGCAGACATCTCAGCCTCAGCACACAACTGGTCTGTTACAAGCTCTGTACTTGGAACACAAGACATTTGAAAACCATAAAATTGAGTGACATTATTTAAGCAGCTTTGGTCAGCATCTCGCAAACAGGTCCAATGTCCCTGCATGGCAAGGGCAAGACACAGGACAAGTGGCTGGGTAGTTTCTCTACAGAAAAGCTTCCAACTTTTATCACACTGACATATGCTCCCTAAAGCAGCAATGGCTGCAGCTCCAGCCACACATGTACGCAAGAGATGGCATTCAGCTAGCTGCACGTATCCTTCTGATGTGACACGTGTGCTATTAAGAGTGAGAGCCACTGCTCCGAAAGGGCTAGAAGATATCCAAAACATTCTGAAAAGCTAAAAATCACTTACTTAACTATTATCTGCAGAAAATGCATATAAGTAAAAAAAAAACAAAACAAAAAAACCTCAAACCCCACCAAATGGTGTGTTTTAATTCTCCTTACAGAGAGGAATAGCCAAGAGGGCCACAACTCAAAGCCCCTGGAACGCACTGCAGTGGGTAGATTGTTTCTTAACAATACACATGCTCAAATCCCCCAGACTGGCGTTTAACATCAGGGACAATGCTGAAATGTAAAATGCTAGTGTGGGTGTGGAAAACAGCAGTCAAGGGGTCTATAACTCTTGCTGAATCTTGACAACCTTATATTCAAAGAGAGATGCTACTTTTCTTCATGATCAGTAGAAACTGATGAACTACTCCCCTCATAAAATAGCACAGCAGGCCACAGACAAAGAGGATGTCTCTGAGGCACAGATGATCTTCACGTCATGTATGTCAACTACATACTGAAAATCTTGCCTGCAAATGATATTTTCTTTCCTTAAGAAAGTGAGGAATGTCCTATTTTTAGTGAAATAAATACACAGTCAGGAGTGTAAAAGTAAGCAAAGGAAAAATTACAGTAATGTGAAGAGCCACACAGCTAATCTGAATGACCCTAACTGGTTTTAGTGCCAGAGCCACGACCAATATCCAAACAAGGCATAAAATGATCTCTTCTTAAAAAGCTTAACATTTCTGTCTCCATAATATTTCTGCCTGTTAAAAAGGAAAAAGGGCAAGATCTATGTATGTATATTTATACATACATAAATCCCTCTATTTACAGAGAGAGATACATACAAATGCATGTATCAATAAGCAGGGTATTTTTAGAAGTCAAAACCAATGCTTGGGAATTATCTGGTGTGCCTTTTCATGATGCTTCCGCAACATCTGCTTCAGAGGAACAATTAAAAACTATTCCTTGGAGCAGACAATGACAATTTTCCCCAGATTTGCACTGGCATTATCACCGCTCTGCAATCCCAGGTTCCTTCAGCCTGGAAATAAGAAAGCTGGGAGCCTTTCTGAATCCTGTTTCTAACCTCTTTCAACCTACAACAGCCTCTAAAACACATTATAAGAAAAACAGATTGCTCTGTCTATCCGTTATGGGAAGTAAGCAAACATACTTTCAAGAATAAAACAGCACACAAACAACAAATCAGTAATATTGGAAAAATCAAAGAGCAGCCAAAACACATTCTCAGTTTAAGGGAGCTTTTTCTTATATTCCTGATCTGTTGAAACAGAAATAACTGAGCCCTCCTCCTTTAAACTGAAAAGCCTCATCATTCCACAAAAACTTTGAGACAGCCACAGTCTCAGAGCTCACATCCACAGAAAGCTATATTTTGACAGACACTGATGACAGGAGCAAAGATGAAATGTTCTTAATATGCAGACAAAGAAAATATGTCTTTTTATTTTTAAGTTCACAATGTATTTATTTCTCCCCTCTTCCTAACTTCCTCCCACCCAGCTAAGTTGTGTCATCAGGCAAAAAGAAAAAATTCACACCAGTTAGAAGAGTTTTAGTTGTGAAAGAATTCTGATACAGTGATAGTCCTTCTGGTAAAAATAGAAAGCATGACACTTGGAAGTGAAGTATCTATTGAGAAAAAGAGCTAAAAAATATTCAAAATGCTACAAACCCAAAACACTGGGCAATGAGTACGTAACTGGTACAGCTTTGATCCCTTGGCAAAGAACTGTGTTGCACAGCAAAGTTCCGAAATAACTTCTCTCCATACGTACATATATACATGCAGTTACTTACAAAGTGTTATTTTTATTTGTGCATCTGTTTGTGAATCAAATTAAGAACCAAAGCAGGCCTTTTAAACAATATTCAGCTCCTGGATTGTCCCAGCTTCATCAAGTTCAGCAGCTAGAGAAACCAGACAAGTGGTTCTCAATTGCCAGGAGCATCCTTATGGGGCTGGCAAGGAGAAAGATGGTTTGAGAACCACTGCACAAAGCCATGGCTGTCACAGTTGTCAACACTTAGTAACCTTCATAAAAAGGGGGAATGGTGATTTTTCATTCAAGTAGGTTTAAACACACCTACATCCTGTCATGTATGCACAAGGTATGTACTCAAACACCTTGCATTCCTCAGAAATAAGGAAAGTTAAAAAGTAAGTAACAGGAGTTAAAAAAGGATTTACACAGTAATGCTACATTCATTCATGGTGCATATTCTGGAAAAAAAAATATTATAGTACAAACTAGATAGCTTAATTACCCCCCAGATAATTATACACGTCCATGAGGGGAAATGTTCACAGAACTGTCAACTTTCTGTTTCCAGCTACTGTACATCTTCCATTTGAACTGTGTTAATACAACCTCTCCTTCAAATATGTATGTATATCCCAAGGAGACTGGAAAGAGTGGACATCCTGTCACAACCTCACTCATGTCTTCACATGTATCCCAAGTGGCAGGCTCAGAGCCAGGAGGAGACAAAAAGCCTCCATCCTCACACCAGCAAAATTCCTGAATCTGTCTGTATACTAACTCTCGTGCCGCTGAGTAAACTGTGAATGTCTTCAAACCTTAAGGGGCTGGGGCAGGGTGGGAGGAAAAATTCAAGCAGAATTTTATTCTAGCATCGTCTTGACACAAAACAAAATTACCATGCTGAGCTGAACCAACTGAAAACTTCTTTTAAATTACAAGCATAAATAGTTTAGTTGTCTTTTTGGTGAGTTCAACAGAAGGCACACTGAGAGTGTTTACTTGAGATCTGATACCATTCTATTTGTATACAGCTTTTTACATCTGTTGCTGATGATATCAAATTATTGATTGTTCACTTTCTTATATTTATTTAAACATTAACTATAGACTCAGCAACCTGATGCTTTCCCTCCCCCCCCTTTTTTTTTTCCCTTTTCCAGAGAACTTATTTTTGCCTGGCTTCAGTTGTAATTACTTTGATCTTCCAGAGTGTACAATTATTTTACTGTTTATTTATTTCTATGAGAAAGGAAAAAAGTTTGACCTGGGAGATCTATACGTGGTAATTTGTAACAGAATCACATAGCTTATATTTAGGAAATCATGGTTTTGATTAAGAAGCAACCATTTAGTTCCCACTGTTTTATTAAAACAGACATTAGCAGATAATAGGAAACACATTTAACACTGTAGGCTGCATCTAGTTTGCAACATCAGTAAAGTTATTTTGAAGCCCCTTCCAATTTTGCATTCGCCATAGCCCATGTGAATTGTTTTTTGCTTTTACTTTCTAATAACCAGCTTTAGAGTTACACATGGATATGGGTGCTGGTCCCAAAGAGTCTAAATTATAGGTTTTACCCAACCTATTAAGATTATAACTTAAAAATATTAATTGCTGCATCATCCATCCACCTTCACAGAAAGACTAAGTCCATTTTAAAAATCATTATTAAAGGAGCATGCGATGACTGAAGCGTGTAACTGAAGTCACTGATTTTGCATACTGAGCTGTCCTGCATGAATAGATGGCCACAGAAAAGAAACAAAATCAGATGAAAACAGAAATGATGAAAAACTGAAACTACCCAAAGAAGTGCCAAAGTCTTTCTGTTTCCAGGGGGTTTAGATTACTGCCCTGAAGTTGTATGGCTGATTATTCTCCATACACCACTGTACCTGCCATAGACTCTTTGTTTTCTCTCCCACTCATATGGTTGATGAATCAACACCACTTGAACTGCTTTATAGCAGCTTGTGTTTACTTCACACATACCTTAACCTTCCTTTTTCTCCTCCTACTAACACACACATACACTTCCAAACAGCAGTGACTGGCTGTGTCTCTTTGAATAGCACAGATACTGAGTTATCTGGCAAACTCTTCAGGTTTGGATCCTTGACCTTTTGATTGAGGTTTCATTCTGCTTTTACTGCACTCAACAATTTAACTGTGCACTTACTAAGTAAAAAAAGTAAGAGCTTAAAGAATTCAATGCTCTAAGAATGGAAGAAAGTGGAAGACAGCAGTGTGCTAGAAACACTTGGAGCCTGTAGTGGCATCTCTACGGTTAAGACCACTACAGTTAAGGGCTTCCAGTGCCTCTGCAACTGGCACCCTTGCCCAGTTTGGAAAAAAGGAAGGTGGGGAAGCAGGGAAGCCTATCTCTATTCTCCTAGAATGGCAAGTAAAAGCGAACGGTGATGACCTTGAAGCTGTTTGATTCCTTTGATTGTTTTTTAACCAAGAGGATATGTTAGAGCACTTTGAATAAAATGCTTTTATTAAGAGACCATTTAGAGCAAAAAAAAAAACATTTAGAGAAAAATTTCAGAGTCACACAATGGCAATTTAGAGAGAAAAGAAACTATGCAGTTCCTTTGGCACGAGGGTAACCGGGTACTAAGATACTGAATCGACATCTTTACTTCAAGCCTAAAAATTTTAGTAGGTGAAAACCAACACCTCCACTTCCTCATCTGCACTGTTTCTAGACACAAATAATTTTAGCATAAAGCATTCTATTTTTTTAAATCCCCTAGTGAAAATCTAATCACTGCATAGCCCAAGCCTGAGCCTCTTACAGGTATGCTCCACACAGAGCAGACACGCAGAGGAAAACCAGATGCCTCAGAACTTGTTTTGATATTTCATGCAATTTTGTTTCGTGTGCTCCTAACTCAAGCAGCAGACTCTTCATGGTATTATTATGCAGATTTTTAGTCTGTCTTATGGAAACTAAACAAGCAACCTTTCAAAGCTCATGTATGCCAGCTGTTTAAGAGAAAAAGAGGGCAGACTCTTTGAAGCTTCTAATCTTCACGCAACTAAAACTACAATGGCTTCTCAAGAAGGACAGGACATTACCCTATTTCTGCATAATGTTTTGGATCCTGTTATGATTTTCCTGGCCACTGAAAGGATCGCAGGCAGAAAAAACAAAAACAGCTTCTGTCTTCTTTCAGATAACAAATCTTCCCTTCAGTGGTGTAATAGAGAGAAAAACTATGAAAAAACCTAACACAGAGTAAAGCTGCTCTCCAAGGCCCAAGGACATTTGGGGAGAGAGGAGGCAGTTGATATTGTGGAAAAGCTTTTGACTATCCCCCAGTATCCTACTCAAAGCACATGTGTATTTTAAAACAAAAAAAACTATCAAAACAAATGGTCCAGTACACAGACAAGTGTCTTCCCAAAGGAAAGGATGGATAAAAGAACAAACTACACATGGCGGGTGCCTGTCACATCATTTTGTGTACTATTAAAAGGTGATCAAACATTTCTATAGTGAGCATGGGATGAACTGACACAGTAATTTTACTGCCTCAGGCATTCACTGCTAATCAGCTAACACAATTTCATTGTAGAAAAAATACAAGCAATATACAATGGGCTGTTTTCATCTTAACTTTAGTGGATGCAGCACCTTGTTATTTAGAGCAACATCTCCCAACAGTCAGGTACTAAATCCCCTATTGGTAACCAGATTCACATGATAAAACATGGCAGGAGTGCCAGTACACTTTGCAGAATTGAAAACAGAAAACAAGGCGCACGTAACTTAGATGAAAGTTTTTCAGCTTTCATGAATAAAATGCAACTAAGGTAATTTACACAGCAGTTTAACTTTCAAATCCTGAGATACTGGAACATTTTCTTTTTCCCCAGAACGTTTTAGCTTAATTCAAAACACAGTTGATCTTTCAGCACAACTAAATGGGATATTTCAAGCATGCTTTAAGTGTCCTGTGTTTTCATACCAGCCTTGTTTGCAAAGTATCAGATTTAATTTCAAATGTGCTGTGACTGTGCCCTCTTTGTAGACAAATTCACTAATATTATTATAGCTTATTATCACTTTTACTTAAGGCAAATACTCTCAAACTGTCAGCAGAAGTTCAAGAACGTGGAAAGTCATAAAAAAATCAATTTACCTTTAATCTTCTTGTACTTTTTGTACCATCTCCCAAACTCCTGGCACTTGGTTGCTGACACATTGGCATAGTATGTGCTATTTACAATGGATGAAATCATACTCTGGAAGTACAAAAAGAAAGACAAAAAGTGTTTTAAAATACCTTCCACAATTAGAGATCTATTCCAGGAAAAGCGAATGACATGCGAGTTCACCATGATCATCCATTTGTGACTTTAAAACTAAAAGAAGCACCTAACAAGTCAAAAACTTGGTTTTATTCTCCATGGTCCCAGCCACAATTTAAATTACAAAATAATAATTATTGGTTTGCATAATAATGCAAGAAAGATTAGAATGAAGCTAGGCTGAGACCTGCAGCTCAGGCTGGCAGGGCAATTCTACTTTAGTTTTTTCTTGTGTTATTACAACATCTAAACTTGAGTTGTGTAACAACAGGCAGTGCCATGCTGGGGAAAATATGCTCACTGCACACGGGTAAGAACAAGTATGATTTAGGAACCAGGTCCTAAAGGTAAGATTAGATGCTTCAGCACGCATAATTCCAAATAATGCTTTTCAGATGTCTCAGATATGTTTCCAAATGCAGCACCATCACACAGCCAAGAATCAGAGAACATCCATGCTACTAAGTGCAGAACAAGTTAGGCATGTAAGTTAAATTCATTTACAGAAACATGTGATTACCCCTTGTGTGAAAAATCACCCAAAAGAGAAATTAACAGTGCCATGCAGAGGTAAGAGGACTACACATACTACAACACAGAGCAGCCAAAAACCACAAAAAGCTCAACAAAACAGAAATATCACTTCACCACCAACTCTCTCTATTCTTCATGAACTCCCTCTAAGGGATTCTTAGTACAAGCTAACTGAAGCAGAGAGGTGCAGAGCTGTTCTGCAGCACCTGATCCCCAACAAAATTATACCTATGATGCTTCTGCCCAGAGGGTGGGAAACAGCCTTTGTACTGGCAGTTCTTCCTTTGTATATTTTCCCCTCCCTTCATCCACTCTATAGAGGAGGCATCTTTTTAACAGAAACATTTTGCTTTCCTTTTTCCCCCTCCAAATTCTTCCAAGGTCAAATCATTCCAGCACATGTACATTTCCAGCAAGGAAATGCAATCTAACACCACTAACGCATGGGGAGCCAACGCATCTTCTCCAGAAATCACATTTTCCTTATGCCCTCCTTCCTCACTTACGACAAAGCTCAGAAAAAGCCCTGGCACATTGTATGACCTTTCTGCACAGAGATGAGGAGAGTGAGGATGATCTCACAGCTCAAACAAGCTATCAACTGTAGGTTCAAGTTCTGGCCCACTGGCTCCTGCAGGCTCTTGTACAAAATGGGATCTCGGCCATCTCTGGAAAGCTACAAGGCTTACACATTGGCTTACTCAATTTTAACAATGCTTTAGAAACAAAAACATCCCCTCCCTCTTCCAGATTTATCCAGCCTTCTACCCACTTCACTGCAGTATCGCAGGACTCCAGCTGCTCCTGAACTCTTAAGTTTTGGAGACTTAAAAACTGTGAGCAAAACTGAGAGACTTAAGTTAACTGGGTAGTACAGATTGGTTCAGTCCTCAACAGGTATTTTCACTTTCAGTGAAGAGGCTCTTCTGCCTTGGAACTTGAACTTTTCCGCTCGAAGGCTGCTATGGTGCACTGCAGTAGAGTCTGAAGGCTATGAAGTAAGAGCCTTTTTAAGCAGCAGCTTCAATCTCTAAATCTGAGATTCAATTTTCTAATTAAAATCAATATTTTGAGACATAAACCTAGCATTGTGGCAGTCAGCAGCAATTCCCTGTCCATAAATCCTCCCTTGCTCTAAGTCATTTTAACAAGCAATAGTATTCTGAAAGCCTGACATGGAGATAGCATCTGCTAAGGAAAGATTTTGAACAAAGCTGAGCTGAGGCAACTTGGGGGGTTTTAGTATCACTTTGGTTAAATTCCCAGTCAGTAAGGAAGGACAGGGAAATTGTTTAGCTCTCTACCTAACAGTTTCGGTTTTCCCTTTTTTTTTCCCCCTTCCACAAAATCCTCTACCTCTACAACAAATCAACATTACTGAAATTGGAGGGCTATTAAATATCACAGAATATATGTTACCATTAACTTTTATTTGATAAAGCAAAGCTTAAACTAAACAGTAAAATCAAATGGTAAATCAACCATTGGTGAAAAACCCCAGGACAGATTCTCTTCAACTGCTTGACAGTACAGCAGGGGAAAGAACCAGGATAACTTTCAAACTACATATCCTCATAGTTAAATGTAAAGGAACACCAGGGGTATTTCTAGTAGGAATCTCAGTAAATCTGCAGAAAGGAAGTATCTGTTCAGAAGAGAGTGGCAAAAAACCCACTGACTGATTGCAAATTTCTGAATAATGCATATTATTCCTGGGAAAAATCCCTAAGGAGGAATAGATTATAATAAGCAGCAAAGATGGTTGGTATTTGTGCGGCCATGACACATGTGGAATGAAAACTACTTAGACCAGGAGGGAGCTAAGAAATATCCACACAAAGAAAATCTGGTGCACTAAGTTCAAGGAGAAAAATATGGAATGCATTCACATCCCAAGAAATCTTGCACCAGCAAAGGGACAAAATGAATGGCCACTGCTGAAATGAGTTATACAATACACAGGAAAGACAGAGGTCTCTATGCAAAGATGGAAATGCTGGAATAATTGGATTTCTTTCTGCCACACACACTCCCCCCCACCTATGCTCCTTCCCCCCAGCTTGGTTAACTGGGATTTATGTGTTTGAACAGGAGCCGTATGCTACGGGTAGCTAAGCTGCAGCCACATAATACACCTAGCAGAAAAAACAGAGCAATTTTAAATCAAAGTGAATGATTACATTTCCCATTAGTGGCAATCAGAATCCCCATCTGGGCTGCATGGAGAGCTCAGGCATTGGGAACCAGAGACGGAGCACCATCACTGGTGGGAGCAAGAGCTCCCTGTGCTGCCCCTCTCCACTGCTGTACTTGAGGCACTGTGAACACATTAATAAACAGCAGCATTTGCTCTGCAGTCTGACTCCTAAGAGACCACTCTGCAATTTGCTGCTGTCAATAATATATTAACCACAAGGGGGTTGTAATGACATTTCACATTTGGCACAATATTTTTTTAAAACTGATTTGGGAGAAAGAATTGTATTAGAGGCATATTTAGATACTGGTAATAGGGAGCTCCTATACAACCTTCCATTGTATCTTCTGCATTTTGTGAGCCAAAACAAAAGAGACTGAAACTTTTAATGGCAAAAGTAATAATAATAAAGAACAGTAATAATAGCAGCTGCATTCTTGCAGTCCCAGTTCAAGGGTGAGCTTAGTAACCCAAGGTCACTTACACATGTGCTTAAAAGTAAGTTTTCTACAGAAGGATCTCCTTTTAGATTTGCCCACTAAATAACTACCGGGGCCAGAATTTTTGCTGCTGCAGTTCTGCCATCAATAATTTTGTAAATGTATTTCAGGCTGAGGCTACAGAAGGAGTAAACCAACTGCAGCATTTCCACCTGCTAGGCTCCGAAATAGAAGTGGGAGGAAGAAGTCCCAGACAAAAGATTTGTGCATATGAAATGTATAGTTTAGTTATCCTGGATATTGAAGAAGAATGGGCAGACACAACCATATGCTGCAATCATCATTAGCTGACCAGATTCCACAGATAATTCTATTTAAAGAAATTACACTTAAACTGTGTGAAAGAAAAAATACTTTCATATTCAATGCACTTACGCTCTGTAGAGTCACTGCTACTCCTTTAGTAAATAAGACAAGTTACGTGGCTTTTCCTTATACAGCCTTTCCATACTTATTCATTCTGCAGACCCCCACATGGCTAAGGAAGATGAGGAACATGATTCCTACCAATTGCAAAGACTTATGCTCTGCTCTGTATCTCGTCTCTGGTTCATGGAGGTTCTGGATCACAAATTGCAGGATGAGAATACAGCGCAACACAAGACAAGCAACCACAGGAGAAAAAGCGTTGGACATAGGCTAGCAAAGCAAGATTTTTAGCAAGCAGAGATCACTGATGTTTTGACTTTTTTAGATTAACCAATGATGCTAATAGGTTTTTTAGAAGGTAATTATTCACTCCTAAGCAAAGTGACTTGACCTGGGCTGAAGTTTTCAGTCATGAAATTTTTATTAATTTCTCATTATGAAACCTAAAGAACAAATAAGAGCTAATGAGATCTGTAGGAACCTGTGTCTGAGACATGACACTGCTGCTGTTTGTAAAGCAGTTACAGAGAGTGACGTCGAGTTTTTGTTCTTTTTTTATCATAACTATGCATACACTTTTTGTTGCTGTTTCCTAGAAATTGGGGCACAGCTATTAAAAGAGAATGTTTTTTATCATAGTTGGAGGCTGAAGAGAGCTACCTATGGGTTAGTAGGGGAAGCAGGCCTCTGCTAGTGAGAAGAAGCCACTTAAATCACTAGTCCTAATGAAAAAGGTTCATATAAAGGTCTAAGTAAAAAATTTACATCTCTCTGAACAGCAGGATAAAACCCAGCAAATTCATTCATAATTTCCACCTGGAAATGCACTAAGAAAATACGGTATGAGCTTTTTCATATTAATTAGAATTTCTCCTTTCTAAAGAAAACCAGAAACCTACTTGGTATTTATGGAATTGCTTCATCTAAGACCTTTACTGAACAAATATGAACTTTAGATCTTATAAATTTGGCTTCCCCTAAGCCTGTTAAAAACACTGACCTGTGAGAGAGGGCATTCTTTGGCTAATGTGCTCTGATTCATCTCTTTGAGCAGTTCCTTTAAGGCATTGCGAACTGTGGCGTGGTTCCACTGCTCTGCTGGCAAGTCTTCCAACTTTGAACAACTGTTAAAACAGAAAGCAAGAAGTAGATAGAAACATTACCTTCACAGATGCTTAGTCTTTGCATACAAGTGCTGTAGACCTTTAAGCAGTGAGCACAACCTAGTAGATGCCTACTTAGCCAGCCAATCAAGGTCTGTCTTCCCTTTTTCCCCTCCTCACCAAGCCTGACTCCCAGAAGATGCGTAGTTCCAGTAAAAGAATGACAGTACCAGCTAATCCTAGTACAGTGTTATATGTGTGCATAATCATTCCCTCTGGGGCCTGATGGAGAGCAAAGAAACTTCAGACAGAGAAAGATACTCCTGCTGGAACAGAAAAATAAATGTATATACCACCCTGTCACTAACAAAAACCCTAGAGTAAGGGCCCTCATTGTGTGGAGGTGGGCTTTGAACAACGAACTTCATGTTATACAGGTTCTTGTCGCTGCCCTCATCACTGAAGTATCCAAGAGTCTTTCAGAAACCCATTAAGCCATACACCCAAGATCTGTCACATGTAGTTCATTCTCACTTTTGTTCTACACCAACTGCATATCTAGTGAAACTTTTGACTTTCTGTGACTTGTGCCTCTTTTTATTTAACAAGCTTACAGTTTGTGCCTACATACATGGGGACAGACCTGAGAAGCACATCAGAAAATTGGGAGAAGCTTGGCATTGCCATTCATGCCTGAGAGACTTAACGCATGCTCTCCAATCAGCCTCTGAGGTTGTTCTGCCTATAAAGCCTGGCCCTTGGAGTTGAAAGTTCAGTTACACTTCAGGAGTTCAAGTAGTCAATGACCATCTTTATCGCAAAGACAAGGGCTTTTATTTACATGTCATCTAGGCATTCAAGCACTTTGAAGATAAAGAATGAGACCTTGATCTTGTGCTGATACCCTCCAGCGATACATATGTGACAATAAACTATATGGACTCCTGGTAGCTCGTACTTCTGAGGAGAGGAGCTACCTCGCTCCAGTTTTATAGCAGCTACGGGCTCTAGATGCTCTTTTATAACTATGCTGCAGAAATGCAGTCTAGCTGAGAAATTACAACAGTATATAAAGCCAAGGAAAAGCCTATTAGAGGGAACTGGAAACCCCAAGCTCCATCAGAGATGTAACAGGAAAGAAATGTTGCTGTTTGAGAGGCTAATGTCAGTGAGGCACTAGCTACTCCCAAATTACAAACTGAACTGAACAGTTGGAGGATATGTACCTGCCACCAAAGGACACACACATGCATCCAAGGGGAGCCCTCTTCTTTCAAGCTGAGCTCCAAAGAACTGTGAGCAAATTACTCCAGGCTGCCTGTTATTTTTGCCTCTTTCCTGGCCAAAGAGCTACAGCACACTGTGAAATGCAGGCTTACCAGCAGATTTAGGGTATGCCATGCACTGCCAGGGGCCTGCCGCAACTCCTGCAACTCCTTATGCAGACATCAGTAACTATTTGAGGACTCTTTTGAAGGTCAATAGACAGAAAGGGGGAGAAAAAGAGGTGGGGTGGGTGGGGGCACGTAAGTATAAAAGCATCAGGAGCTTTCGCTTTGCTAATCAGAACTAGTAGGAATTAAAATATGCAGTAACCCATTCCTTCCTCATCTTCTTGCCTTTCCACTGGGAAGGCCACTGGAGAGAAAATAAAAGTCAAAAAGCTCCCCTCTTCCCCACAAGGAAGACCTGGATTCTCACAATGCAGTCCTAAAAAAAGCCAAGGAGTTTGTTGTTTTGATGCAATAAGGCCTCAATAACCCATTAAATAAGGAATTGTGGGAAGGTCTGCCTTTAAAGGCCCCATATCTTTACTTAATTGAGTTTCTGCCCTTCCCCTCCCTACTACCACATTGCTGCTTCAAAAACCATACAAATCAGTTGGAACATGCAGCAAAAAGCTGCCAGGTGACCCACCCTTCTCTTAATTTTTCTTTTCATTTCATCAAAAGACCAGAAATTAATGAAGACAGGATGTGCTAATCTCTGTAGTAATGCTGTAATCGACAGAGCAGCTCAGAGAATAGAGAAGGACAGATGTTCAGAAACACCCACCTTTGTAATTGGATTTTCAATGTCACAACATGATAGACATCTTGTAGCATGTCGGCTACTGTCGCATCTGGTGCATCAGTCACATAACTGAGAGGGAGGGGATTCCACCTCCCAAGCTTGATTATTCCTGAGAAGGAAACAAAAAAATCATACTTTGTATTTCACCAGCCATTTACTAAACACTTTGATAAGCTTGTTTGCTCATGAAATTCAAGATCTGCCTTGAGGTTTAATTCAGTCTTGCTCAGAAAGATGTGTTGCACTGACTCCTGAAGCAAACAATGGAGAAGAGTAGGAATAGATTTTAAATGCTTAGTAGAGAGCTGCTGACATGTTTCTGGCTCTTAAATTACTTCAAGGAAGCACAGGAGGCTTCCTCCCTTCATATCTTTCGTCATCCCACTAAAGCCTAGTTCTCTAAGTTAGAATAAGCTTTAAATACTCTGTAGTCCCAATTTTGCAGTCTACAAAACCCCTCAGTAAATAAATGCGTTAGTTTTGACTTGAAGAGGAAAATTCCTATGTGTGGGCTTTCAGCACAGAGTTACAATCTAAGCATGGTACTATTCCCAGTGTGGATGGATAGCACTGGAAATCCACCAAGTAGGAAGAGTTCACTCCCAGCTACAAGTTGCACCATGCAGACAGTTGCTTTTCTTTGTGGAAAAAGAAAACAACTGCAAGAAGCTGACCACAGATCCAAAATAGCATTCTGGGGGCGGGGGAGAATGCTATAAGTTCTATTTCTACTTCTGTTCATTCTTTAATAGGGATCATCACCTCTTCTGTATGAGCTTGTCACAAAAACTGTAAACTTGGATGGTAAACCATTTGGTGCAGAGGTATTATTTCTATTTAGACAATTGCAGAGGCCCACCCACACCAAAAACAATGACTAATACCAGGAATGACTTCCAGGAAGATGCCAAACAAAGAAAGCCACAGTGCCATCTTACATGAGAGCAAAGCGGTTCAGCCTTGTTCTGCTCGCCAACTACTGCTTCTATTCCCTCCTCCACTATGTTCCCAGTGCCTCACTGTTCTGCTCACATAACTTTTCTCAGCACCACTTTATAAGACACCAATAACCTTTTCTCTTTTTTCCCATTTAAACTGATGCCTTTTAAGGTTTGCTTGTTTATTTTTTTACCTTCAAAAAGACCATCTGTAAACACTAACACACTAATACATACGAAAACTACTTCCGCTGTGATAACACAAGCTCCAAGAAACCTCTTTGCATATCTGGAAAGACGCTGTGACATCAAGAAACATCAGCCCTCTCCTTTGCACTTTCTACTCCCAGCTATTCTCCAGTTCTGCAACTAATCAAACTGAAATAAATTGCAAAAGCTTTTCAACCCGATCTCCCAAATATGATCCTAAGTACCACCTCTGAAACACTGAAACAAAGCTTCTTGCACAGAGACAGTACAGAACACAATGCTTATGAGCCCATGAATTAACCTGCTATGGAATATTTTTCCCCATTCCTACATAGGTTGAAGAGAAAGTAATTTTAGAACAACTCCTTTTCTGTAGAACTTGAATCTTTGCATTTATCACTGACATATTGCTTTGCAAGGTATCCTATCACCACATACTGAAAGAAGCTGGAAGTGACCTAGGTCATCCCCAGTGGCACAAAGTTTCACTGTAACGTCCTGGTACAGATGGGCTAATATTTCACGAGGCGATTAGAAGGCATTTGGCAAGGGGAGATCTAGTCCAAATGAAACAAAAAGTAAGTGTTGCTTGATAACCAATGCTTGAAAATGGGACATAAACAGAACAAAAACATTTAAATGATGCACTGTTTCAGTATTAAGATTTAACAATCTGGTGCTGAATATGCTGCAGTATAAATAGTGCCTGGACTCAGATCCAGTAAAGTAACACACAGCACTCATTCACAGCACCGTATGTCTCCAGTGTTGGCTCCTTGAGTCATATTCCACTTGCCAAGAAAAGCTGTTTTTCTTAAGGGGATAGTTTACTTAATGTTATCTCTGGTGACAACAAGAAATGCATATAGTACAGCATATATTAGTCATGAAATGAGCATCAAGGGTCCACTGAGTGTAATACATGCTGGGAAAACACAGTTTAGCTGCTGACTTCCTTCACCCCCTTCTGCTATATAATAATTTAAAGCAAAAATCACCTAAAAATCCAGAAATCTATACCAGCTTCACAGAACACTTGGCTTCCTATGTTTAACCACGCCAAGTTTTCATGTAATTGAAAAAATAAGCATCATATGTGCCCCATAAGTCACATCTAAATTGGTAATATTTTACAAGAGGCTTTATTTTTCATTCAATTAAGGAAAGCACTCGGAGAGCACACCATCTGCAACTGCTCGGCCTGGCAATGCCGGCAGGAGACAGAGATGGTCGGGGGGTCAATGAAGTTACCAAAGGTGTCCCCAGACTAAGAAAGGTTTATAGAGGAACCCCACAGCGCAGCCAGGGTGCACCACGGGAAATCTTACCCGAATTGCTCTACAGGAAACGTCTGCTACTACTGGAAGTGAGGTGGGTTTTATTTCTTTTTTTTAATCCTCCCCTGCAACTGGAGAGGAAATTGTTTTGGCTGGATTTAGACAAACACAGGTGTTACCATAATGCTCGGTGTCTCAGTACGTTAGCACCTGCTGCGAGTCCTTTACTCCACGTTGCAGCACTGCTGATGTACGCTGTTTTTTCAGCCGGTATGATATGACGTGTGAAGTTTTCTTCCAGAGCACATTAAGCTGGTCCAAATGATAGCCAGAAGCCATGGTTTCCATCCAGCTTCTCAGCAGACTTCACAGGTGGTTTATTTCATGGCACTGTACTTAAAGCAACTCTTGGGTTGTATTTGGGAAGATGATGCCAGCTTGTTGAGGAAGCATATTCTCTGCATGCTAGAAGACATCTCTGAGTGATTCACGGGAGACCTTATAGCAGCCTTCTAATACCTAAAGGGGGTCTACAAGAAATCTGAAGAGGGACTTTTTACAAGAGCATGTAGTGACAGGACAAGGGGCAACGATTTTAAGCTGACAGAGGGGAGATTTAGATATTAGGAAGAAGTTCTTTCCCTGTGAGAGTGGTGAGACACTGGCACAGGGTGCCCATAGAAGCTGTGGCTGCCCCATCCCTGGCAGTGTTCAAGGCCATGCTGGACAGGGCTTGGAGCAACCTGCTCTAGTGGAAGGTGTTCCCATGGCAGGGGGTTGGAACTGGATGAGCTTTAAGGTCCCTTCCAACCCAAACCATTCTGTGATTCTATGACACCACCCAAGTGGACCAAAATTTTCCTTGCATAAAAGGTCCCTTTCTCATCCAGGACTGGTGCTCCTAGTGTTATAGCAACCCCAACATGAGAATAGCCTGGTAGCAAGGGGTCAATTCCACATCATTGATTTTTATTGTTCCTCTCATTGACTCCAGGTGGTCCGGTTCAGGCCTTTAAGGAAGTAATTTTAACTGGTCTGACCTTTTGTCCTATCACAACTGAGACATGGAAGTGGGGACAGGAATGAGCAATGGTCATAGATGTCCCTAACAGTGTTATTAATGAACATACTACTGCTCCAGGAGTATCACTGCTCTGTCAGCTCCAGACTTGCTCAAAATTGCGTGTGGATAATGTGCAGTAGACCAGACTGCTCAGGAAATCTGAAAGCACATCTTCTATGAGTTCACAAAACTCCTCAAAACTCCTCTCTTAGTAAATCTTTTCTCCTTCCTCTATTAATGACCCTTTTGGACTCTTTTTTATGAGTTTTTTGAAGTGAAAGTTCAGTAGATTTCAAAGCTTGCACAGACTGGAGAAATGGCTGAACTAGAACAGCTCTCAAGAACTCATCTAGAAATGGCTGAAGGGAGCCCAGGCCACTTAGGTAATTAAAGATAATAAACAGACCAAACAGTTGTATCAAAAGATTTCACCCTCCAACCCCTTCATATTTTAGAAGAGATCCTCTAATCCATGCTGAATGGTTCTTGAATGGCATGTCCTTCTACAGACAGGCTTTGTATGAAGCTAAATGCTTCATCAGAATGCGGATAGAGGAAAAAAGAAAGAATAACCCAGTTAAAAATACATAAACAACTTTTACCCACAAGAATGCCAGACCATTCTTCAAACTTCAGTAAGCTCAAGTGTCAGGTTCGCACATAACAACCACTGCAATTCGCTGTCATTCCACACAGGCCAACAGTGTGCCACCCTGCCAGAGTGCTTTCAATTTGGTTTCATTGAAAATGCAGCTCCTTTGGAGAAGAATGTGACAACTATGCAAATCAAAGTAGAACAATACACCAAGGCCTGACCAGCTACCTCACGGCTGATCTCAATACCTAGATTATTTACCTATATGGGCAAGGAGCCTCTTTAGTCGTTGCAAATGGACAGATAACCACACGGTACCCTCATTCTAAGAATGCCACATCTGGGGTTTAGAGTCTGTATCTCATAGTCCAACTATGACACTTCCTGCCATTTTCCAAACAAATCAAATAGTACCAGAACATGCCTCAGGCTGTCACTGGTTCCCTCCACAAAGTATTCCCATCTCCCACCATGGTTAGGCTCCTAATTTCACCTTTCACAAATTATAAACATACCTGAGTTACATCTTGAATGGATACTTGTATGCATGTTATACAGGATTAACTCTATTTAAAATCCTACTCTGTGAGCGTTAAAATTAAGGAATCAAATGAAGAACACTTTGGAACTTCATATCAGCATCACCACCCCCACCTCAACATTTTTCTGGAGACAGCTGCAAAATGAATCACAAGTAATACTTGCCCAAATATGTACAGACAGGGTTAGAGAAGGAATTTTGTGTTCTTTGGATAAAGGGAAAAAGAAGAACAGCAGAGAATACCGATTCCTTACCAAACTTTGTTAAGAAAAGCACTTGCCAAGACTAAGCAGACAAACCAATTGAATCCTGATGCACAACACCAAAATCTCTCATTTTCTACAGCATAAGCAAATGTATGCTGAGACTCACACAGGGTGAGGTGTTAAAGCAGACAATTGTTCTCCTTGTGGATTGATGCACACGCTCAGGCTGGAAACTGGAGAAGTGCAAAGCTTGTTTCTTACACTACAGCTCCATGCTCACTAACATGTTGCAGGCTGTGGCAGTACAAGTTATATCCAGTTCAGGCAAGAACAAGTGACTGTACAGTCAGACACAGCAAACACCACCATGTTTATGTGAGCTTCAGATGGGCTAAGGGCATAGGCAGTGACCAAACCAGCATAAGATCTTCTGGGCTATATTTATACCTTGAAAATGTGTTGAGTACATCTGAATCTGCAGTTACACTGCACCAGCGCCATGCCTCACGTGGCTGCGGTTGTTCCAGACCTGTCCTAGGAGTCCTAGTGCTCGCTTTCCTGCATCACGAGATCACAGCCTGAGTGACCAACTGCAAACATAAGGCTGAGTGACAAACACAACCAGTATTTGCTGCCATGCCCTGAGTTCTATTTGTTTAAACATCTTACTCTTTAACAGCAGCTCTTAACAACACAACAGAAACTAAAGGGAAATCAGCATTAGCAGCTAAACACTTTTGATTCCTTTTACATCTCCAAATGAAAAACTCAGTGAAACACTCAATAAAACCCCCACTTCTGCAACTATTAACCCATTTATCCACCAACCACTACTGACAGCTCTCCCTTCGAGATGGGTAGGCTCTAGTAACGCCGATTGCATCTGTTTATCCTCCACCTTGTCCCTATGCATGTAATTTTCCTTTGTTCAGCTGTGCTTTGTTATAGAAATTAAAAACTGCCTGTCCCATGTAACAAGTGCATAGAATTATTCATCCATAAATCAGTTTGCAGGAAATCACTACCCTGTGGTACATAATAACCCAGCCTGTGTTTCCAACCTGTACCTTGGCTGTAGTGTATCATCAAACTGTAACAACATAAACGCATAATTTGTAGTTCTTATTGTTAATCCAGCAAAGGCAAAGACTTTTCAAGCAGAAACGAGAAAAAGGCAACAGGAAGAATTTTTTAAAAAAATAACCCCTGATTATATTAATTTTTTTATTATATTATCGAGCTCCCTTTTCTAGCTCTTAGGGAAACCTAAAAACATTATCCTGCCTTTGCCCATCACTATAAGGTTGCCCATATTATACTGTTGAATTTCTATCTGTGACCTATTGGGGTAATAGAAGGGAAAAATAACCAGCATAATCCTCCCCTGAACTTCTAAAGCACCTTTCATCAGAGGATCCCAAAGCACTTTAAAAGCATTAATTAATTGAGCTTCATAACATCCCTGTGAGGTAGACAGTATTATGCCAATTGACATATCAGTGATTTAGTGATTGAAAGCACACAACAAACATAATCCTATGTTTATGCCAATACAAAAGAATCTCCCTCCTTCCTCACTTCAGGCCATAATAAATAATTCAGTGAGAGAACAGGAATAAAGTATGTGATTACACTGTGATGTACACATCCACAGATCAGCAGGAACACCCACGCTCGCAGAATGACGAACGCTGCACCCCAGTGCAGGAGACCTGTGCAGCTTCGGGGCTCTGCACAACAGGGTGACCTTCACCGAGGGAAAGGCATGGCAAAGCTACCTGAAGCTGTGCACTGCAAACCTTCTCCTGCTGCTGTTGCTGGAGGTCTTTGCTGCTGGTTTAAAATGCTGTCACAAATGATCTGTACCAACGGTGGTTTACAGAAAGCAATTTTGTGGTGCAACAACACATCTATGAGCTGGTCAATTTAAACAGATCTAGCCTTTCTAACTTGCACATCTGTATCAATACAGACTTATATAATCATGTACATGCACAGCCTATATAAATGATATTTATCTGACTATATATTGTTTATAGAAACATGGATGTAAGTAACTATCAATAGAAAGACTGTTAGTGTTACAAGTTTTAATTGCTGAACTTCAGAGTACTTTCACAGATGAAAATCGCTTTGATATATGAAGCTTGGTTTGAGTTTTTAATTTTTTGAATGCTAGTGTTGCCCATTCCTTTCCTCCAGCATGACTGTACTTAAGTATTTGACTTAAGTAACATACACCAAACAGTCTGATGCCTTGCAATTCTGCATATCGGGTTTACATTTTACTGTAAAAAGATTGTGCCTCATGTAATAGATGCTGCTTCACATTTGGGAAACGTTATGTGAGGACCCTGACTTTTATTAGATTAATTTAATATGGGCACTAAGTTACTAGACTAAATTAATAAAGATCTTCTAAAAAAAAAAAAGAAAACGAGGGGGATGGAAGAGAGAGAGAACAGAATGAACCCACAAATTAAATAACATTTTCTGGAGCTTGTTATTTTGAAAGTCTTTATTTAATTTTCCAACCACTATTCTGTTTGAAAAAACAGCCAATAATGGGTGAGGAAACAAAGAAAAACAAAGAAAAAATAGGTTGATGTTATTGACTTGAGGGGATTATTTTTAAAACTGTTACATGATAGAACATGAATACCACAAATAAACAGGAGGGTGATGAAGCAAAGGAGGGACAAAATATTACAAAAACAAGTATTTTTTACATTTTCTGTATTACTTTTAAAACTGTTACCTCCATTGAGGAAAACCACATTTAGACCTGCAAAATATCTTTCTTTTGCCATTTCTGGCACAAGTCTGCACTTACCCCAGATAGCAAGAATACATGAACAAAGAGAGAGAACCACTCCACTCCTCTAAGCATCACTTTCATAGCATGAAAACAAAGTCTTTTCAGTCATGAAAACTCATGACAGAAGACTACTACATCCAGGATATGAAGTAGATCTTAGCAGTTGTCCCTTCATAATCCTGTCAGCCTGGAACCCATCTTTACCCTCCATCAGGCTGTCCTCTCCTGAGAGGCACCATCACACCAAGGCTACTTTTCTAAGCAGTATTATTAACAGTAGCCCAAATGCTCATATGGTTGAAGCACCTGCTCCTTCATTAACAGCATCCTCACAGAAAGTCAGAAGCATGGCAATTTCCCCATTTTTGCATGAAATTACTGCCTTTTAGACAACCCCTACTCTTCACAGCCCAATCCTGGGAACACTCTAGCTGCACATGAGCAAAGCCTCCTCCCTGGGAGCAGTGCCTCCCAAATGCCTTTGTGTCACAACTCAGCCTATTCCCTGATCAGAGCTTCCTTAGCAGCTCCCATGCCTGGAGGTTTGCTTTGCCATCTTATACCACTACTGATCCTTTTCCTTTGGACAGCAGCTGCCTCTGTGAGTCCCAGGTTCTCTGGAAAAACACTGTCTGCTTCTCTGCCATCCCCCAGCCTGGCAGTGTGACCACAGCTCCTGTCTATAATCTAGTGCCTCCCAGAGAGCCAACATAGATACTGATAGTGGGGACTCGTAACATGCTTCTACCTCAGCCTCACAGGAAGAATATTGGGGCTTTAGTGTAACTGCTTCAGTAGCTAAGGAATGTGAATGCAAGTGTACTCAACATGCGGTGCCTTTCTCCACTGCACGTTTCTTTAACCACAACAAACAAGGCCTGGATCATATTGCCCCAAATTCTGGACCCAGTGACTGTATTGCCATTTCATGTCTTACAAGGGGCTTAACATGAGTAAACAGAACTTTACACAAACATTTGCTTTCCAACCTTCTTCACTAGCTTCCAGCTAGTCCAATGCCACTGATACAGCCTACCTCACAACACCTCCAGCAAGGAGAACAAGGCACCTGGGCAGACAGCCTTTGGTCCCCACCCTCCAGAAGGCTTTCTCGGATTTATACTGTGATGCTTTCAAATGGAAAAGAGAGGGAGAGGTAGATGTTTTCCTTCTTTTGGGAAAAACCTGTATCTGTTTTTAAAAAGATGCCAGTTCCCCAGACTCCTTTAATTCACCCAGCTTCAATGATTGCTTGTAAGCTTCACACAGAAAGAGTCCACTGAGCAGGAAAAAAAGCACAGTAACATAGCATTGCAACTGAATACATAATACACATTTTAAAGGTTGTAAAAGAGCATTGCTAATATGGCATTGTAGAGGCTAATAGGCTTAGAATTAAGCCTACAGACATTGTTTGGCCTTGTATGAATCTGAATATCCTGCCTACTCACAGTAACACACTACATGGAGCACAGAAAGTCTGGCTCAGACTGCAGACATACAGTAGCCAACTATCTTTGTGTTAACTGTAAGTAGATTTGAAAATTCATGGGTCTCAAGTCCAAAGGGAAATAAGGACACACAGCACGCTGTGCTGCACAACTTCTAAACTGAATGCAGTTTCATATTCTGGCCTATTCACTTAAACAGCTTAATCTCTTTAGTTTAAAATGGTGTCTTCTGGGGTTTTCCTTACACTGTATACAAAGACTAGCAGAACGTTTTGTCACTACTAAATTACTACTTTTGGCTTGCCTTCTGCCTTTTCTTTCCTCCCACCATTCAGTTCTTGACTTCCATGAAAAAAAGCACGGCCATGGGAAGAACTAGCAGGCTAGAGGCTAACTAGCAGAACAGAAAAGCATGCATTGCTGAGGAAAGAGAGGGCTTAAGGACTTTCTGGGGGAGCGGTCCACCCAAACAACAACTGCTGACACTAATTCAACACAAATGTGAAGATAGGGTTGCTGTTACCTCTGCTACTTGACTCAGAAGCCCTTTGCTCTCTGTAGCTTGCATTATTGCAAGAGCATATCCAGATCCATACAAGACCATACAATTTCCATAGGCTCAATCCTAGTACCTTTAATTACATTCAGTTACAAACTAGATCCACCATGAAGCAGCTAACAAAAGAGGCAAGACTTGTGTTCTAGCATTTTTAAGTTTAAAACTTATAAGGACATAGAATTATCCATATGTAAATGTACGTGCACACATCAATTTAAGAATATGCAATAGACCGAAGACTGGGGGTTTGTTAAGCTTTAGGTTCAGGTCTCCCTTATAGCTCACAAACAGGTAAAAGCAACAGATCAAACCTTACCCTATCCTTACAAATCTATCTGCTAGAGAGAGACATAGTATCTTTAAGGTTGCAATATTTCTTTTCAAAAATATATTTTAATAATCTCGTTCCTTAATTTGGGCAGTGCTGTAAAATCAAGTACATTCAGTTAAGTTCAATACAATTTTTCCCTTGGCTGACACTCATTTCAGTTGATAACCTGATTCTCAGGTTCCTCATCTCCCTCTCTTCTACCCAGGAAGAGCAAAACAACTCTGCCTTTCTGACAAGTCTAAATAAAGCTTTGCTGGTTACTGAACTCTGGTACATTTCCTATCAACAGAAAACAAAGAGAAAAAAAAAAGGACTTGTTCACCACTAGAGGAGATGACTCAGAGCAAGCAGGAACTGTTACCAGACTCAGAAAAAATATTTTTCCCTTGTACTGTGGATGAGCCCACATTATGCTGAGATGAACCCAGATTTGTTTTCTTAGCCCACACCTTCCTAGAACTGAGCCTATTTTCTTACAAAGCCAGATCCTTTTTTGATCCTGTTAGCATTTTCATCTTCACGTTAGTCAGTTTGTGAACAAAAGACTGAAAGATAGAAAGAACTATATTTTAATTTGAAAGATAAATTTCTGTGCACATGGCACAGACTGGAAAGAGTTACTCACTTTTGGAGGAGGTCTGCAGCACACACCACCATGCTTTGAAGTGTTCCCAGAAGTTTACTGCTTCTTTACATTGCATGTAAGATTCTCATGCAATCACAGCATGTAGAAATTGTGGAGTTGCTATGAAGAGAATTAACTCTATCCCAGCCAAAACCAGTGAAGGATTTTAAGGGACACCATCAGACATTGCATGACTCAATAGTCTCAAACATTGTTAGCGTTGCAAATACCTTCATGAGATGGTGGAAAACTCTAGCACTTCCTGAGATCCATCCTCTAGTAAGTAGCCCACAGTGCTTCTCAACCAACAAAGCTGGAAGGCAGTACACCAGCACTCCCAGGCCTCATTGATTTTCTTCCTGTGGCACTACCTTAAGAGGTAGGTTATCACAACAGCCCCTGTGATGTGTCTTCTGGTGAAAGAAACTGTTGCCCAATACCAACACTTCCCTACTAAACCACAGAATCATAGAATCAAGTACGTTGGAAACGACCTTTAAGATCATCAAGTTCAACCACTACTCCAGGACTGCCAATACCACCAGTAAACCATATCACTGAGGGCCTCATCTACACGGTTTGTGAGCACTTGCAGGGCTGGTGATTCCATCACGTCCCTGGGCAGCCTGTTCCAATACTTGATCATCCTCTCTGTGAAGAAATCTTTCCTAATATCCAGTCTAAACCTCCCCTGCTATACCTTGAGGCCATTACCTCTTGTCCTATCACTTGTTATTTGAGAGAAGAAACCAACCCCTAACTCTCTTCATCTTCTTTTCAGGTAGCTGTAGAGAGCAGTAAGGTTCCCCCAGAGCTTTCTCTTCTCCAGACTGAACAACTCTAGTTCCCTTAGCCATTCTGCCTAAGACTTACTCTCCTTTGTTGCTTTGTTGCTCTTTTCTGGACCCACTCCAGCACCTCAGTATCTCTCTTGTAGTGAGGGGTCCAGAACTGAACACATTATTCAAGGTGTTGCCTCAAAAATTCTGAGCACGGGGATACGATCACTGCCCTGTACCAGAATCCTATTCCTCCAGAGCTCAGTGCTCTCACCATTTCAATCTTCTTCTTTCCTAAATTCTATCTCAGGTTCCAATGCAAAGAGCTAAAATGGTGATAAAGGGAGAAAAGACTGTAATTTCTAATCATCTCCCAAAGCCCCAGGTGTCTTGGACCCACATATGCACAACTTCTACATACGCATGAGCAGAAAAGGAATCCAGAGACCCATTTGCAGCTCTGGGGAGTATCATTAAATAAAGATACACTGCGATGGTGCCTTATTCAGAACATGGTGCCAATACTGGAAAATCTTTGGAATCTACCAAAGATGCTATTTCAGCATAAGGTACAACCTGTACTGCTGCCAGTATTCTTCTCTGTACCACAAATACACAGTAATTGACTAGGGATTTCAACTAATAACATCCTAGTGAAGGAGGTAATAAGACATAAATAACAGTACTTCCCAAAGTCTTATGTAGGAAGATGCAGACACTGCATGCACATGCATTCCCAAAAGAATAGGCAGAACGACCCTACAGTAATCCAGATGTATTCTCCTCTCCCTACTCACACAGGCAACCAGAGTAAACTTCAGCACCGAGGGAGCACCACCAGCACAGCAAAAGCAACACAAAGAGGCAGCTTTGGGAGGTTTATCGTTTTCACAACCTGATTGATTTCAAAGGTCACCCTGGAGGAAAAGCCTCAATCTGGTTTCTGCCGACGCAGTCATTTCCCAAAGCCAGTAACTATTCCCTGCTCTTGGCATTCACTCAGGTGGTGGGACGTGGGTTGCACTGTGGGTATCTGCATCTTAATGAAAGCCTATTTTACTCCCCCAAAGTCTGTTGTTCGTTTGGAGACATGGAGTATTATTGGTTGTTTCATACTGAAGGTCTTAAGACAGGTATAAACAGCAAAGAAATAAAGACCTGCTGAGTAGAAACTTTGTTACTAAGGAATTATCCCAAAAGTCTGAGATGGTTAAAATAGTGAAATAATTCAAACTTCAAAACCATTTGAAAGATCTTCTTTTTCTAATCAGTAAAAAAAAAAAAAAAGAGTATGTGGAATAAAGAGGTGATATAGCACACCCACCACAATAGGATACTCCAGCACCTCTTCAGGTCTGTAGTTCTCTGAGTAGAGGCAGATCAGCTTTTCTGCCCAGCTTTTTGATGGGCAGCACTCTAAGTGAGGACCAAGCATTCATCGTAATGCATGTCCACCTGGAAAAAAACACTGCCTGCTTTCTCCATTACACATTTGAGCTTATGGTAGATGAAAATCCAGAGGAGCCTGTCAGCATTAAAACAGCTTTCCTGTTCCCCTGGTGATGGCTCTGGTTTACAGTTTATCACAGAATAACTCACTGTAAGAGCTCATGTAATAAGAGTCCCAGCCAGTGTGCCCAGTCACAACTGTGGTGTAAATGTAACCTCTGAGGTGTTATCTCTTGTTACTCTGAGGTTAAATACTTTCCATTGCACGGCCAAAGAACAGAACTGAAGATCTGGAGACCCTTCATCTGGGAAGGTCTTAAGAATACTGTTAATTTATAGAAAGCAATATAACAGTTTGTAATGAAATTTCTCTGTCTTTCCGTTGTGCTAATATAAGGTCTTTACAAAAAAAGGAATTAAATGCATGTACCAGTTTCAAGACATAAAGGACTTAAGACAGCTTTTATCCAGGTATGTAGTGTACAAAAGACTTCATATCGCATTAGCTGTGTTGCATGCCTGTGTGTGCCTTATTTAAATAAAAGGAATGTCATACCCAAAGCATCCTTTGAGTAATTTTTATATTGAAGGAAAATATTAAATGTCACAACCAAAACGCTAAAGCAATCTTGGTAAAACTGCAAAATTATGCTATTATCATGGCTGAGGTTTTTACTACCAGTCGGGGAAAAGGAATTAGCAGTGCCGTATCTCACAAGAGATGGGTAGACTTGACCGGCTGATGGGCAAGAGTGATGCACATTCTTCCAGCCTCAGTGAGGTAACAGAACCCTCCAAAACAATTGCCCCAGACAGAAAATGGTCCCAAGACTTGTTGCCAGTCCTCTAGGCCTCCTTCTGTACAAAGGAAATAGTTTTCATTTTTAGCCTGCAAATAAATTAATGTTTTCTTTCCTGCTAAAATAAGAGGTCAGATTCATCACAGTCCATAAGATGCTTTCACCTCCAAATGAGAATAGTCCATAGCAAGCAGCTCTGCTGGTCAGTACCTGTTGACATGCCCATCAAGGGCCATATCACTGTCACCTTCCTTATCCTGCCCATGCCATGCTGCTCTCCTCTCTGAATGATGGCCAGCCATCTCTCAGTTCTACAGGAATACATCTCCACACTACAAACCATAACCCCAAGGCAACAACTTACACTCTTTAACTGGAGTCATGACTTTTCTTCCTACATTCTTACCATCCATTTTACCCAAATTTACAAACAAGAGGAGAAGGAGATCACTAGAGGCTGCCATAGATCTGGTCTACTGGGATGCACAAGGGATGCTTGCTCCACAAGAGTTGTGTCCAAGGGTATCTGGCATGCTCACTCAGCCCATACAGAGCAGGGAAGCCTAGGAAACACAAAGGTGCAAGCTCCCAGGGCAGGGTGAAGCTACCCTTGTAGATGATAAAGGAACAGGACAGGCAGGTACGGCGATCTCTGTGGTCACATTCATACCTCAGCGTTAGCTTTCTTCACTGCACACATATGGGCTACACATTTAACTGCACAGACCCATCTCTCCCTGCAGTCAAGGAGAAAAAGAAAAGATTTAATTTTACTACTAAAATAACCCACTTTGCTGCCAAAGAAAATCTTTTTCATATACTCTCTTCTGGATCAGTTTTCATGTATACGTTATTAAATATTTAATGGAATAACTATTTCTAAATAACATGTATAATACCTTTTTAAGTGGCTGCAAATATTATATGCATTGCCACATAATGGGAGAGAACAGAGCAGCCACTTTAAATCATGCTCCCCTTACTGATTTTCACAGCCAAAGTAGTAAAGTACTTGTAGAGAGCTGATACAATAAAATGCAAAGTGAATTTAAATTAAATTTAAATTAAAAGGAAAACACTTAAGGAAATGAACGCTTCTCCCCCATTCCTGCATACAAAGACACATGTATCTGTATTAATTCTGGACACTACACAGTTGATATGTATCTAGACACAGATACACAGCATATTGGGATAACCGAGAAATGAAAAAAAAAAAAGGAGAAAACTGGGGGGAAAAATGTTTTTTTCATTTTTTTTTCCTAGTAATGCCAGAAATCTCTCAATTTCATCTTGGGGTTTGAACATTAGTAGTTGTTCTCGGATGATATTTAGATGAGAAGCCTTCAACTACACAATGTTGGTAAAGTCATTATTTCTATTGCAGAAAATTATGTTCTATATTTTTGTTATCAAATCATGACCAAAAGACAACATCATTTCTGAACAGTCCCTGTGTAACACAGATCAGTAGATTGTGGAAGCAATAGATACTTTGCTTCAGTGGATAAAAACCAGGAAAGAAAAAGGGGGGGGAATCGGTTCCTAAAACCACAACTTGCGTAACTGTTTTTGCTTAAATGAAAAACAAATCAAGTGACCATTTCCTGGCAGATGAAGCATTACATTCAAACAGAATCTAAGAAGTGTATTATTTCGTTATTTAGCGCTATCCTTCCTCCCTATCACTCTATTCCTTTTCTATTTAAAAACTTGCTTTTAAAGCAGATAAATTCTGAGCGAGAAATTCTGCCTCAAAGTAGAAGTTGAAAATAGGAAAATATCAAAACCAGATCACCTTCAAACAATGTATTTTTAAACCTCATGCCCATGCCTCCTCTGCTGTTTAACCTTCCCTCCCAGCAAAACTATTAACTGAATTTGGTGAGACTTCCAATACATTTGTTTAACCCCCAAGCCCTCCATGGGCAGCTTTTACATGGATTTGCTGGTATTCAGAGCAGTGGCACAGACCTGGCGGGTGAGCTTTCCAGGTGAGGGCTGAGCCCTCATGAATCCAAATTCATCACCCGCCACATTGATAATGAGACAAGTGCAGCCCAACACGAGGTTAATTGTCGGAAGCAATAATCTAAATTAAACTGGCCAACATTCAAGCAAAAGGTACCATTTAAAACATCCTTTTCAAAGGAAAGCAATCTCACGAGTTTATCTGCCTACCCAACATAGAATTCCAAGTTTAAAAAAAAAACCTTCCTCTTCCCCTCTAAGGAACCAAAGTAATTATTTTTAATACAGTGACATATGTTAGACAAAAGTATTAAGGAGGGGGCTTCATTCCACTCCAAGTCTCCACGGAATTTTCCCTTATGTGATCACACATCTGAGCTCAGATTTTACCCCAACCAATGAAGGATTTTTAAAATGATGGCTATTAGCTAATGAGAAATCCTTCCACAAATAATGGCAAAACATGGAAGATGTGGTGTGATGTTCCCAGCCCTGAGAAGTATAATTAAAACAATATGGGGAATTAAAACAAAGAAATAAAATAAAAGTGAGAGTTCACAAAAACATTTGAGAAATGGCTCAAGTCAACTCAAAGCTCACTTGGTTTTGGCTGGGACTCTGGGCTCACAACAGCTTCAGTCTGCCAAAACAAATACAACCGCCCGTTTCTTCCCGATGCTTTCACCCAGGGAGGGACCTGCTCCTTTGCTTTCCCCTGCTACGATAATGACATGCCTGCTAGGATTTGACTGGGGTCCTGATATCCCTGCCCACCTTTGAAACAATTATTATTTTGTTAATTGTGAGAAGAAAAGGACTTAAGTGGCATCTCGGACTGACATAATAACCAACAGCTTCCAGATAATTGTTATGTGCTGTAATTAAAATAATGCACATCATTTAGGCAAAAAGTTTAAAAATACCTTGGGGGAAAGTAGCTTGGGATATAATTCCACACAGGGAATCTGTATAATTTTGGTTGTAACCACAGAGGAAAAATGTAGAATTTAAGATAGAAATTATTCACTTACCATGCAGAGTTAGTATATAAAAAAAGCGTATTCATCTAATAAGAATGAATGTTGTGGGTGTAGTTACGATGTTTTATGTATGTGTTTACCCATAAGGAAGGACTGCGACATGTATGGGAAAGTAGTTTGCAATTAACCTTTTTATATTTTTTAAATTATTTGATTCTCTGTCATTTTTACGAAGATAACAAAAGCCAGTGAGTGGATACAATGCTGCCTTTCAAAGCATTCAGTCATCTATATCTAATCTCTACACTAGTGACAGTCAGAAAACCCAGGTTTTCAAAACTCCTTAATTTCAGCCTTGAACATGAGATCATTTTAATTCAGTAATGCAGTGAAAAACCTCTCAACTTGATAATGATACACGTAACAAAAAAGAATGATGCTGTACAAAATACTAGGAAAGACAGTGGATTCAAGTAAGTAACATTAAATGGGAAAAAACTTGGCTTAGCTTTTAATGATATTCCACAAGTGCCTTTCTTTTTCTAACACAGAGTTCAACTCTTGAATCACTTACAAATGCCTTAGTCTAAGAGGTGGCTGGCAAACACGGTGGCATGAAAAGCATCTTGAATTAGACTTGGCCAGTTCCAGATGAGGATGATGACTTGAGCTACTTATAAACATTTTTACTTTTTTTTTTTTTAATTCCCATTTGGGAAGCTGCTGGTCCCTCTCCCAAACATATCAAATTCAATCCGCAATGCAGAAGCTTTGTTACATTCCATTCCATTCCTTGGATGCATTGTACAATCTACTGCCTACTCAGGAACCCAAAGGGAACATACAAAATGACACTCTCAATGCACTAAAGTGGACTCTGGAAGTTAGACAGAAGCACATATTTACCTTCCTTCACCAGCACAACAGCTGCTTTACTAGTAGTGCAGCCAAATAAGACTTCTTGAAGACAAATAAGCAGTAGCAAAACTCAGAAGCCTCAAGAGTTCCTGAACTTTGTAGGTATTAATCCTAGGCTACTGCCATGCTCTTGCTGTCGCATTCTTAATGGGTACCCAAAAGCAGACAGCAGATGGTAAATTCATAAGCTCAGCAACATTGGCATAGTCAACACAGAGTCCCTGATCTGTGTCCACATTCAGACACTAGAGGCTGATTCACTGAATCACAGGATGGTTTGAGTTGGAAGGGACCTTAGAGATCATCTAGTTCCACTCCTCTGCCATGGGCAGGGAAACCTTCCACTAGACCAGGTTGCTCAAAGCCCCATCCAGCCTGGCCTTGAACACTGCCAGGGAGGGAGCAAGTGTGAACATGGCTGGCTGCTTGTTTTTCCTATTGAGGGCATCTTCTTGCAAAGCAGTAAGAGCTGCTCTGCAGCACTTGAATAATAAGTGGTACACTTGTTACTTTAGTTGCTCACTGGAAAGGGTGATTGTCTTACAGTCACTGATCAATTGAGCAAAGACCAAAGATCTCTGGATCTCTGGAGTACAGCTAAAGACTTAAACCACTGGGTTAACTGAGTAAGGAAGGCTCTTTCTGGTCCAAGGTAACCTATTTACAAAAACCGTTTCTTATTTCTTTTATATGTAGTGGTTAGATCTCTTTCTCTTTTTAAAACTGACTTTCTCTTTCAGATATGGGAAGTGGGTATTTTTAGTCTTCATTCCTCTCCAAACTTTATCAAAGGTTCATAATATAGTCCCACTTAAAAGGAAATACTCTAATGAGTAACTATTACAGATGTAAAGATATAGAACTGTCTGTTTTCAGCATTAGAAGTAAAAAATATTTCCAAGCAGCTTTTCTAATAGGACTAAAAATATGCTAGGTGGCATCCAGGCTACCAGTTCTGTTTCCAAAGTGTACTCTTCGTCCTTCCAGTGGAGATTTGAAGAAGGACGCAATTACAGTAAGGTCAGAAGCATTAAGTAGTCAAGACACAGGGCGGAGGGCAAATAAGCAACATAAAACAGCCTTGGAGTTTTCAATTTCATTTCAAATGAAGAAACTTACCACAGAAGTCTCCTACCTGCCTGATGCTTCGCACCTCTAACAGTCAAGGAGCAAAAGGCACGCAAGGAGCTGTAGAACTCTTATCTGGAAGAAGCTTAGTGTTTCCTGTCCCAGTCCAAAGACACTGATCCCAGTGAGGCAAGCTGTCAAGCAGCTACTTGAGCTGCTTGGTGAGGTTACAGTTATTTACTTCTGACAATTTAAGCCCAAACTGTAAATACTTATTCAGTCTTCTTACAGCTTTAACAACTCAAGCAAGCAGGATGATGACCACGTTTGCAGGGCTAAGATGCTGTTTATTGCTAGTTAGAATTAAATAAAAGCAGAAAGACAGATTTGGAAAACCTAAAGCACTTTCAAAAAATTATACTCTGCTCCAAGACCTAACACAGTAATAGACTCTAACAGGAATAGCTATTTCCCTGGCAAGATAGTGCAATAATGCAATTACTGCCATTTAATTAATTTATATTCTCAAAATCTGTCTCCTTACAATTTCTAAGTATTTCGATTCAACATCAAGACAGGATTTTCTGCCCCGTTTTGCCATAGCAACCCTTGCAACAAATGGCAGTTGTCTATAAAAAGGGGGGACTTTGAGCACACATATATGGTTTATATGGTTTGTTTTAAAGCAGGTCAGAGCACAGTGGACCTTTTCTACCATGTGGGATTGAACACCAAGAAATCTCACTTCAAGGGCTGCCACGCTCCTCTGCAAAATGAAATGACACTGCTACTAAGCCTGGATGTAATTACAGATATGAAAGGATGGCTGTGAAAGTTTGCTTGTATCTTCCTCTCCCTCCTATACTATAGATGTATTTGCCATATAGCTATTAACATCCTGAACAAGTAACATGCAGCAGACTTAACATTTCCTTTCATTTTGTTTTAAGTGTTAGTATACAGTGGTGGCTGTTAAAGCACATTTACCACTGAAGAATGAGAGCTTTGTCTGTCTCTGTTGCAGGCAGAGCCCTCCCCTGCCTGCCTGTGCAGCCTCGGGCAAAAGCGATACCAGGAAGCCTTGACCTCCGGCCCAGCAAGGACACTTAGTAGGGCTAAGGGTAATCCTGACTCCTCCTTGCTCATTCAGTTTCTCGAGCTGTTTGAAGCAATCATTACCAACTCAGCTACATTTTGCGGTCATATTATAAAATGAATCTTTGTTCAACAGTCCAAGATTGCTAAACTCATTTTATGTGTGGTTTTGAGTAGAGTCACTGGTTGCTCAGACCCCTCAGAGTTGTACTCCCTCCAGTCTAGTCGCAGCGGGGAAAGCACTCGTCTTTGGCATTAGTCCAGACGTAGGATGGTGTAACAGAGCAGCATTTGGCCTCTAGTACTCGTTCTCACAAGCTCCCCATGAGCTAGCCAAGATTTTTTTCAGCCACTTCCATCTGAAAAGCTTTTACCTCAGAGAATCTCTAGCTTTTGTGCAGTCCTAACATGACAACTTCTGGGAACTGAAATATCTACCACTCCTTTTGCGGTACTTCGATTACACCCTCCCAAGCGTAACTTCTTACTACATGTTCCTATAGGCACAATATCTGTTTTAAGAGAGCCTGTGAAATATTGGATGTTGGAATATGGGAGTGAATGAATGCTCCATTATTCACCTTGGTGGTACAGCAGTGGTTCCTCTGAAGTTTTACAATGTAGTGTATTGCTGTAATGATGTCATGACATCATAAATCTCCCACAATTTCTAAAGCTTCTGATGAATGTTCCTACATAACCACCTTGTTAATAAATGAAAAAAAAGTTAATCAAAGAAAAATCATGTGCATTTGTGCACTATTAAAATGTCTACAGACAAGTACTAACTACCTTATGCTTTAAAATCAAAAATCTTTACCTTAAGTTCCAAAGAAAAGAAGGCACCATCTTGATTTATGGATGTAGTTAGACAGGGAACCCTGCTTTTACACTAAAACCTCACAAAGAAATAACCTCTGCAAAATACATAAAGTTCAAGTAATATTTCTAACAAGTTCTCTGAGAACAAAAAGTTACTCTATTTCTCTTATTACATCTAAGTGTTTATGTTATTTCAACCACAAATAGTTCAAATTAACAAATATTTTCCCCTTCTTTTAAAATTTTCCTACATACACATACGTATTAGTCAAGCTAAAGACCAACTTCTCCTTGGCAGCTGCACCTTGCCAAAAAGGTGGATATTTGCCATCCTCACCATCAGTCAAAAACACAGAGAGACACACACACAAACTAATGCAACGTCACAGCCTACTGTAAGGCTCCTAACCTTAGGCTTCACGTGTCTCCCTCCTCTCTGCAGCTTTCTTTTTCCTCCAGTCTTAAGGAAATTAAACCATGTCAAAACTTACATATATTAAAACAAACATGCCACCCCACTTCCAGCCTAGAGTCCCACACTTCTGTCCTCTGAGGACACAAGTCATCCTTCTCCATGACTGCAAAGGTAGGAAGATTCCTGTGGGTAATTTCTATTTTGTTGCCACAGTCTAAGTCACAGCATCTCAGGTACTCACATAAGCAAGCAAGAACCCAGATCCAAGCTTTGACAATGTATTATAAAAATAATCAAATTAACTATGAAGATTGTTAAACAAAAAATATCATAGAATCATAGAGTAGTTAGGATTGGAAAGGACCTCAAGATCATCTAGTTCCAACCCCCCTGCCATGGCCTGCAAATGGACAGCTTTTATATAAGGAAAACTGCAGGAAAATGGCTTTGGCCTATCCCTTCTGTAGCTAAATAACCCACTCCAGAATAGCTGTATTGAGTTTGTTTCCCTGTACTGGGACACAGCTGAAAAATTATGTGGATGGAACACCCCAAACAAGCTTTCTGCAAACAATCAATAGTGGTTACTGATCCCATAGATAAACATATCTAAAGCTGTGGTACCTACGCTCCCAACAGATTATTTACTTCTTTATATAAAACAAGTTTGAAAAGTAGCTTGAGATATGTCTGGAAATAAAAGTCAACCTCTGCCTTCAACTGCATCAGTGGAAATCAAAAACTCCCCTGCCTTCAGAATCATTTGACTTTATTTATGCTGCTGTAAATTAAAACATGGCTTAATTGTCTTGCAAAGAATCCCTTGTTGAAGCCACAACACCAACAAATTATGAGCACTAACATCACTGAATGTGATGATTTTGAACTCCATATCACACAACTGGATGCCTGTTTAATTTTTGCATTTCACTTAGCCTTCACACCAAGACAAACCTTTCTAGTTGCAGTTTTGGCCTTCTTACAGTAGTACCAGAACACTGTATTTAAGTTTCCATCACTGCAAAGAATATCTGACTCTGAGATATGCACCTTACACTTAAGTTTTAAGAGATCAGGCCATTATCTCTACTATCTCTACTACTACCAGCTTCTTCACTTCTGTTCTTAACTCTTCCTACTAAGGAACCAAATCCCCAAATGATATTGTCAGTTCAGACTCCTCCTGGCTCACAAAAACATGTTAATGGCTTCAGTATTTTCTCCTTTCCCATCTCCCTCTTCATAGGCCATCTAAGAGAAAGCACTGCTTTTTCATAACCTTTGCTAAACTCCATTAGCTCCCTTAAGCCACTTTCAGCCCCAGTTTGTGTCAATCACCATGCTGTTCTGCCAGAACATCAGTAAGACATTAAAGAGAACATGTCGTTTCAAGGAAATATTTAATCTTCTAGTTTTGCAAGTTCATACTGCTGTGCTGCCGATAGTAGGAATGGGATAACAAGATATTACTCAGTACTGAAATCCTCATTTCTCTGGGAAGAATTATAAAACATATGAACTGTCCTATAATATTCAGTGGTTTGCTGAGTATGACTATGGTCCAGCCACATGCCATAGTGTATATATAGCCTTACAAGTTTATAACATACTGAGGTTTCTGCTTAATTTAAATCTGCTACTGAATTCTAGTATCTAGTTCTCTCATTTCCCCATCTCCACACATCCCCCACCGGCACTCAGTGCCAAAGGCTCAAAAATAACCAAAGGGCCACAGGAGGCCCCAGGCGTGTTTGAAACCAACACAGAGGATGACACTATCACGTGCCCGCACATCCACAAAGTATGGGCTTCTAAGAGCAAAGCTGTATCCCAAAGTTACCCACCTGCTTCTTTTTGTTCCCAGCAAATTAAAATGCTTGGATTCTTTCTGTTCCATGTTCTCATGCCAAAGATGGGATCGTGCTCACAAGCTTCGGATGGAATCCTCTAAGATTTTAATTTTTTATCTGTGTAAATTGGATTTTTTGAAGAGAAGCTGAAGCTCCCCTCATCGAGAAGTATGGGAAAGGGATTGTCAAGAATTAACAACAGTAGGTATTCTACTCCCACACAGGGTTAATTTTTTTCTGGATAGCATGCAGATTTCTGTCCCACCCATCAGATGAGCTGCTATACTTCTATTAGCATTCTGGCACCTCCTTCTGTACAAACGTAGCCCTTTTTCTGTAAGGCATGTTATATAAAAGACTTAGTCCAGCAAGCACAGAAAGAAGGGATTTTTTTCTTGCTTCCAGATTTAAACTCATCACTCCTTGCATCAGACAGCATTTTCTTCCCCCTAAATACTACATCACACAACTAGCTGGATGCAAAAAGACATTCAGTAGGTGTATGAGTTCAGGGGAAACCAGGACCAGCCTTCCTCTGTAGAAATGTTGCTACAAGGCCTGACCAATGGGCCAACAATCCATGCCAAAATTAGGACATATTCCATCTTCCTTCCTCTTAACTGCACCTCTGGGTGCTCTGGGGAAAAAACTGCAGGTTTTATAGACAAATGCGATGTTGATATAAAAAGCCGTTTTATAATAAACCAATTACATTTTGTATCTAACAGTGTGGACTAGAGGGATACACAGTTACTACAAGACACACACGCTACAGCTACATTGCTTCACATGCAAATTTAGATACATATCTCGCCATACACCACACAGGATGGTTTTAATAGCCTTAAATACAGTTCAATTAACAGCAGCTTGCATCCATACCCACTGTCTGGATATATGGCCAGATAAAATCTAGACAAAATGCTGAGCACTCAAAGGAAACAAAGTGCACACTGTCTGTTAACTGGAGTTAGCACTGCCATCATGTAATCCTTGGTGAAAACAGGAATTCTGATTTCTTTTTTAATGTATTGAGATCTGTTAAAATTCATTCCGTTTAAACAGCATTGCACAATTTCCAGACAACTGAATCTGTGAAAAAAAGCCTTATGGCTCTGTGTCAGGTCTTTCCACATTATTATGGTGCAAAGGCTACATAAATTTATCTCCTTCTAATTCTGGATTTTTTAAAATATCAAGACACTAGGGGTTTATTTCCATCTGCAGCTAAGACTTCTCCGTCTCCCTCGAATTTACATGCAAAACCTGAGTTTATGTCAAGAAACCCGGATGAAGAGAAGGATGCAGGAGAAGCCTTGAAGACATCTGACAGCAATTTTGTTCTGTAACAGCTCCTCTCTTTCCACAGAATCCATGTGGTGACCATAGGGCACCACAGCGCCTCATCAGTACTAAAGCTGTACCTACAATTCCATCTCAACCTCACTCCAACAACAAGAGGAAAGAGAAGAGTCAGACAGGTACTACTTACACTACCAAAAAGAAAAAATCACACTGCTGTCCCTCACGGAGACATAACATTACTATTACAAACACCACTTGCTCCCTTGGTTGTCTCCCTTCGTTTTTGCTTTCTCCATCCCCACTTTCCTCTACAGACACACTCAAAATTCTAAAGTAAAAAAGTCCTTACAAAATGAAATCTTACTGGATAGCTACAGAAAGGTAAGGGGGGGGAAAATCTCATGTTTTCATGGTAAATAAAAACACTCTTTAACTTTGTTATTTAAATCACTTTGGCTTATTAGGCCTAAGTGTTTTTACTAGTGCAATCCACATTTCACCAAAAATGCTGCAGTTTTCATCTCACATCACTCAAACCAGACCATGGAAGCTGTCTAAGTATTACCTTTCTGTCCTACTTGCCTTTATGAAGTGCCATACTACCCTTTTGGGATCCCTTCTACAAAAAAAGTCATAAATGCATACACACATTGGGATTTAGTCAATTTGGCATCCATCTTTTAGTATCTGGGAAAAACAATCAGCTTAACAGAAGCAGCTTTGTACAGTAAACTTCATAATAAAAGTACTTCTGGATATATAAATAAAATAACATCTCTATTATACAATACCAAACTAATCCTTGTGATAAATTTATTAATTAAGCCCTCAAAAGGTCAGTAGAATATTAATTCATTCCTTTATGGACAATTTACTTGCACTAAATATTATAATAAGGTTTAATCTAATCTGGTTAAATAGACATTGGGTAACATTTGAACAGTCTTGACACCAACACTGACACAGTTTAGTACAAAATGGTAAATTTACTATAAACCATTTTAAATTTTCAGTGACAGAATAAAACCCATGCAGAGCAGTCACAAAAAACAAATCTTTAATAATTGCTAGTTTCTACTAAATTCTGCCATAGTCATAATGTTCAATTCTGAAAGTAATATATCAGTTTATACTAGTAAATACTCAGTTGTTTACGAAGAATACCTACTGGTTATGCTTTAGGGGCAGCAAAGGCAATTTCTTCAAGGTTCCCCCAGAAGTCACCACAAGGGAACTGCAGCACTATGGCATCCTCTTTGGTTATGTGGCACTAATGGGGCTACGGCCGGACCAACATTTCCTTTACCTCAGGGAAATGGCCATCTCCAGTACAGCGTCATATACATCAATCATGCTTCCCCATTAAAATCCAGATTTGCACTCCTTCACCAGTGTGCTCTAGTCCAGACTGGGGCATCTCTTACTTAGCTGGAAACTGCCATTTTACACACAGCAAGTCACCTTCTCAAAAGAACACTTTTGAAATCAACAGGTCTTTCCTCTGCGAACAGCAAACTTCTACCCTTGATCCACGAGGTAGATCCCACTACTTCTATGAATGCATATAAAACATACTTCCTTTGCAACAGATTTATCCCATTCTGCATAGGGCGTTAATTTGTGGGCGGGGTTGGGTTTTGTTGATTTGGGTTTCTTTGTTTCATGGCAACTAGCTGTAAAACACCTTAAGATGCATTGCCAGTATGACTGCTCAACAAAGAGCACTTTGTATCTTATTGGAAAATATTCAGACACTCAACCCAAACAAATGGTGTCTGTAATAAAAATACTGCCATGTATGTTCATTTGTACTAGAACAAATCAGTTTTATTTGTTCATTCTGTGTTTTAGTGTCATAGGTCTCTTAGAAAAGATAATTTATAATTCCTTATGCAATTAGATATGAAATTAAGTCATCTTACTCTGCAGAAGAATTTATAATAAAGAGACCAGGTTCAACCAGTTCCACTGAAAATATTTTGATAGCATCAAAAAAAAAGACAGCATAAAAATCTTTAGTGCTTTAACAAATTAACACATGCCTTTTGGGTAAAGTACTGTACATGCTGTTAATCTTTTAATTAGGTTCTCAATTTCACATACACATTTATGGTAGAGGGGATTTTTAGTGATCAGAAAAATGCAAATGCATGGTGTTGCTATGCTCTTTTTGCAGAGATAGCAGAGAAAAAAAATAGTATGTGTATCCCTCTATTTAAAAGCTGCACAATAAAATATTAATAAATTTTTGTGAATATTACCAATGAAATAACACTGTTCATTCTTTTAAGCAAACAAACAGTTTTTAAATTGAGGGGGAAAAAAACAGACTTGTTCTCCATGCTCAAGCCACAGAAAAAGAAACTTTCATGTTCATAATGAATGTAGTTTTTAGACCCATCATCAACATTTAAAAATGTGTAATTGATGCTATCTATATAAATGGATACATAAACAGTGACGTGTGAAACACGTTCTACAGTAGCATTTCACAAAATGCCAATTTTCTCGTGCTGACTGCCGCACAATTCTGCCTAAACATCTCCTTCCAGGATCTTGAAAAGATTTAGTATTATCTATAGCTCATTATTTGATACATTCTTTTCCTCGAGCATTTGGTCCATCCTCAGTTTCAACACAAGATAAACACTTTTCCCCCCACAGACTATTTCACAGATTCTATAGCTGGTGCCGAAAAAAAAAAGCCTACTAAGAAAGGCAGACAAATTGCCATCAGTTAACGATCCCTATGCCAAGGGACATTTTTAGCATAGAGTTGTCACTGTGAAAGTAGGAACTATCTACTAGCTATCCCACATAATGATTTTTGTTAGAAAAAGGAAGAAGGCCAAAATGTGGCTAAGCAGCAAATATATTAAAAAAACAAAGTATGAAAGCAATTTAGTTAAGAATCCTGACTGGCACATGCGTTCTCCTCCTAGCTAGCTTGTTTGAATTTAACTCTTTATTGGGAGCTGTGGAAACAGCTAGGTGAAGTCAAAGATGCTGCACATACAAAACCAGGGAATGAAACAGGATACAATACAGACCCCAGATCCCAGGATTACTATAGCTCTATTGTTTAATAGATAGCTACTTCATCCTAGAAGCATTATTTTTCTGTTGGTAAAATCACCCATAAATACCCCAACCTCATCTAACTTGATGCAATGCCTTTTTTTTAAATCATATCTGTATAAATATATATTTTTTAAGTTGTCTACATAAACCAAAGTTATACACTGGCAATTCTCCATAAGCACTGCACCAGTACAGGGAGGTAGAGACACACATCCTGAATAATGAAGTAGTTCAGTGGACAGGAGGAGGACCTACACACCTGTTTCTCCCAGTCACAGCTTGAATTTGAACCATCAGTACTCTCTGAGTGGGTTCCCAGTAAGCTGGACAGTAGGCAAAAGGAGGTCAACAGCATAATTTTTTGCTCATCTTTTTCCATTATGTCGATATCACCATTTAATCTGCTGCAGACCCTCAATGACAAACAAGGCAGGAAAGCAGACTGCCCTTGTAAAATTCAACCGGTACAAAAAGATGCAAGCACCAAATACATTTGCTGATCGACAACAAGTGTATTTGACATTACTTTACATCCCAGTAAGGGCCAGGAGGATTAAAGCCAGGTCCCTTCTACAATGCTCACACCCAGTGGTGAAAAACCCCCCAAACTGACCCTTTGCCAGAAAAATCTTTCCTATAGAGGCACAGAATAGGGGTCAGAGTGCTGCACTCTCTTTTTTTTTTAAACCAGGGAATATTTTCTGTTTAGCCCTTTACATTTTCTCCCCTTACTTCATTCGGTTTTCAGTTTCAAACCAAAGTGGTTTTTACTGACTGGTTTTGTCAACATGGTTGAAGAGGACAGCAGAGTACTGTCTTACACTGTAAGTTTGCAAGGGACCCCGTAGCTAGCACCATTGCTCTCCACAAGTTCAAACCAATTCACCTTCACATGTGCAGTGACATCCAGACTGGGGCAGAGATGACAACAAGAGTTAAGACAGACCAGCCAGCAGAAAGAGCTCTCTGCTTTCTCCCCAGCAGCATACCCATTATAAACGCTGCATAGGCGAACCTATGCCCAAGGCGAGAGACCCTAAAAGTTGAGATGTGCTTCCCAATAAGCAGAAACCAATCTGGTGGATGCACCCTGCCTCTGCTAGTTTAAAGAAAGAAGCAGCTGAAGGTGGGCTCAGCTCTGTGCCCCTGTTGGGAAGGCAGATGGAGCGGGGCAATATGCAGCTGGAGTGAGAAGCATTCCCTCATGTCATAGGGTTAAAATGCTGCTTCCCTTATCTAGATCAGGACTGAGGGAGACAAAGCAATCTCATCAGACAAAAATACCTGAAAAAGAAAAAAAAAAGGGGGGGGGGGGCTAAGAAGCTACCTTAGCATGTTAACCAGCACTAGGCTTTGCTCTCCTCATACTACTGAATATTCAAATACTTAGCTTGTTTGCTAACAGGCTGCTAACTACATCTCATTTTCCTTCTCTGGACAGGGGAAGACCTAGTCTAACATATTTTATTCCCATTTTTAAATAGAGCACTGTTTCATTATCAGATTTTATTTTAAATTAAAATTAATAAAGACCATTTCCCTATTTTCCTCAGAAACACCAGTGGTTCATGGGCTTGTGGGCTTAGCTGAGAGGTTGGGACGGGGGCCAAGAAAAATCAGAATTTATTATATGCTCGTCTAAGTTTTTAATTGAGTGCACACAGGCCTTTTGGAGTGAACCTGATTTTTATTTTACCCCTAACTCCTATAAGAGTTGCTGTGACACAAAAAAAGCCTGTGGCTCAATTTCCTCAGCATTTCTTCATTGGTTTATAAAGCTGGCAGAACATGTGAAAGTCTTTCCTTGAAGAACACAAGTCTTGAAGAAACTTCTGTCCTGCAGCACTATCTTTTTGCACACAGCCTGCAATGTAAAGTGAATGGAAAGCACTAAAGAATACAGTCCTCACCTAACAGAAGCACCGATTTGCTGTTACAGCCTTAGCAATTTTTCTCAGAAACAAAGGGGAGAGACAAGAAGAAAAGGTTTAATGATTTCTACCCACAGCACAGCTGGAGTTTGCTCCATGGAACAAATGCCACACACACCACTGCAACAAGAAGCCACCTCCAAAGCATGATGTGTTTCAAAGCACTTGGCCTCAAGCTCCCACTGCAGGTATGTGGAGTCTCACAGACACAGAGGAAAAGAAGAAAGGATGTTTCACTGACTCAGCCAAAGCCTGCACTGCTCCCTCCCTTCACCCCTGCCTCCTCTGCTGCTTGCCAGTGGTGCTGTGCTCAATCAAAAACCGCAAATGAGATGGAAAGCGGCTGTCAGAAGTGCCGAGCTGTTCAGGCCTACCTTTAGTTACCCTCCTTTAAGCTGTTCAAACACTAATAAATTACCCATTTACTTATACAACCCAGATGTTTGCCATCTAGAAAAATATATTATTATTTGTAGAAGGTTTTGTTCCATCACAAGAATCCTGTAAATAATATATTGGGATCAGAAAGCCAACATCACATGGCAGCTTTTACACACAGGAGCATGGCGGGGTGGCAGGGAAGGAGACGAAAGAGAAACACTTCCTGACCACTGGTTATATGTTAAGAACTTTCACAGCGACCTTATCAAAGACTCTAATATTCACTAGAGTTCATGCTGTTGGGATAATGAGGTTACTTAAAATAACACTACAAATGGAGAATGAGGCTGACAAGTAACCTGAAAGGTTGGTTTACTAATTGGATTTTGATCTTTTGTTTCCACATATATACTATGCTGTCATATAAATTTATATTTGTATGTGTGTATATGCATAAAATATATGCGTACATTTATACTCTAGATTAAGCTACGTGTTTAAAAACAAAGTAAAACATAAAATACAGTCCATTTTATATATATTACATCCTAACATTTCTTTGCATGTCATGTTTCCCACAAAAAAAAAGAAAGAAAAACCCCCACTACTCTTAATAAACCCTACAAATATAAGCAGCCTCAATGTCTACCTCTCCTTTAATTTTTTACATAAGATTTCTTTAGAGTTCCAAGCAACATTTAAAGGGAACACTGGGGCTTCAACTGAAATGGGATGAGATGCTGATCCTTTAACAACAGTGTCTTTCAAACCCTATGTGCATTATGCACTGAAATGCCTATCAAAAAGAAGAAGAAAAAAAAAACAAACCGAAAACAAAGAAGGAAGAGGTTTTCAATATTCTCATTAAATTCTGAGTTTCTCTCATGGTTCCTGTAACTGAGTTTCACTTACCGTTGTCATGAAGTTTTGTAGGGTAGACAACGTAGTGATTTGATGGTAAATACCTGTATATATAGGGAGGGAAATACATATTTGAGAAGAACTCAGACCACTTTCTCAGATATCAGGGAGAAAGACAAGACTACAACTCAAGCAATGTACAGTTCAAGAAGGGGAGCTTTCACAAGGAAAACTTGGATCTGGATGGCTGAATATCACTGCAAGAAATCCAGTCTTAGCAATCCCAGACAAGTTGTCATGAAATTGCAAGATGTCCATTTGAGTCATATCCCTCACACATATTACTGCTAAATGGGTCTTTTACTGGAGACACAAAACTGAAAGCAAGGAAAAAAAGCTTACCCACCAAAAGTGTCCCCAGTAGAAGCAAAGAGGATTACTAAAGGTAAAGGATCTGCTAATTATAGATGGGACAAGACCAAACTGCTGAAAATTGAACCAAAGAGGGCTGGGTTGCTTGCTTTCATTTGTTTTAAGACCCACTGGTTTAGCATGGTGATCATGCTCTGTAGCAAAAGAGTTCGAGCTGAGATAAACTGAGCAACTCTACACAGACTGACAACTCTGTTAGGTGAGACCACTGTGCCATCTCTACAAACAAAAAAGTAGCAGCAAACAGTAACAGAGCCAGGAAATGACCCAACATTCAGTTTGCTGATAGCTGCACTGTCTTGTTATTTAAGCCATCGTATCACCAGTGTCTCTCCTATTCATTAAACCCAGTATAATGCTGACTAGAAGGTCTTTGATCACATGAACAGGGAACCACATCTATGACACGCAGATGACAGTGAGCACTTGGCTGAGGAGCCAGAAGATCCCAGATTATAGCATCTTTGTAATTTATTGCACATTATCCACAGAAGCCTGATCTCAGCTTTCCTCTCATTTTCTCCATACTGCTACCTTGCACAAGTGTTAAAAATAGCATATCTGGTCTTTCCAGCTGCAGCAACTTTAGCTGCATACATCAAGCACAGTTCAGCAGAGTTTCACCACACTTTTACTGTACTTTTCTAGATACAGAAATATAAAACCAGCTTGTACATGTTCAATACAGCCCCCAGCTGGTATGTTCTGTGCCTTTACCTGACATTCAGTTGGAAGCTATTGTGGTCCTGAAGACAGCACAGATGGGAATATTTCACAGGATCATCCACTTAGGTCCTCCCAATTGCCCCAGAGCCCTACCCTCCTAGACCAGCTTAGGCAAATCCTCATCGGTATTTACACCCTTCAAGTATTTGTCCACATGGTTATAATCTTGTGAGTGGCAAGATGCTCACACTGGTCTCACAGAGGCTACCCAGAGTGAAGGAGCCTAGCATTCAGGCTGCCACATTCTCACACACAGCAGTCTGAGGTTTGGGCTGATTTGCTAAACATCACCATATCAAACAAAAATGCCTTTGCGTTGTTATACTACTTAAATACAAGCTGCAAGTGCAAGAGGCCTCCAATTAACAGCAGAGACCAGGGCTGAGCTCACCTATTTAGACACCCTTGAGGGAAATGAACACACTTGCAGTCTGGGTTCCTTCCTGCCCCAGCCACGTGCACTATGGACCCAGAGGAGAGCTCTTACATGTCTGTGTCTTGGTTTCCTTGCTACACAGTCAGAAAAGCCACCTTTCACTCTTGCTGTGGCTCCCTGCAAGGACAGCTCCACTTAGTGCTCCAGAGCACAGCACTCTGCAGAAACACCAAAGGCAAGCCAAGCCTGTCTTACAACTTCCCATGGCTGCAAGCAACATTAGAGTCCCACAGGCGAGGGAGGGCAGCTGGTCCCAAGATACAGCTCCAAAGTCATGCCATTAGGGCAGGGGTACCCCATCAGCTCCTCTGGCCAGGCACTGACTGACAGCAACAAAGTTCTCCTCTTCCTCACTGCAGTCATGCAAGGTTGGTGGCCAATGCTGTCTGACCTCAGCTCACTAAATCCCAATCACCACAGAGCATCACACTCCTCTGTGCCCAGCTATTGAAACTCCACATGGCAAGACAACATACTTAAACCTTTTCTGTTTCTTATTCTTGTCTTACACCTTCCCCACTGACCACTGCCAGCCTCTCCTTCCAGCCCTCCCCTCTGACTGGCCACCTTCAGCTCTTTGCAGCCACAAGGCTTCCCACTCTTCCGTCAGTACACAACACTAGAAGAAACCCAACAGCACAATGAGAGGCCTCCAAGGCATTAATGCAAGGCACTGCCTCTTGCAATGGCTCTGCTCCTGGCAATACATTGCTCAAGAGTTAGGGTCTGGCAATCTCTACAGTGCCAGGAATGGGAAAGATCTACTGTTTCTTTTGCTCTGTGTTAACTTCTCTCCACTATTTTATCACCCCTCCTTCTGCTCCACTTGGCATTTCCGCATCATTTCACTCTTGTGTACACTCCTTTTCTTGCGGTGGCTACACACAGCAACTGATTCAAGCAAGCACTTGGACTGCCCAGACACAGCAGTCAAGGCAGTCACTCTGACTCCAGTGCCCTGCCAACACACCTAGCAGAAGCACCTGGGAGGAGAAGGCCCATTCGGCTTCTCAAGCTTTTGCAGACAATGCACACCAGTTCTGTGTATATGCTCACAACAGCTCACAAGGGACTGGTCTAAAGGAAAAATACCATATATACATATACCCACAAGAAATCATACTATTTTATTTTTCATATAGATTTTAAGAAAGTAGAGCTTACTAGAACTAAACTAGCACCGCTCTTCCTCCATCCTGCAAGGAGGAGGGAATCAGCTTTCGCAGCAGGTCCCAAACCTGCAGGACTGCACACAGGCTACTCCAGATTGCAGCTACTTTCATACTACTCTGGTCCCAGCACTCAGCACTACATACTGTATGTAGCCCCTACTAGTCCCCTTCTCTTGCATAGCCCAGTTAGAACACCCCACCCACAAAAAAAAAACCCAAACAAAAAAACCCACGAAATGGCATCAGGGCATGTAAATTTTATTAAACTACACCCAGAACAGGTGCCCCTTTAAAGCATGACTCTCTTCCTCTCCGGAAGGCACATGCAGCAGGTTCCCTAGTGTCAGGTGTAGACTCAAGTGATGAAAGAAAAATACATAAATGTTTATTAAACCTTTGTTGCCATTCACACCACCAACTTTCACACCCCAGTGCCAAGCTGTTAAAGCATTCCCATGCTGTTCCAGAAGACTTTTCACAGCTCCTGTCAGAAAAGGGAAGTTTCACGGGGGCAGCACTCACTGGAAAAGTCTCTGCTCTTGCCACCATCAACAAAAAATGTTCACAACCAGCTGTTTGTGGAATAAATGTGTCCCGCCCAAACTGTGTGGGAATAAAGAGCTTCTTCCATGGAGGCATGGGGCCACTTTCATGTATACATCCTGATACATGTTTGACTCAAGACTGAGAGAAATCTTAGCATAAACAATTTACCTAATGAATAGGACTAAAAATTAGCCATGATAAGCCAAGTGACCATCAGTTGGTCTGTGAGGCTTCAGGCCAGGTGGCAGCTGTGTGTGCAGGCTGCAGCTCATATGTTCACACGACAGCATCACCTCCTTGGAGAGCTCTGCTTCTGCCCAGGCAGGCAGCCCCACGGAACTGTCCCTTGGGGTGCACACACCCCTCAGGGAGGCAACGCAGCACCCACCCCTTTGTGCCACATCTCCTTTCTGGCACCCAGGCTCTGCTGTATTGCTGTACCGCTGGTAAGTGTGAGGCAGGGCCCCGCAGTGAGGTGCGCACCGCCTGCTCGAGCCTCAGCAGGGCTGTAGAAGTGCCATGGCGAACCGCAACGAAGGCGGTGTGAAATCGCACAGCAATTCTCTCTGCTGCCAGAACTCCTCTTTTCCCCCACAACTAGCTCTTTTATCTGCCACTGGAAACCCTGTTCTAAAAGGAATAGGCAAAGGCAAGATGTTTCCCACAAGATGAACATTGCTACTCCTCTCAGTACTCCAAAACAAGAGGGGGGCGAAGTGAAACACTTTCTCAACTCGAAAGGTGACAATTATTACATGCTTCATTACAGCTTAGACAGCCTTTACAATACAAAAGCTTTGACAAGCTCACATTTACTTTGTCCCTGAAGCACATGGGGACACCTACTCATGTCAGTGTTTTGCACAGCATGTTGTTCAAAGGTTTATCATTTTGAGAAATGCACCTGAGGATCTTCAGCTTCTCATGCAGATCCTGTAATTCAGCTGATCATAAAGCATGAAGAACTAAGTGACTGTTTATCAATGTACATTGCTAAATGAAATTAATCCCAAGCACTAGAACAGAAGCAGGCTGTTCCTATAACCAGAATGAATAAAGCAAGTAGCTTTATTTTTCTTCTCCTAAGATCAGAAAATTGTGTTCCTAAATAAATCCTTATAGCAACAATTTAGCAGCATGCTTCTGTCAACCTCAGCTGACGTATTATAGACCAATATTATGTAAGTTTTCTCAGTTATCTAAACAATCTGAGAGATCTGTCAGCTCACTCTCTCTGCCTGTACCTCATCTCTCAGCTTGCAGACAGCTAGTGCAACATACTACTTCAGTTTCACATATTAAACTCAGCGTGACCTGCATTATTTGTCCAGGATGCATAAAAGACTTTGAAGAGCTGATCCTTCAAGTAAGAGATCAAGTAAGAGATCTGTTAGCTGACAGATCTTTAAGGTACTTTCTGTTGTTTCTAAATATTATACCATCTGATGCTTTCCAGTGAAAGGTAATTGCTGCCTTAAAAACAAAAAAGCTGAAGTCTTTTCTTTCAAGACTCATAACAACAATTCGAGACCCAACTTTTATTTTCTAGATGAGTTATTCTAGTGACACATCAAGTGACAGATGAGTATCTGAACCTGCTCATTGTCAAAGCCTGTAGCTCAAAACCACAGTGGCCGTTTCCTCCCTGCACGGTCACTAATTTCCTTTGTGAGTCAATCTGTTTCTCCTCCTTGCTATTCTCACAACAGAGAGATGCTGCAAAAGCAAGGTTCTCCCAAGTGAGATGTTCAGTCAGTGTGGATCACTGCACTGAATGGCATGCCTCCTTGGAGCAGGTTTCTTGCAAAGCCCATTCCCCTTTGTAAGTGCCAAAAATCAAATCTTAGCCACCTAATGCAGCATGTTCCACATGTTAGTTCGCAACACATTGAGCAACTGTGTTAACTGAGATGGATAGCGCTGTCAAACAGGAGGCTGGCTCACCAGGATGGAAACAGTGGGATATGCTGACCTTTTACATTCAGAAGAAAAGTGTCCCTAAAATGACATGAAACATTTCATATTAAAAACCAAAACAACTACATTCTTGCAGAGCTTTTACTACCCTGTTGCGCAAATAAACACATGTACCTGAGCTGTGCCTATGTAAAGAACCTGAGCCTCTCTCAGAGCAGAGGCTGACAGAGGAAATGAATCATTATCACCCTGCTTGGAAAAAAGTTTGTACAAGGAGCCTGTTATTAACCACTGCCTGGAACTCCTGGATTCAACACCACCGCTGCTCCCTCTGTTTGCACATTCAAATGCCTAGCTATACAAAATAACTAAAACCAATACATAAAATCCAAACCCCCAGGCAAAGCTTCTGTTACACTATTCTAAATGCACATGGGTTTTACTAGTGACATGGAGATGAAACTGAAACTTACAGGCTTCTCATCCAAAAGAATAAGCACTGAAATAACCTGTTTAGTATAAAAGCCTCTTGAAATGCAAAGTTCATTCTGGGAAGATTTTTCCTAACCCACCACCTGCTGCCTATCTCCTTCAAGATTAGAATTCTAGGGTTGTTTTTTCAAGCTGGTATTTTGGGTTGAGAGAGGAAAGTTTTGCTTATTTTAAGATTTCAGTGCTCCTGGAGATTCATCTCTAAGTGGAATATAGAGCTTCACAAAAGACTTTGCAGCAATATAGTAGGTAAGTGAACACAGAGAAATCTGCCTGTACTTTCAGCCCTACAACTACTGGCCATAAAGAGAGCATGTATAGATATATATATAACCATTATATACAACATATAATTTTAAAAATGAAAGACTACAATATGTTGTTCAAAATGGCCCTGATACAAAGAAAAAAACTAGATACCATCTAGCTGTACACCTAGAGTTTCTATCTAGCTCTTCTGTGCTGACTTCCTCAAAGCAGCAACCTGCCTCATACAAGTGTGTCATGAATATCACCACATTTCACACTTCAGCAAGATCCAGCTAATGCTTTCTAGGCAGGCCAACAAGATAGGGCTTGTTGTACACCTTGTTTAAGATTAAGCAATAAACACAACTGATATAACCACTTCCAAGATTTGCCACCAATTTTCTTGCCTACTCCTTACATTGAATAACCTCAGATGCTGTCTTCTGCCAGTGAAGAGAAGGGGGAAAAAAACTTTATTGAATACCTTGTGCCTGAGCTGCAGAACTGTGGGAATACCCCAGAGCCAGGAGCGCTGTCTCCACCAGCTGGCTAAAGAGCACATCTTTGCGAACCAGAACGAACTCAGCATGTTCTTCTCGATTATCGTATTCAAGAGAGGCGTCCGACTGTTCCACCACACAAAAGACTGGAATCATCAAACCTAGATGGAGGGGGGGAAAAAAAGCAAGCAGAGCATCAGTAAGAGAAGAACAACAAGTGTGTCATACATGTCTGGTTAAAGCTGTAAATTAAAACACCTCCTAGAAGGCTCATCTTAAGTGGAAATCTGCCTTTTTTCCCAGTGGGATAGCTTTTGTTTTCTTTCCAAGGGAAATACTGAAGTCTCATCACTTGACTCATTTAAAAACCACACTAAAAGCTCCAGAGAATACAATTCAAGAACAGAATCACAGTCAGCATGAGGACAAACAAGATTTCCTAATAAGACCTTTTCAACATTGCAGAAGTTTTCTACAGTTCCTTGAATGTCCCTGTTCTTTCAGGTCAGAGCTCCACATTCAGCTGTAATGAAAACCTGACACACAAATGCCACTTCTGCTTCTCTCCCCACAGTCAATGTATGGAGGAGTCAGCAGAGGCTACTCCCATATGCAGTTCTTGGCTGAGACATGCTTATTTGCACACTTTCAGACCATGGCCAGTCTTCTCACTCTCAAGGAAAATATCCTTGCATTGATTTAACTGCAAATGATTATCTTGTGCTGGCAGCTATTGGTCATGCAGAGCCAGAGAGGCAAGGGGCTGTTCTCCCACTGCAAGCATTAAGAGAGTGAGAACAGCTCTCTTCGAAAGAGGATCTAGGATGAGGAAGAACCACAGAAGTGGAAAACTCAGGGGGTGGTCTGGATTCAATTTTGTTCTGTTTCATTGTAAATTTACTTTTGTGGTTACAGGATCAAGTCATCTATAGCAGTTAGTCGTGGGGCATGAACTTAAAGGGATACAATACTACAGACAGTAGAGAAACAAGCCAATTTACAGGAACTTCCCTACAGTACTCAAAGTGCATGCACAGAGGGAAAATGGAGCAGACAGAAAGCCTACAGAACTGCATGGCCATTTTCACCACTTGCTACAGGTCAGGCTGTAATCAGGGATGGCAAAGGAAAAACCATTACCTTCAGTCACAGAAATTAATTTATTTATTATATACAATTTGGTAGCCTCCAGATAAACTGGGAAATACTGGGGCAAACCTCAGCCTAAAGCAGCTCTCCAAATGTGTCAACTACGGCTCATAATACTGCCAGATAGTTCACCTCTAACCTCTGTTCTTCAGCATGAAATATAACCATTTCCAGTAGATAACAACTATGAAAAGTAACTGAGCATATTTATGAAAGTCCAGACACTAATCACTGCATTTCTGGACCATGGACTTCTTTAAGGGAAAAAGAGAAGAAAGCCACATTCCAGTTCTCCTTCCATACACTTACATGACTTCGAGATACTATCAGTACCTTCAGTATCTAAAACAGTTATATATCCCTTCAGAGGAGTCACCCTGAAATAGATACAGTCACACCAATAACAAATGCTGCAGGACTTAAATCTTCTTTGTCTTGAATTTGCAGAGACCAGATTTACCTTAAAATATATTTTAGACACACAATTCTCACTTAGTGACCTTTTGGGCATGGAGCAGCTCCCAGTCTGACATTCTATCTGCAGGCCAGCAGAAGCTACAAGCAACGATAACCAGCTGATGTGTTTCAGTTCTTTGCTTTAAAACACATCCTTCAAGTAATGTGTAAGTAGGTTATAGCATCACATTGATGCTTCTCCCTCATCACTGCTTGATTCTGGGTTAAACATGCAGTTTGCAAGTTCAAGCAGCCAAATTTTAACACACGGTGTTAAAAAAAAAAACTAAAAATCTTAGTGAAAAAACCTCCTGGTGCTTTCCTGAAAAGACAGTGCAAGGCTGTGCCTGCTCCTCAGGGATCAGTGACAAAATGTCTATTCCTAGCAAAGGTTAAAAAATTAAGGCTCTTTGTTCGTAAATCATTTAACTAGTTTAAATGAAATTTAACCTCCATAAGCAACACATGTCCCCTCCTGCTGAACTTAAGCCCATCATAGTACTTCTGATGGGGCTATTAATGTCCTAACAAAAGAGTCACACACCTGGCCAACTGCTGAGGCTGTGATATGCGTTCTGTAAACTACAACTTGGCAAGACAGAAAAAGTAGGTGAATACAAACTGATGAGAGGGATTCCTCAGCAATTTTTATCCTCCTGCTGGATGCTTTCCTTGTCACACAACAGTCTTTCCACCTTTTGAGCACAGAAGTTGCACCTATTCTCCACGCTTGTTATTTACTGTCCCAGTACAAACATGATCTCAAATGCCAGAACTGATGCCATACGTGGTATCACTTCATAGATGGCACAAAGGACCCACAGTACTCTTGCCCATGATGATTTTCCTGCCCCTTCCTTCAGCTCGTGCTTGCAGGGACCCTGCTACAGAAACACCTTTTGCAAAAACATCCCTGAACTCAGTGACCCAGAGTAACTGATGATAAGCTGCTATGAGTATCTTAAAAACAGAGAGCAAAGGGCAGGTTACCACATCTGCCATTGCTAACTCAATCTCCTGCCTCTCTATAGCACCTGGAATTGTAGTACCAATGCTATTTCAACAAAAAACAACAGTAACCTAACTTATTTCCAAGTAAATCTCACTCCAAGGAAGTTCCATCTGCTTTGCCCTCTATTTCGCACTGGAGAGTTAAGCTATGATGTCTTCAGTAGATTTATTGCCTCAGACTTCCCTGTTTCCTGGTATTAGCTGAAAATAAATCAACATACTTCCAGTACGTTGGAATCCAAAGTAAAAAGCATCTGCAGCAAAAAGCCAACATACTCCTTACACACTTACATACACCATGTCTTACTTACTCTGAGATGCAGATACAACACTTCCAGCTCACTACAGGGCCCTTACGGAAGAGCGATGCAAGTTAGTCACTGCTCATTGTCATTCCAGTTGAAGAACTTAGAGCAATATTCAGAGAGCAGGAGACCAAGCATCCATAATGAAGTCTTGCATGCAGTGCTACAGAAATGCAAGGCAGCCTGGCTCGTAAATCCTGAATCTTCTCAGCTCTTTCCCTAACACCCGATCAGCCAGAGCTACTGTCATCCTCCCTCTCCCGTGCATAGGCACAAAAAAGGCTCAGGTCCCTTCTGCACTAAGCTTCTGTGCATTTGCCCTCTCAGCTTTGGAGAGATGCTGCAGTGAATGATGCTCTTGGTAGATGACATACAGCACTGATTTCCACACATGGAGAAAATGAGGGGTAATCTGAGGGCTAAAAAGGAAATAATTTGTTTCCCTAAAGGATGAACACAATACTGGAATGCATACAAGACATTGACAGTGATCACAAATTATACAAAAGACTTTTTCTCCTTGATGTTAATTCACTTAACTGACTTACAAGCAGCTCTTTCATGCTTCTCACAGAGCTCCGACCCCATAGAGATAGCATCTGCATAAAATGTTAGGGGAGCATAAACCAAGATCTACATTAAGACTTTTATAAGAACATTCATACACATTGAGAATTCCTTCTAATCCATGGAAGAGACGAGGGAAAAACTGTCCCCACTACTCCCCGGAAAAAGAGAATGGTTAGTAATGACTGGTACTTTGTACAACATACATTACAAATCAGAGATGGAATTTAAGCTCTGCTGTTGCTTTCATGGAAAAATAGAGAAGACCTTCTAAACACAGTTACATTTTTCGCTGAGACTCTTCTATGAGGCAAAGAAACTGAGAAGAAATTAAATATGTATCAGAGACCTGTCTCCAAATGCACATTTTTTTCCTCCCTGTCCATTTCAAGCTATAGTTTAATTTCACCAGGGAGCAATCCATTCGTAATAAATGAAGGAAAGAGAATCAGCCATTTCATTCAAGAAGTGAAAACTCTAGACATTCTGCTGCATAAAACATTACATTTTTACCCCCCCCCCCCCAAAAAAAGCCTTGAAGCCAGTTAGAAGTATTACTAAAATACAGACACGCAGCTCCCTGGAAAACATTTTTGGGTGTAAAATTTGTAAGGAAAAGCTGTAAATTTCCAATGACCAATGAGAAGGACACGAGAGAGCAGATATTAAGAAGTTTTGCACTGTTTCTTTTGTTCATTTGCAAATGATACATTGTGCAGTGCATGCTTTAAAGCAAGCAATAAGGGTGATACAATCAACACAACACATTGTCTACTTCCCATAACCACCACAGAGCTGGTACCTAAAGCAAAAAAGAAAAGGATACAGAAAGCTGAGGAGGATGTTAAACTATTTCAGCCCCCCACCTCTCCAGCCACTAAATAGGGAGCAACGCTTGCGTGTCCTTGTCCTAATAAGTACAAGATAAAGATCAACCAATAAGAAGAGGCACAATAAAATTTGCGTCTTTTTAGATTAAAATCTGTTTCCATCAGCACAAGTTTTAAGCCCTGTCTAGGTGTTATTTAATTTAATCTAATTTGAACAATTTCCAAACATCAGCTTGATTAATTTCAACAGCATGGTGCTATGGAAAGATTTACTGTACAGGGGTTGTCTAGCAGGGAATTAATAAAGAAGCCAGTTCTTAGCCCTGAGTAACATGAGGTTTTCCCACATTTCTAGTGGGAATACTTCACAGCACAAGCATGTTTTCTTCTGGGAGTGAAACCCACCAAAATTATTAAAAACTGAGATCAAATGGTGGTGTCAAACCCAAAGGAAATCATTCTACAGCGGAGAGATTTTTATCAAATGAAGAAAGTGGAAAATAAAGTTTTTGTTGTTGCTGTTGTGCTTTGGGTTTTTAGGTTTTGTTGGTGGTTGTTGGGGGGGGGGGGGGGTTAAATAGAACACAGACACACGTGCAGAGAAATCTCCCTCACAGACAAAGCACATTTCTATGGTTGGGAGCTCAAAAAGAAGGGTATTTCCTTGAAAATTTATAAACTGCTGAAACCTCTTCATTATTCTATGCAGAAAACATTTCCCCCAGCAGAAACTGTAACATGCGCTATTCTCTAAGCTTGTCTTTCCAACATGTGGTGGGGTTGAGGGAGAAAGAAATAAATCTAGGTAACAGCAAGAGGAGAATCCACAAAGGTTTATTTCCAATCACACCTTTAAACACTGAATTACAGCAATTTCAGCTGGACTTCTAAGATGAGACTCTGACCCTGCGACTGAGACTAGGAAGCTCAATTAGCAAACCACAGGTTGTCCAGAAATTATCTAGATAAAGATTCCATACATTTAACAATAAAGCATGCTTCCACAACTTGCAATAACCACAGGAAACAATCAAACTACAAACATTTCCTAAACCAAATCTGCTTCTGCTTTTTTGTTTAGGCAAGAGCCCTTTAGCCAATGAAGGCAGCAAAGGGAAAGTAGCCCGGCTATTTACTTCTCTTTGTGCTGCTCCGGACCTGACCTTAGATATACCAATTTGGTATCAACTCTCTTTCTCATTCTCTTAAACAAATTTGGAAAATGAACCTGAATTGAGAAAGCTGTTTTAAAAGGCAGAAATCAGCACCCATCCGGCACAGGAGAGGTTTACTTGTTCTCCTCCTCACATCGCACAGCTCTAATTGTAAAGGCAGAAGACAATTCAGTTTGACAGCTTTCAGTTATTCGAAAATACCTGAATTTCAGCACCAAAGATGGCCATCCTACAACCTAGAACAATGCAAATCTGTAATTTCTACTCTCAAAAACTTAACACCACCACCCAGAAATGAAACAGAAAACCAGGTGAAGCTTCAAAGCTTCAGTGTGCCACTTCTTCAAGACAGCGTAAACTGCAAATCCTGACGTGATCCGGAATGAAAACCTTGTGCGTATGCTAATAAACAGGAGGTTTCTATTTAAGACTCAACTAGCTGAAAAAAAAACTAGAATCACAGAATCATTTTGGTTGGAAAAGACCTTTAAGATCACATATAACGAGAGAAGATTAATTCATAATGAGGAAAGATCAATTGCATTCCAAAATGTTGCTTGGGGTTTTTTCCTAAAACAAAGGACACCAAACAGTATTTGAAAAAACAGGTTTTTGTTCTGATCTCAACACCACTTTGATTTAAACCAAAGGGTATCTGTAACTGGTGATGACGCAAGATCTTCCCCCCAAAACCCTGCAGAGCCCAACTGAGGGCTGCAGCTACAGGATACGCAATGTCATGCTGAACAGGCACAACCGTGCTGTTTCCACAGTGCCACACAGACTATTCCCACTCAATAGGGATGAGGCTTGAAGCAGATCCCGGGTTCAACCCATGCCACTGCAATTCAGTGATGAGGAGGAAGAGACAGAGCTCACACATTTCAGCAAAGGGCTAGTCATGTCCATTAAGGCTCACTCTAAAGCTACTCCATAAATTATAAATATAATTAAATCGGACAGAATATAAGCTGTCAGCACTTAACTTATTTACAATAAATGCTTGGTTTGGGTAAATGGGCTGTGTTTCAGCCTTTTACATATTGAGCATCAGCTTACAACAGTCTCATTATGAGGCTGAGATTTCTTTCCCTGTAAATCTTTTTTAATGGGGACTGCAGGAATGATTTTGCAGTTGTTTGTCACTAACCACTTGGAACCACGTGAAGAAAGCTGCTTGTGCACACTGACAGGGGCTAACAGGAAATCTCTATGACATGACACTGTCTCAGGATCTTTGCAACCATAGAATCCTATGCAAAATGAAAGCATCAAGGACGTCATTACAGCAAAAGGTTTTGTTTAAAAACAAGGACCTTACTTCCTGTTAATCCTCTGCTCTCCCGTGTGTTCCAGACAAAACGTGAGCTATCTCATTTTGCATATAACCAGTAATGCGATGCTCTTAAACTCCCACTCTTCATGGGTTTATAAGCCCGTTGCAAATAATTTGTTCCAGGATGTAATTTGGTAAGGAAGAGCTCAGTCCACAGATGATTTTAATACGACGTTTGCCAAAGAAACAAAATCAGCTTAAATAACACTACATTGTAGAATTTTCTTCTTAGGAGGGCCAGAGGAAGTAAAACTAAGGACAATATCTTTCTCCTCCTCCTCAGTTATTTTTTTCTGGCTTTGCATATTCAATAAATCTGGAGACAGGAAATGCATTTCTACATATTATATTTTAGCCAATGGTGAATGCAAACCACAAGATATTATTTACATCCTTCTTCAGCTTCCAGTCCTTTCTGCAGCTTCAGTCTCCAAACCATCGCAGCTATCCCAGATCTGAGGAAATCTTATAAAGAGGTCACTAACATCTCTACAGATGTCCCCTGCTTCTGACAGCTTAACTAGCCAAGGAATCCTACTCCTAGCTGAAATAACAGCTTTACTGTTTAACACGAAATATTCCAGGCCGCTATTCCACCACAGAAACATATTATGAAACTCGTAACTTGATTTGATAATACTTGAGTTTCTCAAGAAAAACAGTGTAAAAGAAAAGCCACATTCAGAGCATGTGCTGAGACAAATGAGAAATGGGAAACTGAGAGGGGATACGGAGTATTTACCTCTAGCACAACCTCTCCGGCTGTGTGCCTGGGACAGAAGTGTTACTGCTCATGGGAGTTGAGGCCTTTTGTTAGCCAAAGTGGATCAGCTGCTTCTGGTAACTACCCTCCTTTATTTATCTAGTTACACTAACTCAACCCAAACTTCAAATCTGAACCCAACATTGAGATGCTTTGTGCCACCCGGTGAACCCAGAGACAGCCACACACAGGGCAGCCAAGAGGGAAAAGCAATTAAACAGGAGAATAAACCGCTTCCAGCTCTCCACCTAAATGAGTGAGAAGCAAGAGCAAGGGTAACCTCAAAACAGGGCTCTAAGGGAGCCTGAGTAAGAAGGCAGCACAAACAGCTGTCTGCTGCTCTAGCAGAAAGCTCAGCTTCGCCTGCCAGCCCCCCCAGACCTGCAGCATTGCCCCTGGCAATACCAGCACCATGCCCTCAGCCAGAATCATGTGCAGGCTTCCAATTCATAGAACCCAATCATGGAATCATGAAGGTTAGACAGGACAAACAAGATCACTAGATCACTGACTCCAAGCATTCACGGCAAAAGGCAATGGTGAAGACACAATGGCTACATTTTTCCTAAGTAAAACATCTCAGTTGTTTCAACTTGTTTCCCAGTTAAAAAAGACAAAATACCCCACAGCAGTACTTTACATTATGAACAAATGGAAAATACGCTAATTTTATTCAAAACCAGTGAAGGAAACACTTTTAAACTAAACGGGTGGGTTTTTAAAAAATTATCTTAAGCCATTAATTTCCTATAAGTATTAGGCTTTGGTTTCTGTAACTTAAAAACAAGTTTAGGGTTCAGGAGGGGTTTTTAGGTTGGGGGACTGCTTTCTGTTGTTCTTCTCTTAACTACGTAACAAAACTCGCCTACGGGCTAAAACTCCCTAAGCCAAGTTCCACCCAGAATTAATTTTAATGACCAACATTTTTAAACCCTGAAAACTGGAACCACTAATAAGCCCTTAACTTTGGTGGTGCTAGCGGATCCACCATGTTATGTAACTTTTAAAGCAAAAAAAAACATCTTCTAGCAAAAGTATTTTAATGAAGGTTCTATTAACCAGTCTCCTGGTACTGGGATAAGTCCCCTGGAATGTAACAGAAGAGCTTTTGTAGCTGGTTTGAGGTTTTATTTCTGGAGCTGGGCTGCGTACCACACTCAGGCCTGTTTTGGGATCTCCACTGGGACCCACCAGCAAGCTCTTTTCTTCTTTATGTCCATTCCTCCGTGAATCACCCCCTTGGCAAGAAAAAGAAGAAATCATATCACCCCTCCTTTATGTCACCAAATAGAGTTGATGGAGAGTCTAATGGAGCTACTGCACCTACATTACTATCTTCAAGCCTAATGACAGGCTCCAGCTGTAAGACAAGCTGAACGCATCTGTAACCATTGTAATAGCTGCTGCTTTCCCTCATGTCTTTTAAATGCTGGCAGCATTAGAAAACCTCATTTCTAAGTGACAACATCAACAGATACGACAGAACTGGTTACGGGCAAAAGTTACAAGTATGCACACAATAGGACAAGCCACATTAAACTCTGTCTCAGAATAAATGTCATCAAACTCAATGATTACTGATGGAGCCCTTCATCCTGCTACGCTTTCAGCTACTGCTATGGCAACATCATTACTAGATGGTATTCTTCTGGTGTAAGGAGACCACAGAAATCTTCATCAGATCATCAGTGGGAAAATAAATGGAGGAGTGAACCGCGACCAAGAAAGAGCAGAAGCCACTGTGTGACTTGGTTCACTAGAAAGTAGCTAACTTCTCCCTCTGTCTCCCTTTTCAACAGTCAATACGCAGAGCATCTTCAGACAGCCTGCACCCGTGGCCCGTTTCGGGTCAAGAACTGGCATCTAGGGCTTGGCCTTTTCTTGGGATTTCCATCTTCCACACCCCACACCCCTGCAGAGAGAGAGCAAGTTCTGAGTGGCACTCTCTCGTGTTCTTTCTTTTTCAAGGACAGAAGATCAAGAGTTGTGAGAGAAACACTCCTCATTTTCACACAGACAAGATCACACGTTTGACAATTATCCATTTGAACATCATTCTTTTAGGAATATTCACCTTTTATCAGCCAGCAGGTCACATTAGCCTAACAGCTTTTAATAACTACCACATCTTTATCAAACAAGTCAAGAGGTCAAGGAACAAAGGAAGAGTTAACAGGTACATCTTCTTTCTCAGGTGTGCACAGCACATTTACTTTGTTCAGCCAGTTAACAATATTTTAGGGAGAGAGTGGGAAGGACCTACCTACAGGCTGATCAACTGTGTTCAGACCCACTTGCTGAAAAGTCAGCATTCCATTGCTTTTAGGGTTCAACAGGCTGAATTGCTACAACATTGCATACACAGAGCTACCCTGGAGAATCAGATACTTCTGCTAGTGCAAATGCATGTGCTTGCTGGGAGGTGTTAGCCAAAGAAAGCAGATTACATCTGCTCTCCAAAGGCTGAACTGGCTCCCGGTTCACTTTCGGATGCCATTCCAAATGCTGATTTATAAAACTGCATGGTAAACGACGAGAACCAAGGCTACTGTAGAGAGGATCAAGCTCTCCCAGCGTACGGTATATCAGAAAGGACACCTCTGCTTACAGCTCTAGGGCTCCGCTTCGAGGAAAATGGAGAGCCAGCTTCCCTCAGCTTCGAGCCCTCAACTGCAGTCAGGTCCTTGCTCAAGGAAAAGTGCCACCCAGCACAGAGCCTTTCCCTTTACAGGATTTAATCAGTAGACCAAGATGGTGAGGCAGCTGAAGAGTCATGGAAGAGTTAGTCCCCAGGCAGCGCTGGCTTAAGAGACTGGGTACTCTACTAGCATATACATCCACAGATTTCCAGAGGCAAAAGTAATGGGAAAAAAACCCGCAAACCATAAAGTAGCACACCTTGTTATTCTGCAGGAGAAAGAAGTCATTCTTACTACTTTCTACCTATCCACGGCATTGTCTGAGCTCACCTATTTGGCAAGTCAAGTTTGACACCATGATCATATCGATATAATTGGGAAGGTTTGAACTAATGACAGCAACATTACATTCGTTATTATGCCAAACTCAGACACTAAGATAATGCCTAACATGAGCTTTACTGTCAAGCAGCACCCCTTCTTACTACGTTCTTGGTCACAGGAGCCCATACAAAGTCTACCATCCAGACTTCAAGCTTGAACAACAAACTCTGCTTAAAAAAAAATTAAAAATTAAAAAATAAAATAAAAAAGCCCACACTTCTGTTACTTTGCATTTTCTCTAAGCCTAAAAATTGGTAGAGTGTATGACAGGTCCACCTCATTTTTCTTAATGATGTTTTTATTATTCTTTCACTCAATTAAAACAGAAATGGATATTGCATCTTCTGACTGTATAATTGTTATTGTAATCTGTTTTCGATCACTGCTTGGGAAATGGGTCCAAAACAACATAAACTATCCACAGCCTCTGAATACGAGTCATTTTCTTTTACTACGATACTTAAAGAGACATCTATCATGTTGCTCTGCTAGCATGTTTGTATTATGGCAAAAAAGTTATTTGTAAGTTGGGAAGAGACATTATGAAAATCACCTTTTACTCCAAAGTATTGTATAACTCATCATTTATAACTACATTTCTTAATAACCACTCAAAATAATAAGACTGGAAACTGTGCACATCTAGTTTTAATATATAAATAATGGAAATGCATATAAACCAAAATATGCTCAAAATATGAATTTATATGACTCTCAAAAAATAGTCTGGTTATAGTTTTGAAAATTACATGCTTCATTTCCAATATACGCCTGTCAACTAAATTTATGACAAAACACTTTCTGTGAGTTTAGATTACCAGGATGGTAAATACTTCTATGTGAGTCTCCTCACTTAGCTGAAGTTTCCCTCCAAATACAGACAAAGTCTGCAGCTTACAGAGAGTGAAGTATCAGCAATACGCAAGTAAAGACAGACTAATCCATCCGCTTCTCAACATTACCCAAGTAGCACACAATGTCTGAGAGGGAGAAAGTAACCTTGTGGCTGTATGCAATGATACGAATCATGGGGTTTCATACAAGAAACTCCCCTCACAACATTTCTGGCCAGATTTAGTACTTTTGAAAAGATCTGCTGTCAATAGAGTGCCTTTTCATCTCAACATGTGTCTTTGGGGAACAAATAAGGAGGGAGCATATTTAAGTACAAGACATTTCTACTGCACTCTGAAAATGCAGTGGGAGTACGGTTATCTCCGGAGATGCTGCAGCTTCATATAAAATATAGTCTGACAGGTTATTTTTATTAATCTCTTTCTGAGCTGTTTTACCTTGCTGACATTGCTACTAACAAGGTACAGTTGTGCTCAGACTGTTTAATATTGCATGTCCATCTAATACTAGAACATCACTTAGAGCGAAATGACTGACAATTTTTACTATTAGGTAATTTTCTATTTATAAAACAAGTCATGTGCTTAAACTCTATCTAGAGCTACCTGCCTGTTTTCCTCTAGTTCTTTCTGTTCCCTTCATATAGCATCTACAAATAATGACAACCTCCTTTTCCTAACATCGCTGCATGTAACATCAATAATCATTCAGCATTTGCCAGGAGATTAAAGATGTATCTTGAGTTCAGACACGAGATCTCTGCCCAGCTTACAGTATTAGCAATGCAGGGCTCTCACTTCATCTTTTAAGCAATTCTGTAAATTATTTGTGCAGCCTTATACCAAGTGGAAATGCCTTCTGGAAGGAGATTTTACCAAGTCCTTAAATATTAGCAACATCGATGTTCGTATCTTTAACAATCAGAGTAAGATCTATACTAAAAATAAACCCAAACAAAACAAAAAACCACCAACTTCCAAACATTGCTTCTAAGGGTTTCACAATGTCAGCAGCCTTAAGCTGCTAATAGACAAATGCTGACATCTTGGTCTGTTTATAAACCTCCAGAGGATACCAGCAGAGTTAGTACAGGTATTTAGAAAGGAAAAACAACTTCAAATACTAGTTCATGGGGTTTTCAAAGTTCTCTAAAATGAAGGAAATAAAATTGCATATATGAAATTATATATTCCCCCTTTACTAGTATGTGGATGAGCACAAATGAAGACAGGGACAAAGCACACACAGCAGCTGCAGTATACGCTTTGATACAAAGCATAGGAACTAAAAAACACCCAGAAATTCCTAAGAATAGAACTGGGATAATATGGACAACATGACCTGCTGGCTGAGAACATAGCATGCATTAAAGCAGTCAGCACTTGTGAATGGCCACCAGAACCCCAGCTAGATGTGCTAACAATTTCCCCTGAATTAAACGGCAAAGCGTATTTTCTGCCTTGCATACCACTAATCGATGTAAACTCATTTGTATGGAACCCCTCAGCAGAGATGTCACTGATGAGCATTCTGCAACAAGTACAAAGCTTGTTGGAGGGCAATGTTTTTAGTATGTCTAAAGGCTAGAAAAACATTTCTCAAAAGCCATCAAATGCTCCACTGCCTTTTGTCTGCTGTGACTATTCCTTGCATCTGCATTAGTGACACATGTCACTGTGGGGACCGATGCAGCTGACCCACAACATCTCGTGCAGCAGGAACCAATTACTACAACACAGTTTATTCTAAGCCAGAAAGGGCATCGGTTCCTTGTTCAACACAGCAGGCTGGTCTCAAAACCACTCTGAGATTCTAAAGGAGAGCACGCTTGTTCGGTACTTAGAGAGTCTGAATCAGACACAGGTTATCTTGAACAAACCCCCATCGTATCAACTCAAAGGGACTTGGTAATAATACTTTATACCTTGAAAATCTGGGCCTTTAATCCTAAAACACAGCAGTAGTTACTAATTTAACTAAATTATAAGGGACGGTAATTAAAGGCCTAACTTATCTATGCCTTGCAATTAGGGATTCGAAATCAAATCTTCCTAAGTTTTACAGATTTTTCAGTTATTTTGAAATGTTTAAAAATAAGATTTAAAAGCAGGTTGGGGACTGCTCAATCACAAAAATAAGAATTCTCCTAAACAGGTCACACAGCTGATTGGCAAATATAAATACATGACTGCAGTAAACCTGTCTTCATTTTACAACATCACAGATGCCATACTGTACTACCATCCTCTGTGTCAATGGGAGTGACAAAAACCTTAGTGGTCCAAGGACTTTATTTAATCTCCAAATCACCATTGTGGCCTTTTTCCTCCCCATTCCACAGACAGCTTTAAGGAAAACAGCAATGCTGGAAAGTTACTGCAAAAATAAATATTGAGACTAGCATCTCCATGAAGAGTATTAAACACTTTTAGAGGTATTTTAAAGTAACTGATACAATCTGAAAGTCTGTGCTACAAACTATAAGATTTAAATATGACATAGCTGCCTGCTGAAATGATGACTTGATTACAATTACATTATGCCAGGTTTTTTCTACTTTCAAATCCAGATAAAATAGTCAGCACAGTAAAATAATTTAAATATAATACAAAGACTCCCAAAAATTAACTATTTAGGAAAGGAATCTTTATACCTCACCTTTCAGGGCTTACTCGTAACAATAAAAGCTTAATCCTGCTTTTCTTCCTTCAATGTCTGAATCCACCTACATTCTGAGTGAGAAATACGTCGCCATTTAATTTCCTGAAAGCAGATTTCCTCACTGGCATCTTTATAGTTTTTACTACAATTTTGCCATCTTCTTCAGGCATAAAACAATTCTGGGGAGTCACTCACAGACGCACCTTAGCAGGCATTTTCAAACAACTGCCCTATAAATAATTGGCAGTATATATATTCTGTTCCATCCCAGTGAAACTAAGAAAAAGCAGGACCCAATTTATAAAGGCACTGGGGGGGAATTAACATTGACTTTTTCAAAGATGCTGGTTTCTTTTCTTTCCTTTAGTCCACGATGAGAAATAACAACGTCCAGTTAACTAACGTGGCCATGGGTATGGGGTGGGGAGGAAGTGGGGAGATGACTCGACACACTTAGGAATTGTTGTGGGAAACAATAAAATCTTACTACAGCTAAATCTTAAATCTTGAATTCAAAATTGTCAGTGGCTTTCTGCAGATGCAACTTAGAGTTCCAAAATTACCCCAAACATCAAATTATGCCTAGGTCACCGAATGGGTGGGTACCCTATATTCTGTTTAATGCGTATGTTCAATTGGACATATTTTAACCAACTGTGTCTTTATTTTAATAACAGACCAAGTACTGAAACACATAGAAGAAAGACTATTTTTTCTACCTCAGCAAAAAAAATACAGCTGATACACTGCATGACTCTTCAGGAGTGACTGCTCTGTTTATTCTATTTACATGACATAATCCGCCTGGAAAAGGGGGGCGGGGGTGGAAATCAGCAAAAAGACCAGAAACACATTTTTAGCCATCAGGCATGAAAAAGACATCACTGTCTCTCTTTTCTTACTGTTCCTGCTTAATTAGAAGCCTCTTCCTTCTTATGTATCAGAAACACGTAAAATCCAAGAATTTACATTTCCTCATAATCCCTACTGAATTTTATCAAAGTACAAAGCAACATTTTCCAGCTCTTTTGCAACAGATAAAACACAAAATAAATTTACATACTGCAGTTTCCTGAACTAACAAGGATTTGTGGCTTTCACGCTTCTATATCTTGATGCATACTTCTTTCAGGCAGCAGGAAGATATTCTTCATCTAGAATCCAGGCAAGAAGACTATCTAAAACTTAACCTTTCACTTCACTCAATTAGTAAGGACAAATGAAACATGCCTCCTTACTCCCTTCAGGATACCATTTAGAGCTTAATGTTAACTAAACGCTTAGAAATGAGGAGCAAATTTGATCGAAGTGTACAGAAGTGGATTTTCTCTCCAGTAAAGTACTTTAAGTCCTTGTAAAATATATAAAAGGTAGCACAAACCCTATGACACTTCTGCAGAAATATTCAGAATGGATTTTGACAAACAGCTCTTCAACCATCCTCAGTCGGCATTTCTGTCATCCCAGAGACATATTAAAACAGATCTCTAACTACACCTAAGCAGACAAGACTGCGACACAGCAGAACTTTACTGGGCTTACAGCAATCAGCAGCAGCCCTCTGAAGAGTCACTGCCTACAGTTTCTGGTGCATCCGAGTTTGTATGAGCACGGCAACTACAGCTACCAATCATCCCGATCATCCCATTCAGTCTGAATTGTCTGAAAGTCTTCTCCTCTGTTATTGTTCTCTAAATAAAATCACTAATTTTAACGCTTTCATCAATAAGAATGCATTACTATCAGACTGCATGAAACTAATATAACCAGCAAATTTTTTGCAATTATTTCTTGCTCCAAATTTGAACACCTTCTCTTGGCTGTATTTTGGTTCTACGTCTCTATTTCAGCAAAACCAAATTTCAGAACAGTTCATTTTGCACACTGGCATTTTAAGCTGCATTCGGAGATTTTCGATGCTTACTTTCTATGCTCTTCAAAATCAACGCATACGCATATATAAGCACATCCACTTACACACAAACAGGTTCATGAACTGCAATCAACAATTTTGTAAATATACGTTTCCTAGCCATTAATCATCCCCCTTTTTTTTTTAATCCTTATGGAGTGAATTACTAACTGAGAGGAGACGCCAATTCTAGTAAGTGAATGTTACCCAACAGGGATATAAAGCTGTCAACACCATAGTGCTCTTGCTTGCTCTAAACTCTCTCCCAGGCTTCATATGTTTTTTAAAGCTATATAAGCCTCTTTTTGCCAGGGACCTTTCTAAAACCTGCCTCTCCTGAACATCTGAACACTTGTTCTTTATTACATGCAGGTTTTTAAAGAGACTGGTTAGATAACTGCTGAAACATTTTAGAAAGCACTGGGTTAGGCAGGCAAACTGAAATTGGACTCTTAACACACTGGACTGATGCTAACAACATCGTAAACAGCACCAAAACTTTTAAATCCCCTATTAAACACAACCTTTAAGACCCCGTTTATCTTTTTAGTGACCTTCACTAGTTTATTATTGCTGCTATAATGGCTCTTTGAATTAAGTACATTCAGGTTAGGAACAAAAAAAAAAGGAGTCATAAGGCAAAATTTCTCATGAGAATAATTGATTTTCTGTCTGCACTACAAAAGCTTATTTTAATACATTTTTTCACTCGTAAACCTAGAGAGAAAGCTAAAAACACCTACAGCACTACAACATTTCTCTGTTTCTCAGGGAAGTCACTGGAAAAATAACTGTAGCAAACTCTATGATTATAACACTTGTTACCAAAGGTCATCAGGCTCATCACAGCACCAGTTAGTTGAGAGCTTATTGCTCTGCTCTCAGGCATTAAGTTCAGAAAGATATTATTACACCAAAAAAGAACCTGACAAGTAGGAAGAAATTTCAACATTTACATATCTAAGGCCCAAAATGAGATGAAAAAAAGAATTGCTAGTCTCTGCCTTTGCTTTCAAAACCTTTAGATACCCTTTATAAAATAAAAATAAAATAAAACCTAAAATGGTCTCGAGTTTCCAGAAAAATATTTCATTTCTTTCCCAAATTAAGTTCACATTCAATAAATACTAGCACTTCTTAGAGCTTGGAAAATACAAATAAACTGAAAGACTGACAACTGAAGCCTTCGACGTCATTTCACTACAACTCTCAACAGTTTCCTTTTTATCAAACACTAGGAGCATTACTAAAATAGCCTTTATTAACATTTATTTGAAGAGACATTTTATACTAATTTGCCAGTATGTTAAGTCAGCATTTCCACAAACATATACAGCTGAGTTTCACAACTCAAGCGAAAAAATGACCAACACCGCAGTAATCACTGCAAAGACAGAGATTTCCAGAAATACCTGAACCGATGTGATCTGCATTCAGAAAAAGATCATTTGGTCACACGGGTTCTTAAAGATCAAACTTGCAAAGAGCAGAGAAAAAAATATATCTGGAAATTAACTATGTTGATTTATCTTGAGAGCAGTTCCAGGAGGAAAAAAAATGAAATCAATTTTAAACAGCACCATTATCTTATTAAAAAAAATCCAGCTTAACTAATTTAGTATTGAGTATTACAGAACCTAGGTAAGTATTCACACAAAGATAATTCTCTTTTTGCTTTCAGTATCAATAAGGAGTAGTGAATAAACTTTATTATGAATAGCCTATAACCGAAGAGATTGAGACTGCTTAAAGAACACCAGTTAAGGAGAAACAAAAAAGAATAAAATGCCTCCTGCTTTTCCTATTCCCACACACTTTTACACTCCAATCTACTCCAAGTTTATAAAAGAGCTTAAGAGCAATGAACGAAAACATAAGCTCTTAAAAGTTCGCTTTCAGAAATGAGAGTCTTTGTCGTAAGTGGAAGAAATCTTCCATAACTTAACAGGCCAGATTCAAGCTGAACCACCAATATAACTATACAAGCCAGTGAATTTCTCTTGGCTAAGACAGCTGCAATTAGAAAGCAACATATACTCCAAAACATTTAAAAGTATTCCTTTAAAGTATATTTCTATAAATGCCCCCAGGAAAAAGATTTTTGTTCCAGTTCTCACATTCTCTTTAAAATCAGCTATAACGCCTCAGTCTCAAGAAAGGAATCCAAAACTACATCTATTACTTTTCCTATGACTAACTAGTTCATTTTTACAATTATTCAACAGATTATTCCCCCACCGATTTGTAAATGGAATAGTACTACAGGTCTTTTCACTGCAAAGCTGATTCTTCTTTTCCCATAACAGTAGAAGAATACAAAGCAGACGTTAAAAACCCAGACATACAGTCATCCAAGAAACATAAAAAACTGGTGAGATCTCTTACCCTTCATTAGGTACATAAATGGATCCTATGTTTTTAAAATGAAACAAAATCTGCAGCCCCTTAGCAAACTTCAGCAATTAGGAAGCCTATTGAGCCAAAGAGGTCTAAAACAAGCATCTAATGGTAAAATCGCTAAATAAACCTCACGTAATAGAGAGTCATGTGACGACCATATCAAAGTATCTCCTGAAGTGTCATTTACACAAACTCTTTGTGTACAAGCAACTACATTTATGTGTTGCCACACTACACGTTTTAAAATATAAATACAAGGAGATGGATTTTTTTCTTTAAGGTCAAGTTATTTGTGGCCTGCCCAGCGTTATTGTGCTCACAGCATCTGGCTAACTCCGAGATTTTTAGAGGTATTTTTCCTAACATGAAGAACACCATGCTAAACACAACATCAGAGGCAAGATGAAAAAAAAAGAGAGTATTTAGGAAAAGTGACTGGGAAGTTTAGCTGCTTGGAACAAAAGGGAAAATAAAAGCAACCACAAGCGTTACTTAAATATGCTCTAAACACAGAACTGACGAACAACTAGATACCAAAGTATGTATGAAAGTTGAAGTACTCTAGAGAATCGCAGGAATGTTGAACAACTAATGCTTGGTAATTTGGCTGAAAGAGTTAAATCCTGCCCGCGTTTTGCCCTGTCCTCTTTCACAACTGCTACAAAACTCAGGGAAACTAAATCCACCCCAAACATATCCCTAAATGCAAGTACAAACGCTGCCATTTTTCCCACCCCGGGGACCCCGCTCTCAGCGCTGTTGCGGTGGGTGTAACACACGTAACTTATGCCACTCGCACCCGTGAACGCAGCCGGGTTGCCCGCACTTAACCTGGAGACGATGCCGGGCCCCTGGAAGCTGTCAGCCGGGCCAGGCTGCTGCCCGCGGGCTGCCCAGGCGCGATCCGCCAGTGCTCACTCAGGAAGCGCCGAGGACATGGCCCAGCTCGGGATCAGGCCTGGCCTTTGTGAGCCGCCCAGCCAGAGCTCGGGCCTAGGGGTGGCCTCTTGGGGAAGGCGGCCCTGTGCTGAGCGGGGTCCGCACACCGCAGACCTCGGCACAGGTCCTGCTCCGAGACCGCAGCACCGCAGCGGTGTTGAGCAGCTGAACGCTCTCCAGGGAACGCGGGCAGCAGCCCGGCGGCCGCCCCACGAACCTGCCGCCCTTCCGCGCACGGTGCCGACCCGCCCGCCAACTGCCCCCATGACAGCGGGGCCGCCGAGCCGAGCCGGGCCGGGCCGGGCCGGACGGCGGTGTCGCCGTGAGCGCGGCCGCACGGTTACCTCCCACGGGCTTGGTGACGGCGCCGTTGGGCCTCCCGCGGGTGCCCATGGGGCTGCCGTTCTGCTCCAGTCTGGCCACCTTCCCGGGAGGGGGCCCTTTGACATCGGGGCTGCCGCTGCCTCTGTCGGGGCTGTCCCGCAGGCAGGGGCTCTCACTCCTCCGCTCCATGCTCGGAGACGCGGCTCCCGCTGGCAGGTCGCAGTAGAAGGAGCACGGACCTAGGGGAAGAGAAACAAGGGGCGCTTCAGCGACCGCCGCCCGGCACCGGGTCCCCTTCGCCCGTCCAGGCCCCCACAGCGCGTCCCCCGGGCGGCTCAGGCCAGCAAAACCGGGCGAGTGCCCGGCCGACCGCGATGCCGGCCCGCGCCCATAGCCGGAGAAAGCAACTCCGTTGAAAGCGAACAGCTCGACCTCGACGGCCCGGGCCCGGCCGGACGCCTTACCAGCTCGGCCCCAACCTGCTGCGGGCAGACGCAGGCAGCGCTGAGCCCCGGTCCCCCATCGCGTCGGGCAGGCCGGCGGGCAGCCCACCCGCCCGCCGCGGCCAGGTGCTGCGCGCCGGGTCCGGCCTCAGCCCCGGCCCGCCCCCGGGAGCCGCGGGGAAGAGGCTGCCAGTCCGGGCGGCCCCGCTGGCACGGCCCCCCCGCGCCGGCCAGCTGTGCAGCCACCGAGTAGCCGGCTGCTGGCGAGAAAGCCTCTAGCGAGCAGCTCCCGGGAGCTGCCGCTGTACTTACTGCTTATAGCCTGTCTGTAAGTTGGCTGAGTTGGGCTCTGTCCATGGATCAGAAGTAGAGAATCCAGGGTGGAAAGTTTTCTTGCTTCCTCCTCTCACGCCGCTTTCTTTCCTTCTACTGCTTCCCCCCACCCCCAGCCCCCTCCTTGCCCTCCTCCGGGGGTGCCGAGGCGGCGGGGCCGGGGCGGCTGCCCGCGCTGCGCGGGGTGGCAGGGGCTAGAGCCCCTTCCCGGAGGATCCCGGGCAGCGAGCGGAGCGGAGCGGGGAGGTCGGGGCGAGGGGGCGGGGAGCCGGCTGCGGCGCGGAGGAGAGGGGCGAGGGCGCCGACTTCTCACACCTTCCGCGGAGAAAATCAATACCGGGGGAGACGGGGGGAGGAGAAGAGGAGGGAGCGCCGCTCCCCCGGGCTCCGCGGCGGTGGCGGGTGCCTGGCGGCGCGGGGAAGCCGCGGCGGCGGCTGCCTCCGGTGTGTCACTTTCAATCTCTCCCTCCTCTGCCAGCGACAGCAGCGGCAGGAGGGAGTCGCCACAGAGAGCGGAGAAACGGTTATTAGTTGCGTTGAGTCATCGAGGCAGAGTGAGTCCTTTTTGGGGTTGTCCTTGGTTTCGGGTTTGGTGTGTGTGCACGCCCGTGTGTGTGTGTCTGCCTCTCTGTCTGCGCGGCGTTCCCGTCCCAGGGCTGTGCATCCCAAACATCGCCACCCCTCCTCGCCTCCGACACCCCTCCCCCTTCCCGCCCCCCCGCAAAAATCAAGTCTCGGTGCTATCTCGGGATCGGGCACAGACGGGCGCGCAGCAGCCCACCCCCCCCGGGGCCGGCCCGCCCCGCGCAGCCCCAGCGCGGCCGGCCCGCTGCGCCCAGGGGTGGGAGGCAGAGACCCACCTGGCAGGAAATTAAACACCAATAAATAAATAATACATCTCGCACACGGAAAGCGAGCGCGGTGCCACACGGAGGGAGGAGGGAGGGAGGAGGGTGGGCAAGGGGAAGCGCGGCAGGACGAGGCGGTGGTGACAGGAGAGACCCAGGGTAGAAGGGCGCAAGGACAGGGGCAGTCGGGATGGGGGAGGGCCGGGGGAGTAGGAGAGGAGGAGGAGCTGGGAGAAGAAGGGGAAGGGGGGAAAGGGGTCTTAGAGGGGAAGCCGGAGCTGGGGAGACTGGACCGACCGGGGAGGAGCAAAGCTGACACCGGCATCCAGTCCAGGCGCCGGGGTAGATCCGACGCAGCCGGTACGACCTCACCACCTCCTGCCACACCGGGACCCTCCCGGGGCGACGAGCGACGGCGGGGACCCTCTCGCAACCTCTCCCGGCCGGGGCGAGGCGGCAGCAACTTTTCCGGTGCGGCGGGGGCTGCAGCCCCTAGGGCCGGTCCCGCTTCCTCCGGGGAGCTGAGAGCGGGCGGCACGGCCCGGCCGCAGGTAGGGCCCCACCGCCGCTCTCGTCCCCGCGCCCGGCTCCAGGCAGTTACCGGGTTGGCCGTGAATAACTGATGGTGGGGCCGGGAGGAGGTGACAAGCCGGCAGGGAAGCGCTGCTGCTGTCACCGCTAAATTATTTAATAGCGGTGCTCCGGGCAGGGCATGACAGCGCTGCCTAAGTGCAGCCGGCGGGAAGGGAAAGGCTCCGGCGGGGAAGTCGCGGCGGGGCGGGCTCGGTCGCCTCGCCGGTCGCTCGGCAGCAGCCACCGCCCCCTCGGGTGTAAGGTGCACCGCGCCGCTCCTCGGTGCGGGGGCCATGCCCGGCAGCGCACCCCGAGGGCTCGCAGCGCCCCCTGCCCGGCCCGGGGGGCGCAGGGGAATGAGCCGGCGGCCCCGAACCGCCGAGCCCTCCCCGCCCGGCGGCGAAACGAGCCCCGCGTTAAGGTGGACCGAGGAAATCCCCTCCAGTGCGGGAGGGGGGAGGCGGACGGGAGGTGATGGGAAGTAGGGGCGGCGGTGGGCACCGGGATGCTCACTGCCGCCCCCCGCACACACCTCCCGTCCGCCGCTGGCTCCCTTTAGGGCACCGCCCTCCCCCCCGTGCCCCCTTAAGAGCTCTGCCTTTTACGGTGGCGCCGGAGGGTCAAAAAAGAGGGGGCTATGAGGGGTAGGGAGCGTTGGGGAGGCCCCCCCACCCCCCCGCCCCGGGAACTGCGGGAGCATCACCGGGCAACCCTGGCGGCAGGTTTCCTTCCGCCCCGTGAAGGCCCGGGGAGTGCAGGGTGTGCAGCAGCGGTAGCCCCGAGCCCGCACGCAGCCGTCCCGGAGCGGAGAGCCCCGCCAGTGCTGCCCTGGGGTTAAGAGGAGGAGGGAAGGGCAGGTCCCCATCGGCAGTACGGCCGGCGCTAGCCCCGCGCTGCCCCCCTCGTTCCCTCCGAGCGGCAGTGACAGCCCGCCCGCCTGCCGAGCGCTCAGGGCTCTCGTGGGCTCCCTGGAAGTGGTGCCTGGAGAAGCAGCAGATCCCCGGGCAAGGTAAGAGAAATAATCGCTTCGCTCCACGTCCGACCCCGAAAAGCAGCGCCGAGTGCGGCTTCTCCCGCCCCGGCCGAAGGACTCGCGTCTCTTCGCCTCTTCGGAAGGGGCAAGGGAACCCGCCGCCAAAATCTAGACGCGGTACCAGCCTACCCAGGGACAAGCAAGCAGCGAAAGGGGGTGGGAGCCGGATCCCACCGCCGGTTGAAGTCTGGGGGAGCCAGAAAAGAGGCGGGGGCCAGCGGAAGGCCGGGGCGCGGGGGCCGCTGCCAGGGCCGGGGCTCCGGGAGCTGTCGGATGAGCGAGCGCCGGTGCCGGGAACGCGGAGGCTGCGGAGGAGGAGAGAGCTCTGCAGCGGCTGCCGCCGGCCAGGTCTCCTCCTGCCGTCCCTTTCGGGAGGGAGACGCAAAGTTTGGAGAACTCTCGGTTTTCTTTTTAAATAACTCGAGTTAACTTTTCTCTCTCTCTTCCCCCCCCCCCCTTTTTTTTCCCCCTAAATCCGATAAAGCTCAGCAGCCGCTCTCAAATGGAAGTGAACCTTTTCCACCAGCTATTGAATAATCGAATAATGTTTTGTTCTTACCTTTGATGTTGAACTACGAATCCCCGCGGATCAATGGCCAGAAAGTTAGAAGAATTGGTGATTTAGGACTTCAGTACTTCTGGAAAAAAAAAAAATGCCAATGGTTTAGCCAGGATCTTCCCTGTCTGATTCGTTACTATTATTATATCTGATGATGTGGATGGATGGAGAGATTCAATCCAAGCCCATTAATGAGCTATTTTATAAACACCACCGTCTGAAGATCTTCATTTACATTTTCTCAGTGATCCTTTCCTTACCAGCGGAGACGTGTGGCAGCAGAGCGATTACAGGACTTTAGTAAAGCTCCTCTAAGAGCACCACTGCCTTGTTAATCGATTAATATTTTATAAAGCGTAAATATTTTATAAAGTTTTTTGGAAAACTATCGATTTTAAATTATTAAACTAGTCAGAAGGGCATTTGAATAATGCATACAATTAAATACATTTAAATATATATGTAGCGATTGCTTTATTTGCAATGAATACCCTGCACCTTTCTCTCGCGTTCGGTTTTTTTCCCCACCGCAGCTGGTTTCTTATTTTCACGTTCACTAGAATATCGGGATTGCCAAATACGTGTTAATTCCTGTGTTTGTAAACTGAACGTTTCCACAAATTACTCTTTTAATTTCGAAATCGGGAGCGATAATCATTTGAGTTTCGACACGGAAGCAAAAGGGCTTGTTCGTAGAACTGAGGGGAAACGGAACCAAGCGCGTATAAATTTTGCTGGTTGGTAACTTCTGGTTTGTAAACATCACTTATTTTAGACAGATTTTATGATACACGATGCTTATTTTTCTTTTACATATTTTTCCCTAATAAAAGCCTTTTATTTCTGTTTCAAATTACAAATGCCTTTTTTTTTCTTCAGTGCATAATTTTCACATGTCCTTATTTCCACTGGAAAAAAAAGGCTATTATTTCCCATCGCTTTCCCCATCCGTCCTCGCTATTAACCTCGCTATAAAAAGAACTGTTTATTTTTAATACTTTTTTAATTAATAATAACAACAACGATTTTTCCGTTTTCTAACGTGAACTCGTGTAGGAAACTTTTCTGCTCTTGCACTCTGGTGAAAGCAGGAGTGGGTGCACTCCAAGTCCCCAACACTCCTTGTTACCGAAGTTTATAGACGCCTCAAGTGGTTGATAGCCAAAAAAAATTTGAACAAAACTAATGAACAAAAACACCTCATTGGAAAGGTTTGGTTTTCATTAACTATCGCTTTTAAAGCCAAAACGCATGGAAGCCATCGTAGCTCCGTGCCTGCACAGGCTTCAGAGGCGGGCGGCTGCAGCTGGGGCTGCCGTGGGCTCCCGCGCCTCGGCCGCCAGCGGTGCTGCCCCCCGGGCCGGGGCCGCCCTCACCCCGCGCAGCTGCTCCCGAAAGCGCCGCCGTCCCCGACAGAACCCGCCGGGCTCCCGTGCACTCTCCCCGCCGCCGGCTTCCTCCCGTTCCGCCCAGTGCCTCCCTGAGGCCAAGGCGCCCGTGGGACGCCAGCTTCACCGCCGGGCTGGGGCCCCTCGGCGCGGCGGAGCGCTGCGGCCACGGCCGAGGAGGGACCCCGGCCGCCGCACACCTGGGTCCCGGGGAGGGGCCGGCCTGCCGCCCGCGGGCACTACCTCGAAGCGCGGAGGCCCAGAGATGCCGCGACGATGCAGCGGCCGGCAGGATGGGAGCGGGGTGGTCCCGCAGCCGCGGTGGGGCAGCCCCGAGTGCCCCCGGGGTCGGCGGCGGCAGCAGCAGGCACCGCCGGGGCGGGCGGACTCGGGAAGGGGAGAGCTGCTCCCGCAGGCGAGGGCACCCGTCTCCCTGCTCACTCTCGGCCAGGGCTCCCTTCCCAGCGGCTGCCATCGCGATGGGACCAAGCCCGAGACCGCTTCTCAGGGCCAGGGCTGGGGCCGGGACGGGGACAGGACCACCCTCCCGACCCATCCCGGCGTCTTCCCCTTCGCACAGCGCCATCGCGCGGGCACCGGCGCCGGCGCAGCCCGAGGCGGACGCTGCTCAACCCTGGCTGTGGCCCCGGTACTCCGATGCGGCCAGGCAGGGTGAACACCACCTGCTAAGGGGGGCTCCCAGGCCCCTTCTGCGCCGACCCTGCCGTCCTCCACTGCGCCGCTCCGCCCTGACGCCTTGCCCGCCGCGCTGCATGCCGTCGAGACTCCGGTACTCGCTGCCCGGCCTGAGCAGGGCAGAAAGGCCGGCCCGCAAAATCCCGTGGGGACTGACCTCCTGCCCGAGTGCGCTTTTTTTGGCGCTGCCCCCGCGGATGCGGAAAGGCGCTGCGGAGCCGAGGAGCCGGCCTCCCGTTCCGGAGCAGCCCCTACATTTAGGTCCTGCTGTCGCGGACGAGCCGTCCAACCCTACTGCGCCGCACTACCGCGATCCCTAGCTCGGCGCCAGGTTTAGGAGGTGAAGCTAAAACGAAACGAAAATATCCCTGATCCCAAGGGCAGGAGGAGCCCAGCCCTTCCCACAGCACTTCGAGGGGAGAGCTCCGTCTCCCCCCAACGGGAACACAGGCAGGTCGTCGCCCTTTCCCAGCCGCACGTCGCTGCTTTCCTGCCGGCAGACCAAGCCTAAGAGGCCAGCTGCCCAGACGTCGAGCGCGGCGGCTGCCCGAGCGCCTGGCGAGTCCTCGTTCCGCGGTACAGCGCCTCGGCCCCCCGGAAGCTTCAACAGACTCTTCGGGGTCCGCACGGCTCGTTCGTGCTGTGCCGTTGAAAAAGGAGGGGGGAAGGGAAGAAAAGAAAATGAAAAAAAACCCACCCAAAACAAAACAAAAACCGTCTTCATGGTGCCTGAGTTCCCACTGAACGAGTATCTCTGCAGACCCTGCCCTCGCTTTCATCCTTCCCCTCACTGATTTTATTAATAAATCCTTTGCCGCTAACACTAGTTATGTAGAGAAGGAGTTGCGGATAAAAGAGAGGAAATCTCTACAGCCAAACGTATATAGGGAAGGGAAAGACTCGGCCGGAGCTGCTATTACACCCTATTTCGGTGCCAGAAAGCAGCGCAGCCCCGGCCGAGGCGGGCGCACGCAACGAGCTGGCCGGCGGGACGCCTGGAGCGGGACTGAGCCGACCGCTGCCAGAGTCCTGCCCGGCTCCCTCCTGTCCTCCGGCTCCCACTGCCATCTGCAGTTTTCTCTTGCTCCTCAAAGCCTTGTCCAGCTCTTGGCTGTCCCGCTGGCCGCAGGCTTGCTTTTTTTTCCGCAATCTCAGGCTGCAGTGCGAGCCGCGAGGGATTTCCTCAGTGAGATTTCACGCTCATCGACCAGCCTCACCTTAACAGACTTAAGAGACTCTTCGGTTTTGTACAGCTTCTCTAAAATAGATCTCTTTAGATTTGTCAACTGTCAGGAGCAGAGAGCACAGACCTAACCGCCTGTGCCCTGCGGCTCTTCTTCAAATTAGCAGCTTACAACTGGAAACGAAGGAAGAGTTTTGCCACCTTCGTTGCGATTAAGGAAAATTCCTTAGATGCAAGAAAGAAGTGACTAACAAGTTCCAAGACGAGCCTCGCCACCGAGCACCAGCTGCAGCTGGTCGTTGCAGCAGCCCAAAGCCACTCCGGTGCCGTCTGCCCCGGGTCCTGCTCCCGCCCCGAGGTGACCGCTCCGAGCGGCTCTGCTCGGGAAAACTCGCGTCCCGCCTGCCGCGCACAGCCCGAGCCGCGGCATGAACGAATGTGGCGGGGGGCTGCAGCGGCGAGAGGCCCGCCTCGGCCCGGGAGCCAGCCCGATGCCTGCCTTTTCACCCAGAGGTGTTTGCGGGGTGCCGAGGGAGCCGCTTTTCCCCCCAACGGTGCTATCCCTTGGGGCGGTTCGAGAGACGGCGGAGCTCAGCAGGAAATACCGAGCGTGCAGTGCTGAGGACTCGTACCCTGAGGCACGAATCGTTTTTAATTGCAACGATTTAAGTAAATGAGCAAGATATCAGCCCTTCTCCCCCGCCCGGCTCCGACCTGGAAGCAGAGTACCACCCGCCCTCGTTGGACACCCACCGCCTCCCAAACTCCTTCCAAGTTCCTGCGGCCGGCGGAGACCAGATGGGAGTAGAGGCCCCAGCAGCGCCGGGAGGACAGAGCCGGTTCCCAGCGCCCTCCCCAGGAGCAGCGCTCAGCCCTAGCCTCGCCGAATCCGCCGTGCTCATTCCTCAGGACATGGCTCAGTAGAGACTGACTCCTGCGCAGAGCAGGGTGACATTTTCCTCCTAAATCCAAATTTTGTCTTTAACAGACACTCTGATCTTTGCACGCAAACCACCCCTGAAAATCAAACCACCAACAAATGCGTACAGAGAAGCCTCCGCTCTGCGGCGCAAGGCAGCAGCTCCCGCCGCCTTCTTGCAGTCGAGATGGTGCTCGGGGAGCGCAGCCGTGGGGGGACCCACCTCTTTCCCTCGCTCCCCCTGAAGCCAAACGCAGGTCAGCCTAAGACAGAGCTGAGCCCTGCCGGCAGCTGGGGAAGCCGGGCTGAAAATTTAGCTGTTTATGTGCAAATAACTGAAGTTGCTGCTCTGCTCAGGGAAAAGGGGCAGACATTGCAGGGGATTTCGAGTGAAGATAAACAACACAGGTTTTAATGAACTACAATGCTAAAAATGCCGTTGAACAGATCGAGGAAACGCACCCTAACACACACGAGCACCAAGCCTCCCACAGGTCCAGCAAACGGCAGCCAGCTCAGAGCCTTCCCGGCCCCATGAACCGGGCTTGCATCCGTCCCTAGCGAAATCTTCGCAGCTGAAGAGCTGCAAGATACTGGCAAGCCCTGTACTGCTACCAATGGGGCTCAAAGGGCGCACTCTCTGTAAAGGTGACACCCATGTGGCTCCAGGGCAGGAAAAGGCCAAATCCTGACGCTTTTCCTCCTGCAAAAAGTCCTATACTCTTTTTCCGTGGCCTCAAAACTCTGGCCGCCTATGTGAGCAAACACTTACAAAGAGCTTTCGGGGCCAGAGCTGGTACTTGGCCTGCAAGAGGACCACCTGGGGTCTGGGGCCGCCCGCCCGCTCCCAGCAGGTTCAAGGTGGTGGGAGGGCAGCCCCGATGGCCTTGCGGAAGCAGCGCCCTATAGCCTGGACGTGGGTTCCCGCGGCGGCAGATACCGGGGCTGCGGAGGCCTGGGTATACTGCCCAGAGCCTGCCCGCCGTCTGCCCGCTGGGCCGCGCGGCGCTGCCCCCGCTATGCTAACACACGGTCAGGGCGCGGAGTGGGCCGGCAGCCTGTGCCCTGCAGCCTACGGGGGCCGCCACTCTCAGCCCCTCTGGGCGGGCGCAGAGAGAGATGCCCATGGGGTCGCGCACCGCTCTCATGCAGCGAGCGCGGTTCCTCCTTGAGCCTTGTCTGCCACTAGCCCGAGCGCTTCCCCCGGCCTGCGGGGCCGGCAGGCATCCGGCTGCCCAGGGTCTCCGCAGCAAGCGGCCAGTGTGCTCCCGTGACAGATTTCAGGTTTGTGAGGGACGGGTTAGCAGTACCCGCAGTTTGAAATCCCATTACAAAACCGGACCAGACGCAGTGCTCGTCTGCTCCCCGTCACGGAATCACTCCAACCAAATCAGCATCTAACAAGCGAGTTTGTCCCCAGCGCGGACGACAGCTCTCGCTTCCTCTTCTGCATGAACCGCTGCACTTCTGCCTCAGGAAGTGCCTTTCGCCCGCACCGCCCTTGGGGGTGACACGATTATTTCCTCCTGGCCAGAGTGCCGCTGGGAGCCGAAGGCACCCTGGTCTCCCGGGCGAACGGGCGTCGGGGCTCAGTCCGCGCCACCGCCCGTCGCCGGGGTCCCCCATCCGCAGCAGCCTCCCACCCTCCCAAAGACGAACCGTTCCGAGATCTCTGCGCTTTGTCAAGACGCCGGAGTATTTGACAGTCACAACTACCTGTAAATATTCTGACCGGTTTGTATACAAGACACTTTTTTAGCCTCAAGCCTGGCAAGCCTCACCCGAGAGGAGCTGTAACACTACCGCAACTTCACCGCGCTCCGCTCTCGAAGCTGAACAGCAATCGCTGAGCCCGGGAGCGGGAGGGACAGTTACCGCTTCCCTCTCCCCGCACCTCGAAATGCGGCAGCCAAACACTTGATTTAAAATGCTAACAGTGAGGCGAGGATTCAAACTGGTGACAGAGAAAAAGAGGTGCCTCTTAACAAATCATCCTTTCGGACACAACAAAACGGTTCACATACGGGCTGATAAGGTGCCACATTTTCAAACATACTTGCGAACGCAGTTTAAGGAAAAAAAAATAATCATGACATCAGAGCTTCTCCCTACAACACTCCGAGATTTCGTAATCGGTCTGCCCAGTTCTTACTTCAACCTCTCCTTTTCCTACCCATCACATCATAAAAAGTAGCAGTATGGAATTACCTGTCTGCTTCTTTGTGCCTCTTTCAAGTAAAGGAGGTAAAAGTCACTTCACCTATTAGCTTGTGTAAGTAATAAAGAGGTGGCAACTTGGAGCTACCACATTTTGAAGACAGCGTCACAAGCTTTAGCATAAATAAGGGTGTTATAGCTCTAGTGATTACTGGATCAATTCATCAGTGTAACAACTTGTGGCGCCTTCGGTTCTTAGCGAGTATTTGTTCCGTCACTGGGAACAGCTCTGTACATCACGCCTCGCTAAGACGGACAGGAACGGCAGCAGCCCCGCGGTTTCTGGGGAGCTTCTGCGTGCGTTTATTGAGGGGAAAGGCAGTTTGTGAGCGCTTCACTCTGTACCAACCTATTTTGAATCAGATCCGATGGGATTTCTCTGGCTGCGGCATCTCCTCCAGCAGCGACGACAAGGTGGAGATGCAGCGGCTCCCGTAAGAGAGTGTCGTGGCGCGGGGCTTCAGCCTTCCCTCGCACAGCAGGGAGGAATTTGCCCAACTCTGCGCAAATTTTACAGCCCTGGGCTTTTTCTAAACCGCTTGCAATAAAGGGACTGCTCAAGAGCCCAGCCGGCAAACTCCAGAGGCTTTGCACAGAACTGCCTCCATCCGCTGAGGGTTCGCGAGTGGGGCGCACGCCTCGGATGGGTGAGCTCCCGGCACCCCGCGCCCCGCCGGTTCTAGCCCCTACTCCGGCTTGCTCCGCTCCCTGTGCCCGAGGGAGCTCCGAGCCAGCTCCTCGCCAGGCTGGCAGCGGTACTTCCGCTCGTAGCGGTGGGAGCCCACAGCCCTGCCAGCATGCTGCACTGGGTAGAACTGGGACACGGAGCTTCATCAGGCACTGGACTGCTGGGGAAAAACCCACCCAGAAGAAGCCGGGCTCCGCTCCCCGTGGGATGGGAGAGGACGGACCTGCTCCTGCCACCCGGGGGGAAAGTGTCAGCAGCATCTGGCTTTGACACTTTCGGCCTCGGCGACCTTCCGCAGCTGACTGCCGGCGGGCGGCGGCGGCGGCAGGTGCTGCGGGGCGAGGCGCGCCCTGAGACCTGAACAGCGGGAGACCCTCTGCCCCCTCACCCTTGGAAGCGCCTCCCGGGCAGGACGAAAGGGCCGGGTGTGGGCCAAGTGCGCAGGCAGCAGCAGAGCCCTTCCCAGCCTAACGGGCACTGCCTGTCCCCCTGCCTTGGCCGTTTGGAAGGCCAACCGGCCACCCGTACCCCGCACGCTGCCGCAGCTTAGGCCACGGGAGAGGGCCCGACCTCTGCGGACCCTGTCAAGTGCCCATGGCGCGGGGCCTTCCCGCTTTCTCGAGGTGCCCTTTCTCTGGTGGGTGCTTCCCGGCTTCCGCTTTCCGTGGCTGTGAAACGCTGTCACCACTAGCGCAGCGGGTCGACTCTCCCTGCAAAAACCGGTCCTTAAAACTGGACGGGAGGATGCAAACAGTATTGCTAATCCCATCCTACCGTTTGTCCTCGGCATTCTCACCCCACTCAGGGTCCTTCTGGCAAGTTACGGTGTCATCTGCACACCTACAAATAGAAGCAATTGTCACAGGTTTTCACCGCAAGGTGGTTTGGTTTTTTTTTCCAATCTTGCATGCTGTGCAGCTGTACCAGCTGGAAAAGGGGATAAGGGGTGCAGTAGGACCACAGAGCCAGTCTACCTTCAAGAAACATGGAGCCTGGCTGTGTCCGCTACACAAACTGCCTGGGCCCACCGTTTCTCGCCCCTGTTTGTGCTCACCCTCCCCACGGCGAAGCTCACCGGACCCGGCTGTGCGTGGCAGTGAGCCTGTCAGGAGCTATGTGCCTGCCCGAGAGCTGGCACCGCAGAGGGCAAGCCCTCCATCCTCACTGAGCCTTGCCAGGCAACCAGGAGCCCCGAGGGGTCAGCGGCCACTGGAGCACACAGTCCCAGGGGTGGGGACGGGGAGAAGACCTCTCCTGCTTACAGGCTTTCCGACACCCGCCGAGGCTGGGAACCGGGCGCCCTGGGAGCCACTCCCTGCCTCTGGACCGACCACAGACACACAAATATCTACAGACTAGTCGCAAGCGGACGAACAAAACCCTATCTCCAACCGCCCCGCAGGCCCGGCTCCCGGGCGTGTGCGGCCGGAGCCCGGCCCTCGGCCGGCCCCGGGGCGGTAGAGAGGGTGCTGTCCACCGCCCTTCCAGGTCTCAGCCCAGTTACCGCCGGGAGAAGCCGAGAGGGTGGTGAGGGGTGTTGCCGACGAGGAAGAGAACCAAACAAATCACTTTCTCAATTTCCACTTCGATTATATGGTCCTGCTTTTATGGGCCTGCCCAGCAGCCTGTGCCCACAGATTTACACTGCTTTCAAAAGCTTTGACAGTAAAATCCCAGTGAACTCTAAGCATCCGCCCGCCCTCACAAAACAAACGGGAGCACAGCGCCAGGCTAGGCTGACCTCCCCTCTGCCACCCCGCAGTCCTCGTGTTTATTACAGCCTTGGATGTCTTTCAGCTTGGGAAAAGAAACAGGAGAGGAAGCCTGAGGTCTATTAATGTATTTTCGATTAAGACAATTAAGTAACCCACACGATGTAGCAGCCCCTCCCTCTTAACAGCTGCCTCATTTCTGCCAAGACAGTTTACTCACTGCGGCTAAAACAAGCTCCCTGATCCCTTCACAAAAATTAGAAACAACAGCTAATAAACAGCAAAATAGGAGGTAGGCTCCGTGGGAAACCAGGCATAGAAAGTAACTGTGCAACTGCCAGGCTGGATTGCTCTTTTATATTCATGCCTGGTAGACAATGTGCAACTCATTTCCCCAAGTTTTTCAGGATTAGGCCTGGATTAGGCTGCAGCTGGCTGTTGGAGTGGACATGTACAGCAGGGTTTGGCCCTCAACTGGCAGTGGAGAGATTTTTCTCTTGGAGATGGCAGTGGGGTTCACTGGTAGCTCACAAGTCAGCTCCCCACTCCCCAGTTCTGTACAATCAAGGATTCTCGAGCAAGACAGTAGAGTTCCTGAGGATATCTGAGCTGTCTGCCCTCCCAGACGCCTCCTTGGAACAAGACTCCCACAATTTTTCATCTCCAGGCATAAGAGTAGCATATACAATAGTATATATATTTGTTTTGAAACCTTTTAGTGATTCACCAATCAAGAAATACTGTGCTAGCGTCCACAAATTAACAAGTTTCCTTTTGAGGTATCTTCCACCAATGCCTTCAAATAGACCCAGTGACTCCCCCTCCCCATAAGTCATAATACACAGTCATAATATATTCACAACTCCCTCTAAAAACTTTTAGTTGATGGCTGAAACAAGCCAAGGTATAGAAATTACAAGGGAGACCTAAAGAACTCTTAACAGAGCTGAGAGAACAGCAAGGCTCTGTCAGTAATGAGCAGCTGAGAGATGGGTGGAAGAGAGCAGTCCTGTTTTTACCTCCCTGATGTGAGCTGCCTAAAATAAAGGTTCAAGGCAAACCAGAGTGAGTCTCTCTAGACAAAAGAGAATCATCCAAGGAAAAAAACATAAACGCACCACCTGCAGCAAAGAAACTCTGTCGTATATAGTTGTCAGCCACCAGACACAAAGCCGCAAAGAACCACATGTCACTATTCCTGGTGCTCATGAACTTCGGTGCTCAAGATTTAAAATGGAGGTGGTTATTTGTGATACCCTAGATGTATTCAGAACCCTGTCTCAATGCTACTGACTTATGTCCTGCATAATTCAATTCCCAACACAATTTTAATTGCAGAAAGAGGTGGTTTTCCTTTTTCATTTCCTGCCTGAAGTACTGCTAATAAAGACAATATTAGGCAGCTTGCTCCCTTTCCATTCAGTAGTTCCTGTTCAGCATGAGTTGAAGTGACCGCAGTGAATAATTTGTCTTTGGGTCAAGGTCACAATCCCATGTCAGCCTGAACACAGCACTGCCTTTGAAGCCAGCAGGAGTCTTGCACAGGAATAGCTCAGGGATCATGCTACTAGTTTGTAATGCAATCTGGAATGCTTTAGAATCAGAAATCATTATAAGATTTGAAGTTACGGTCCTGATGCAACCTTCTTGTAAACGGTAAAAAAAATCATTGGTACCAGGTCACACTGTTCTGTGTTCTCATGTGAGTTCTGCTCTAGAAATAATGCCAGTATTTCCTAGAAGTTCTGGGGTAATGACTGCTTTTATGCAGTTTCTATTGGGCTCACTATTGCTCCTAGAAAAGTTGTTGGAAGATGCATTTGGTTTTCCTTACTGCTTTGCAAAAGGTTTTGTTTTGCCATTTTGGAGGAGTTTTTAATAACAAACAATTAGAAATAGCTTGTCCTCTACAAAGATGCCTTTTCAAAGCATTTAGAATGAGTACAGGCAGGGGAAACAGCCTTTGAAAGAAAAATTACTTTGGACAAGTTTTGAATTTCAAACATAGTCTTTGTTTATATTTGACTGACAAAATGCCTCTCAAATATTCTTTGAAAGGTGATTACATTAGGCAGGGGCTATTTTAGCAATTTCACATCTCATGGCACTATTGTATACAGGGATCTGTCCACCCACTTCCCTCACTACAGTCACAGCTTCTTGAGCCTTTATTCAGCTATCTTTCACCACTTCTAAAGCCATGCAAACTTTTTCATTTCTTGCAAATTAAAGTCAACCTTTTCTGTGCCACGAAGTCTTTTCTAGGACATTCTGGTAGGCTGCAGAATCACTTCTGGCCTGGAAGGGATGTTGTGTTTAGAAGTTTGTTGCAACACTATGCATGGAGCTGGGCAGGAAAAATTTTCCTGGTTTAACAAAGTTGTAGAGTCTTAGGATAACAGACACCAATTCCCATTTCAAATCACAACAGAAGTATGATGAAACATTAAACATTTCAACTTAAGGGGGAGGAGAGAGAGAGTGAACTTACACTGCAAGCCCTTTCCAATTACACATCCTTCCTTCTCCATTCTCTTTTTTGTGTAATTCAGGACAAGAACACAAAGCCCCTCCTGTGAAGGCATTGCACAGCCACGACAAAGTGGCACATTCAGTTATTCCTATCACCAGCTCAGGTGCTGAAAATTTCAATACCCATTCATGTTTTGGAGTGCCAGGAAAGCTCTCACTGTTCTTACTTTCTAGATAGTCTCAACACTACCATATTTTGATGTTCCTGCTGCACTTGTGAATCTCCTGCAATAAAAACTACATTTGTCAATATATTTAAAAGTTTTAAAATATTCTTTTAACATTTTTAATACACATGTATCAAGGCAAATTCTGTCCCAGCTTGGGATCCATTAGTACTAATAAATACCTTGCAGCTTTAGGAATGTTCCTGGGCCCCAGAAAATGATGGACTGTGTCACCAAAGGTAGAGACTGATTCTTGGAATGGTTTTGGCTTAAGTGCCATCTGAAACAGCTCTTGGGCATGATTCAAGAACTACCCCAGGCCAGATTTCAATGCCAAAAAGGTAATTTGCATGAGACTACCTTGTTCTGGTGGGCAAGACAGCAGAACAGTGTCAATGGAGACTATTGTGGGCAAGATAGCCTCAGTGACAGAACCCTTCTGATGCACTAGTACAGACACTGCTTCTGTCAGTCCAGTAGAAGGAAGATGAAGCAGCATGAGCCTAACATCAGCTCAGGCTTTTGAACTCCAAGTTCCTGCAGTATCAATGCACAATACAGTGCAGTGCATATAAACCAGCTGAAGATGAACAAAAATGGCCACTCAGTGCTGCTGTGATGTGCTTCTGTACATTTATACCAGAGCAGGTGAAATCAGAATTTTGTTCTGTGTTGTGCTATCAATATTTGATTCTGTGTGTCATTAAAACATCTGTCCTTTCTCAGGTACAGAACAGTGGCAATCTATATGGTAACATTTTAGTGAAAACAGATCTACAAAAGTAACTACTACAGTAGTTTTATGAACACAGGTAGAACCCCAAGACTTTTCTTTTCCATCAAGCATATTCAAGAAAAAGGCCTCACTGGTCTTCAATCTTCAGTCAGTGCTCTCACCATTCAGATAACCACTGGCAACCACATCATCAGATCTTTTTCATTAACTGATCCATTATAAAATTAGTTCAGATTTTTGATTTATTACTTCTCCTGGATGCCATTCTAAAAATCTCATTCTTTTAAGGCTAAACTCCTAGTCCAACTCAAATTAGTGACAAGACTTCCATTTGTCTTCAATGGCATCAGGATTTCATCCTAAGTATTAAGGCACTTAACACTTAGACTCTCTGATAGCAGAAATCAGTGTAGCTCTGTTAAAATAAAGTGAAAAATAGTGCTTAGGATTTGGTGTTACATGCTTCATGCTCATATAAAGAGGATTTTGTAATGAAACTAGCTTAGTTCAATGCTGTAAGCAGAAGTTAGTTTAAAGAGACATGTTACAAGGCAAAAAGCCATAACTATTGTAACTATTAAGTGGAGTATTCAGACTGCAAAACACACTCAGTATCTGCTTTTGAACCTGGAGCTGTTTAGACAGACCAGAAGACAGGCTTCTGCCTGTGCCTTAGGCTTTGCCTCTTCACGTCTTTAGTGGTGACAGCAAACCAGTGCTTATATAGGCCACAGAAAAATAAAGATAACTGCAGTAGAAAGGGAAACTGCACTGATTCTGACAATAAAGCACAGCAGATCACAGTAAGTTATACATGACTTGCAACATCTGAGCAGTGATGCAGGCAGTATTTCCCAATTGCTCTCCCAGTGGCTCAAAGCAAAGGCTGACATAACAAAGAGGCACATCAGTGTGCCTTTTGGGGGCCTGATTGCAAATGCTGGAGAAACTTTGCTAAGGGTCCTCATCACATCCAATGAACCAAGACTAGTAACTGGCAGCCTAACTTATTTCCCATTCTGTTTTACAGTCCATTGGAAGGATTCCAGAATTTGATGGAAGAGGAGCGGTTTGGAAATAGGAGGCTAAGTACACCAATTCTCACTAAAGAGATTTGCTAAGAACTAGCACAGTACATAAGATGCGTTTTTCCTTCCAATGTTAGAAAAGCAGATGAAACACATTCTGCATACTCAAGCCTGGACCTATTGCACTCACCAGCACAAGCCACTGAAGATAGTAAGCCCACACCAGCTGAAATCTGGCCTTAAGATATCAAGAATGACCCAGACTCTGCAGTAATATGGACGGTTGTATCTGCCACACACAACAAGAACCAGAGTGGTCTGGGAACAGTTTTGCCGGATGTGGGTTAAGGCTTAGTAGGGCTGAAGCTATATAACAAATAATAGAACTTACCCTCTGGGATGCAGTATTACTATTTGACAACTTCCACCTGAACACTTATTTATTAGTGTCTGGTGGAGCTCAAGTCTCACTAGCTTCTGTTTTAAGACATGGTTGAATGGTTAGTGCACAGCCTGGCTACTGAGAGGCTTGGGCTACAGACTTAGTTTTACTCTAGTTCTCTGTAAACAGAGAGATGTCTTGGGTGGGGCACATTGACACAGGAGAACAAGACTGAGTAATCATCTGCCAGACCCATCCTCCTTAAATCACATAAGCACAACTGAGAACCTTGCAAATCACCTCTCATTTTCTACATCAGTAAAAGGAAACAAACCTGACCCACTTGGCAATCTTGAATCTGTAAGGATCTGTTTGCTGACAGTTGTAAAGTCTTAACACTGAATTTGCCAAGGCAGATAGTTGCCCTTTCCCGGAGTAAAGAGGAGCCAAGTGCCTGAAGAACAGTCACATTTCAGTTCTGTGTGAAGGCAGTAGAAAGACAGGGATCCTGCCCTTCTGCTCCCCAGCTTCTCACCCTCCACATGCACTAAACTTCATTTTGTCAAGGAGGAAGTGAAGCAAGGAACTGAATTACTGCCCAAGGCTACCCAGCCAGTCACTGGCAGGTTCCCCAGTCATTCCTGATTCCCTGTGCTGTTCATTCTTCCAGACCAGGATGCTTCCCAATCTGGGAAAACATTTCCAAAACACAAGGCAAAACCCAGACTGAGATTTTCATTTGATTTTGGATGATTTGCAAACTTTCCATATTTAGAATAATTTTGAACTATCTGTTGGGACACAAATATTTGGATTATTATTAAGAGACCGACAAGATGTGTAACATCTAGAAACTCCATAGGAAAAACTGTATGTGTTTATTATCTTTTCTTTTACACATTTAAAATACTTTAAAACTTCATCTGGCTCATCACCTGGTCTGAATCAATAGTCAACTCAACGTGGGAAAGGAGCTTCAGAAACAGGGCTGACCTTACACTTACCAATGGCAAAAGTCCCATTTCTACAGTTGCATTAGGAGTAGTTTTCTGTGCTGTTACACAAGTAAATAAGCTGTGCTAGCCCTTAGCCTTTCAATTATTTTAAGGACCAATTTACTGAAGGTTTATCCACAATACAGTCGTAAATATTTCCTTTTCTACACTGACAATTGTTACTATAGAGAATATTCAAACATTGAATAAGCCCTGAGATGATTCCATTCTCATCTGTTCTGTTTCTGAAGTCTGTGATTTGTGCAGCCCGATTTAAATTAAAACAATTTTGCCAATAAAGTCAACTAGAAATTGGAATAAGCAATACAAAAAGGTTTTGCCCAATATTTCTGGCTTCTGTTGTTCTTTGGGTTGCTCCTTCAGGCCTCCTTAGCTCACACTGAGTAATTTCAGTCTCATAGAAAGCTACTTTTGCTGATACTAAATCAGAGGTGCTAATGAGCTGTCAGTATCACTATATCAACAAAACAGGGCAGTCCCTTCTGCACAGGGGAAATCAGTAGCTAATATCAAAGAGGAAAGGTTTTAAGCAAACTTTGCCAGGCAGGTACATTTACTGCTGTGTTCCTTCCTTTGGTCATAAACTCCCAATACACCAATGATTATCAGTGCAATGAAAATAATCAGATAATTCTGATTAGATACAAGCAACCTGAAGTTGGGGGGAAGGCTTTCACACAGTGAAGAAACTCTAACTTGTTCATTAGTATCTACAGCAAGATGAAGAATGTTCAGCTATGAATAAACTCATCAAGACTGGAAGAACATAGCAGCCAAGCCAGGATCCAAGACTTCCAAAGAGTGACTCTTCAATAGACTCAGAGTTTGATTCCCCTGGGATATTCAGTAGGGTAGTAAACAAAGCCATTTAGCTACTGTTCAGACAGAGCTGCCTCACTGAGGCACCTGCCTTGAAGACATCATCAGTTTTCATCTTTGCCACTGGCCAGGCTACAAGTCTTGGATAAACTCATCAGCATTTGCTGGTTTCCAGCTGATGTTCACCCTGAGTTTAGATGGATGCTGTTGTCTTTGGTGAGTTACTCTCTTGCAGATCCTGCTGCCTTAGGGTTTAGAGACATTCAGTTTAAACAGGTGGCTACAATTAATTATTCAGAATGATTGTTAGGAATTTTGATTTTTTTTTCCCTACTGACAGTGCATTAGCAATAAGCATTGTACAGAAATAAGGCAATTGTGTGCTGTTTGGGGTGTTTGTGATTAAAAAAACATGCTCTAGCTCATTGTAATGCTTCTGAAGCCTGGCATTCTTTGTGAGAAAATTTATTTCTTGTAACTGCTCTAGGTTTATGTCAGTTGTGTATTTTAAGAATAGCATCCACTAAAGCAGTTTCATGTGAAAAATGGAAATCTATTTACTTCAAGAAAGTGAAACTGTGAAGTGCATTTCATTTCTAATCTCATCTCCCTTTCATTCTCAGAAGGTCATTAGCAAATACTTGGTAATGGAAAAAGTTCAGAATGGTCAGCCAAGAAGATTATTACAAAACAATTAGGGACAGTCAGGAGATGAGGATGCTACGAAGTACTGTTCTGACAAGCAATGGTACAAAGAAGTTAGAAGAGCTCCAGGAGCTAAACCACATACAGTACCCACTAGTCAGCAAGTATAACATACTTTATTCTTGAGCTTGTAAACTAGTCTGATTCCATCAAGGAATTTCTTAACAAGAGAAGACAGTGAGCTGCAGTGTGAGGGTCAGGAGCCATCATGTTTCCATACAGCCCCTGCTATACATGGAAACAATAGAAGAGACAAATAGATCTTTGCACTGCCTGCTTTCTCCCTATTTCCCATAGCAGATGAGGTATTTGGGGACAAATACTGTTCTAGACACAACTGTTTCCTCATAGCATTTTCCAGGCAACACTTTTTGTTCCAGTATCATGGCATTTTTTTCAGTTAAAATGTAACCAAATATTAAACCAAATGATTAAAAAAGGCGAACAATAGCTAAAACAAAAAAATACTCCAAAAAATCTAACAAAAACCAACCCAAACCTAAAACCGAACCCAAATCCATGTATTCTCTGATTTCAATATATATATATTAGATTAAATATCTCAAAAATTTCATGCTAGTTCTTTAACTCCCCCCCAAAAATCTCTTAGTCTGACCTGAAGTGCTTCTTTTCCTGGGTGGATTGTTTGCTTCCTGATTCATAAACTTACTCTTTTCAAGAGGCAGCACAGATTAAACAGGGTAGAGCTTAAATGGGGTTCCTGGGCCCATGGGCAGGGTGTATAAGAGGGAGCACCAGATGAGGAGGATCAGAGCCCTGACAATTATTCATCTACCTCTAAACGGTGGAAAGAGTAAAATTTAAACTGAGGTTTCAGTGTTCTGAAAGCAATGTGTACTTTCCCAGTCAACCAGTGCCTTAGACTAGGTGAGATGTGATGAATTCATGCACATATGCATGTTCTGCTTGGGTGGAAAAGCACCATACTTTAGCCCCAGTGTTAATAAATCTAACTGAAGGACTTTCTTTGTTAACACAAGCACTGGAACTTCCCCCCCCCAGTAGATAACAGTTGTAAGTGCTATGGAGGCTGACCAGACCTTGGTCAGCAGTGTGTGATGCCCACTAGAATACTGAAAATCTGAGAAGAAATCCTGTGTCACTAAACTCATGCAAGATTTGCCACTGCTTTCCATGCAGCCAGGATCTTGCCTCAGGCAAAAGCAAAACTGCAGAGGTTACAATATATGCTTTTCCACTCCAGCTCCCAGGAACAAGACTTGAATGGCAGATGCCTTATTATTTATTGATACACAAACTTTCACAAACCTTATAATCTCAAATGATAGCTGAGTGCTTTCCTAGTTGATAAACCATATTTGAAGAGCTTTTTCAAAGAAGACTCAAACCTGAGCAAAATGGGATGTCAAAGTATAAATATTGAGAACTGTTCAGATATACTGGACACATGCAAGCTTCAGCTGGCAAAATTTGTTACAAAGCAAATTTCACCTGGACTTGTACAATGAGTGGGTTTTTCACCTCAAGAGATGTGTTTGTCAGTTTCTTTACATGGAAAAAGGCTAAAAGAAATATCTAAAAGAGCATATTAGGAATCTATTGTGGTGCAGGAGACAGGGCTACATAACACAAGAACTGTGGGATAATTAAAAATAAAATGAAATACATCAATAGAAACAGATTTCATTAACTGGTGAAAACTGCTGTAAAACATTCTACCTTTTGCTCTTCCTTTCTGAGAGATCTTAAAAAGATCTTAAAACTTGCACATTTTGTTGGTTAGTACCTGGCAGCAGTTTTTTCGAAGGGAAGATGAGGCTTTTGTCCTTGGTGAGCACCAGCCAGCCTGGGCCATGGCTTTGTGTCATTCACTGTGGTCACAACAGTCTTGTCCTTCTCTCCCCACTGTCAATTGGGCTGATTTGTGTTCATTTTAGAACAGAAGTTCGATTATTAATCATGATGCTGCCTCTTGCCGCCCCTGCAAGACCACGATGAACCCTAACAGTTAGCTCTTACATTTTGAGGAAAACAAAAGCTAGGTCATACAAATGCTCTGAGAAAATAAGATTCCTTTGCTGCAAACAGGAACTGAGGGAACTGAGCCAACTAGCAATTTTAAAGAGTAGACAAATGTCCTTATCTCATGGCCATACACCCCTTTCAGTTCATAAATGTAAATGCCATTGACAGCAATGTCCTCTGGAGTACCACTACAGCAGTATTAGAAGGTCATTGAAACAGATGACTTTTCCAATCCCTTTTTACAGGGTTTTGTTTTTCTTTTTAACTTGGCATCTGTTCTCCCATGTGTACATACATATAAAGGACGCTAACTCTAACAGTCTCTCTAGGCACATTTTTATGATGGGGATGGGGAAGACCCTTTCTTCGCAGCAAAGGACATCAGGATCTAAAGCACTGAACCTTCTCTTGCTTGGAAATGCCTTGAACTGCTGCAGTTATGTGACACAGCCTGACAGCTGGCTTAGCTGGCTCACCACACTCTTTAGCAGGTGAAAAGGTAATGGCTTAAAAGAGAGAATCGAGTCCACAGTTTGCAAAGCACCTCTGGGTCCTTTCAATATATTGTGTACATCATTTGTACACATGTGTTTGTGAGATGGGGGAGGCAGGTCTGGGAGAGGTATAGAACATGTAGGAATATAATTAAAACTAAAAACTAATAAGAAGAAAGATCTATAGGAAGGTAATATCACCTTGTGGTTTTGCAAGTTATTTTTAAGTACAGTATAAAATCAGTGAGAATCTGATTGTGGCATTCACAATTGTGATACTAATCACTGAGTTACAACACAAATCTGGCCTCAGGTTTATATTGATTGAACATCTATTCAATCAATAAAAAAACATAACCCATTCCATTATTTCATTTAGTCTTAGAGTCAGTTGTCCCATACATTATATCTGAATTGAAGATAAGCACTACAGCTTACCCTGTTCACTTCAATACACAACCACATAGCTCTACTGCTTTTTCACACTATGAGCTGAGCTCACCGGTGCTGTTGTGCTAACCAGCAGGGACAGATGCTGAATGAGAAATCCTTCTGATAGAGCTCATGACAGCATTTTGTTCCTGGTCAATACTTGCAATGAAAAGGGGTGGAAGGAAACAGGGTAACAATGAGGAATATTTGCACAGCAGCAAGGACTCACAGTCTGTGGCTTTTGGGTCTTGGGACCTGGGATTTACCACCTGAGCTACTTTTGGATTGGATGATGAAGCCCTGAGTCTGGACCTAGGGACATGGATAATAATCCCAACAGATATGGAAAAAAGATTTTATCAAATCAGGTGAACAGAATATTCATTTTTAACTTTCACTCGAATTACAGAAGAGCTTGTTCTTTTATAAACTAACGACAAAAAGCAGAGAATGGTTTCACAAAAAATACCTGATCTAAACAAAAAGAAAAATGACACAAAATGAAAAAAAAAATACAAAAGACAGAATAAGGGTTGCTATTCCACTTTCTTTTTTGTGAATGTAACTTACAGTTTATTATCTACATGTCAGGATCTTGTGCACCTTATGAAACTAAATTAGAATTGATAGAATACAGTGAATGAAGAACATAATAGATTCATATTCGTGAGGTGGTGCACACATGCATGCAGGAACCCTCTTAGTGAAGGAGCAGAAGCAAGGGTGGGGAGCTGAGCTGCTGCTGGGCAGGGCTCAGTTTTGTCTGCGTTATGCTTACCAGAATTCCAGGTTTTATTTACAACCTGATTGGTTGAGACACTCCTCTTTAATCCTACACCAGAAATCACAAGCTTGAAGTTCTGACACTCAAAGAAATGACAGGGGCAGCTTTCAACATAAAAATCAGGTTCAATCAGAAGGCAGGCATGTCCTTTTCTACCTGCCAGGAGTTTAGCAAACAGTTTAAGGAGCTATTACTAAAACCAAGTGAAAACTACAAGGTAAATTATGTATTTAGAAATATTACTATGACACCTGCCAGATAGTGCCTATCCAGATTATTAACAAAGATTTTGGTCTCAAAATCTTCACCATTTAAAAACTGTTTCCCCAGCCTGACTTTGATAGACAAACCCATCTGTTTAATTAAAAAAGAGTCTCCAATAATATCATGCAGCACTGTATTTCAGAGGTTAATTCCGCTTTGCCCTCAGAGTATTTTATTTTGTGCACTTTACGTATGTCTTAAATTCCACTGACTGCACTTTCTATTCTGGAAAACACAATGGGGCAAACAACCCAAGATAATCTGGGTTACCTTTCAGAATTAAGACACATGGGGTATCTCCCCATAGAAATAAACTAATAATGGAGAACCACATGTTTTTTTATGGGAGCACTGCCTGTGTAGCAGTGACGGAGCCCTACATTTTACATCCCAGTAACAAGGATGTATTCTGGAGGAAGGTATTTTAGAGACTGCTGTTGACTCTGCCCTGGAATGTCTGTGTGCAGCAAAGCAAATGATTGCCCTGAGGGGATTTTCCCACTGCTCATAAAAAATGTCACAGCCTAGCCTTGTCCCATCTGTACTGTGCTTTCTCAGGGCAACATCAGTGCAATCAATTTGGAGAAGCCTCTGCTGTAAATAGCGATGTTTCAAACGTTACGCAGAGCGGTGGCATTTTTTTCCCCCATTTGAAATGTTAAGAAATGAATATATTAAAAGCAAAGCACAAAGAGGTGCTTTACCTGCAAAAAAAAAAAAAAAAAAAAAGGTAGCAGGGACAGATCTGTGAAACAGCAGATTCAGATCCTGTCTTCGTTTGAAGTGAAAGGTTCAAGGAAACTGAGAATCAACAGGAAAAGAATGCGTGTTCTTGCATATAGCCACATGGCCCACACAGTTTCTACTAGAATTGCAGCCAGTAACTCTGCCTTGCCTGGCCCACCTCGTATCCTTACTGGATGTAGGGAGATCTGAGAAGTACTTCTGGCACAAAAAGTACTTCTAGCAAGGGGGGTTAGGATGTGGGAGGGAGCAGGCGTGTTTGAATTCACCCATATGTGTGCCCCATGCTCCCTCTGTCACAAACCCTACTGGATCTAAAGTGTACGAGCAAAATAAATTTAGCTTTGTGATGTCTCTTCACTTCCAACAAACTCTGGAGCGCAAGTTACGGCTTCCTCTTGGAACAGACCGTAGGATATGGATATAAATATTGCCTGTCTGAAAATGAGAAAAACCCCAAAGCTATACAGACCTTCACAGGATGACACAAGAGGCCAAAACCTCATCAGGCCTGCCTCTGTAAACCAGAACAATTGAAACAGCATATGGGAGCTCTTGCTTTGACAGAACCTTCCAAGTCAATCTATTGACTAAAGTGGTCTACCTACACATAATCTGCAAGGCAGCAGGCTGTGTGGTTCCTTCCACCACACTGAAAAACTCCACAGGCCCATGCAGCTTCCTAGTTTATAACGGCACCTACACAACAAGCCAAACCTGCCCACAGCTGTCTGAGGAACAGTCCAGTAGAGCACAACAGCTATTCTAGTATTTGCAATTAAATATTTTCTACGAGTGCTTGGTGGCTGCCAGCAAGGTTGAAGAAGTGGCAAAAAAAAGGCAATGGCCATAGGTCAAAATACCTGTAATGGAGTTAATGGGGGATTCTTTGTTTTATACCCTTAGACTTGCATCATTTCACACCCTCCTTCCCATGCAAAATAATGCTGTCTTTGAATCTCCCCACAGTCATCCTTTCCAAAATTTCCACTGTGCTTCTCTGAACATTTTCTCATTGTTTTATCCATTTAGATATGAAATAGGTTAAGTGGAACATGAGTGCAAAATGAGTTTGTGCTTCTGAAAAAACAGATAAACCTGTACCTTTTGCCCTGATTCACTCTTTCAACATGCTTGTTAGTAGGCAAATCAGTGCCGATTTGATGCGGGTCCAAGTTTGATTTTGGGTCACATTTGCAGATATAAATCTCCAAGCTAAAACTTTTTGATTCAGCAACCTAAAACCTCAGGGAATAGCGAGACCATTATACACACTCTCTAATTCTCAAGTACCTTTTTGCCTGGTCTGAAATCGCTTTTTATCGCCTACTTTCTGAACAAGAGGATGGTGCTCTCTGTAGAAACAAAAATGGGCAGAACTGGAAACAATGGATGCTGATAAGCACACTATCATTATAGGTATTTATGTGCTGAGTTTCAAATTGATAGTGCCTTCATTTGTAACTTTTGCTCATCTGTTCACTATTATTAAATGAGCTCAGAAACAGGAGGAGATTTGAAAGTGACAGAGGGTAATTACACACCTTAGGAAAAGATATTTTTCATGATGGGTTTTGAACATAACAACCTCTTAAAAAAACCACCAGCAGAAGGAATGTGGGTATTTCAATTCAGCTACATTGCTGCTCTCAGAGAGCAGACTCATTTAAAAATCTACTTTTCACTTTGATTCTAACTAAAGAGACAAACACTGCAAAGGCTGCAAGAAGCTTTTCTTTAAGTACTCAACTCTGCTTAATGTAATTTTTGAAAATCCTGCATTTCAATAGTGAATTTGTGCTGTTAATCAACAATCTTAAGATTTTTAGTTTTGTGGAGTGATTTATCTGTTTCCTTTCATAACATCCACCTGTATATGGATTTGTCCGGAATAGCTGTAAAGTGGCTCTGAGTGTTTTATTTGATCTAGCATCAAAATGATAAATATTTTATAACACTGAAGTTAGCATGGAAAAAGGTATATTGAGAATGAGTAACAGCAACAGTGGGTAAGAAAAGGCATGGGGGAAAACCAGTAAACTGTCCTATCCATGTTACTACCTGAAATTACTAGCTCCAGTTTAAAAAATAAGGTGTCAAAAACCACCCCTTTAGGAAAAATGTAGCATATTGTTATTCCGGTCCTGTACAGTGAGGCCCTTCAGTGGCAACTCACCTTTAGTTCAAAACTTCCATTTCGCATGCTGAGCAAGGTTTTACTCTTCAAAAGGATCCTGTGATTCCATACTGCCACAGAGAGCTAGCATCATCTGGCTATGGTTTTTTCATACAGAGGTTCAAGTCATTTGTCTATTCCTCCATGTACCATGCCTGCAGCCTAGCCAAAACTCACAGGAAAATATATGTCATTTTGCCTGAAAAAGCTACCCAGAGAGCACAAAAGTCCCTGGCCAAGGATAACTTCACTTTATGTTTTTTGCTACACTGATCAAAGGCTTATTGCTGTGTCACAGTGTAGGATGTTTCTGCAAAAGCAACATACTACAGAACTACAGCCTGAAAAATACCAACATTTGCTTCACAACACTAGGAGAAAGAAAGCAGACTCAACAGCTGACTCAACCACCACATAAGCATCCCCAGATGATCGTCATTTTATAATCCTCTGATTACCACAGACATTCCCTTCTCTGCAAACCTCCACTACCTCCATTTCAAGTTGTGCAGCACTGTGTTGTTAAGGCTCTACCATAAGCAACAGTCTTGACATGGTACCAATGACCACAAGAAGATGCTATCTGTTTGCCTGGCAAAGATATTTAGCACCTGTCATTTGGTATACTTTCTCAATTTGTGCAGGGTCTAATGTGCTAATGCCCTGGTTTGAATTCAAAGAATAGTCAGAACAGTGTTTCAGATGATCATTTCTTTTCAGCTACAAAATCTTTCTCCAACTGCTTCTAAAGCAGACATGAAAAACTGAGTATTTCCAAAAGGGAAGGGAGGACTTGTGTTCAGTGTGTATATGGGGACTTGTATGGTCCCATTTCAGAGTGAGGCCAAAAGGACTGTGTTTTCTGGTTACTGCTAATCTACAGCAAATGGAATAGTTCATCTTTTCCTATCTCCTCATCTTCAGAACCCTCTAACCCAGCCTGATGCTGGTGGCAAACTAGCTTAATAAGATGGTGTATATGTATTTCTGGATCAAGATAAAGTAAAATGTTAAAAGCATTTATTGTGTTGAAATTTTCTATGCCAATTTTCTGCTAAGAAGGAGGGATTCAAAAGGTCAGGGCTTTTGCAGTACAGAGTTAGTGGTATATTAGTTACAGTAATTCAGCCTGAAAATTCCAGGAGAAACAAACACAGTGGAATGCCATGAATTACAGGAGGAGACCACAGCTTTAATCAGCTCTTGGGAAAAGAGAAACATGCATTTGGTTATTGACAGTTGATAAACTGAATTATGAGGTTTGAAGAAACTGGGACAAAGAAGGAGTTCTAGGATTTTTTTCTTTAAGTAAATAAACTTTTGTTTTCTTAATTTTTTTCTTCCCCCTACCCCCCATTACAGAGACTTTTTTTCCCCTCCTATTTATTATACTGATATACTTTCAAAACTCTTACCAGTGCTCCTGGCATTCAGGTTTTTTCAGACCCTCACTGGATTGTAAAGGCTGGGAAGAGTATACCTCTAAGTTATGTCTTGAAGTAAAATCAAGGAAGCAGAGGAGATTTTGAGGGGGGTGTGATTGATGCTGTACCAGTGAAGCTGTGAAAGTGTACCAGTTACACAAAGGTCTTTTTAATCCAATCTTGAAAGTTTTTAGTGAAGCCTGTATAAGACAACACAGTCAAGGCATCTAAATCAGCTTATCATGTCTGTTTTCAGGAGCCACCAATTTCCACAATTCCATCTTTGGGGAACACGCAAGTGAATTCTCCTCCTTGTACAAAATTCTGGTCCAGAATTTAAGTCTTTATAAAAAACGAAGATTCGCCATGACTGTGTGAGCACATTCCTCCTCTTTCTCACACCATCATTATCATTGCCATATTAAGCAAATGCAAAGTAATCACTGAAAACACAAGTAATGCATTAATTAATGTAGTATCGGAGTTTGTGTAGAGTCTGAAACACAAGCTTGGAGGGGAATAAAGTGCCCCATTCATTCCCAAAGTTTGAGTACAACACTAAAGCTAGCATGTTGATGTTAATGTTAAATGGCTACTGATTATATCAGAGAACTTTATAATGCTGAACACCCTTCTATGACTATCTAGGCTGAAATATGAGAGGTTTGAAGAGAATAAGAAAAAAAAATCGAAAACCCCCCTTATATATAAGTATAAAAAAAAAGAAAAAGAAAAATCTCATTATTTTCAAGCCAATCTAGTGGGTTTTTTTTTTTAAAAAAAAATCATTTATCTATTTTTTTTTTTTTTTCAGTTTGGCTATTATTTCCAAATGTTTCATCAACATTTTCTGCCTTGGCCAGAAGCATCATAAACTGACACACAATACCAGAAGACAAGTGTGTGAATGCCAGAAAATGAAACAAATAAGAAACTATGGCCAAATTCAGAAACAGCACAAAGACATGAAATGAGGAAAGCAAATCAGTTTGACCATCTTTTGTTGGTATTATCTTATAGTAATTAATACCATAGGACAGGAATTTTTGTTCTGAATAAGATTTCTGTACTGGACATCGCCTTGCAAAATACCAGTGTATGACAGCTGTCAGGTTTTCTCCTCTTAAAGTAATGCAGCCACATTTCTTATCAAGTAATTGCCCTCACAAGCAGGTACCAGAATAACATGGGACAAAGAGTTTTGCCATGTTCTTTTGTAAGACATTTGAGTCAGAGGTTAAAGAAATCACTGCTCCAGAGGCTCTTAAACATGTCGTTGTCATAATATAAAAACTGACTTACTAACTTAGATTATTTGGAGAGTTAAGTGCTTGTGTTATTGCAAATTAAACTAATTAGTATCATTTCCTGACAGCTGCAGTGAGCGATAGCAATTCCAGGATTTTTTCTTCAGCCGCTCATGTGGGATGAAAAGAAGAGTGGAGACAGCTTTGTGATTTAATGGAATGGGATCAGTTTATCATCGTAAGGGCACATCGTTCCATTCTTAGCACAGCTCTGCTGCTTCGTCTGCTCCCTCCCAGTTCATCAGCTATTATTGCACTATTAACTTATTACATGGAAGCCAGGGTAGACAGATGGAAGTTACTGGGAACTTTGCAAATAGCCAGACAAAAAAACTGGAATTTGCTTGCAATACTTCCCTCTTTTGGAACTGTTGTAGATTATATTCACCATCCTTTTAACCAAAATTGTAGCTGCCAGTAGAAGATACAAGAACTCATTTCAATACTACAACTGGTTTAATTGTTATAAAGGCAGATTCACAAACTAGCACTGATTGGAGTCTCCAGCTTAGATGAATAATTGCATGAAAGAGAAAGTTACAGTATGTAATTGGCAGGCATTTAGCAAATCACTCGCATTTATCATGTGTGGAAAATGTGTACCAATCGTGGTGGTAAAAGCATTGTGCTTACTTCTACCCAGAATTTCCATAAGATTACGTGAGGAACAATAGCAGACAGTCCCAACAAACTCTTATAAAATGTCATACTGAAAACTAAAGGTAATCTGATCAGTAAGGAAAAGTCTAAGATTTCTTTAGATGAGCCAGAATGAAATAAAACTCTTGTCCATCTCCCACTTCACAGAAGCCCACACAAATGGATGAAATTACTCTGAATTCAATTATTCTGGAATTCTAACTTTCTAGAGACCATTGGGTCGTGCTTGAACTTTTTCATTAGATCGCTTTGGTCAGATTTATGCTCTACTTATATTACTAAACTGGCTCCAAAGGTTTGCTCTATCTTAGAGTCATTGGAATAGACTGTAGCTTTGCGGTTCACAGATTGGATTAATGTTTTCAGCTACTAATTAATTGCTGATCACCAGCATGGAAACTGAATTATCTATAATCATATTAAAATATGGGGTTTTGTTCCTCTCCTCCATGAATCATTTAGCTTAGAAAGTCCTGATGGATAGAAACGCATATTCTGGAGACAATACAATACTTTAGTAAAAAACTAAAAGGGTTGGAGAAATTAATCCTCTTCCTCATTGCTGAGCAAAAATTAATGCATAATTCCATCTATCTAATGTCTCAATATGGTCCCTGTTAGCACAGGGTCTGAGAACCTTCCACTTTTTACACATTTATTTTCAGAACACTCCACAAAACAGGGAATTTCTATGTTTTTTTAATGATCATTTGTCAAAAGAAGAAGTAAAGAACAAAAGACTGCTAATTCCTCAAGGCAGCACTGGAAATGTGTGATGAAATAGGGAATTAAAACTGCTTCCTCTATGTGCCAGATTTGTATCTGTAACCACATAATTTTTCATATCTATCATCAAGATGGCAATAACAAAGTCCATCAAGGGAGAACTAGCTGTGGATCCACTTTCCATTCCCTGGTTTCTGATTTCAGGGACCTTACACATTCTGAACCAGCAAGTATCCTACATGGCTGTGAAGAAATCACCTCTTTCACAGCATCCTAACACTTGCAGTCATTATTTTTCTATTAGAATGGATTTCCATCGCCCATTTTTTTCTTTTACCTGGTTAAAGGTCTGCATTAAAGCTGAGCCAACCTAGCTGCTCTCCATTGCTGAATAGGAAAGATGCTGCTCCTCCTACACCCACCTCTCTGAGCCTCCTCTCTGCCACTGCTCCTGACCACACAGCCCTCTCTCCTTCTTGGCCCTTTGATGAGGTAATTCACCTTCTTGACTTGGCAAAAAACTATTTGCCTTTTTTCCTCCTTCACAAAATGCATTCCCAAGCACTCTGTCACACAATTCAACCCTTCACTTGAGACAGTATGTTCATTTGCCGTGAAATTTGATGGCTTGCAGTCTCCAAGAAGTTGAACAGTTGGTGAATACCTTTGAGCTTCTCTGCGGACTGTGTTTCAAGTCCTGCTCTGTGGACCTCTGAAATGGTCCCACTGCAATTTGGAGAGCAGATTTAGCAATACTGGCCAGCACACAAACCACAAAGGAAGCAAAATTACTTACAACTCTGCCCAGCAGAGACTGTCAGGGGAGACAGACAATTCTTTCCTGATTCAATTTTTTTTTTCTCTCTGGGAATTCTCCCCACAGCATGCAAAATGGATCACATCTTTTAGAAACACCTTGCATGGCTCTGAGTGTACTTTCAGATTGGCAGTCTTAGGTTTATCACAGACCATTTGGAAATGGATCATGTTGGGTCCAGAAAATGTGAACATGCTGGAACAGCTCTTGGTTTGACAAATGCTTGTGTGAAATAAAATGTAAAAAACACACTCAGAAGCCAAACTCCCATTACTGTTGTCTAACTGCCCAGATCTCAACAAAAACTTAAGGCAGCAGAGGGGAAGGAAAAAGCTAATCTTTTCACATTTATACTTTGGCCCCTGCCCTGGTTCCAGATATAACTTCCGGAATGGTGCAGCCATTTTTTTCTATACTGCCAGCATCAAACTTACCTGCTTTCCCTAATTTTAGTATTAGAATAAATGTCATTTCTTTCCCCAATATATTACACCTACATTTACCACACAACAATGTTATGAGCTACTTCACACTGTTCTTTCCCTTTCTTCATTATGTACACAACACAAAGGTTTGTGGATTTCAGTTTCCATGCCCTACTTCTCCCCATTTTTCCACTTCTACTGCCAGCCAGGCTTGTGGGGATGCACAACTGGAAGGAATGATGCAGGCTCTGTGGTAACTCCTGCAATAGCTCTGGCACAACCCTGATGTTTCTCTGCAAGTCCAAATATAAGTGAATTTCTAGAACCTGATGCCAGTTATTTCTAAGGATCCATCTCATTTTAGGTTCCTTTGACTATTCAGAAGGCAACTCCTCAGTCTCTGATACACCTGAGTAATTCAAGTAACTGTCTGCATCCAAAGTACACATGAAGTACTTAGAATCATAGAATCATAGAGTAGTTAGGATGGAAAAGGACCTCAAGATCATCTAGTTCCAACCCCCCTGCCATGGGCAGGGGCACCTCACTCTAGACCATGTCACCCAAGGCTCTGTCCAACCTGGCCTTGAACACTGCCAGGGATGGAGCATTCACAACCTCCCTGGGCAACCCATTCCAGTGCCTCACCACCCTAACAGTAAAGAATTTCTTCCTTATATCCAGTCTAAACCTCTGCTGTTTAAGTTTCAACCCATTACCCCTTGTCCTATCACTACAGTCCCTAATGAAGAGTCCCTCTCCAGCATCCCTGTAGGCCCCCTTCAGATACTGGAAGGCTGCTATGAGGTCTCCATGCAGACTTCTCTTCTCCAGGCTGAACAGCCCCAACTTGCTCAGCCTGTCTTCATATGAAAGGTGCTCCAGTCCCCTGATCATCCTCATGGCCCTCCTCTGGACTTGTTCCAACAGTTCCATGTCCTTTCTATGTTGAGGACACCAGAACTGCACACAATACTCCAAGTGAAGTCTCACGAGAGCAGAGTAGAGGAGCAGGATCACCTCCTTCGACCTGCTGGTCACGCTCCTTTTGATGCAGCCCAGGATACGGTTGGCTTTCAGGGCTGCGAGCGCACACTGAAGCTGGCTCATGTTCATTTTCTCATCAACCAACACCCCCAAGTCCTTCTCCGCAGGAATACCATGAATTTCCTTTTTGCCCAACCTGTAGCTGTGTCTGGGATTGCTCCGACCCAGGTGTAGGACCTTGCACTTGGCATGGTTAAACTTCATGAGGTTGGCATCAGCCCACCTCACAAGTGTGTCAAGGTCCCTCTGAATGGCATTCCTTCCCTCCAGCATATCAACCGAACCACACAGCTTGGTGTCATCGGCAACTTGCTGAGGGCACACTCAATCCCACTGTCCATGTCACTGACAAAGATATTAAACAAGACCAGTCCCAACACCGATCCCTGAGGGACACCACTCGTTACTGATCTCCAGCCGGACATTGAGCTATTGACCACAACTCTTTGAGTGCGGCCATCCAGCCAGTTCTTTATCCACCTATCAAATTGATGGCACACCAATTTAGAGACAAGGATGTCATGTGGGACAGTGTCAAACGCTTTGCACAAGTCCAGATAGATGACGTCAGCTGCTCCACCCCTGTCCATCACTTTTGTAGCCCCCTCATAGAAGGCCACCAAATTGGTCAGGCAGGATTTCCCCCTAGTGAAGCCATGCTGGCTGTCACCAAGCACCTGGTTGTTTTTCATGTGCCCTAGCATGCCTTCCAGGAGAATCTGCTCCCAGATTTTGCCAGGTACAGAGGTGAGACTGACTGCTCTGTAATTCCCCAGGTCATCCATTTTCCCCTTCTTGAAAATGGGGGTTACATTTCCCTTTCTCCAGTCGTCAGGAACTTCACCTGTCTGCCATGATTTTTCAAATATGATGGCCAGTGGCTTAGCAACTTCATTCGCCAGCTCCTTCAGGATCCACAGATGGATTTCATCAGGTCCCATGGGTGTACATTCAGGTTCTTAAGATGGTCTCGAACCAGATCCTCTCCTACAGTGGGCCCAAGATCTAGGTTTTCACAGTCCCTGCGTCCACCTTCCAAGACTCGGGTGGTGCGGTCAGAGCCTTTGCCAGTGAAGACCGAGGCAAAGAAGCCATTCAGAACCTCAGCCTTCTCCAAGTCCTGTGTAGCCAGTTCTCCTGAAAGCTTCCAGAGGGGGCCTACATTGTCCTTAGTCTGTTTCTTAGCCGCTACATACCTATAAAATCCCTTCCTGTTATCTTTAACATCCCTTGACAAGTTTAGCTCCAATTGGGCCTTAGCTTTCCTAACTTGGTCCCTAACTACCCTGACAACATCCCTGTATTCATCCCAGGCCACCTGTCCTTGCTTCCACCTTTTATAAGCCTCTTTTTTCCTGTGAATTGTTCTCAGCAGCTCCTTATCCATCCAAGGAGGTCTCGTATCAGACTAACATACTAAATCAGAGTCTTTTTTCTGAAGTCAGATTTCATGGCTTCATCAGCTAGGCCACTCAAGTGTGGAGGAAAACCTCACTGTGCTCGTTCATTTTCTTAGCCATTCATTAGGGGGTATGATTTAAAACAAAAAACCCCAACAAAATAAAAAGGTCTCACAGAGAAATTCCTCTTGAAAGACAAGAAGTCTTGTGCTGTTACAACAGATCGTAATACATAGATGGCTCCACTAAGAATTGTCTTGGGCAACAGAAACCTTTGTGTGGTCTTCATGATGGGACTGATTAAAAATACCAGTTATTTTCATCTGAGGAGCTTAATTAGGATTAAAGAAAACAACAAACAGTAACAGGAAATTTTTCTAAGATAGTACATTTCTCTCTGTGTAAACTGCTCTAGGACAGCTTGAGAAATGCCTGTTTTCTTTTCTTCATGAGTTAAGGGACTGGTTCAATTAAGGCAAAAGCAGTTTAGATAAAACTTACACTTACCATGGAGGCCTTCATTTAGAGAACATCCTTAAAATGTTTCTTAATTCAGCTCTGATGCTATTTCACAATCTATATTCCTTTGTAAAAGGCATTTGGTCAAGGGCACATGCAAGGTAAAGGCAAATAAACAGGCTGTAGTTACTGCTACTAGGGCCAGTATGTACACTTTTCAGTTACACCAAATGGGAGAGGTTATGCACTTTAAAATTTACATTCATTTAACTGAGTGGGCAGCTATTAGAAATAATCAGCATGTTCTAGACATAATTTATTTTTAAGTGAATATTCAAGGTCTTTAGGAAACTCCTTCTTAAGAAAAATAGTACATCTCAAAAAGAGATAATATAAAACATACAGTGTTTGGGTGGATTGTCATCTAACAAAGCTCTTTCACTGTGAAGTCCTTGCTCAGTTTGTCAGCCAGAACAAAACATATCACCCAAGCAACAAGAAACAATACTCAGCCTTGGACAAACCAGAGATTTAATATTAGATATGGGTAAAACTCTTTAAGCTTGTGATTTTGGGAAATTCTTAAGACTCACTTTGCAGGGCTGACCCAGCTGAATAGGAGTGTGATTTTTTTTTCCTGTGTTTTAAAAGCGATGCACTGAAGGGTTTTTTCCCCGTCTTATGAAGTGTATTTAAATACCTACATGAAAACTTTCCTCTGCTAGAGACACCATGAAAGCAGAAATGAGAGTACCTTATATCCTCTAGGACAATATCCATTAAGGCCTACCCTTCATGCTTGCTACTTTTCCCAGACCAGTTTTGCTGTTCTCGCTCTTCTCTGCTGCTTTATCTTCACAGTGTTACCTTGTCACTATGCCCTCCCTCCTAAATTCGCTACTTCAGTGTCCTTAAGGTACCATTTTTCATTTTTCCCCAAAACTGTACCTTAAAAAGTAAATCCAAAGGTATGCAAGAACAAAGCAGTTTTAGAATCAGCCATGTGAAAGCAAGTCTGGATTTTAACTGAAGGAGTTCACTTTCATCATCACCAGCAATGTGGTTCTACTTTAACTTTCCTATCATCAAAATGTATTCAAGGTGAAGCGACACATCCCTGCAGAAATCACCAAAGCACTGTCAGCAACAGGGACTTTGCTCCACAAGCCTTCTTATCATCGAAACAGTGACAGCAGCTGTGAAATCTGAGCAAGACCCTCCTGCTGTAGGCAAAGCCTACACAACTCTGGCATTTTGCTGTCTCCTGGCAGGTACTCAGAACTCTGTGTGTGTGTCCAATTTGTTCTAGTGATCTACTAACTTGCGAGAAGTTTGTTACTGGGGCAAATCAACCAGTTTTTTAATGTGAGTAGTAAACACACCTCAGTGTTTCCCAACAGCACATAGGACGTTAACATCAAAATCAACGGAGTAATTTGCTGGGAGAAACTTGATAAAATACTTTTAAAATGTATCTTGGAAACAGAAGCAATTCGATTTTAATTTCAATTCAACTTTTAAAAACATATTTTTATTAACTATAGGTTCACATAGGTTATATAATTCTAGATGTCTTGAATTAGTATGAGCTTTAGAAAACAAGTAATATTTCAACATGCTACATTACGTAAAAGCACTCAGTGACTAGTGATTTTGAGTATCAGATCTGATATAGCTGAAAGGAGACTGATTTTAGTAAGTTCTAGCATTCATCATCAGAGAGGAAGCCTTGCTTAAGACATCTCAACAGTCTTTTGCAATCTGATTTCCAAAAGTTCTTGACGACCAGTGATTTGATATCCCAGATGGAGACAGGCACTAAAACCATACAATGATTATCTTGAGATCACCAGTTCCCAAGGATATTTAGGCAGAACAATCTTTTATAGGCTTTTTGAATGGCATAATCTCAAGACTAGTCTCAAAATGATTGAAGCAGCAAGATCTGGTGAGCACAATGTTTCTTTATAGACTGGAAAAAATAAACAGAATTGGGTTTCCTTACCAGAAGCACATTGCCATTTCTGTATTATAAGATAAATTAAACTAAAAAAGTCAGCCATTGACTTCTCAGGTTACAATGGTTACCACAATGGCAAAACAAATTTCACACTGCTGATCTATTGCAGGGGTTATGGCCAGTCCTGTCTGGAACAATAGCCACAGCAGAACCCACACAGTGTAGCAGGGATGTGCTTCTCAAAAAAAAGTACTTCTTGCAGAACTTGTCATGGCTCCCTGGTAGACATGCCTGAGACATACAGTTCCCTCGTGACAAATACTGTCTATTACTCAATTAACACATCTTTAAACTGAGAAGACAGGCTCTTGGCACAAGGCATTTGCATTGTGTAAAGAGATAAAATAGTTGCTTGCCTTGTTACAGAAAAATACTCAAGGATAGAAGTGTGTGCCCCTTCCAGCTGACAGCTTCTCTACACCAGGGTGCGACTCAAGCATCTACAGCACCGAACGCTTCACACCAATATTGCACAAGATTTGCAGTGGCCTCACACAGCTATGTACAAGTTTGCACTGTTACATTAGTGCTCGCCAAGAGCCATAGAGCTACATGCTTTACCAGGTGTAGTAAATGCCATTTCCTCTTCCCCAGCTTTCCTAACAGCAGCCAACATTGCACCTTCAGAGACTTATACAGGATTTTGCCACAGACCCTTCCTCTGACCTGAGTGATAAGCATGTGTCAAAAGCTCATCTAACATGGCTAGCTGGTACTTCTTGCTTTTACTTTCAGAGCTCCACATTATCACAACAGCTTAAAGCAGCACTGCAAGCACACAACAAAAATGCATGTCAACATTCAAGAAAGGAATAAAGGAAAAAAAGAAAGTTGCAGTAGTGGATCTGCTGCCTGTTAGTCATTCTAGGCAGTTAATTTAGAAACAATAAGAAAACACTTGACCAGGCAATTACAGTGTGGTTGTCTGATCCTCAGTGAGCGTCTCAGTGCCAAAGATTCCCTTACTGTCTGACACAGCCTTCAGAATCCATTCTAGGAGAGTCTATTTCTGTTATGTGCCACACAAGTCTTCCTTTCTGAAAGATCATCATGTAACATCCTTGGTTACAGTCAAGAATAGGTCTTTCTCATTCATTTCTTATTCCTTACATCTTCCTTTATAAGCACTGGGGGAAACCAGGATCTGCAAGTTACTGCTTTGATGGTGAACACTATGAAGTAGGCAAGCCTCAGCACAAACATAGTCTGTGGCCTCCATGAAATGCCATCAGGGGCTCCCCTTTCTAACTTCTTTTCCATCAGGAGTGCTAACAGCCAACGGCCTTCCTGACTAGGCTGAGATGCGGTCTCGAACTCTTTTCCCTGCTGTGAAACCAAACATTTTAAGAGTCTGAGACAACTGCCGTGGAACTACATACGAATATGCTCTTCGATCTGTCACACCTTCTCTCATGCTTGTTTGCAGATTTTCAGTTGGTTCCTATTTCAGCTTAACTTCCTAAAGCTTCTAAATAATTTTGCTGCAAGCTAACTTGCATCTTTTTAATATAAATGAACAAGTACAAAAATCTCCACTCTCTTAATCTCTAGATTCAAAATATTTGATTTGTGCTTAGAACACGAAAGGGCACTTACACTGGAGACCTTGGTTCCTTGTTGTGCTAAGTACGCTCCCTCTAACCCAGTGTATTGGAAAAGTGAACCTGCATTTATCTGTTGCATTACGACTAAAGACGACAAATATAAAGCCTCTGGACTTGACATCTGCTTTTGCTTAAGTAGTAGGCATGAGGTTTTTGAAGGCAGGAGATCATCACTGTCGGCATTATCAGTGAATACATGTGTATTCCTAAATATGTTAGACACTTATTTGGGCACATAAACCCAGAAGGGCAAATAAATCTTCTGTACTCTGCCACAGGAACACTTTTGCTTTGTTAATCCATGTGTCTCTTTAACTAGCCACTATCAAGCCAAACAGAAACGTTTCTGTCGTGAATTCACAATAAAGTGTTTTGTTCAAAAACTCTAAAAAAAATTATATATTTTATTTACAAAATTTGGGTTTGCATATGTGCTATTCCTATACACACTACTTTTTGAAATGAGAATCCTTCCACACAGAAGCTATGTTTCTATGTTATAGTTGATAAAAAAATCCAGAGAATAAAAAAAACCTGATGTTCCAACAAACTCGATCAAGAAGAATTTTAAATTCTATTCTAATTCTAAAAAACATCCCTAACCAATCTTCAGTCTGGAGAAAAGACAACCTGCCACCAATATTTTTCTTCTAAGGATATACAAGCTTAAATACTGGAGTTAAAAGAATCAGGAAATAACAGATTTCTTCTAGATTTCTGTGACTGATTTCTCTACCTGCTAGCTACTGAATTTCCCTATTTGTAGAGGATTAAGGTTCATTTAAGGTTTTCAGATCAGGTGGCTACTTAGTTTCCTGCCTTTGAGTGCTCTGATACATGCCATTTTACTTTAAAAGAGAATGACAGAAAGCAGTGAGAAAAGCAGGTGTGTATGAATATCTGGGTTGTGATCTTTATCGTCCATTCACTTGGCTTTCATATTAGTAATGTTCTGTTTATAGGACCTCCATTTGCTATTTTAATAATTTAAATAAGAGTAAATGCTCTTGAGTATAAATAAGAGTAAATTCTCTCTGAAAAGAGAAAGGGGCTAGAAAGATACTGGTAGGGGTATTTTCTCATCCTATTCCTACTGCTGCTCAGGCAATATTCATTAAGTAGCTGTTCTCATAGTGCCACCAGACAGCAGCAGAAGAAGCGGTTGGTAGATAATACAGAAGAAATCAAATTTATCCTGAAAGTGTTAGCTGTAAGGTAGGATGTGTCTTCACACTACATACCTCACCAATGTTCAAACAGCCAACTTAGAAAAATGCCAGGTTATTTTTAGAACAATAACAACAATAATAACGATTCACAACATGCAATTGTGCAAACTGAATAAAACTATGTTAGTTCTGGATTAGTGAGACTTGACTCCTGTTAAGATTGCTCTCTGCTGTGGAAGAAAGCACTTCTTTTTGCCATACCACTTCATCATGGCACTATGCTGTAGGCAGATACAGCCTAGGTCAGTGAGGATGGGTTTCTGGTGCTGCAGTACATTGCAGTTTAGTAGTGCAGCAGCATGACGCATTCATTGTAAGGCAGATTAATGTGATTTGCCACTGTGTGATTCACAGATATGATTGCATCTCGTTTCAGAACTAAGTGGAACCATCTGCCCCTTTGTATTCATCCAAAAGCCAAACATCGACTCTCAAATCACAGCTGCCTTTACTACCTAAAACATGAAAGGAAGCCAGCTTGTGTCTCAGCAGTAACTTTGCTCTTTGTGCACCAAATTCAGTAACCTGCCTGTTCTGGTGTGCACAGCAATTCCCTTCTTCTCCCACAGACAAGATGAGCACTAATGGGATTTGTTTCAATACAAGAGTCTATTCTCCCCCTTTCCCTGTTGGGCAATTGCACATTTTCAGTCTCTGCCCCCAGCCAGTTCTGTAACAATACAGATTTCTAGAAGGTGTAAGAAATCCCCTGGCAACAAGAAAAGCCTGGAATTGGTATGTAACTTTTTCCTTTAATTTTAAACTTAAATAATAGGACAGTTGTATTTCCCAGGTACTGTTATTAGCTGTGTAATAACAAAAGAAGACTGTAAGGCTCAGTTGAAATGAGGTTCCTGCCTACTGAATACCTTGTATCCCCGAAGGAAGAGGCAATCCCTGCTGTCAAACCTCAAAATTAAAAAATTTAAGATAAATAAAAAGAGCCTTATCACTGGGCAGTTTGAGATGGGAACAGAGATTGAAGAATTCGTCTAGGTCACCTAGGAATTCCATAGCAGAACAGAAAGAACACAGATCTTCTGAGTCCTAGCCTGCAACCTAATTACAAACCTTTTCTTCTGATTAGGTGACCTGAAGCAGCTAAGCCAGCATGACTTGTTACCTTCATTCAGACTAACTAAAGTGCTTATTTAAGACCATATATTTTCTGATGGCTGAATTACCATTTCTGGGGACTTCTCTGTCATGTAATTTTGTAGAGTTTTAATCAGTTTAATGCCAGCAGTGATGGGATTTACCCCTCCCCAGAACAGCACAGGACACAGTCCCAGGAATCCATGGACTGTAACTGATGTTTGTAAGGCTGCACACAGGATCCTCCATTTGTCGGGCCAGAGCCCTGAAGGGGCTATGGCTTCCCTGGACTGACAGCTGAGTGCTGCCATGGGGAACAAATGCTGCATATAGATTAAGCCTATTTCCTCATGCAAGTCTCTCACCAAGAGAAGGATGGTTAGGAGGTGGGAAGGAGGGGAGTTGCTGCAGAAGGTAAAAAGGGAAGCACAATCCTGCTAATGACAGATCTGAAGATAGCATTGTTGAAACAATGAAAACAGGATACAACCAACACTACTAATTTTTCTTGCCCAGAACATGTTTCCCTGGGAATACATGCGTCACCTGGAATAACTGTCAGGTCTGCACTGCTCTTACAGGTAGTGCTGGAACATATACAGTAGTAGTTATGATTATAGATAAATTCTTAACAGCTTACAATGAATCAGAAGCACTCATTCTGAAACCAAACAAAGCAGGCCAAAATTTCCAAGACCAGATTTTCCTGTGCCACTGCCAGACTAGCTTCAAGTCTTCCTGGTGACATGTCAGTCATTATGAATCCTCATGGTTTAGCATACTGAAGAAGAGCTGCATGCTGCTCATCAAAATCCTACAGGCTAATCAAGGAATTGGCATGTACTTGAGTTAGTCCCAGCTTCCACCTCCCAAAGGACAGCTGTGCAGAAATGAGAATGCGTGATTCAGACATGCAGTGCACATACAACAACAAGCAATGTGGTATCTACATTTCAAAGCAGTACATGGTCATTTGTGAACCTTGTATGTTTGAGACCTCCATCCCAACAGCCTGAGTGCTACAATTTTCATTACTTTTTGTTCATCATCATGAAGCAACAACCTCTAGTGTTTCAGCCCAAGAAATAGTGCAGTTTCCTCTCCACATCAAAGAGTCTTCTAATATTAGTGCCTTGCAAAACAGGACATCAACTGCTATCCCAGAACTACTTAAAAAGAAAATCAAAAACAAAAGCCAAAGCCTCCTCATCATTATACAACTGCAAACATTTTGGTCCCGCACGTCAAACAAGCTTAGTTTTGACACAGACTTCTAAAGTTTCCGCTGACTTGGCAATCAACACCCCTGTCTCACAAGCTTCTTAATATCCTAAAATTCCACAGCTGAGCAGCAAGAAATGATTTGGTGAGGGACGACGGATTAATGTGTCTCACATATCTGTTTAAGGGAATGACAGGAATGAAATAATTTAAAGCTAAAGGTCCTTTCATGTCTTTCTTCTGAAAGACTCTGTATCAAATGCTATGAATTCATGTTAGTCTGCCACCAGTGAGGCTTTTGCAATATGGCAGTGGCAGCAAATAACATATAATAACTTGTGGTGAACTGTCATGAACATTTAATTTGATACTGAACACATTTCCAGCAAGGAATAGACATAGGTGTTCTCTAGGTGTTACAGTACTTTTGTATCACTGAATTGATATCACAAGTGTCTTGTGCCTTCCAGCAGGAGGCTGCAGTATCTGCAACAACTGGATTTTTTTTTATCATGGTTTTTGGCACTTTCCAGAGGCATCATATTCGGCTAATAGCTCTAGCACACAAGTTTACAAACCCAGAGACAGACTGGATGCTAGGAGAACATTGCCATTCCTCCCAGGGAGTGACTGGAGGTCTGTCAGACCAGCTAGGGGCAACATATAAAACTTTCCAGGAACCCACAGAAGTTTTTATTTTGCTGTGGCCTTTTAACTGTCTGGCAGAGATTGGAAACTCCTGCTTGCATCAGTCCTAAAGAGGGCTGGCCCATGCTAGTGCCCTGCAAAGAATGCTCTGAGATCCCGAGAAGACCACAGCTTCACATGCAGGCCATGTGCCCTGGCGGCAGTGGTATCCACCCCATGCAGACGTTTTAATTTGCCACTCTGAAAGCAGATGTGTCAGTACTAGCAAACTTGGGAGGTGACCACACTTATGTCCCTGAGGGACGAGCGCAGAAGGAATTCCATTAGCAAACTCAGTCCGCTGCTATTGCAGCAGAGAAAACAGCAGAGATCCTTCCAGACCTCTTTACAGTGGCTGTAATCATCACCCTTTAGGTGACTACACAGCCACACAGTAGTCTCTCCTGCTCATCTTTGCAATGTGATAAAAAAAAGCAAGGATTGTGTCTTAGCACAGTAAGGAAGCCACAAATGAAGGCTCTACATCAGAGCATTTGAGAGTTATATTTATTACATATCATATAAGATAAATAATCCTCTTCTGTAATGTTGGTTCCTATCTACGATAACATAGATGTCGTACTTAGCCAAGAACAGTTCTACAGCACTTCAGAAAACAAGCAGTGAACACGCAAAGTGCTGTATACTTGCATTCACATATCACACTGAGATCTTCAGGTATTAAAAATGCTATAACCATTTTTTTCCAAATAACATCTACTGCATCCTTGAATGAATAGGACTCTCATGGGACTTTTGTTAGTATGGATGCCACATGACTACTGACAATACACTGCACTGTTCCAGGAAAGGGAGAAGATCTAGAAATGCACCTTATTTTATCTGAATGAAGTCTACAAGGATGCTGGGGAGGGCCTCTTCATCAGGGACTGTAGTGACAGGACAAGGGGTAATGGGTTAAAACTTAAACAGGGGAAGTTTAGATTGGATATAAGGAAGAAGTTCTTTACTGTTAGGGTGGTGAGGTACTGGAATGGGTTGCCCAGGGAAGTTGTGAATGCTCCATCCCTGGCAGTGTTCAAGGCCAGGTTGGACAGAGCCTTGGGTGACATGGTCTAGAGTGAGGTGCCCCTGCCCATGGCAGGGGGGTTGGAACTTGACAATCTTAAGGTCCTTTCCAACCATAACTATTCTATGATTCCATGATATTAGAATCATGATCTGCTTTGATTGCTTGAAGGTGCTATCATTCCTCAGTACCAAATATCTGAAAAGAAGGAATTTGAGTTGACAGAGATGCAGTGATCAGCATTCATAAGACATTTCTCCTTTCCACATTCACAACTGAAACAAGCTGAAGAGTCAGTCATAGAAAGCAACCTGTGACAACAGAAAAATAGGAAAACCCCAGCCATTTACTTGATTGCAGCCAGACATCCTAAACACAGCTTTGGCTGGCAGTCTGGAAAATGCTAGGTTTAAATGCCAATATTTGTATTTGACACTACACTAAATGCATAAATCCTTCAACATGATACTTTGCTTGAGTTAGAATTCTATGTCCATAAAGATATTAAAACTAAACCACAAATATCACAACAGTTTAAGAAATGGAAACTGAATTACTGATGGTTGTTGGGGTTTTAAGACAGCAGGTACATTATGGGAAAGTGCTCAATTAAAGTTTTGGCTTTTAAAGTATGTTTTGTGAATCAGGTATCATCCAGATATACAAACTGTTTATTATTTGCTTGTAAGGCACTTTGATTATCATACATGTGGCTGTTGATTATATTTATGTTGAAATAAAGACAGAGCACAGAGTAACAGAAAAAGCTCAAATACGGAAAATATCTTGCATTTTACTTGAAGAATCAGTCTTCTCATTATTTTCACTGCTATTTTTTAGGGGAAACCAAAGCCCAATTTATTTCCCCTTTTTTCCTGTGAAAAGGTTTTGATATTATGTACTCACTTGTTGGTTTAGGAAAACATGGATTCTTTTTTTCTAACTTAAAACCACATCTGTTTGGTAAAAAATAGGGATATTTAAAAGCAGCTGAAAATTCCTGTTATGAAAAAAATAGACTGTGCTAGGTTTAACAATCTTTTGGCAGGCAACTGTTGGCCAGCTCTACTCTCAGATGCTTCTTGGCCTTTTATTGGTGAAGAATTTGCTATCTGAGAGCTGTCAGTGGTTTGTAGCGTGCTTTATGGCTTAAAAAGTAGCTCAGCACATTTCAGCAGTAATTTCTGCCTCTAGTTGAGCATTTCAGTAGTGAGAAATTGTTTCAATGCTTCTGATACGTTTTCCCTCATTGCATCCCAAGAACAGTGGGAGAAAAAGAGCTCCAGGATAAAGGGATAGACTGCTGGTGGAACTGAAGATAGCTCTTAGCAATAGCAGATTTCTAATGCCTCTTTAGAATGGAAACAAATTCTTTTCTAACACAAGACAGTGCCATGTCCTGTTGAGTTGATTACTGCATATGACACATCAGTTCATGTAGCAAAGAAGTCATTAGACAGCATTAGCAAATACACTTCGAATACAGAGTATGATATTTGGTGTCAGCCTCTGACATTAGATGGCTCTGCAGCATTCCTCCTGCCTCATGACTTCATGTGGTGGTGGGTTTCAGTGGTCTGCTGACTAACTGTGCTTTGCCCATGGGTATACATCTTAGAAAAAGCTGTGGCTCTGCACTGCACCCCTGCAAGAAAAAACCATGTTAACTACACAAAAATGTGAGGTAGGAGGCAATCTATTTATCTGCCTCTTCATGTGCATCACTTAAACGTATGCTAATGCACCTCCATGGAGGAGGTGAAAGATAAATCAGTTGTACTGGAGATGGATAACAGCCACTGATGGTATATTCAGGCTAGCTTTAATTTTCCTCATATACTGACAATGACTGCAGTGAACATGCAACAGGACAAGCACCAGCAACTAATCTCTGGAAAGACGTCCATTTCCCCAGAGCGTTTTGACATGTTCTGCTCCTAAATACAGACAGTGATTTTCTCTTTTCTATGCCTAATTTCTGTAATTAAATAACTTACTTCATTCCAGTACTGAATATGTGTTGTTGCCTTTGCTTCCCTTGTAAGCAACATGTAACTGAAGAAGCAAGATTCTGACTGTTGCCAAATGACTCTAACTCCCCTCAAAACAAGACGACTCCTGCAAGAGAGTACATGCTTCTGCAAATGAAAATAAGCTTACTCCATAAGCGGTATAGGATACAGAAAAAAATTGCTATTATTTTTGTATGAATATTTACACTACCCCATGACTCTCCACCAAACTGAATCGCTTTTTCTCTAAAACGATATTAAAGTATCCTTGCTGGATGGCATGATTTCTTGGTGGGTTTTATAGCCAGCCACAGGAAAATTAGGTTACGTGCATTTTAGTCAGAAAGTCTTGTTTCAGGTTCAACAAAACTGGGAAGTAATTAATCCTCTTCTAAAATATTCCAGATGAGAGCTGACACATACAAAAACCTCCAACCCTCAAATGGTTACTCTCCAGCAAGGCAGTTCATTGTATAACTGGCTGAAACTGTAAATGAGTCAGTAAATAAAGCAGCTAGATTTCAGCTCCAGTAGAACAGTACACTAATAAAAGAGAAAGAAAAGAGGTTTAAACTTATGTGTTTCCTAAAGATAAGACAGAAGCAGACACTGTTTGAAACACATCCTATTTTACAAAACTTTGCAGTTGGCCTAGGAGAAGATGAAACACCCACCATCAGGCCAATTCTTAGAGGCCAGGGCCACACACAGTAACCTTGAGGAACATCAGCCATGAGTCCAGAGAATCCTCTTCTTGAGTACTGTATCTTATCACCTTTTTGAAGAACTCCTTCTAGTACATTCCCAGCTGTAGGGGTTACATTTAGCACAGAAAGAGCTATGCGTATCTAGCATTTTCTCTGATTTCAAACAATGAAGTAAATAGGGCAGGTCAACAAAGTAGCAGCGGGGAGGTCATGGCTACAGAGACTTCTTGGTATGCCTGCCTGTGGCTTCCTTGCCACCAGCCTGCATTCCTGAGCTTCTTCTATTGCACAACACTAGGAATATATTTGCATCTCTGGTCCTCAGAGCTAGCCTGTTAGAGCTACACAATGCTACATTGTGCCATGTAGACAGAACTCACATTTCTTGTAATGCAACCTCAGACATACATTGAGTTGCAGTGATTAAATTTCATCAACCATGCTTCTCACAACAATCTAATTATGAAGAAGAAACTTAACAAGGCTCCAAAATTGCAAAGACTAAAACATAACTTGGATGTACAGCTGTAATACTTACTCTCAGCCAACTACCATTGCTTCAGCACTGTGCAATAGTATGCTTTCATGCACAGTCAGTAACTACTGGTCACTAAGAAAGTTGAGTCAGGCCAGACAGGCAAAGTAGAATTAGAAAGTAGAGTGCCACCTGTGTGCTGAAAATACCCTTCACCTTTCCAAAGGTCTCACAAACACATTCCACAAGAAAGAACAAATCTTTTAGATTAAGATCTTATTGAAAGAAATTCTCAGCATCTTCATTTTCATATGTGTATAGAATACATTATTTTGTAATCTGAATCAGTTAAAAATGCATAATTGAAATAAAACTCTCTATTTTTTTTCCAAAGGAAGGAAGAAAGAAAATATTAGTAGTTTGCATTCAAAGCTCTGGTATTCAGTTGGCATTCTGCTGCACTTAATGATAGCTCTACAAAGAAATGCAGTTACTGTCTTATGTGGGAAAGCATACTTGTGGCTGAGAAAATACTGCAAAAATTGCAAAGAGCTTTGATGGTTTTATACCACATTTTCACTCCTGTTTTTACAACCAGTTCATTTAGTCAAAAGTTGTGTTTTCTGCTTCTTATTTTTCTTTTCCTATTCTCTGGTTTAATGTTTTAGTTCTGGGCTGAATACAATTTTGTGTGATGAAAGGTACCAAGACACAGCTAAGACTGTAATGCTTTGTGAAGTTCAATTACTTCACCTCATTTTATGAAAAGGTTCTTGAATCAAAACACAAGTTACGTTGCATTGCTTTTATATTCTTAGCTGTCTTCTAACCCAGCCAGGCCTCCTTCACTACGCAAGTGCCTTTATCATAGGCCCACTTTCTAGCAAATCACTTTTCCACCAGCACATCAAGGCTCCCCTGGAATTCAGAATTCTGCAGTTCAAGGAATCTCCTGCTCAGCAGCTCACAAAAATGTTGTTCCTTCACTGAACAGTCTCTCAAGCTCCTCAAGATGAACTCTCACTTCTTGTGAACAAACTACTTGCTCTGGAAAGACTGCTTTTGTCTGTACTATCTCTTCGTCGTTTACAGCCTCCTGTGTACCTATCCAAAAGACGGTGTTGTATTGTCTGGCTGAAGTTCAGACACAGCTTATTCTGTTGTGTTTCATTCCCCTTCATTGCAGACTTTTTCCTCACAGGAGCTAACGAAAAGGCAAGGTCCACTCCTAAGTTTTGGGAAGAAAGACCCCAAGTGATTTTGCATCTTACTCAAGCCACTGCAGTGTCTGGGATTTTTTTCTCTTGATTTCAGTGGGTTTGCCATTGAGCTCTCCATCTACTTCTATATAAAGCCAACAGATTGTGAATTGTATTACACCTCCATTGCTTCAGCATTTGAGGCTTCCTAATAGAAAACAGACAGTAAGGCCAAACTCTGCAATCACAACGCACCTTTTAAGTGCTGAAAGCTGGTCATGAGTTTCTTGGGTTTTGTCCTGTTTCAAACACCATTGCATTGTTGCTGTGGCTGCTGTGTTTCCTATCAGAATGGGCTTCAATTTTAAACATGTTATGGTGATGTAACTTCCCTGTTTCCTGGGATTTTCTCAGAAAATGCAGAATGAGAACTTTTACAACTTAACAGACAGGGTTCTCTGCTCTCTGACATGGGCTTCTTTCCTCCACTGCGTTAGCTACTAAAGTTACATACATATTCAAAAAAAACCAAACAAAACATTTAAAAGGCTCATTTTTTTCTCATAGGTTATGTGAAATTACTTTATTCATTTCATAATTATAGCCTTGCCTTTGAGGCTGGGTAAGACCCTTTTTGGTTTGGTTGTTTTGTTTGGGTTTTTTCTAATATAAGGAACAAACCAAATCCTCCTGCTTCCTTTATTTTAAAATCTTGTCTTTCCACAGGCCAGAACATCTGTAAAGGATAATAAAGCAGGACAAGAATTTATTGCCCGGCGTATGGGGATGAGGAAACTGGAGGTAGCTCTCTTTTCTGCTACATGTAGAGACCTGTTAAAAGTAATCTGTTTACATTTTTTTGCGTTAACCCCTAACCACATTTCTTGCCTCCATTTAGTAGAAACTGATGCAAAAGGAACCCAACTCAAGAGTCCATCATAACCCTTCAGTTGTGTACCCCTTTTGGCCATGCTAGTGTGAAGGATATGACTCCTTGTTCAGCAAGGGGAGGCATAAGATTAGCACTGAGCTTTGCCGGTGTTCAAATGACTTTGTCTTCCTTGGGATAACAGCAATCAGCTGTCCCCTTTCATTATCATCAGAAGCTGCTATTTTGTTCTAGACTCTTAAACATAAAGTATCTATGATCAAACCCTATTGTTTATTTTCTTGGGGAAGAGATGCCTAACTTGGTTTCTTTAAGCAAATAAAAATTGAAAAGCCAAATGTGACCATTAGTAATCATCACGATGCTGTATTTCACTTCTATATATCATCACGATTAGTGTCTGGAAAAATTAGTTGGAGAGGGTATTCCTTCATCAGCTCTGCACAGCCTCCAAACTAAAAGCCCATAAACTGCTAGTGCATCTTCAAGCAATCTGTCATGAACTTCAGCTGCCATTTGTGACAGCTTAAGTTATGGGAAAAATACAATAAAGTTAGCCAAGGCAGCTCCTTAATTTAGTACCTGGTTGCAGGAAAGAGCTCCACATATATGCTTTCATAAGCAAAACACACATCATCTTGTCTTACCTCTCCTCATCTGAAGATTACATCCAGAGGTTGGGATTGTGATACGACATACATTAATGCAGAATCATTGCAGTATGATCTCCAATGTGATTAGCACAGCTCAACCTTAGTTGGTATATTATGGCTTAGATTATTCCTATTAGATTCCAACTGATCTTCGAATGCAAGTATTACATCTGATTTTAATGAAACTTTAGAGTTCGTTGTTTTCAGTCAGCTAATGAAACAGCTGAACCTTCCCATGACTTGCTGTAATTATAACAAAGGCTGTTCATTATCATGAACAATGCTAACCCCTTCACAAGATGTAAAGTTAATCCTCCAGTACTTGTGCATTGATATGTTTGGTAATGTAAACCGAGGAGTGAAAAGTAATTAATGCTACCCTGGAGAAATGTGAGCCTACCTGGCACAGAAGCTTTAACACAGCACACTCTGTTATATGTAACTTTATGTTAACAGGAAAAGTCACTTTAAAATCTGTTTTGTTCATGAAAGCCTCAAGCACATACACAATTTAATCACATTTAGAAGATCACTTTAAAGCACTCCTGAAAAAAATATTCAACGTGGAGGTATCACCAAGGCCTTGAGAAGAATTTCTTGGTTTCAGCATGCAAAAAAAGTTTGCATTTGTGAGGGCTTTTCCAAAGACTATGGCAAGACACTGTATTTTCAAGACTGAAAATGATTTCCATTGGGTGGTTTGTTTCCTGGCTTCTGTAAAACAGATTGGTGGTCCCAGGACAGCTCTTGTTGGACTTATGCTCTACACACAGAAGCCACGACTGTAACTGGTATTAACTGTTCCTTGCTTTGGCAGCTTCATCTGAGAAACCAAAAGTCAAATACACAATGTGGGCAGACTTGCCCTTAATGGCCCTTCCACACCAGGGCTAAGGGCATACTGAGATTAAGGAATTGGGTTTGTCTTTGAGGACAGCCAGACATCTGCAATTTCTTCTACTGTCCAGTCTGTGGAGTGATTAAAGGACTACTGAGTGATTGATTCCTCAAGAGAGAAAGCACAATCAGATCCTCTCTGGAGAAATGGGACATTTTTGTGGCAAGCACTAGGAAATCTCTCTGCACCCCTGAGCTGCAAGGTGGTCTTAGTCATATCAATTTCTGTGCCTCCTGGAATACACCTGTTTTAACATATCTCTCCAGCAAAGCATCCTCAGCTGGAAAGGGATGTTTAAATACTAGCAAATTCTAGAGAAGGGTTTCTCAAAATTTAGAAATATGTTTTAACTCCTGGGGCACGGGTGCAGGAAGAACAAGTACCATCCTCTGCAAAGTTACCCTGTTTACAAGCCAATACAAATGTGAAATGGTTCACTCCTTTACCTCTCTTTTTCAGTGTTCCGTTTCTATACTCGCAGGCAAAGGTACATGTACAAGTGTTTTTCACACTTCTGAAGATCACCAAGGGTCCACAGGTCAAAAGTTGACAAGCATAAGCACTGACCTATAGTAAAATCCCTACTGACAGAAAGAGACACGAGCAAATGAGCCTGAACCAGGTTCATACTTGCCAAAGCTGGCAGCTGTACCAGCAGCTGATACACAATGGTTACCAATGGCTCGCTTTATACAATAAACAAACTCCATGGAAAAGCAAGCTAATTTGCCTTGAAATATTTTAAAACCACAGTGACCTTCACCTTCCCAGTAGGTACAGATAGGGAGCAACTACATTTGGCCAGCACCAGTGAAGCAGCAGTACAAAACCATTCTGTTAAACACTCCTATACACAAGGACCACTGCTGCACACACAGGTAGGTGTCTGCAGGCAGATCTCCATATTAGTACAGGTCCACCGGTTGCACAAAGGCCTGAGGCAACAAAATGTTGACCCTGGATTTTAGAGGGTTTCCAATGACAACGAAGAGGCTGTACTCTCCGTTCTCTTTTCCCCCAGATAAACAGTTATATGCTAGGATTTAGTAAGATTTTAACTACAGCCATATAACTATATCTTTTCCTTAAAAAAAATCCCTACAGTTTTCAACAGCAACACAATTGAGGACTACTCCTTTGAATGAATTACGAACATTTGCCAATGGAAAACACATATGCTATTACATACAAAAAGTACAGATTCATGTATTAGATGCATTAGATGTTTGAATATATGCCTTTTCTTAGTGTGCTGAAGCCTTCATACCCAAATGTTCAAATACTATTTGTACAGTATGAACACCTTTCTGTCTTTCCTGCCCTGCATTCTCACACAGACACCCCAGGCACTTAGTCTGAATTACTAATTTCAAATGCAAGCAAACCAGTTGTTGTCATCTATTCATTTCTACAGCCATGACATCCAGGATCCCAAAGTATGGGATCACTGTTGGGCTACTGAGTGGAAGAGCAGTAGCATTTCTGTGTGAAGAAAGGTTTCCAGTTCCCTAACTGGTATGCAGTTCAGGCTTAACTGAGGACTGCAGGCAGCAAAGTGGTCTCTTCAACTGTGTTTCTCAAGAGCCTGACAAGTGCTTGTTCAAAGACTTTCTTGTTCTTGACTGATCAGTCCTGCACTTTGGTAAGTTATGACAGAATGGGTGAGGTTGGAAGGCACCACAAGATATCACCCTGTCCAACACTGCTTTTCAAAGCAAAGCCAACAGAGCAGGTTGGCTAGGACCTTTGCCTGAGATAGAAACACCACCTTTTCTTTGGTCACTAGTATAAAAGCCTCCATGATTCCAGAACAAAGGAAGAAAGACTTCAGGAGTCTTTCCTTAACCTAAGCTCTCTTTTTTATGATGCTGTAAGACAGGAGAAGTGAGTGACTATAATTTTCCATTCAGTCTGCTGTAGACGAATGCTTTGATGTCCACCTCAAACATAGCAAGTACTACTGACAGAACAAACTGTGTCGAAACCGCTAGCAAGAAATCAATAAACCTCCTTATGCTCAAGACCATGAGATATACAGGAGTCAAGTGGATAAAGCTGAGCACTCAGAAGCCTGTTGATTAGTGTTCTGTTCCCAGTTCATATCAAGTTACTTCAAAATATGTGCTATACTGTAGAGTGTTTTGAGATCCCATGGATACAACAGTCCTCAGTCCCATTCAGACACATGCTAATTCACAGCAAGCCATGAGGTGCTGTTAAAACTACACTGCACCCCTGAAAACATAATACGTGTGTCAATTTTTTCAACTGTGCTTATTATCAGATTATACAAAATTACATGCAGAGAAAATTACACTTCATTAGTTAATTCAGCATAAATGATGCAAAACTGCACAGAAAGATAATTCCTAAACAATGCTACAGTTGTTACAGTCTGAAAAGCCAATCCAGCCCATCTCAGGCAAGTATCAAAATAAAAGTTCTGTTTTCATGAATGTTGATGCTTCTTACATCCGATTTATTTGCGTGTATCTTATTTATTAGGTGGTTCCACCAAAGACACATTATAGTGTCAAAGCACCAAAATTTACTGATGCTTAAGAGAATCATAATTTATAGGTGACACCCTAATGCAGCATCTGCTGATCAGAACTGATTTCTATGTAAATAGATGATCCACTTTAAAAGAAATGTTGTGGCTAAAAATATAGTACCATCAACTATAAACACAGAAGGTACCATTAGCAAGATAAGCAGTTTAGAAAATCAGCTTAATAATGAGTGGAGATATTTACAATGGTTATGCCAAAATTTTATCAAACAGTTCTGGCTTTCTAAAATCAATTTGTAAGGAACCTCTTCATTCCTCACATTTTCAATAAAGTAAAGACAGAAGGACACAGTTAAGTTGCCTGCTATGCAAGCAGTTGTAGGAAGGATCTGGCTAGGTCCCTTAAAGTAGGCTAGCTAGCTGGAGATTTTTTCCCTCTTGCTTTTAGGCATTTCTTGAGTACTATGAAAGCACAGCAGTTACTCTTGAAAGAAAGATTGTGGGGCCCTATGCTTGTAAGTGGATTTTCAAGACAAAAAAGTTAGACTTTTTTTGAGGACAAAAACTGAAGAGGCTAATTTTAGAATTAAAGTAAGCAGCCTACAAAAAATGTGATATTTACAGAACAGTAACATGATCACATTTCATGAGCTGCAGAGTGCTTCTGTGTGAATTTCTCCTGATTTCTTGTGAAATGAGAGGAGATGGAAAGCTACTTCCAGCTTCTGTCTAACCTACCAGTTGTTCTGAACATGCTCATGCACAACTGCAAACTGAAGCTTACTACAGTTGTGAAAACAGTTTGAACTTTCCTTCCTGATAAATGTAGCTGAGTAACAAGCAGGGAGTTTTCCAAAGACTCCTCTAATTGACAATGGTCAAATTAAAAGTATTAAATTATAAAAGGTCCCTCAGTGTAATTTCTTCTGACAAGCACATCCCAGTTGTGATATAAGTATCACTTTCAAGCTAAGACAGAATAGGAAGCCATAATATCACATGCTGGCAATAAAGCAGAGGATGAAATCTTCACCTATACTATGTGCAACATTTAAATATAAATAAACATGCCAGCCATGAAACAAATGTACACAAGTTTCCAGGAATTAGGAATTAATCTAGATTGAAATCAAGGCAGATAAATCTGTTTTCAGTAGTTTATACAGATTCATTTACATATCACTGCCCTTCACTATACCATCCATTGTGTATACTCGCACTGACATAGCACATCTTTCAGTGGTCAAATAGTTTGAAAATATAAGAAAAATAATGAAGAATAATTCATAAAATAAATCAGCCATAAAAGTATGAAAAAGCATCTGAAGGAACCTCTATTTTGCATATTTTCAATGAACTACAGACAGAAGATACTATACAGTTAAGCTACCTGCTAAGCAAGCAGACATCCTTCTTGCTCCTTTGCTTTATAAGAAGATGAAATTCTTCTTTTTTATTTATTTTGAGTTGGGAGAATTTCCAATGCTAAATAATGGTCTTCTGGTTGGATAATCATTGAAGTGTCTTTATAGCAGCTATTTGTACTAGCATATATGCAAAAAACCTCAAGCTAGTCATCAGTTTTAGCTAAGAAATGCTAGTGTTTGGCCATACTTCTAATAGATAACTATAGGTTAAGGGAGTTGGTTGATAAGCACATTATATCATCTCCAGGGTTCCTCATATAAGTTCCTCAGGCTAGAAAGTGTTTTAATACCCACATTTAATACACGCTCATCATGGCATGGCAAAGAGTGGGTATGTATCATAAAGTTAATTTGGGAGATAGATACAATAGATCAGGATATGCTGGCTTAGGGATCTTAACTGTTTAAAAATGTGTCCAGAAACACTGGGGTTTAAGTTCATTTGTTTAAAAGTTTCAATAGGAAATTTCAGGTGACACAGGTCTGATCCTGCAGTGAAGTACATATTGGCACAGTGCGTACCCCTTCCTCAAGACTGTGGTTTTGCAACGTATTTTCTAAGGACCACAACACAGAAAGAAACACAGCAGGAATGCAAGGACCAGACTAGAAAGCAGCAGAGGAAGCGAACTACCAGCTAAGACTTACCAGATGAAGAATTTTCTCTCTTTTCTTATGGGAGAGAATATAAAATATGGGTGACATGACTCTACTGTGATGATTTTAAAATTGAGGCATTCTCTAAGGAAGAATGAAAGCTCTGTAGAAGAGCAGAGGAAGCTTTTAATAAAGGGAAAATGACAAAAAAAAGAGGCTGTTTTGATGGGCTCTCGGGATTTAACGTGTCTTTTGTAAAAATCTGATCTGCTGTTACTATCCTCTGAGAAAGAGAGTTTTTTATACTTTAATGACTACATGAATAGCGTGTTTGAATAGTGTGTGTTTCTGTAATTGATTGCTGACAACATGTTACTGAATTCCGTAGCTGTAAATGTTTGCTCTGGATTACTGTTTATAAAAACAGTACAGTGTGTGAAGCAAAAGATGGAATAACAGTGTTGCAACCCATGGACATCTCATGGGCAGGGCCAAATCCTACAGATGCTCACTGCAGTAAGAATGTCTCTCACCACAGTAAGTATGATGCCCAATGACAAGCAGCTACAAGATTAAATTATGCATAGACAACGGAATGACTGGGGATGAAGGGCAATAAAAGCAAGTGCAAAGAAAGCACTCGAAAACGGTATGTCTTCATAAAGTCCCACTCTTGAAAAAACTTTTATTAGCTTAGGTAATCTTTCTGAGCTTCAAAGAGAGAAGAAAAGAAACCACCTGTGGCCACCATAAGACCATAGAGAAACACCAACTGTTTCCGAATAAGAAGTGAGCCAGGCAGACAAATGTTATCCCAGCAGTATATGGGAAGGAGAACTAATTATATAACATCTTGCCAGATCTTCCCAAAGAGGGAAAAAACATTACATCGCTTGTAAAAACATTATAGTTCAGGCCTTATAGGAGAGCAGGTGTGATGCTGAAAGTGGAGAGGGGGGATTTTTGCTCAAGCAGTATACATCTGAGGGGGGGAAAAAGGAAATAGAAATGGGTTTTGGCCTTTGCCATAGCCTTAAAAATGCCAGGCACTAGTGGTCTAAGCTGAGGGAGCAAATTCTGAAGCAGGAAATACCTTGAGTAGCCTACCTGATAGAACTTTTCTGTTAACAACTCTGTTTTCCTTAGAGCATGTAGATTCCAGCTGATGTGGCTTGGGACCTTTTCATGGTTTTTCAATTACAGTTGCAGGCCTTTCCTTTAACAGACTCCTGCACTGTCTTTTACTGCATACTATCAGCAGAGTGCTTCCAAAGGGACAAAACAAAGGCTGTTTTTTTAAACTGAATGCCATACTTTTAACTATACTGCTTTCTGATGTTTTCTGTTTCCTTTCTGATAGAACCTTTAAAAGATTTGTAAACTTGTCTCCCCAACACACTTAATTGTTGCTTACAAAGTTTATTATATAGTTGTTAACTTTCAGTATGTTTCTAGTAGTCAGTTGGGATTTAATTACAGTAACTATCCAAATAAATCTGACTCTGTAGATTAAATAACAGCTACTCTTAAGTAAATAACACTTGAAAATGCTCTCCCTTTCTCTGTCATACATAGACACTACCTGGAATAGTAACAACCTTGCAAAACATGCAATTTCCTAGCTATTTTGTCTCATTAGGTATTGTTCTAGCCATCATTTGTTTCATTAGAACCTTAGGACCATTTGGGTTGGAAAGGACCTCAGGAGGTCTTTCTTCAGTAGTCCAGCTTCATGCTCAAAGCAGGTCCAGATATAGCAAAATCAGATCTACTTGGGATAGACACGCAATCATCACCTTTTTAAAATCACGGAGCTTGGAGCCTTGGTACAGGATCAGGGTGGTTAATGGCTGATTGTAATAAGCATTGTGCCTTTAAGCAGAGTGGGTGTTCTGCATCTGACCACCGTGGACTAAGGAAGCTGGTGTTATAGAACAATCATTTGGGGTTAACGTATGATATTTGGAACATCTGAAACCTGTTATTTTTCCTAGTTGAGGTTTATCCTGAAGCTTCATAAACTTTCCATTTTAAATTACAGAGCTTCCTTTTTTAACTATAATAAACTTTTATCTTAAAATGGTGTGTGCCTTTTAATCATTCCAAAGTATTTACTTTAATTAGGTTTTAAAAACCCTGCAGAAGACAGCACTGTTCTTAATTTTGGCTGTGAGAGGTTGTTCTGCATTCAGCTAGCAGCAGTTCTTAATACCCCTTCTGAACTTCAGCCAAATAGAGCATTTGAGGCAAAGCAAGATGGCATGAATTCAAAAAAGAAGACTTGTTTTCATGAAAACATTGGTCCAGTTTCATGGCATTATCTATAATCCACTAGTTTAGCTGAAGAAGAGTTTTCATCTTTCGTTCTCTACAGACATGCAGCATGTGCATGTGGCATTCTTGAAGTGTCAGTATTTTCTTGGTTTTCTGCATCCATCATTAGAGATTTGAAGTTCAGAAGCCCTGAGCATCTCCAACTCAGCAAAAACCCTTAAGAGCTGAAACACTTACTCCTAAGAGCTGAAATACTTACTCCTTAGCAAATTAGGTTCAAATGATATGTCCAACTGGGGAGGTGATGGGGGAAGAAGAAATCAAAAATATAAAAGATTCTTAAGCTCGATTGCTCAAACTTTGTACCTGAGACTATAATAGCTTCCTAAGATTTTAACTGAGGTTATCTGTTAAAGCAACAGGTAATTGAGGAACTCAGACTTATAGTAAGTACCATGCCAAGTTGCAACCCACGACCCCTTTTTTCCTCTGGCATGTTAAATCAAGGCAGTTAACTTGGTGTAGGCAGAGTTAACACAAACTATGGCAAAATTTATCAGAGTGCAAGACTTCTATCTGAGCAATCTAAGTAGTTCTGGTCCTTTTCTGCTGTGGGGTCATGCAAACAAGACCTGAGATGGGAGAAAGGCTGGCATGGGCTGAGCCGATTTCTTCATCACTTACTGCAGCTGAGGTTTTCTCCCATACTGGACTAACTGCTGGCCACAGCCATAGGAATCGAGACTGGCATGAAAAGGTGTGGGATTAACGTTCTCCTGTTCATTCTGAAGTACATTCTAGCAAAGATAAAATATTTCTGTTTTTTCTTTAGGACACCATTCAGTGGATCAGGGTCACTGGAAAGCAGTAACTCCTGCACAGCCATTTTGTAAGGACTTCCTGTTACTCCAACTGTACAAGCAGGAAGAATGTCTCCAGCTACAGACAACCTCTGACACCAAAAAAAAAATAGTTGTTTCCTCCAGTTCTTTCTGAGAATACTGTAGAAAAGGATGCCAACACAGTGGGACTTACCGGCTCTTGTCTTTGTTGCATCTGCATTCCATCTGCAACTTCCTAGATTTTGAAAACAGGTTTCTTGCAAACTGGACTGGTGAAATGAGTTATCAGTGCTCACACACACGGAGGAGAGAGTGGTTGCTTTGGCTGGATTATAGTTCTTGGCCCTCAAAAGGGGTAAATGGGAACCAAAATACCTTAATTTAAGGATCAACTTAATATAAGGGTCACAGAGTAATTGCATTTCCCTGGAGTGCTACATCTTGAAAAAACAGATTCATGGGTTTTAGATTGCCCTATATTTAATGGTATGTAGGTTTTCTGTGTTAGCATTAGGCACTTTTTCAGTTAGTCTTTGTTCCTGTTTGTGCTCTTAGATGTCAGTTCTGCACAGGAATAATGAGGCTAATAAACCTCACAGATGTACACTTGCCTAGTGATATTTAAGAATTCTGGAAAGTGAATTATATTATTTATTAATCTGGCCTCTAGTCGTAATTTAGCCTCAGAACAATAGACTCTGGTTTCCTACCTAGAAAGAGCTAATGTAACCCTTAAATGATACGACTTAAAGTAGACTTGTAAAGAAACATCCAAGTAAATCACACGTCCTGAAAATGACAACTTGACTTTCTTATAGCTCTGATGAGCTGGTGACACTGGGGTTGAATATACTCCCACTTCCACTGGTGCAAAGCCCCAGTTTGCACTAGCTTAAGCACCACAAGTACACATTGAATTTTAAACGCACTACTCTTGCAGAATATCAGCTTGGAACTACTGAAATATGTAACACTTGCTATTGTACTTAAGTATCTCACCAGTATGAGATTTAAACAGATTGAAACTGGTAAACTGCAAGGTTAAGCCATGGGTTCTGGTTACTTTTTACATTATGTGAATATGTGTTTCTCTGGCCATGCACAAAGACCCAAAAACTAAACTTTTTTTGACAATACTATTTATAATGATTCCTTTACAAGCTGGTGCAGCGCATCACTTGTTGACATGGAAAGCACACATTAGGAAAGCCTTTTGCCAATGACCAGTACCTTCTAAGTTAGATCATGTCAATCATGAAAAGCTTGAGACAATTATTGAAAGAATACTGCCCTCATGTTTTCTTCTGTGGTCTTTTTTTCTAGTGAAAATTTAGGGCAGTTCTGAGTTACTCAACAGAAGGAAAACCAAGAGGAGATGCTGACAACAGAGTGGAAAGAGGCTGAGAGTAAAGTACTTTGTTTTTGTTCTATGCCTCTGAGCATTTTCAACAAAAGTTTCTTAGCTGCAGGAATTAGTTTCTTTCTCCTCTTTATTATGTAGATTATTTTAAATAGACCTTCAAAATACTCTTTCTTTTCTACTAATCTTTCCTGGAAGAGGCAACTGAAACCCAAATTGGGTATTCACTACAAAAAGCATTGACAGATTTTTGCATTAAAAATAGTGATGGTTTAGTGGCATTACAATATCTTTCTCCTAGCAAGCATTTGTAAGAGTAAAACTGTATTCACAAGAATACTGATAGAAGGGTGCAGGACTGGGAATGTTCAAGTCATGGAAGTACCATGGGCTCAGCAGGTACACACGCAGTCAGGAAGAGAGAACCTTGCCACATGACTGAAAGTGATGAGGCACAGCTTGAAAATCAGCTGCTTTCAGCAGTAGTCATCACAAAGAATTCACGAGTGATTCACAAGCTGAAACAAACAAACAAAAAAGTCTTCAAAGAAGCTCAAGTAATTAAAATAGTAACATCTTCTCTTGGAAACTTCATGGCTGAAGTTTCATCGACTGCTGCTTCATTTGTTCCAACTGAAGCTGGAAAACTAAAGCAATGAAATGCAGAGTCCTTCCCCTGGATCTTTAAGAACTAGAAATTTTCATAGCCCCCATGACATCAGGGAATTCATAGACTTGTCTTGGCTTCCATAGAACCATGGCAATTCAGACCAGCTAATCACCTGGTCTTATGCAGCGGTTGATTCACTGCCAATTTTTGTTGTGCCTTTTATGAATAATATATAAGCACCTTGAGTTGTGAGTAGGCACTATTTGTTACACTGAAATAAATAGAAATAATAAGAGCAATTTGGCACTTGTTCTTTTACTACCAAGTACTATGTAATTATAAGTCATTGGGAAATTCTAAGAGAAGCAATTTGGAACAAATGTTGCTTATACTAATGTTTAATATTTAGACTGCTGGGTCAACAGAAAGAGTTACAAGAGTCATTTATGGTGGCCTAATTGAAGCCTATGAAAAATATATTTATACTCAGTGGTGCTCCCCTTTTTCATCTAATGGGCTTACTGATCTATAGATTCACTATTTGATCAGTGCATCTGGCCCCACAGGCTTCATGGTTTGCGAACCACAACCTACTAATAAGCACCCTGCTGCCTGTTTGTTAAACAGATCAGTGCTGGCAGGCACCCAAAACTCTAGCCTTTGAAACTTGGAGCTTTTTAAACTTGCCCAGCCTATTGTGTGGCAAGGAAAACAATAAACTATGAACCTCATAAATGCTGAGCAATTAAACATAAGTTAGTAATATAGTTGTGGTAATAGAGACTGCTTACCTCAATCCAATATATGTCTCATTTCTTCTTTGTGTCATCTCTGCTAAAAGCCAACCAGCCAACCATAAGCAGTTTGCATACACACTAATGGTTGAGATTTCCTTGTAAACAAGATGGTGGTTGCCTACTAAAGGAAATCAATCATCCAAGTAGCCATATGATTTTGTTTCATGTTCAGCAACAAAAGAATCCACTCAAGGTCACAGCCCTATGTTTTAGAGCACTGAGACAATTCCTATTGTGAATGGAAATTCAGCTCTGAGGTCTGAACACCTCCCTTTACTTCTCTAGGGAAAAAGTGATTTACCTTTGGAAAAATATTTTCAGAAGCAGCAACTTCCCTTTAAAACTGAGGAGCAGAAAATCACCTTGGTTAATAACCCATTCCAACTTGTACACTGAAAAAAAGCTATTCTACCTATGCCTGTATTTCATTCCAAAATTCTCTAAATTAGGTGGCTCCAATAGCATATGGAATACAGTAGGACTTCAGTCACTAGGTCATGAACAGCCATAACAGCATGGGAAAACAAATACAATTTCTCTGAGTGAATCTAAAAATATGAATGATCAGAAGGAAGAAAATGGATACAGAATGGAGAGGATGTAAGGGGCACAGGAGGGCCCTTCATCTGAAGAGCCATCTCACAGGGTCCTTTTAGTCATATCCACAGCACATAGCTATATCTGATGCCTGTTTGATAACTGATCAGACAGTTATGTACTAAACTCTGGGAAAAAGAATAAATCTGGCTTCATGACTAGGCACTGCCTAGCACCCAGCAGTGAACTATTTATTTCTACAGTAGTCAGCTCTGCCTTGGACTAGACATTGTACAGCCTAGTGAAGAAGTAACACATAAAAGTATCCACAGATGCTCCAGGGACTGCAAAGTTTCTTAAGGAAAAGTACTCATAGAAAAGGTTAACTCATCCTTCATACTTCTCAGGATTTCCAACTTGGCAATAATTGTGACCGCTAAAGTTAATTCAGCACAGGTATTCTGGAGGAACTGCTATAAGACAGAAAAAGGCAGAAAAAGTTTTCTGAACTGGTGTCCTTCTAAATGCACTTTGTACTTGATAAAAAAGAAAATGGAAGAATGAAATACATAGGACAGAGGGAAGTCTCCTGTACCTAGCAGCTCCATTTTTAAGTGTTGAAGTGATTAGTTCTCAGCTGGATATTGACTAACATACTGTTCCATGTATCTAAGAGCTAACTATATTTGTGCTCAGGAAACATCTTGGAAGAAGAGAGATAACTGTGTGCTAGCCTTACTGTTTTAAACAAAACCATAGTCATAACCAGCTGAAAATTCTGCTTTCTTCAGACAAGGCAAATATCACATGCTCTTCACAAAAAAAGCAATTGTTCTTCACCTAGTCCTAAATATTCCTTTGGTTCTAAGCAACTACATTTGTGAAGTACAAAGGCAATTTAAATTCTGATTCACAGCCATAGGAACTACTAGGTTGATATTTTTAACCAAATTATTAAAGTATTTTCAGCACGTTTATAGTGCATGCCTAAGCACAAGAGACCTTTATTTATTTGTTCTCTGTCATGTATTTGTAAATCTTTTTATACAACATACGTGCTCATTACTGTACATAGTAACACTCTGAGATGAGTGCCCATTTTGTTGCAGTAATGTCACTTCATGGGGAAGTAAGAGAAATAAACATTAGGTCACTGGTATTTTCTGGTGGCTTAAACTGAAAATCTCATTAGCTTAAAAGTTAAAATCAGTTGATAATTCATATACATCCGGAAAGCACAAGTCACCTGGGGAACTCCTCATCTGGAATAGCAAGGATGATCATATTTGTGTGCCTAGCAGAACAACAGCTTATCACAAAAGTTTACAGTTCCACGGAGATCATTCATTCCACCATTTTGTTTCAAATGCTAACCTGGAGAGGCCCCTGCAGGGATGGGGAGGTGGTGCATATCCAAGATGACTCCAGTGTCTCAGCTAGCAAAGTGCCAAAAGTGCCATTTGTAGGGTATGTTTTAGAGGTATATGCATTATCCACGAAAAACTGGTGAGAAGCTACCCAACAACAAGTAGCTAACAACCAGTTCTAGTTAGTACTAACCTTGGTTGGATCGAAACCTGTAACATGTAAGGGAAGTCATACTATTCAGTATTGATCCCCAGAGACCCTAGACCTTCCCTGAAGGCTCTGAGGTTGAATATTGCTAATGCAAGTTTTCTTCCCACCCTTAGTGTCCTTAGTTTTATAGAAAACAAAATTATCTGTACAGCTTTCATCTCTCATATGAAGTGATCTACCCATAATGTTAACTGCTTGGATTTTACTATGCCAGCAGTCCAGTCACAAGAGAAAAACAAGTAATCAATTTCCTCATTTGAAAGTCAGAAGCACATAATGTTTATTAATAAAGAGTACAGTTTACATAGATTTTACTGTTATTGACCATAAAATGGTGTATACTATAAGCAAGGGTGAAATTTCTACCTAATTAGCCAGTGAAGATCATATTTAATTGAGTTTATAAACTTAGGTTCTGTACAAACCTTTAGGGTCTTACGCATTAAGCGTAAACATATGCATTCTTTATGCTGAAACAGGATTTTGATACATAACTTCAGATTAAATAACACACCTTGAGATTCACAAAACAGAACAGCTTACATGTTCCAGTTCTTTTAGCCTTCAAGAAAGGAATAAAGTGAAATCCGATGCACGTTCCTCGGCTAAAGAACTCTAAACACATCCAGGAAAAAAAGCTGTAATTACCCAGACACTTAAAAAATGCAGTCAGCAGGAGAACAATAGTGTTTGCAATGTACATTTTCATCTCTTCGCGTTCAGATTCAGAATGCAGTTAGTTAACTCTTACAAGAAAAGCTTCTACACTTGCTTTTCCTAGATTACCTACTGCCACTGTACAGGCTGACAGTCTTCCTATACTGATGACCTAATGATATGGACTTCCTTTTGCAGTTCTGTCAGCAAAACACTTCAGCATATATCTTATGGTCCTTTTCAACCCTAACCATTCTATGATTCTGTATGAAACTGCCATCAGTAGGACTTGTGCATATTTGCAAGTGCTTTGTTAAAATCAAATCATGTGGTAAAATTAATAAAATCTCAAATGGGCTCATTCAATAGGAACAGAATTCAAGTCATCACACAGAGCATTATTAGTTATGGGCAGGTAGAGGAGGAATGGCTAAAACCCAGTAACACTGAACTCAGTCCAGTCCTTGTTCAGTCAAAACTTCAAGCAAACTCACTTAAGCCTAAGATCATCATGTAATTACATGAGTGTTTGGCTCTTTCAGTCCAAATCTTGCATCTGACTCAATCCCTGATCCAAAGACAAACTGATGTCCTTGAAAGCTTTCCTACAAGCTGAAATCCTCGGGACCAGTGTGTCACCAACTGTATTGACACCTAGTTTGCATTAGCTGTGGGTATGACTTCAGTAGCATTTCAGTTACAGAACAATCAGAATTTTGGTCCTTTTTTCATTTAATTTCCATTTTTGTTTCAAAAGACCTGTAGTTAGAGGGCTGTAGATGTCATAACCATATCTAAGGTGTAGTAACCATTGCTGTAAGGAATGTGTTATTATTGGAAAACAAGTTTTATCATGGCATTGCAGAGACAACATAACACTCCTGTAATTCTGGATTATAGACTTGCTTTGTCTTAATGTCAGTATACAAACCAGATTCTGCTTATAACAAACTTAACAACTGCATTTGTGTTACCCTTTGGAGTGTCTCTCATTTAGATTGAAATCCTTAAATTAAATGTGCTCCCCACTAGTTGTTCAGGTTGATGCTGCCATCTTCTGAATATACTATGTTATGACAGCCACTTCCCGGGAATGTCAGGACACTCGGAAAGCAAGCAATTAAATTACACAGCAATCACCAAATAAGAAAAAAATTATATATTCTTTTTAATCTCACACAGCTCTCCAACTTTGATCAGCTTTTAGTGTAAAGGACTTAGGTAAAATACTGTATTTCAGGGCCTTCAAGTAAAAGTCTTACTCTGTGTAGTAGAATCATCTAAGTTAGAAAAGACCTTTATGATCATCAAGTCCCCAGGACATCATCTTGCATTCTGTCACGACGACAGCCTTCTGATCCCCATTGTGCAATGTAGCTTTCATTACCCTCATTACTCTTCCAGAAAAGCCTCCTCTTGCTTTATCCAGTACAACTTTTCACATGTGACAGGAGTTAACTATAAAACTAGCTCATCACTGTTCTCTTCCACATCACTCCCTATATTCTGCTGTAACACCTATATGTGTTCAGTACTGTCTTTATTGTACCTTCCTGCCCATGCACTGCAGTTTCTACACTGACTAAAAGCCTTTTGGGGCAGGGAATATCTCTGATTGTGGTCAGTACTCAGTACAGTATTACTTTGGCTGGAGTGCTTTTCTGTTGCCACAATGCAATTATTAAACTTGCCTCAGAAAAAAAAAATAAATTAGTCATTGATAAATAACATTTTTCACAATTAAATCACTATGGCCATATTAGTGATCTTGTGCTGTGGATGATGAACCCACGTGAGTGATCTTATTGATTCTTCATACAACTAGTATTGTGACTGGAGTTTGTGATCTGGTCCTAAATATGTCTGAATATTTGATAAATGCAAATTACAAATTAATAAGGGAGATAAGTTAAAATTAAGAAAAAAAATAAACTGAAGCCATTTGATGGAAATGGACTTCTATTTTGTTAGTTGAGAGGCCTACAGTGCACGAGTGCATCCAGTTTGAAACACCCAGAACTCATTTACTCAGTGCAAGAAATTGAATGGCAGCAATTCTGATATGAATCTGAATCAAAATTTGAGTGTGCCTCTCTCGAAATGACCTGACCCCAAGCTTGACTCTGTTCCTTCCTCAGTGGCCCTGCTGAACACTCAGAGAAGATAATTACATTTTTAGAAGTAGTTTTTAATGTCTACATCATTCTTCACTAAGATGGTACTACAAAGGTTTTATTTCCTGAAGCATTTCACTTTCAGACAAAAACAATATGAAAAAAATAGTTTCAGTTCTCATTAGGTTATACAAACTTCTCTTCTGGTTTTGGTGGTTTTTGGTTCACATCTGTGTTCACACCATCCAAGGTTTGCTTTGAGTTTCATATTCAAACTGATAATATGTCAAAACCACAAAACCTGTTATGCCCTGGGCCGTATTAGCATGGGAGCTATTCATAAAGCATAAAAAGGTTTTCTTTTTGGTGGGCTCAGCCTTATCAGTCCCACACAATCTCCATGCTTGCTAATCTCTTTGGATCAGTTTCTTCACAGCAGGCACTTGAAGGAGCAGACCTCTAGACTGCCAGCATTAAAAGACTTTTTTTAAGGCAATAAAAATACAGCTGAGTGCAGTTCACACGACCAAATGCCTGCCCAGACCAGTCAGAACTTGTACCTGTGGCAACACCAGTTATTTCAGAATTCATTCCTGGTAATCAAAGCAAAATGACAATGTAAAGCTCTGAAACATGTTGTTTAAACAAACAATTAATTATGATCATCTGGAAATAAGCTATTGTGCTGACAAGATACTAATGCCTGTTAATATACAGCCCAGATTATCTTTGAAGTTGTGTATCATCTACAGTATTGAACTTTAAGGTTATTTGTAACAAAGAGCATTTAGACCAATATAAAGGTGCAAACCTTACCACAGTCCCCCTAATGGCACTTCTATGTGTGGAGCTTAAAGAGTAAGGGCAAGCAAATGTTCCAAATGTGGTTTCTTAGTAAAGGAATGTAACAGCAGAGCTGGGCAGTTTAGAAGCACATTTGGTGCTGAATTCCCTGGCACCCTCTGGCACTGTCATGCAAAACTGGAATGGATGCAAAAAGTCAGTTGAAGAAATAGATGGCTAAAAAGAAACTTAACCAAGAATTTATCCTGCCTGTTGAAAAGGAAATTGCTACAGTGGCTGACACTCCAAGGAACATGAAACACCCCTCAGGATGTAATTTTTGTTTCTCCTCCCAATCTAGACAACTAAAGACAACATTTCCTAGTTTTATATTTGGTAACTAGGCACTTATTTAAGTATTTGAGGAAATAAGCCTGGGTTTTGAGTCACTGTCATGCCAATTCACACCAAAGCTAGCCGAGGTCACCAGAAAACTCAGCACTTCTAGCAAGTAGGATATAAAAAGCTTAAAATACTAACTTTTTATTTTTCAAACATGTTATGAGGGCTGTAAATACCTCCCTGTGTTTGAGAAGTCTTGGGGTTCTTTTTAGGCTAAAAGATTTCAAAGGATCTCCTTACATCATGAAGAAGGGAAAAAACAAGCCCATGGAGAAGGAAAGCAAACTAACTGAAGCCTACCTGAAACCTGAATACGAGGTTAGAGACAGGAGGAAAAAGTTGACCAGCTACTAAGAAACAAGAACCTTAGGCCTGGTAGAGCTGAAATTCTGAGTAGGGCACCAACTTTTGCTCCTCCGGGCACCAACAATTCAGCAAATCATGTAGTTTCTCTGTTTTCTACCTATGAATGAACTAATCTTTTTTTCAGGGTCTGGTATGAATTAACAGTGCATGTACACCTCAAGAAAGATGTAAAGAGAGTACTGCACAGCCTAAGCAGGCCACCCAAATCAAGAGATTTGTCAAAATTATAGATCACTGTTTCCTTTTATTGGTCCTTCCTTCTTCTTATTGCACCTTCCATGTGCATTTTAATTGGAGAACTAGCCTCTTAAGGAAAAATGAGAATCTCATGCAAGTCTATTGGTAAAGATAAACAAGGAAAATAGTTCTGTTAAAGAAAATGTTCTTATTTTACTGATACTAAACTATTGCCATGTTGTTTCAGCCTTCTCTGCTTGCCCCACATCACACAGTTGGTTCTTGAGCAATGCAGTCAAATAGGCCAGCACTTTCTGCCATTGTGCATTATTTAAAAAAATAAAACATCACTTCTAATTTTGTTTTCTAGTTTTCCAGATGAGAACTATCTGCTTCCTTCAGGATACAAATTCATCATGATATATATAGTGCTAATTGATGTAATACTTGAAGTCCATTCCAGTGCTAACAGGCACTAAAATCAAGCAGTGCTGGTGGGTTTATTACACTGATTAAAAAAAGAAAATAAAGATAGAATGACCACAATTGCATTGATACTAACAACAGGATTGCCCATATACAAATAGTTACACACTTCTGGACAGAAATCTATTTCTTATTTGTTGAAATAATGAAGAAAGAAACTGCTTAGCCAAAGAGGTGGGCCGGAGATCTGAAAGATGTTTGTTCAGCTATCCAATAAGAAAAATAAATGAAGGGGATGGTGATTTCTCCACTTCTATATCCATGGAGTTATATGTGGGACCACACAAACTGTGGTAATAAAAGCCACCTGATACCTGGCCTAAGGCACTGATTATTAATATATTAAAGCTCCTTTCTCAATCACTAATTTTGTAATAAAGACAGTACATCACTGCAAGTCAAATAGGCTGACCCATTAGGCAGAGTATGTGAATGTGCCTGCGATTTTGCACAGCCTGTCTTCACAAAGATGCCAGACTTGGGTCAAAGCTGCTGTATATTTCCTTTATACCTCCTATTATAAATCCCAATTGGACTAAAAGATCACTGTTAAAATTCAGGACTGTAATTTGCAAGCCACCTACAGTGTTTGACGCCCAGTTTCTATTAATTTCAGTGAGACTGGATTTCCCAAATACTTGAAATAGCATTGGAAATCTCAGACCAAATCTCTAGCCTCACTTTGGGCTCATTTGAAACCTGCATTGTCTCCAAAGGCAGCTTGATTGGGATTTATAATTAATCCTACTATATAGATAAGATTACACTAGCAATATCTCAGCCAATTCCCTATAGCTGCTCAAGTCTGTCAAATCAGCTCTTTAATCTGATGGTGAATTATTTAACCACCACACCAGAGTCAGCATATCACAGGGGCTTCAATAACTTCTATTTGTGTTCTAAATATGTCCATAGCAGCTGTTGGATTGTGAATAATGATTTCCATAGAGACCTTCCTTGCATTCCTGTACTAAGCAAAGACTGGAAGAATTCAAACAATCTGGGTGATTTACAGATCTCAACCTTAAGAGCAATCATAATCATCATCAGAATAATTGCTTTACTAGGATCTTAGAAGTCCCAGTGAAGAACTACACTGATCACCTGAAGTCAGGTCCAAGTAACCACTATGGCACACTACAAGTAACAGGATTTTCCATTAAAAGAGCAATGTCAAACTGCATTTTCTAAATATGATTTTGCCCCACAATTTCAGTACAATAAATTTCACTTCATTTAGAAGTGTTGTTTTTCATTTATTACATGAAAACTAAATAGTTTTTGTACAAAATATTCATTTACTGCTAACAGAACTCAGGAGGACTGCAAAGTAGTTTTGAATACTTCTGAAATATGTTTTAATTCTCCTACTGTAATTCAGGAGTAATGTATAAAAGTATAAAAGCAATGTATAAAAGCAATAAGCTTTAAAGTAATAAAAACACAAAATAAAAACTGCAAAATTTTAGTAAACCTTTTTTAGAAGGTGTGAAATCAACTTTGAAATACCTTAAAAGCATACTAACAACTTTGTTTCATTTTTGCTATACTCTCATGAACAGACTGAGGAAAAGAGTAGGTAATGTTGAGCAGCTTTAGTATTTGCTGATTTACTTAATAGTTCATTTGAAATTTGACAAAAAAGCTCCCCAGTGGAAACAACATAACATCTTCAACCTACTGATTGCAGGGAATGTTGCAACCACAACTGGTTTCTGGAAACTACATACAAGCTGTTCCATTGCGCAGGTGATGCAGGCAGAGATTAAGCTGAGTGGATAAAACATACAAACACTGCATATAAAGATGAAGCCTTGGCCCTACAGAGATGAAGAGCCAGTTTCATCAATGGCTGTACTAAAGCAGAGTTTTGCACAAACTTATATATTAATCACATGATCATCTTTGTTCCTATTGCCATACAGACCAAGATCCAAAAAAAAAGAGCACTTGAAAATAAAATATGCCTTCTCTCCTCACCCATGTGAAAGTAACTTTTACGAAGTCATAAAAAGGAAGCCTCCTGAGGCCCCAGAAGCTATTCCCCACTCCACCAGTGTCTGTCAGTTCTTCTTTCTACCTGTTTTATGAAAGCAGACCGGCAGTGGAAGTGAATGGGAATTTACCACTTCCTTCCATAGAAGTAAAGCTCTGTCTCCAATCTCCTCATTGCCTGACAACTTTTGAAAGAAGTGTTGCTAGAGGCAGGGCTACTTAAAAAAATAGTCCAGCAGATTTCTAAAGTCGGCTTTAAAATTGCCCTTTAAGGATTTCCCTGAGGTGTTTATGGCTTATATTGCTCAATTAGCTACTTTATATTGCAGTATTTTCTTCAAAAGCAATCTTTGACTAATTGTAAATTCTTAGAAATATGTTTCATATTTTAAAAGCCCTATTTTACAGCTGCATTAAAGTCCTCCAGGGCACATATTAGAGGCCATAATGGCACATTTTGGCCATCAAAATCCATTACCGGACTTCAACACCCACCCCATCATCATGATGGGTGTCTCCAACTCATTAGCTTTACCCAGTAACAAGCTGATCTTAGCACCTGTTCTCACAAAATGGATTTTAATAGAAGCAGGACCAAGCTGAATGCATCTGAGGGCTGGCTGAGTCCATCAGAAACATGTGGAGGTTTTACAATATCTCCGTGTGCACATGGTCTAGCAGTTTTGACACTGGACTTCAGTAAACAATTTGAATGGCCAGCCTAAAGCAAATTTCATTCTCCATACATACTGGACAGATAAACATGAAAGCCATAAAACTCGGGTAGCTGAAGTTCTGAATCTTTAAAAGCAGCCAGCTCTAGTACCCAGGACTTGGGATAAGTACTTCCAGGGTGAGTTCAGTTTTGAAGAAATTCTACTGATTTTCTATATGATACAATTACTCTGGGTCAAGTAAAAACAATAGAAAAATCAAAATTTTATGATCTCTTCATTAGAAAGTAACATTCTACCCAGAGTCACTTATGTAACAATGGTGGGTAAATGTAACAAGTATTACAGAAGACATGCTCATCTGAAACTGTATAACTTCCTTTGTTTACAGAAAACCTTTCCATCTTCCTTTTTTCTACTCACATAAAGATGAATTGCACCTATGCTCATGGTGAGTTAATGGAAGACTTGCTTTCACTGAAATGATTTAAATGTTTGGGACATTACTAAGACTTTCAGCAGCTTCAGCTGATTTTGTTAAGTTGTAGAACTCTCTTGTCTGCAGGAACATTTGTAAAAAAGCAACTTGAAACCACTATTAATAATTCTTTTAGAAAAAAAATAAATGGCACTAAGCAGTATTTTGCAGTTTGTCTGAGCCCTATTCCCAAAATAACGCCAGTCCAGGCCCAAAGACACTTGGAAAAAAACTCCCAGTGGGAACACACAGATGAAGAACACAAGCAGAGACTGACAATCTTCACAAACAAGGTATTCTTTAATAGCTCTTTCTTTCAGACTGAATATGGAATCTGTCATCACAGCATTTTTTGAGAGAATCTGACACAAACCAGGAAATAGATCACCCTTTCATCCTTACACAGGCTACTCCAAAAGGCAACCTTGAGCACATTTGGACCTCAGAAGAGGACAGAGCAGGACTAGCAAGAAAGTGTCAGACATGCAGATGTTCCAAAATCTGGTAAACCGCTGCACTGGCTTCCAGCTCTGACTGCCTCTTTCCAGCTCTTCCATTGCTAATCCTTCCAGCATGTGTCTCTTCACAATAGGGCATCCTGAACACAGCAGAGTAACCCCAGAAATGCTAATTTAGAGGCTGGGGAAAGGCAAGTTTCATTGCTGTGGTGACTGGGCTTGCATAAATGCCTAAGCAGCTAAACTCCCCTTTTTAGTTTTTTAATCCTTGGATTTATTAGAAGAGGTCATAATTTTTAACATTAGTATTTATTTGTTCTGTTTTAAGATAAATTTAGAGCACAGAGATAACACCAACTTCAAAGAGAAGCAATTCTCACAGCTCAGCTCTTGTGAAGAAGATTCTCTCTATGACAAAGAGTTTTCCAACCTTTGATGCAATAAAGTCATCACTTTCAACATAGAGCCATTCCTATTTACTACCTGTATTTATTACTGTAATCTAGGATGGGATTGTTTGGGAACACAGCAGTGACCAGGACTAGAAATCTAACAGGGTTGCATCTCCCAATGTACTTTGTTCAATATATCTACAGTCAAAAGAAATAAAGCCTCATTTCAGACTCCTATAATAAGCAGAATTCAATGAGTGTCTTCATGCTTCCAGGAGAGGTTGTAACATCTCCAGTTTTGAAGTTACTCAGAACTACATTACTGTGAGCCAGAGCAATCTGATACAACTTTGAAACTGAATTTATCTCAGGATGAAACCTGCTATCAAAGTTAAATATATTTATCTAATTCAATTTAAACCACTCAGGATTCAACTCCTGCTATAAGGTGTTGTTAAAATTAATAAAAGCAGATGTCAATTTTCTTGTATAAAACTGAAAACCATTGCATTAGAAGTACTGTGGAGCAGTCAAAAGTTTACATGATGAAATATTAACCACCTTCCAAAGCAAAGTGAAAATGTGGAAACGAGTCAAGCCATGAACATGAGATAAAGATCTGTATTTTCCAAAGTCTAGGATTCAGGGTAGCCCTCATATCAGTGCATGAAAAGCCAGACCACTGTGACTGAGAGCTGGACACAAAACCTGAGATGTCCAGAGCTCGCATGCTAGCCTAGCCTAGTCCCCTTCATAAAAATACCTTTGTTATGAAGTGCAATATAACCAACATTAAGAAAAATCCTGAGTCACCCATACAATAACATACCAACCTCCCATAATCAAGACTTTTTAAAAAGTTTATTGCTGAAGATGCTAGTTACACATTCCATAGTTAAGTACATACATTAATGCATGCCTCCCCACCAAAATACTATGATGCTCTTTTCTGTAGCAGAGAAGACTAATTCCCAGCAGACCATGCACTGTAGTCTGAAGAAAGACAGAATAGATCATGTAGCTGCTTGCTCCTCCTGCTCTTGAAAACTCCCAAGTGCAGTGCCAGGGTTGCTGAACAGCAAGAACAGAGCAACAGACACACACAAATACAGACATGCCAAGACAACAAAGTAATGCCTGGCTTATCAGTTCATGTTAACCTGCATAGATCCAATGCAATCAAAAAGCTGACACTGATTTTTGACAGCTGAAAATCTGCCCTGAACCTTAAAGCAGTTGTAGGTTATGGCTGAATATAAGATGCCTTCAATTTAAGACAACTACATTTGTTCAGCTGTACTCTTTATTAGAAAGCTGTATTCCTTTTGTAACTGAGCATTGCTTTATATAGCTAATATATACAGTGAGTGTCCAAAGCATAGGCTAAATATATTAGCCAATTTAGCATAGGCTATATATATTAGCCAATTTACAAATATCAATGGTCAAAAAGCATGGATCTCTCCCTGAAGGTAAAGAAAACCCTCTTAATGAAAAAAACCTTGCAATAATCTTGGATCCATCTCCAATTTAGCCCTTGTATTTTCCCCTGTCATTGGTTTCAATTGCCTTTGCTATGAGCTTTCGGTTTCAATTTACAGAGCATTAGCCCTAGGCTCCTCATCAGCATCTTCAGGTCCACTGAGACTTGCATTCCAAAACACTGAGCAGTTGGAAGAACATCAACAAAATCTTGAGTGACAAACAAAGCAGACCACTTGCTCAAGGAAATGGGAGCTATCACCAATATTTAGGGAGTGCTGAGCGGATACAAAAACATAGGGGCCAAAACAGCCTGAAGATACTGACAGGGACCTCTCCCTAAGGATGTCTACTGTTTCATTCAGATAAGCAGCCTACAAGCCAGGGAAGATTTAACAATGTGAAAACCAGAAGGAGCTATCAAAATCATACATATGTAAAGATTCTATGTATTTCTGTAGCTCTTATCATTACAACATGCTACACAAAGTGCAGACATGCACTAAAATAGAAAATAATGTGACAAGAATCATGAGGGCCACTGCAAGCAAAGGTGATTAGATCTCAGCTGGCTTCTCTCACCAAGTGATCTACTTAAACAAAGGTGTATGCCCATACATAAGCTCTTACTTTCCCTGCTTACTAATCTGATGTCCAGTACATCATACAAGCACAAGCACTTGAAGGAGAATTAGCAGTATGCTCCATCTTGGCTCTGACTCCACATGGCAGCTGCATAGCTTGTAGTCAGTGAATTTTGCAGCTGGTCTGGTAGCAGTTGGCAAAAACCTACTGTCCAGATGGATATTAAATTTGCATTATTTATAATATATTGAAAGTGAATAAACCTATATCAAAGTGACTCATACGGACGTTTATTTAGGGACTTGTTTCTGACAGCTCTGAAGCCACTTCTATCCAAGCAATGCTTGGGTGCTGAATGCTTTATTCACCCATAGGAAAAATTTCCACAGCTCTTGATCACTGTTAACACTTATATAAACCACACATGTGGAAGGAGAGCTGATAAATCCAGTCCTTTTCACAGATTATTACCTTAAACTTCAGAAACCCATTTATGATTATAGCACTTGCATCCAAAAGTATAGATTGTGCAAGGAACTGGCCTGCTGAAGTTTTCCTACTAGCAGTGTGAAAGAATACAAAACAAGCGGGTCACAAGCTGGTTTTCAAATGAAAAAATAATCGCCAGAGAAGTAAGCCACTAGGAGAGGCCAGTGCCTGATGGCCTTGTGTGATCTGAGTGATATATCACACCAGACAATGCAGTCTACCTACAGTGTTCCTCCCATCTCCCAGCTGACTTTGAAAACTCCCCTTCACCACACAAATAGTAGGCCCCACAACAGCCATCACTTTTCAGGATTCATATAAAACAGTAATTCTTTATATTGGAAATGTTTTAGCTTTGCAAAGCTAGTATAACACAGCATACTGGAGAATGATCAGGTGCGTCCTTTTTTTAATAAACTGAACAGAGAAATTATATCGTTTGCTTTGAAGCCTTTAAAAAGAAAGTAATCTTCATTTATACCTTTGGTTATTAGCACTTCAGGACTGTCAGTATATAATCTATTTTGCTAATATAGGCTTTAAAGGTCTTGACTAAAACCCTCTGAAAAGAAAACATGTCACCAAAGCATTGTTTTCTTTCCTATAAAATGACAGAAATTGAGACATCTTTAGGCCCAAGTAGCAGACCAACCAACCACTTTCTGAAGCCACTGTCAGATCAGCTCATTGATACTGCTCTAGTTCTTCTCAATACCAGCTGTGAGTACATCACAACTTGTATAAATTTTACTCTCTCCTCACTCTGCTCAGGAGATTAAGCATATTATGACTCCCAAGCATGCGATCTAGTCACATAGAATACACCAACACAAGCCCCCCTAGTATTTCAATAGTATAAGCAGACTACACAGCCTATGTTTTAGCAATCCAAGGTCACTAGATTCCACACCATTAAACACCTGATTCTATTCCCTAAAAACAGCACAAGCTTCACTGTGAGAAAAATTACTAAATCATCCATGACAATTCTGCTTTAGATTTGCTAATCCAGTATAAATAGTTAGAGTGCCTGTAGAGTGATACAGTTGAACAACGTATCTCAAGTAGTGGCTGTTAATCACAGTTAAATAGCTATTTGATGGAGATGACAGTTCCGGTCTAACAAGCAGGCACTGCAGAGGCTCATGGTGCTGAAGGTACTGCCACTGATTCTACAGCTTGCACAATACTGGGAGCAGCCACAGGAAAACACCCTGCGAGCAGCAGAGCATTTAGGGGTGGCATGAAAGGAGCAAACTAGCATCCAGGAGGAACATAGGTATCAAGTTTTCATTTCTTTATTTAGATACCCCAGGTAATGAGAGAAAATAGCTATGAAGAATGGAATTAAAATCACCGTGAACCAGAGAAACCGGCTCTACTATTAAGTTACCACAGTATCCAGTTTAGCAAGATTACTACCTGCATTCAGCAGCAGCCAGTGCCAAAGTGTTCTTAGATTCAAGTCAACTCCTTTGTTGATGCCTTCACCATTTTCTTTTTTTACAAATGTTTAAAACTTGAGGAAACTCTGGTGCCGAGGTACTTTTGATCAACTACACCAGCAGAGTTGCTATGAAAGTGCCCCTATTCCAGATAAAGTCAGCTGAGTTATCTTAGTTACAAGTACAGATCTTTCTAAGCAAGCCTGTTTTGTAGTGATGTATTTTTGCAGCTTTGATGGCAAGAGTAGCCTTAAACTCTTAAACATTGAGTTGGGAAAGCTAGTCTCAGCAACCTCTAGCCAGCATATCAAGTTGTAGAAAGGAACAAACCAATGTTAAAAGTAGTCATATTGAAGTTTGCAGAAACTAAATTAATCTGAAATGACACTCACTGTACAGGCAATAAAACATTTATGCTCTGGGGCCCCCAGTGTAAGAAGGGCATGGACATGCTCAAACACGTCCAGAGCAGGGCCTTGAAGATGATCCAGGAACGGAAGCACCTCTCCTATGAAAACACGCTGAGAGAGCCCAGTTTATTCAGCCTGGAGAAGGCTCCAGGGACACCTTATAGCTGCTTCCAGTGCCTAAAGGGAGCCTACAAGAAAGTTGGGGAGGGCCTTTCTACAAGGGCATGTAGGAATAAGACAAGAGGGAATGGTTTTAAAATAACAGAGGATAGATTTAGAGTAGATATGAAGTTCTTTACTCTGAGGGTGACAAGACATTAGAACAGGTTGCCCTGAGAAGTTGTGGCTGCCTCACCCCTGGCAGTGTTTAAGGCCAGGCTGAATGGAGCTTTGAACAACCTGGTCTAGTGGAAGGTGTCACTAGAGATGGCAGGGGGGTTGGAACTGTATTTAAGGTCTCTTCCAACCCAAACCACTCTATGATAAATGGCTTTGGGTTTGTCTAGTCTACCACAGACAAAATCATTATAAGCTATTGAATCAGATGTCCAAAAGAATAGGTCTGCAAGTGAAAGTGATCTATTTTATTTTCTACATCTGAATAGTCCTATGGAAGACTTAAGCACATAATGTTCGCATGGCTCAATCCTATCTTCAGCTATATGCAGCATGCTGTGGCTTGCATTTCTGCCCCCACTCCCACCCCATCCCCCCCCCCCCCCCCCAAGAAATCTCAAGGACAAAGCTTCTCTTCCAGTAAACTGACAGATTCTTCTCTTGTAATTAATACCATATTCCTGATACAGATTTTAAAGAACAGAGGTTTCTGTTTCTCAGTAATTCAATTCTACTTAATTATCCTAATATGGAATACAAATCCCAGAGGATATTTAGCTTGTAATAATTATTTCTGTCTTCTCATTACTGCACTATGTAGTAATGTAAAAAGAACCTTATAAATGCTTAATATTTCTGCTTATTCTGCATGGAAGAATGCAAAACTGGCTTGACATTAAGCTTCCAGTTGGAAAAATTATCCTCTAGATATGAAATGGGTGTTGAAAAGCACAACTTATATTAGTTATGGTAGCACAAAGGAAGGACCAAGGAGATTTTAAGAAGCAATTAAAACCAGATGCTCCAAACCAAGAATTTTTATCAGGTTCCTAACCCTTCCAAGACACTTAAGCCCAAGTCAAACCCTACTGCAAACAAAAGGAGTATTACTTCTTCAACCAAAGGTGGTTTGGATCAGGCCTCAAATGACAAGAGACTCAAGGAGGCTTCCCACTAAAGCAAATCTTTGGCTTTATATATAGAAGAGTATTGAAGACTAACATGAGTCAAAGTGAATCCTTCAAAAAGACCAAATCTCCCATGTCACTGTCACACTATTACTGAGAATCTCCTGCTAAAACATACTGCCATTGTGGGTGATGCACAACAGTGCTGAAGTCGAGATTGCTGTCCCCATGCTATAAAACTGTAAAGTTTCTATGCAAAATGAAAGTTGTTTTCAAACTTCAGTGTACGACACCATATTGAGCAAGAGGAATTGAAAAATTGGTCAACCTTTAATTGTATAGGTGGAATTGCAAATAAAGGTATGGGACAAGCAAAGCTTGGATGGAGGAAAAGGAAGAGCCCTGAAGTCAAGTCCAGTCTCAAAAAACACTAGCTTCATGATCCTGAAGGCAAAGAAAGAGTTTCTTGAGGTTTTAGCTGAAAGAGGGTTTGTACAGCTATACACAAGGAAGCTGCTTCCTGTTGTTCACCAACTCCATTTTCTGGAAAGCAGAAGCTGCACTTACCTCTGAAAGGATATTATATCAATATGCTTTTAGTTTGCCTTTTGATTTTTTCAGAGTATTTCTTTCTCTCTGCCCTGTCATTGGAAGAGTTTTATGGCAGTGATTAATTTTTATGGAAGTATTCATTGTCATTTCTAAGGCACCAACTACTGATGTTCACTGTACAGCGCTGAGAATGGGGACGGAGTAGCAGTATATTACATCCAACTCCCTCTATAAACTATACAATCTGAATACAAATAATATAAGCTCTAAGTAGTTCCGGATGCTTCTTAGTAATTCAAAAGTTAGTACGTCAGAACATAAGATTATTACATTTGAGACATTTCTTGGAGCTTTCATCTATGCACAGAATTATTTTGTGAGTGAACAACCCAAGCATTTGTCAAGGCATCAAACTGTTCGGAGAGCACAAGATGAGATCTTCACTCAGTATAAAATGCCTCAGTTTCATCAGCTTGGTTTTGTAGTGTCAGCTGCACTTTGACAATTTGTGTAAATAGAGAAGTACATGGTTTCTCATTTGCATTATCAAAATGATACTGAATGACCACAGATACATTATCCTTTGCTTCAAAATTAAACAGTAAGTAGAGGTTTTGTACAAGAATGCCCTTACTGTAAATGCATTGATTGTCACTTTCTTAACACATGTTTTATATTTGGCACAGCAACAATACCAAAGTGTTTACAAACTGGATGAGAGCCAACAGATGGCTTCTCCCAGCCATCAGTCTCAGAATCCTACCCAGTTCCCACTCCTTCCCAGAAAAAGCCTGGGAAAGCAGATTGGGAAGATTCATAAGCACACACACATGATTTATATGTCTTTGTGTGTATGCATGTACATATATAGACATACATGTGGATCCATACATGTAAAAGCATGTACATATACAATATGTTCTACATGCGCAATAGATAGGGCTCAGATGTAAAAATGCTATCTGGGGTCTTCAGTTAGAGTCCCTCCAAAACCCAAAGCTAATGCAAAGAACTTTTTCTTTGTTTGGTAAAGGTATTTCTTTAAAAGACCATGCTATTTTGGGAACGTCTAGAACTAAGATACCTGTAACTGGATATTCTGTTTTTTTCCAGTAGGGTATTCCACATTTAAAGACCTGTTCTCCTGTCCACATCTTGGCTAAAGGCCTGCCACAGCAGGGACTACAATACCAGCTGTGCTTACAGCTGAGGGTAACTGTTGAGCTACTCTTCAAAGAAGATCAGGAATAGGCATTTCAAAAATGGAGTAGTTGAACTGCCCCTTGTTTGTGCTGATCATTGTAACTGTTAATTGGGAAAAAAAAAAAGGAGAAGAAAAGCACATGCCTGTAAGGCAAATATTTCAAGACATGACTTGTTGAAATGACTAGCTGCGTGTTTCCAGCTGGAGCCCATTTCTCTCCTAAATGCCATCAATAAAAACAGGACCTATTCTATACATCTGATTCTTGCTAGAGAAATATACATGTGGTTCTCTTGAAATTGTTCTTTGATTATTTCTTTTTATATCACTTTGATATTTACAACACTCAGTATCTCCAAGAATCCCAGTTTGAGCTGAAGGCCTTGCAAGAAGGCCCTCCAGAAGGAATAATCGTATGTGCCTTTCCCCTGGGGGAATGGTACATGATACTATCTTGCCTAGGATTTGAGGTTTGTACAAGTTACTCTTACTCCTAAGGGCATCATCCAGGAAACAAACACCTGTTGACATCACAGTTTTCCTACTCCAAGACAGGCTCTGGAATAGTGCTCTCCTGATACAACTGACCAAAGGCTCACACCTGGAAGTATTTATTCCAGAAACCACACAGCTCAAGCTCTTGAGATTCATAACAATCTCCCCCCTCCCCCCCCCCCCAAACTATAACTGACTGGTTCAGGAATGCAGCACAAAGTGCAGCCATTTTTCCACAGCCAAAGAAGGTCCAGAGACATGCCAGAATACATAGGCTGATATCAACCAGTAAGAAAACCAGAGGAAGTGACACCTAACTCATTTCAAATACAAATGTAGATTTGCCATATGCAAGGAAACCACCTACTCAAGGCTTTCACTTAAATGGGAAGAAACATTTTTGAACATGAAGTGTTTATTTTCCAGAAGACACCAGGCTATGCCTAACACACAGCTTATTAGAAAACAAGATTAGAGAGCTCTGTTATTGAAAAAGATATAACCTGTTAACAGAAAATACATGAAAGAAGAAATCTAACAACACAGGACTCATCTCTATGAACAAGGGTACAGTGACACAGGTAGCTGGAACTGTCTGAGAAAGTCTTTCTCCACCTTGGTCACTATAGCAAGAATACCAAATACAGTCCTTGGTGTTTCAGCTCTTTCTCTGTCACATGTCTGTTACCACTCTCTCTTTTCCCTCCTTCAGTCTTTCTTCTGTTGATTTGAAAACACTCCAGGATAGAAGTAATTTTTTTTTTATTGCGTGCCAATTTGTGGCCTCTGGGAAAATCTACAATAAGTGAAGAGTCTAAGCAGAACTCCCTTATTAAGTTCTGCCTGAGTGCATAATTGCAAAGATCAACAGCAAAGCAGATAGGAAAAAAAATAAGAACACCCATCTATTATTTTAAGTAGAGATTCAGCTTAGAAGTGTTGCCAAAAGGAGCAATGTTTAAGACACAAGAAGACAGATCCCCAAGTTGTTAGACATCCTCTGAAACCACTGGTTGTGCCCTGTGCTGTCTACGAAGTAATGTGAGGAATTTAACCAGACAGAAGGAATCCAAACTATGGGTAAATTAAACCAGTTGATATATTTTAGCACAGTTAGGGCGAGGATCACATGAATTCAAAACCATTTTGATCAATTCTCTAACTAGCCAGAAAAATGAGGATAAAATGAGAGATTTTGACTTCTTATTTTCAAAGTCACATGACAGAATAAAGACTCAAGAAAGGAACACCGTAGAACTCTACTCTTTAATTGCTATGGCAACCTGCAAAGCAGTTTTACAAAGTGGTTCTAGCAGTTCTCTCCTACTATTCAAAACAAATACACTGAACACTGAAATTTAAAGAGAAACAGTTAATATGCTGTATTGACACATCTAAGAGTGTTATCACCCATAAAGTGAATTTTATATTACATTTATATGTCAAGTGTGACATACTGTAGCACTTGAAACTATTCATTTAGGGCTATGGAACTGAGGAGAGGACCTCCTAGGTTACAAGTCCAATCTATAGCTGATTTAATCCACTCAAATTTATCAAGTCCTGAATTAAAACTATCAGGGTTTTCTAACTCACATGTCATTCTAGAGCCTCACCCTAATGATGGTCTTCTATGAAGTACTTGACACAATTTACTTATAACTATATTATGTCTTTTTACTGTTTGCCAACATTTTCTTTCAGTTTAAATAACTTTTCCTGCTTTGATATTTATTCCATCTCTAGCTCCTCCATACAGAAAACTAACACATTCTTAGTTTTTACTTTGCTATGCTAAACAAGCCATAAACAAGTATATGTTTATTTTATATATATACATATATATATACATAATAAATATATACACACAAATATTTGTAAGTGTATACACACACACATATGTGCACATATATATGAAGGAAGGGAATTAGACCAGATTCTATAATTATAAAGAAAAAATGTAAATTGTCAAATGAGAAGAGTATATTTTATTGATTATTTTCATTGCTAGTGTTGAGGTAAAGGTCAATCGTGTTGAAATGGCATACAGACATGCATAAAAATGAGATGCTTATATGCATAATTGTCAGAAGTAATTGAAACAAGTTTGGGACAGTCAATTATGTCTAGTAGCAGCTAGAATTCAAAGTGGTTCAGGAAAAGGTGATTGTAGTGAAAGTTTAAAGCCTATAAATTCTGTTCATGCCCTGAAAAGTAAGGATCTATTTTCTCTGTGCTACTTCCCCATTGAAATGGAACAATCATTCTCATGGCCACAAAATAGCCTCAAATTATTCTGACTCAAGTTGTTCAGTACCTTGTAGCAGCACTCTTTGCTCTTGTAAGCTTTAAGAGTGTCACTTAATGCTGTTTTTCCTTTTCATATGACAAATGGGAAGCAAGACCTTCTACTCTACCTTCTCAATCTATGCTAGTCATTTATTTTCAGACTACCATTCACTCTTATTCATCCACATTTGAAACTAAGAACTTACAGTACTTTCAGCCTCTTCTCCTAAGAAAAACTTAGCGGTTTCTAACTCTTTTGTCACAAAGACTAATACTTTTGTCTTGCAAAACAAAAAAACAGATCATAGCAATTCAAGAAAAACAAGCCTTAGTTTTCTACAGAGGCATTTTAACCTGCCCATACTATTTCTCCATCTCTGTGTAACCTAACATTTTTCTTATTCTTTGCCCAACAATGAGGAAGCTTTCATCTCAACTTACTTTTGAAATTTACTCTAGGATGCAATTGGATTGTCTTCCAAGAGTGTTTCAGAAATATGTGAAGAGGAAGGTTTGCTGCACTGTCACCTACAAAAAGCACTGCTACCAGTTGCTGTTGGCATGAAAAAAAGTCAATATTCTTCAGCCAATCATAATGAAAATTGACAGCAGACCTATTCTCTGAACAGGTATTCAATTCGGTGGGTTCCACTCAACTAGACAGTTTTGTCACTTGACTTTTGATACATTAGGTATCACACCAGAGTTTTCATTACTTAGAAGGACATTGGAGAAATATAGCCCATGAAACTACAATGCACAATGCTTGCAGTATAGCATGCATGCTTGTCTTCACTGTCCCACCCCAGCAAATAAAAAGAGAGCTCAGGGGTTTTTGTGTGTGTTTGGAAAGTCAAGAAAAATTTGATTTTGTTAGTGAGGAATAATTAGGTGATTAAGGTGATACAGGTTAACACACACCTTCCATGTGCACTGACTTACTATACCAAAAATTGCAGCTTTAAACTGAAATGCCAGCTATTGTGCACTCTTAAGGAAAACTCATTTTAAGTGATTTACCTAGTGTCTCCTTGAGGGTGGCATTGGTGCTGTTTTATCATCATACTGTGTTCTTAGGAGGTTGCTAATGACACAAATGACTCAAAATTTGGCCATATCACTGTCTTCACATAACAAAATCAGATCATCGTTCATGCTACAAGCTCTAATTTCCCTAGCTTCTTTTGTACCAGAATCAGCCAGTTCATTGCTTTTAAAGATAGCCCATTCTAAATTGATTTACCAGGTGCATAAACAGTTGAGAAGGAATAGAGGAAGCTGGAATAGAAAAGAGAGTGAAATTGTTGGAATGACCAGCTGATTGGAATGAGAGTATAATCACCTCTTTGAGCAGCAGCATTGCTTCCTGTCAGCCTAAGCAGTTTGTGGAATTGCAGTTAGTTTGCAAGCTGAAGAGCCACTGTAGCCTTGCTTAAACAAACATGACAGATTAACAGTATAACTATATGCTTTAGAAGAATGAATGTCCTTCTGGCAGTCATTGCTGGTAAATAGAAAACCTGTCTATCTGATAATTGTTATCCAGTTATCCAATATCTCTGACATAATAATTATCCAAAGCCAATATCCAGGTTTCAGTGCCCAACTGGGAATTCCAATTCATATACTCAGACTGATTAACTGGCATAAGTCCCATCAGCCCCACTGCCAAGGTTACCTCAGTGAAGCCTACTTCATCATGAGCAGTTCACTGTGTTCCATTCAATAACATCCTAAATTATACCATCATCTTATTCAGAAATAAAATATTAAAAATTTAAAAGCTCTCAGGTCTGCAATTTAAATGGACAGCTTATTTAAACTGTCATGGGCTTTGAGCCCTCAATGACTGCAAAATGTGCATGATCTGAAAAATAACACTGCTGTCCTTGCATAGTTCCTTCAGGAATTTGATGTGAAATAGAACAAGAATAAAGGAAGAGTTACACTTTAATTTCATTAAAAATTAAGCATCATAGCAGAACCAACAGCAAAACAGCATTAACTGAAGGCAGCATTTCTGAGCATATGATGAAGTAATAGTTTTCACTGAAGGAGGTGTATTTGAATGTTTGCATGAACACACATATGCTTCATATTTATAGATACACAAAAACAAAAGTTCAACTTGCATTACACCACATATTTCATTATATTACAAATTTCAAATAATACAACCTTATTTATGAAAATCTGGGAAAACTGAATAATGCTTTATTTTTAAATTGCATCAGATAAGCATATACCTATTACTAGAAGTCATTAAAACATATATGATAACTGCCTCAGTAATGGCATCCTTAGGGAAGGGATAAGGCTTGCACAAGTAAAATACAAAACAGCTTATTAAAAACTGAGAATATAACCTTATACCTGGTTATATAACAGATAAAAATTACATTAAAAAATAGGACCCTGTAATAAGAAAACTCAATAAAAGCAGAACAACAAAATATTGCAACCTATGTCTTTAAGAAATGTCACAAGAGTCCCTGGAACACTTGTCCTAGACAGGGCTGTCTCAACTGTATAGTAGCTTTTACTCGTTAACTTTGAAGGCACTGATTCACTAGTATATTCTAAAGAACTAAGGGCAAACCAAGAGCTGCATTTTAAAGGTAATTTAGAAACAGTTATGAGAATTTTAAAATTCCAGTGGCTGCCATTAAAAGAAAAAATGAACCTTGCAAACTCACCTTGTACTATCCAACACATCAGAGCTGTTGGTTGTTTCAATTTGGAGAAACTGTTTCAGTGTGCTTCAGCTGGCACTGTGTGGTAGCTGTTTCAAATACTAACAAAAAAGATTAAATGTTACCATTTAAAAACACAATATTGAAGTTATTGCCTAGGAGTGAACTTTGTATTTACTTCTAATATACGTAATATGCACAAAACCCTGCCAAAATAAGCTTTATGTTTACTTCAGCAGAAGCACTGTTAGATTCAGACCCTCAAACAGAGCACAAAACCATTTTAAGCTGATATTGAGAAAATAAGCTAGAAAGGGTCTTGGGTTTTTTTCCTCTTTCAAGCTGAATGGTTAACACTTTTGGATCCTCTAAAAATTCTTGAGTTATTTTAAATAAAGCGATTCACTTGGAGACATAAAAAGCCTAGATTTGTTGGGTAACAGGTAGGACTTGGTCCACTGTGCTCTCAGTGTAAGCAGGAGAGAGACGTTCTCTGAAGAGCAGGAAGTCTTTGCTTTTCTCTCGATGCCGCCTTCCATATTTTGCCAGCAGGTGGCAAGATGACAGCAAAAGCGATAACGCGAAGTTCGTGTGATTCACACATTAGTAGCCAGCTGCCGCCCTCTAATGCAGCGGTGGAAGAAGTCACAGCTCCTTAAATGCGGTGACTCCAGAAAAATGGCACACTGAGTTTTCTGGATTTGCAAAACGTTGAGAACCTGAAAGCAATCAGGGTTCCACAAAGCTCTATAAGCCAACTTACAAAATAATTAACAAAGTAGGCAAAGGTTTTGTTTTGCAGTCTGTGTTGCAATTGCAGTTACATGGTACTCCATCTTCCTACACACCCTGATGAGTACTCAGTGCTACTTAGTTCTAGAAAAAACACCATGAATAATGACCACAATTAAAAGGAGCAGACCATGGTTTTTATGATCTTAGTGAAGTCTAACATACTTAAAGATAACCAAAAGTCTAAGTCAACATTCATTTGAGATAAATAGGGAGGCACTGAAGTCAACTCAATTACACAAATGAAACACAGGGACAGGTAAATAGAAACACAGGTGACAAAATAGAAGCTGAAATTCAAGTTGAAGAAAAAAAAAACTTGTCAGAGAGTCCTTGCTGAGCTTCTCTAATTTAAAATTAACTCATAGATTGTGGAATTTGGCATGAAACCAACATCCATGAGGTGGGATGGGCTCCAGTTTTAAGTAAAACCCAAGAAAGGCTTCATTGTAATTGTGGAGGAGAAAAAAAACCCTCTTGTTATTGGAAATTTTAAAGATATCTTCCATTAAGAATATTTTTGGAACTTATTTCAACAACAACAAAAAAAACCCTGTAATAGAAAGGTTCTGGTCTAGAGGGCTATCCTCTTCACCTATTCCCCCACTTCCTTGAACAACACAATGTATTGTACAAAAAAGAATAACTCAAAGGTCCTTACCAACACTGTTCTATAAGATGCCACTAACTGAGGTCACAACCTCCCCAGAAAAGCCTTTGAAACAAGTAAATTCTATTGTTTCTCAGATGCTTTTATCAAATCTTACCTGCAACCAGAATAGAAAAACAAGGAGAGGGTGAAGAGATGCACCTCCTTCTAAACAAATGCTGGAGAGCTACTGGTAATATTTTATTCTTTACTAAGTGACATAGCATATTGAGAAACAACACTCTAAGTAGTGACCCAGGTCTGATCTCACTTTAAAACCTGCAAGGCAGAAGTCAGTTGAGTTGCACTACTGTAACATTGCAATCAGGTTTACAGTGACAATTTCCCTCACAATGCATGATGTATGGATGAGATTTAAACATCTACAAAAGAAAAGGAGGATTCAGTAAGAAAATCTGAAGAACCATTAAACTGAGTAACAATAAAAGGAGTGCCTAAACACAAGATTTATTATAACAAACTCTTCTCACTACAATTCAGAGTTAAAATAAGATGTTTAAGCTGGGCACACATTTTTCTTCTTCCACTGCTGCCTCTTTAGAAACACTTTTCATGTCTGTGGTTCAGACTAGATGTAGTATTAAAAGTAACCAGTATGCAGAATATGAATGCAGCTAGCACTTCTCTTACTCCTTCAAACCATGATTTTTCCCACTATTTTAAGGAGCTGTTTGCAGTGCAATGCAGCAGACAATTTGCTGTGACAACAGCAAACAGCTATATTTAATTCAGACATTGTCATTATATTGTTTCATTTGAACCCTGTGAATCTGCTCCAACTCTTGGTCTAATCAGTATGAAATACTTTAATGATTTCAGGGAATGCAGGTCTGCGCCCAGTGCTTTTCAGCTGTTTCTTCCTCACTCCACAAACAAAACTCAAAATAAGTAACCACAGTAGTAGGTAGGGATGCAAATCTGGATGCATCTTATGCTGATCAGATACAAATGAAAAATAAACAAACCTTTCCTGAAGGAAAAGGAGAGATGCTGTGCTTTGTGGAATAAATAGTGAGCCTTTCCACCACAAGGTTTTCTCCTTTAGGCAATGTTAGCCCTGCAAGTACTACCACAGGGAGTTCAATATCAAAATCATCAGATTTCAAGCAAAATCAAGCACCACAAGAAAATGAGTGTTTGCTTTTGTATGACAAAATAAAAGTCCGCAGCAGTTTGCCATGTTCTCATGCAACAGATCCACACTCCAGAAATTACTTGTATGACCAGATTTCATTGAGAGGGTCATCATGAGATGCGGACTTGCCATCTTCTCCTGCTTGGACATGAATGTATCAGAATGCACCCAACTCTGCTTAAATAACATTGAAACATTAGTCTAACTTGGTTTTCTAAACATTCACAAAACAGTGCAAAGTACTTCTTTTCGCAAGGTGATTTTAAGGTCCTTTCCAACCCTAACTGTTCTATGATTGCTGAAAGTTTAGGCTTGTGGTTATGGCTCCCCCAGAATACTGTGTATGTATTTTGGCACTTTTTCCTATTTAGAAAAACATTATTTAACCCACTGACCTGGCATGTAAAGCTGTGTGTGTGTACATATATATATATAATTTTTTTATTTTTTTAAGGTCAGTACACTGTTATCATATACTTTAGTGAAAATTCTTAGCCTTCAAAGCCTATGAAGTCAGTGAAACAGTGCTGACTTTTAGTTAGCCACAGAAGGAAGTGATTTGCACAGCAGAGCTCATCCTGCAGTGCTCTACAAAAGCATGAGTGGTGTTAGCTCCAGCTGAAGTCAAGAGGAACTGAGGACATTCCTCTCCTTTCATATCTGAGATCACTGCTTTTGTAGAGAGCTCTGTAGGGGTGATGTGAAGATACAGACAGCAGGTATGTAACTGGATGCATAACAGCAAGATTTAAACCATATGCCACAACAGTGACATTGTAATCTTAAATCAGCATTAAGCTTAAAGGTTCAGATAGAATTAATCCAGTCTGCAGGTGATTCATGGACTGGAAACGGCTTAGGACAGAAAAACAGATTGCTTGCGTAAAAATGCATTGCAGCTCTAAAGCACACTCCATAATGAAAAAAAAGAAATGCTGCTTTCCTGTGGAAACACTGAGATTTAAAAGCACCAATGTCATTCTCTAAACATAATATTATCAACTAATTTTTTTATAACCAGGGAGGATATTCCAGAATGGCACATATGATGTCCTGCTCCAGCTTCACTGAACTGTATATTTTTTCAAATTCATGATGGATGGAGACAACTGAAAAAGCTGTTTAATTTTTCCACCACAAATGATCTCTCAGGTATGGCCATTTTTTATAGATGCTCAGCACTCCTCTGATTGTGTGGGGTGTCCCTGCCCATGGCAGGGGGGTTGGAACTAGATGATCTTGAGGTCCTTTCCAATCCTAACTATTCTATGATTCTATGATTTTATGATTTATCAGCAAGAGTGAAGAAACCAGGGAATTTTCTAAGTATAAAGAATTATTTGCAGATAATTTAAGAACCAAACATTTATTGAGGAAACTTTAATCAAAAGAAATGAAGGGCATTAAGTCAGAGAAAGGAAACACATAATGTGACCTAAATATCCAATGAAAAATCAGCTCAGAATCCGAGTTGCCGAACACAGGCAGTCAGTCACCTACCTGCAAAATATGTACCACAAACAAATGCCTACAACTATTCAATTAATAGCTCTGAATAGTAAGCTGGAGAAAATGCTAAATTGTTCACAATGTGGGAATAGAGGGAAAAGTTAAACTGCTTCCTCCAGTTGCAACTTTGCTGAGTATCTTGCACACTGTTCTTTTTACTCTTCGTTTGGCAGAAATTTGGGAAGTTCTAACTGCTCACTAAAAATTTAATAGTGTCTGTCTCAGTGAAAATGAAAGTTGCTGTTATAAAACTTTTGAAGTCTGAGACACACCATGCTGCAACAGACAGGGAATAGTTTCTCGCATGGTTATAATTCTGGTGTGTTCTCAGGGAGAGGTCCCATAGGTAGTTCAAATTCATCTGAACTGTAGCTGCTGCACCACATATTTCTCCATCCCAAGCAACATAGTCTGCTCTAATGGAGAAGCACATCAGAGAAAATTAGCCAACAGAACAGTGATTAGTCAGGCCCTAATCACACAAAGACAGGACCATTCAGTAATGACTACATTTAAACAGAATGGACTTCAGGAAAAATACTCCTGTAAGCTCTGACAAAGCAGCAGCAAAATGGAAGCCAAAACTAGGTTAGAAAACATGGTTCTAATTTTGGCCTAATTATTTCAAAAAACCTGGATGAGGGGGGAAAAAAAAAAAAGAGAGGACAAAAAATAAATAGATGGTACCTGTGGTGCAGACACAGTATTAAAGCAGGTAAGATCAACTGTTGTGAAGCAGCAAGGAATTAGAGTACACTGGATGAGGTACATCATCACACTGGGTCAGCATGTGTAGGATCAATTAATTCTGATGATTCTGCTGTGGAGTACACTAATTTTGCTGGACATTGAGATATGTCGAGCAGTTTTGTTACGTGGCTGTGACAAGGATGAGTTCCAGAGTTCCTCTTGATGTTTATTTGGTCTGCTGAATGTTTGCTGAGAAGTTCAAAAGAAGGGATGTGTTTAACATCAAAATACGCGAAGTAAAACAACAAACAAAATTAAACATTCACAACCAAAAGAGACTAAAGCCACCTACAGTATTGATACTAAAAACATTAAAGAGTCAGCTATTCAAAGGTAAAAGTCAGCAAAAATTCATTGCAGTGTTGCATGTTGTAGCTAAAATTTTAATTCTGTTGAAATGAGTGGCAAAATTATCTGCACACTCAATGAGTCCAAAGTTTACCATACAGATGAAATCACAGCAATCTTTAAGAATATTTAAACAGAAAATGCAATTTGAGTCATAGAATCATAGAATCCTTGCTAATATTGCATCCAGTTTCTCTGATTCATTGTAATCCCTCTCTAGTTTAGAGGACTACTAAATGCGGGATTATTTGTAATAAACTTTTTGTTCACCAATACATTCCATAACATCCCCTGAAATAGTTAAAGGACAGCAACACAGCATAGATTCTCCAAAAATAAAGCTATATTCTCACACATAATTTTGGGCAAATGAGATTCTGGAAACAACTTTAAGTCATTTAGGACCTACTTCCACAGATATTCAGACAGGATTCAAAGCTTAATTTTTAGACTTGAATTAGCTGTGCAGCAGAGAAATCAGCACTGCTACATCAAGTGTGAACAATGAAGGGTCAAAAACATCTCAAAAAGTAACAATTTAATGCACTGAATGACAATCTTACATCCCACAAAGTCATTGTTGAACATATTTGAAATAGGTGTAACATACAAACTCTTACTTTAGCTAGCCAGAAATGATGAATTTCTTAGAAAACTCATATATTGTTATATGAACTCATCCTGGTCAGATGCCAATACCAAGACATGAAACTAATTACTGTTAGTCAAGGCATTCTGTTCAGGAATAATTAAAATCTCCTTTTAATATACATACATTTTGTTAACTTATGGTAATGGCCATTTTCTTCTGAAGTGTAAATATCAATAAGAAGCATCAAAGTTTCTTTCAGATTTAACTTCCCTCCCTATTTATCTCCTTCACTCCCTTTCTCTTGTTTCACTAAAAGGAAAAGCCCAAACCAGAAAATCCTGAAGAGGCAAGTTACTTACAAGAAGAAAGCCCACTGTAGGAAAAATCATACACATAATATTTTGGTTCTGTTGGCTGCCTCAGTCACTGTTAAGAGCACTATTCTGTAGACTGATCTGGAAAAAACGAGATAAAAAGATGGACTGGGAGTCAGAATATTTAAATGCTCTTGATTACTGACACACTTTGCTAATAAATCTTAAGCAGGTCAATTAACTTCACTGTATTTCTAAAAGGATATATTAATTTTATCCATCTTTGAATAGTATTTTCATCTCATGCCTTCAAAGCATAAGAGGACTATGCTCTCTTTTTGTCACTAAGGCCAAAAGATCACCAGATAGAGAAAGATAACTCAATATTGTGTGGCAGTATGTGACAATGTTCCCTAATTAAACCACTGGCGCAAAGCAGAGTCATTAACATGGAATGATTCCAGATTCACACTGTTCATTTATGCTTCCCCAAACACAGCAAGTTACAATTTGGGTTCATATAATTCACTAGCTCAATACAGAAAGTTTGTCAATGCTGAGATTTAAAATATATATGCTTAAGATGTATGATTATACATATATATGGCTTATAAAGTAATACGGAAATTGCTTCCCCTCTTCCAAAGTTATCCAGTGCCTTTCATTAATGCACACGATGCACAATACAGTGCTCTGGAGTGATTCCAACTAGTGCCATCCCAGCAGTCTTCTTTCCATGGTCATGGGCCAATTCTTTAAAGCACGCCTCTGCTGATTGAGGACAGACATATATAAAGTATTCTCAAGAACATAGTATTAAATATATTCAGCCTTCATACAAAAATCAGTGTATTGTCATCTTATCTTGAAAACTTTCCACGCCACAAGTCAGCTCAATTTTTACATTGTGAGAAAAAGCAACAATTCACAGATCCTTCAAACCACTTGTATTGCTGCCTTGGATAGCACTTATTATTTCTCTTTGTGTAGCCAATTCTTGAGTGTTCATAGTCACACTGCACCTCACTCCATACGAGCTGGCTCCAGTACCTGTAACACATTAGAAAAACAGATTTGTCAGAATAAAAATCCTCACTACTACTACTTTCACATCTACTTAAAGAGAGAAAGATCAGGTTTCTAGCTTTTCCAGACCTCTCCTGGTGGCATTCCAACTGACTCAGGTAGGAGTTCCTGGACCTATAACACCATCAGTTGTCCCATTAGTATTTAAGTTCAGTTTATCTTCATTTCTCAAAGTTCATTGTCTCCAGGTGACGTCTTAATCACAAATATGCAATATGTACACACTCAATTTCCTTTTACTTTGTTTTATATCCTCTTGCTTTATTTCAGTGTGCTAAAAAAGAAAAGTCTTCTGAATGTACAAAGAAAGATGCTTAATGAAAACAGGTAAGGTGTATTTCATTTGTCCCTTTTTATCCACTCATATCAGCTTCATTGTCCATGCTGTAAAGTAACAGCTAAATAATAATTATTTTGCAAATATAAGCCTCTATTTTTCTGTTGTGTTCTGCACAAAAGAGCAAGAAAGAAAAAAAAAAGAGCTGATTTCATAACTAATGAACTTCTGTACACTACTCAGAAACGGAGCATAAGATTTAGCTACCCAAATTCCTTTTGAGGTGAGTAATAACTGGTATATACTTTTCTCCAGTCAAGATCAACAATAAATTGATGTATCACTGTGTTTTAGAAAGTACCTTGAATATCAATTGTTTTGACCTATCTCTGAAGCTTTAAAATACAACGAATGAGTAATTATTTCTCTAAGTCACCAGTGCTTGTTGCTCAAGAAATACCTGGGCTCAACTTCACACTGCAGAAAAAAAGCAATTATTTCTATGGCTTGGCACAGCAGCACATTCAACAAAACTTTCCTAGCTGCAAACAAGATAAAAGCATCTTGCTTATGGCACTCCTTTTAGCCAGCACTTTAATAAGAGTCTCTAGATTATAATCAAACTTGTAACTGAAAGAATAAGTGCTAACTCCCATTTATATGAAAAGGGGAAAGTCAACCAAATGTGAATCTTATGCAGCTCACTGCCAGCTATATCAGCTTCATATTCTCAGTTAAAAGTACTACAAAATAATTTAAAATCACTTCAACTGTTTACAATGCTAATCTAAACCAAAACGCTAGTATGTTAGAAAGACAGATTTTAAAATGAGAAAGAAGTATAAGTGGGTTTACATAAGAAGTTATAGGACAAGAGGCAACAGCTTCTAGCTGCACCAGGGGAGGTTTAAACTGGATGTTAGGAAAAATTTCTTTACAGAGAGGGTGGTCAGCACTGGAACAGGGTGCCCAAGGAATTGGTGGAATCACTGTCCCTGGAAGTGTTCACAAACCATGTAGATTGAGGCCTTTAGTGACTTGGCTTAGTGGTGGACTTGGCAGTCATGGAGTAAAGGTTGGACTTGATCTTACAGGTGTTTTCCCACTTAGTTGATTTAATGATTCTAGGACTATATAGACCCAAAAATAGGACACTGAAGTTTCACTTTGTTCAGTGGTACAATTTGCAAATACTTGGAATCTCAGGTAACATTATTCTTGGTATACTTGCCACAATTCTATCGATAAAGGCTTCAGGTTCTGCATGACATACACAATCACTCTTACTTTTAGCTCGTATTTCTTTTCTCCTGAGCAATATCAAAGTCCTTGCTGCATGTTCATTGAGCACTCCCTGGCACTTAACTCATAATAGGCTGAATTCTACTCTTGTTTCTATAGATGAGATCTGACCAAGCTCCACAAGTAATAAAATTTTCTTTGTGATCTTTCTTATCTTCTTTAGCATATAAAGAATTTTTGTTTATAGTTCTTTGCAAAGAATTAATGTCTTTATATGAGTTTACTCATGCTGAAGTTCATCACCTCCCATATCTTACAAAATGGAAAGAATAATTATGATGAGATTCTAGTGATCCGCAAGAGAATGATAAATCACAATAACAGCATTCAGCAACTGACCAGCAATCCAAAGTCTGAATGACCTATACAATTTTCAAGTTTTAAAGCTTATCACTTAGAAATATCACTGAAAATGCCAAGAGGACTATCCTATTGTGATAGACAGAAACTCAATCTATGATACAAAGAGCTGACAAACCACTCATCAGCTGGCTTTGTGCTACAGGAATACACAAGATGGAAAAGCTTCACTTACTGTAATTATAAAATAATATTTCATTGCTATGCTAATAATATATTTGACAAGTTGCTTCAAAACCCAGCTTTACATTGCCTTAGAAAAAATAATTCTTCTCCCTCCCCTGTTTTGAGTAACTGTGTGGTTCTGCATAGAACACAGGCATTAATATATCTGTAGAAGACTGAGCTCACAAGACAAATGGCCATACCCACTGATTTAAAAATATACCTCTAGATTTCAGGCTGGCATTATGTTAATGGTGAATGAAATAGAGAAAGTCTTATAAGAAGTGGCTGAGGGAACTGGAGTTGTTTAGCCTGATGAAAACAAAGCTCAGGGGAGAACCTATTGCTCTCTGCAGTTACCTGAAAGGTGGTTGTCTTTTCTCCCAAGTAACAAGAGATAGAACAAGAGGAAATAGCCTTAAGTTGCTCCAGGGGAGATTTAGATTGGATATTAGGAAAAATTTCTTCACCAAAGGGGTTGTCAAGCATTAGAACAGGCTGCCCAGGGAAGTGGTTGAGGTAGTATCCCTGGAGGTACTTTAAAGATGTGTGGATATTGCATTTCGGAATGTGGTTTAGTGGTGGACTTGGCAAAGTTAGGTTAATGGTTGGATTGGATATCTGAAAGGCATTTTTCCAACTTAAATGATTATATGATCATATGTTCAGAAACAGGAACACAAGAAGTAGTTATCGTGCAGGTCACAGTAGTGAAGACAGGACTCCATAATTCTGATCTCTGCTCTAATGCTCATGAGTATATGAGTATATGAGCACTGAATCTCAGAAAGAAACCAAACATACCTGTATGCAGTCTGCAAATAAATCAATTTTAGGTAAGCATTCAACACAAAAGTCTCCCCTAGTATTTTTCTTATGCATAAAGGAATCATACAAATCTTTAAGTTTCCCTGGCAATTCTGCCATTTAAAAACAACAAGCAAAACATGGGACAACCCCCCCCCAGTGCAAACCATACAGCCAGTGATCCTCAGAGTTAAAGATCTACAGTTAGCCAATAGTGATGTAAACTCCTCATGCCAGATTGTTAAAATATAGAAGAAAACAGAAATGCTCATAATTAAGATCTGATGTTTGCTTTTTCCTCTGAACACAAACACAGTATTTGTGTTTGAGCACTGGCAGTAACACCTCTGAACTATGCTATTAATGTCTGATTTAAAAATGCTTGTGGCAGAATCCTGTCTGAAGGAACAAAAATAATGCCTTCAGACAAAATAACAGTTAAAAGTGCATTAAAAAAATTAAAAGCAGTGATTACAGAAGAAAACCATATATTCTTCTCTCAGATAGTTATTCACATATAACTTTTCTTACGATGGATCCAAACACTGCCATTCTCAATTAAAATCCAAGTTCCTGAGAGGATGTATTTTTAAAGTATATGCAAATTCCTGGTTTATTTAAAGGGGGAAAATTAGCTCAGTACCATTTTTGCTTATTTTTCCTGAACATCTTTAGGTTAAATAAATGGATATTAAACAGGCTGAGAAGTCCAGCTGCATTAAGGGCTTAATTTATTAACTTGGGTTTAAGAATTTATGCTTTAAAATAGATCATAGAATTAGGGCTTCTCTATTTCAGTCAGGGATGGAATGAAAATTGCTGGCAGCAATTCACACCAAAATTACATGAGGCATCGATTTGCTAAACAGTTTCCTAAAATGATCTCTGTCTCCAAATCAACATCTGGAGGTGCATCCTTTTCATTGGCTATCCATTGAATTTAGCTGCCTATTATAAGTGGCTAAAGTAGGACAATATTAATTTGTTTCCTTGACTGTTCCTACCGCAACATTCTGTAGTGTTTGCTAATGCTATCTAAAACCAGCCCTAGCAATTAGTCTTTTCGGTTGGTGTTGGTTTTGGTTTTGTTTTTGTTTTTTCTTTGGCAAGATATGCATATAGAAACATTCTGATGATTATTGCTACAAATTTTTAAGGACATAGTCAACACAGCCAAACCAAAGACCTGGGGAGACCCATGATCCAGGTAGGCAGAAAATGCCCATTCTGTCATCTTTTTGCTGTGTGTGGGTTTCTGGCAGCCACTTCTGGCAAAGTAACTTGCCAAAATTTGTCTGTTGTTATCAGCCACATGGCTTCCACTGTTAGATTTACCAAAAATTCACAAGATGGCATCAAATTCCCCTTGAAAAGCAGCTGCTCTATTGGAAGTGTAATCAATTAAGGTGGGTTTTGTAGGCTTTTTTTCTGTTTGTGTTTTTTAGGATTTTGTTTGGGTGGTTCCAAGAGGATTACAGAATTTTAGCTTGAATGACTGTCCAGGTATTTTCAACCTCCCTGCAGGTGTAAGACCTAAACCAGAACTATCCTACAGAATCTGCTCCTGCAGTATTAAACTTTACTGGTAGAACTTCACTCACAGTGAAGCTGTAACTCAAATCTAAAACAGATCCTTATAAAAGGACTATTCTGTTGTCTTTGCTCTTTACTTTCTTTTATAACATTTTGGAATCTTAAACATGAAACCTGTTTTACAAACTGACAAGTTTCTTACTGCCCTACTCTAAATACAGCCTGTATTAATTTTCTTGCCCTTTCCTTACTTATTCAATTTTGTGAAAAGTTTACTTTGTTTGTAATGGAATGAAAGAACATTATCTGCCTTCAGGTTCCTTTGCAGACCTGACATTAAAACACACCAGTTTAATAGATATTTATTGAATATTTCAAATCTAGAAATAAGGAACACTACTGATTTTTGTTTGTCCATTATCTAAAGTTCTGATGAAAATTAAATCTCTTCCAGACAACAGTTTGCTTATTATTATATTTTAATGTAAGAACATTTTGTATGATTTTTAAGTGGTGTCACTTGTAGCACAGGTTATTACTCTATTTGGGAGAAAGCATATCAATTTTCCATAAAGCATTCAGGATGAAGTTATGAATTAACAGATTTGCATAGAAATTTAAATAAAACTAAAACTAACAGCGATGGGTTTAGCCAAAATTCTCTGCATACTTGCACATAACCATTGGGAAAATAACTTAAATACTTAGAGAAACTTCTCTTTCATTGGTTTCTTTTCAGGAGCTGTTTGCTAAGATTATAATGATAAATGCCAGCCCTAAACAATAATGTTCAATTCTAAGCAGATTTACTTGTAAAGCAGAGAGAGATGCCTGCCTGCTCTCATATAAAATACATAGAAGAATCAATTTATTTTCCATAATGGCTCAGTAGATATTACATGAGTTATTTCTCATAACTCAGATCATGTACTCACCTCACTTAGTCCCTACAATCCAAGACTTTTAAAGTCCCTCATATACTTTTTAATGGCTGCCAACACAATCTGTTTAGATTTTACTGCAAAGTCAAACCCTAATTTGTTTTATTCAATTATGAAGACCAATGGACCTCATCACTTGTTCTCACTGTCTGAATAATGACCTTACAAAAGGAATTTGAATTCTTCCAGCAAGCATGCTCAAAAGCCTCACTGAACTCAGTGGGGGTTACTTCATAGACTAATTGACTTCACCTTAGGTTGAGAGTGAGCATTGCTGACAACACTGAATTTGTACACTTTAGTCCTAGAAAAGTATTACAGTTCCTACCTCCTGGACCTTATCATCGGGAAGACAGAATTGCTATATCAGGTTAAAATGCTAGTAAATCAAAATCCTTCCTTGAAAAACAACTTCCTTTGAATAAGACTTTATTTACCAGCCTGCCCAAGGTACACAAAAATTCCTACAACAAAGTCAGATGCTAAGCTACATTAGAAGAGGGGGATAGAAAAACCAAACTAACATGGGTCAAAAAAAGGGGAAGGAATAAAAAGGATAAAAGAATTAAATTTCTTTGTTTTACAGTAAACAACTTCTAGATTTAACTGTGTACACCGAATTAAGCAAAAAATGTATCAGAACACTAATAAGTCAAACTCAATGCCAAAATGATACAAGCATTTCACTGATACTTCAACACCATTTCAGTAATCAAGTCTAACACTTAGCAGACACCAGAGTGAATTACCTCAGAGATTTCTTGTCTGAGGATTAAAGACTCTTAACAGATGAAGATGCTGGAAATAATATCTGACTTATGCTAAAGTTATTTTAACTCCTTTAAAACTATTGCCTTGCAAATTGGTGCTCTTATTAACTATTTGGATAATGAGTTCAGTGACTTTTTGTTGAAGGAAAAGTTTACTGGCTCCACAAAAGAGGAGTTTTAATTCCAACACAAGAGTGAGATAATGTAGAGTTTGAAAAGTACAAGGAAAGGAGAAAGAAGCATTTTAAGTTAAGACAATGAATTCTACATGAATCCACATTTAGAAAACACATCAATAACGTAGGGTTTTTTCCTCCAAACTGATCTCAGGTAAGTATTTTTAAAGAGATCTACAAAGTCTCACAACTCTTGGAAAAGTGCTTATGTTAAGAAAGCCTGTATCCTACTAAAAAAATTACTCAAAAATCTTCAGAGGGAAACAGATCCTTTTCAGAACATAACATTTTATGCTGTTTGGTACTGAACAAAACACAGTAGCAGCTTATTTTAGTCAGGCACTGAATATCTGAATGTTAATCTTTGATGGTTCTTGACATTCACATATTGCTTTATTATCGATATCACGTTAGTGTATATCGAATATCAAAACAATGCCATTTAAAGGAAAAAAGGTGAATCTTATTTAGCTATCAAACAGAAGAACTTAAAAAGCAACCTTGAGTTGGTATGAAAAAACAACATGTGATCTGCAAATCTCAAGTACTTCAGCAAGGAGAAATTAACAATAAGGGCTAAAGTTTTACAGTGCCTCCATAACAAAAACATTCCCTGCAATTAGAAACCTTAATTCCACAGATTGGTTTTGTGCCATTTTAATATTTGACCTAATTACAAAATTATATGCATCCGAGGACAGTTTTGTCACTGTCCTGCATGTGTCTATTTTAATGCAAGAAAAAGCATTCTAGTTCTTTTTATATAGAAGGGCTGTTTTGATGATGACACTGTAAAGACTATCATAAAATACCAGTCTATTGAACATTGAAATAAATAATGCTTATAAAGCATTAAAACTTCTTTTACTTTGAGAAGTTTCTAACTTCATGAAAGTATTGCTCTGAGACAGTCCTACTACTTTTAGTGTGAGGTGTCCCTGCCCATGTGAGGGGGGATTGAACTAGATGATCTTAAGATCCTTTCCAATCCTAACTATTCTATGTTTCTACTACGATGCAAGCATTCTTATATTTCCTAAGTAAAATTCTTATTGGACTAATATCACCTGATACAGCAGTGTCTTTTTAGTAAATGACTGTCTTTGCACATCACTAGTATTACTCAAAGCCTACATATGAGTTAGACAGGTACCTTCTGCTGGTAGATGTGGAAATCTCACCATTCATGCAAGCATTTTTCATCCAGTTTAATGTTATCATTACGCAGTATCCACTTTGATTGCAACCCATGTGTTTAACACTTCTTACCAAATTATCTTAGGAAGGACTCCTAACCCCTGAGTTACCCAGTTAATCTCTAGGCAGGTCTCCAAATCAATTGGCAATGTCAATGGTGTCCAAGAAAGGTGAGAAAAAAGTAAACCTGTCACCAGTAAGTTTGAATTCACTCTAGAACCAGTGGTACATGCAATAGCAAAGCTCTGCAAATGCAGAAAGTAAAAACCAGTGGCAGGTATATCAGACAGTTGGGAAATAAGCCCCATCTTTCTTCCAGACAGATGAATTCTTCTGGTACAAGGGTTAAAAGGGGTTTAGGAACATTAAAAAAAAAACAACCATTCTTACCTAACATATCAACACAAGTTGTTTTGATTATGTTACAGGCATAATCTGGAGATGTATTTAGCATTGCTACATGACTACATTTCTGCCCTAGGGAAGATAAAAATTCAAGATTTTAAGTATGCAGCAAACAGCAAAAATATCAATTCTCCATATCACACAAGTGTATATATAACTTTCTGACTGAATTCAGCTAAAGACAAGTCCTTTGAGAAAGCTGAACAGAAGCATGTGCTTAAATACTTCAAATTATAATGATTTAAGTTATTAGAGATTCCTTTATTTGCAGTGTCTATATTACATGTGCCGAAATCTTTCAAGTCTATTTGCAAATAAAAGGGATCTTCCCCATCCATGTTATGCACAGGGTTATTTGCATTAAGAGGAATAAAGAATTGCCTTTAGAAGCCTGATACTGTAAATTCACACATGTTGCCTGTTGCATATTTTCCATTCTCCTTAACTAGTGGAGAATATTACAGGAAGATGAAAAATCTGCATCCACTGGAAGTCACACAGCTGAATGTGTCCCTCATTTCACATAACAGTATCCCACTTGCATAATACTTTTCTAGATCAGCATCCCATAGAAAAATAACCTACTGCAATGTCCAGCGCTTTTGCAGTGCTCCACCTAAGAAAACACTGTTCTCTGACAAATAACTCATTTCAAGTTGAGGACCTATTTCCTTCCTATTTGTGTAATGTATCATGCAAACGTACCGCATTTCCAGAGAAAAAACTAGAGCAAAGAATGTGGTATAAATTCCAGAAATCCATGGTGCAAAGATACTGTCTGAGGCCAAATTCTGACCTCATTTTTGTGCATGCATCAAAGTTAATAAATGGGATGGCAGAAATTAGTCTCATGCTGAATACATTGCAGTACCCATCCACAAAGCCAGAATATTCTAAAACAAAGAATGCACGAGAAGAGAAATTGAGATACAAGCACACAGAAGCCAAAATTTCATTATTTCATTGCCAGAAAAGCCTCAGACTGCAGAAATAGTTAGGGGGCTGAGCTTTAGTCCATTTTTTAAGCAAGAAAATACCCATCTATTTTACTCCCTGGGCTGCTATGTGTTCTTTTAAATCCTATAAATAGATTTCCCAATTTATATTTATACCAGACAGCATAAAGCTTCCTAGCTGAAAGTTTTCTTCTTTCATGCTTAAACAAGCTACAAAGCACAGAAACATTGCTATCGTTTGATTATGTGCTCCATGAACAGCAGAACTACCAAAGCTTTTTTTATGGACTCATGTCCTTTGTTCTTAACTTTTCCACGAAAGTAATTCCAGCACCATACCCATCATGCCCTTTGTGAACTGGACCAAGACAGAGGCAGCACATACCAGCTCCAGTATGCAGAGCCAACACATACTTAATTTTTAGCCTATTGCTTTCAAACTCGCTGTTCAAAGGCTGAATTCTCCCCAACTTCCCTTCAATGGGGGCATTCCTTTGAGTCATCCTAATCTATTTATTCAGCAACTTTCCCACTACTCCCAGATTATTTACTCTGCAACTCCTATTCTTCATTTAAAGTGTCTAATAGGGTCATTGGAAAGGACTGACAGGTAGACTGCATGATTAAACAAAACCAATTTCCACATCAAAACGGCACAAGGGAAAAGTGTTTTAAACAGTAGCAGTAGTCTGTGATTCTGAATTCCTTATACACCTGATTTTTTTTCAGCAATAAAAAAAGAGAAATGAGATCACATATCCTGTTATTTTAGTAGCTTCTTCACACAGCTGACAGAAAAAGAACACGGATTTATTTTTCATGCTGAAAAGCTTTTATTCTCACTTTCACACAACTCAGTAAATTGCCGAGAGAGTAATTTATTCTCCCCTATGCTCTCCCGAATATCCATACACACACAAAAGATGGATGCTGGCAGGCAGAGCTGTCAGTAGGAATTTCAGCAGAAGTAAATTGTTTAGTACTTTATAATGGAGCATAATAACTGTAATTTCATTTGAACTGTTGCCACTAATAAGCTAATAAAACTACAAGACAAGACTCAGCCATTCATCACTGTGTAGCCACTGGGAATTTCTCTGTGCATGCTTCATCACAGACAGGTAACTCAGTACTTTAAGTGTTACTACACCTGAGAAAATGATAAGCCAGGCCTGGCACTTACTCTGAATAGTGAATGACACAGCTGCATATCAACTGCAAAGGAGTTTCCTATCAGTATTTAACAGGTGTTTTCACAGCTATTCCAATCCTTTGCCAAAATGCAAACTACCAATTTGAATGCATATGCCACCGAAAAATGTTTAAAAGGAAATTCAAATATAAAATGTAATACACAGATATGCAAATATGTATATATGCACATTGTACATTAGTTAGGCAGGAAGTATGCTTTTCTGAAGATCACTGAAGTACCATGAAACACTACAGTTACTACTTATGAATAGATAGAAAATCATATATATTAGATACTTGGCTAAAGATATTAATGTCACAGTACCAGACAGTTGTTCTTCACATAGAATTTTGATGAAGCATCTATCAACTTGCTCTAATTTAAACTACATGAGTAAAAAAATCTCTACAACATATTTTCTTAGTCTGAGAAAATACATATAACCAGAATTATATTGTGCTGTTTGAACATGCTCTGAATGAAAGCACAGGGTTAGCATAGCAGATACGAAGGCAACAAAACATATCTGATTCCAGAAAAAAGTGCTTTGATTGCAGTAAAGATTACTTTTGCAGTAATCCTTTTCTACTTAGAAACTGAAGACATAGTTGCCTCTGATACATGAAACTAAGCACTCTCAGGCAGCCACAAATGTCCATATGGGATCTCAGAGAGACTGGTTTGGTGAACAAGCCAGTAGTTCTCTCCAGATAAATTAATCTTGTTATGCATATCTTTCATCACTGCTCATCAACCATAATACACATATTCGTTTTGCCAAGCTCCAAAGATATATGGATAGATTTCTGCAGAACCATGGAAAAAACCACTATGTGCTTTACCTCACTGTCCAACCTATAATAGCAACAAAAGCTGAGCAGTGACCTGCACAGTGCAGCCATGCAGGACAGGCTAGTAACTCACTGCTTGGACTCATTACTGAAAATAGAATGGAGGAATGAGGCATCACAGACAACAGGACAAATGGGGAGGCCAACAGAGGCCCCTCAAAGTAGAGCGTCTCACGCCTACATTGGTTAATATTTGTAATAAGGACTGATTCACTCAAGTGAGGCAAACTCAGAGCAGTCACTGTGCCATTAAAATTCATAGTATAGAACATTTCTTGTGTCTTCCTGAAAGTAGGAATAGGTTCATGCTTTCCATTTTAAGTGGAAAAAAAATGTTACATATACTGTTATTTCCTGTAACCAAAAGAGAGACAATTTGATTATTTTGTGTGTATCTGAATTCTGGCTGAGATATGGAGTAATTTTCATTTTCTCTCATAATGCTCATGTAACATTTGGGCTGAAGATAGAAGCCTGTATGCCACCTTATATATTTGCTTTATCTGGTAACAGTTGCACCATGAACACATTGTATAAAGGTTTCTGGGCAAGAGTACCAGCATCACCTTTGATTAATACAAATAACTATTACTAGAATGTTAATAATGGCTGCAAACCTTTCTGGACAAGCTAATCTCTCATCTGGAAAAACTAGAGAAGGGAAATACAGGCAATGAGGGAAAAAAGCATGGATAATTTTTGTTTCATGCTACTGATAGTAATTAACATTTCGCAAAAATAATTACTAAAATGTAAGTTCTCATTCTCCTAACCACTTCTCTTCAACGAATCATTACTACTCCAACAGATCTCATTAATCATGAAAGAGCTCTGCCTGTGTAAGCAAACCTTAGCAATCAAGGTCCAAGCAACCAGACTTTCAGAGCACAGACATTATATTGTTCTATACTTTGGTGAGCAATCTTTTGAAATTACCTGCTTCATCTGAGAAAAGCAAACCACTTATGTTCTTTCTCATGCTTATACATTAGCAGGTCTCACCCAGTATTTTTTTAGCACAGTACCTATTAGGAAACAGAAGTGACAACGTTTCATTACCTTCTAATTTAAAGTTATAGTGTCAGCATGGACCAGAACTGCTCAAAATTGGATTAAGAAAATCCACCTGCATGAACTGAAATAGTTGTATGAGTGAGCTAGAGACTTTTTCCTTAATAGTGTTGCTTCATTAGCAGAGGCATTGTGAAAGTTTCCACTAAGATTATAGCCTTAGGGCATGCTCACCAAGAAAAATCTAGAAAACACTCTACAGCTATACCCCAAAAACACGAACCAGAAGGAAAATAAGGGTTTGCTTTGAGGAAATTCCAAAGTGAACACCTAAGCATTTCTAGCTGGCCACACACACACAGTAAGCTGCTCTACCACCAAATGCACGTACATCACAAGGTTTTAGGAACCTTAAGCCTAACTTTCTTCCTACATGCATTTTACTTCCTTACAGAGCCACCCTAGCTCCAGTGCATCCCTACCTTCCTGCAGGCAAGGCTGCACCACAGTCTATACAGAAACAAGGATGAAATAGGGTCCCACAATTGCAAGCATTTAGTTGCTATCTTTATGATCTACCTTTACTACTGCTCCTCCAAATAGTCAAGCTAACTATTTTTCTAAGTACCTGACAGAAATTTGGATCTTCACTGTTTGATTTCTAATATGTGCAGGTAATATGTTAAAGATTTACGTGCCTAAGTTTTGGAGCTAATACAGGCATCCATTTTTACCTTTTTTTCCCCCCTCAAACATAGCCTGAAACTTCACTAGGGTGTTGTAACTTCTTATACCTGACTTATTCTGTGGCTTTTCTAAGTGGGTATTTGAAATCTGTTATCCTGGTGGCTGGGTGAACACAATAAACATTGATGTTTCCTACATCATATACAGGAAATAGATAAATAAACAAGACACAACATGCAGTGTGCCCTTGTAGCTAAGAAGGCCATGTTAGAACAGTCCAGCACTATTTTCAACAAAGCACCTTTCTTCCCACAAGGGTGATTGATCACTGAACAGGATATTCAAAAGCCAGCTAGACACCGTTCTGAATAACCTGCTCTAGCTGACCCTGTTTTGAGCAGGTTGGTTGATTGACCACAACCAGAGGCATCTTTCAGCCTCAGACACATCATGGTTCTAAATTGCTCAGTTTTAAACTCCTGGGAGCACAGGCAGGAATACACAGGGGTATTCCAGTTCCAACTGAGCACTAACTCCGCTATAAATGTATTAATCAGCTTCTAAACCAAAGAAAGCATCACTGAAATGTACTTCTAATATCAGGCTCTCAAGACATGAAAGTGGTTATAATCTGCTGGCTCTTCTAATACAGATTTTTCAAACCATGCTGCACAGCACCATCTTCTGGTGACCAAAAGTTAACCATGTCAAACATAATTTCCACACAAGAAATAGTAATGTTAAGTTTTAAAAGAAGATATTTAAAATAAGCAACTTCTTATAGAAGTCACCAAAATTTTTTTATTAACCCACTATCCCTAGAAACACACAGTGAAAAAAATATCCTTTAAAATGTCTTACACTTTTGATGAAGAAGACCAGGCATCAACCTTGTACAAATTCCTACAAATAAAAATACCCAAAATACACATCTTTTTAATATAATAAACAATGAAACCTCAAAATACACAATGATCTTCTGAGCTTGCATATGAACCCTCAATTACAAAGTGCAAGTCTGCTTTCTGGAAGAGCTTTTGGATAAGCTTTGGAATATGGGAAGTAAGAACTGGTGCACTTGCTCTGGCGTGAGCCCAAACCCATACCCCTGAAATACACAGGTGTGCTGAATAGACCATGAACAGACCCTTGCTCAAACTGAGTTTACCTGAGCAGGCCTCACACAACCACACAGGCTAGAGTTATTACTTGGAAAATAAGCCACTCTAAGTACTCTAAATACTGCTTGCTAGTAGCTTGTTACACTATCAAATAGGCTTAACAGCATCCTATTTCCTTTTCATTTATTGAATTATGCAGCAAGAAGAAACCAGGCACTAGTTTGATGCAAGTTATGCAATTATACAATCACTGTTCAATTAACTTTGCTTTCTTGCACAACTGACTCAACTAGTAACAGACAGACTTGGTATCCAGTAGTTTCCCACGTTTGCATGTAGGCATTTTTAACAGAGCTAAGAAAACAGAACAAAGGAATGAATACACGAAATAGGAAAACTCTAGACAGAACAACCAGGAATGCTTAGGAATAAAGAAAAGGCTGTTTTTCTTGCTTTGTTTACCATGTAAAATGCAGTATTGCACAACAGTATACATGAAAGTTTTTATTCCAATGTAGTAGCACTAGTACAGCCGAAGTACAGTAAGTGTACAGGATTTTGGCTGGTTGTTGGTTGGGGGCTTTTAAATATAAATATTTTAGAAATAAATCACAGAACAGAAACACGGAATAGTCTGGGTTGGAAAGGACCTTCAAACGTCAACTATTTCAGCAAGCAGGGACATTTTCAACTAGACCAGTTTGCCCAGAACCAAATCCAACCTGGCCTTCAATATCTCCAGGGATGCCACCTCTTGGCAATCTATGCCAGTGTTTTACCACCCTCATTGCAAAGAATTCCCTCCTTATGCCCAGCCTCAATCTTCTCTTTTTTTAATTTAAACCATCATCTCTTGCCCTATTACAACAGGCCCCGCTAAAACACCTCTTCCCACCTTTCTTATAGGCTTCTTTTAAGTACTGAAAAGCCACAACAAGGTCTCCCTAGAATCTTCTCCAGGCTAAACAACCCCAACTCTTTCAGCCGCTCGACATAGAACTACTCCAACCCTCTGTCCATTTCAGTGGCCCTTCTCTGTTAAGATTCACCAGCCCAGCACTATTTTCAATACAAGGCAACACAGGCAGGACACCAGCTGGACACCAACACCTCAACTTTGTTTTCACAGGGGCAGAGTGAGGCTGAGGGGCCAGCAGCTGCACAAGCTCACCTGAGGCACCCCATAACCCGAGAAGTGAGGAGCCTCATAGCTCTCAGGAACAAGTCCGCACCTGAGCCCCTCTGGCGCAGCGCTGGCGCCCAAGCCAACCGTGGCACAGGCCGTGAGAAGACATTCAGAAGCACCCAAGGAACACAGCACGCTCAAGCTACGCAGCCTGCGCTGCTGTTACCTCACGGCTTCCCGCTTCCCGCCGCGCTCCTTTTAAAGGCTTCGGTGACGTCATGGCCGAACGGGCTCCCGTTAGACGTGCCGTTGCTCCGCCCCCAGCGGGTCTCTGGAAGGGGTTCGGGGGTGGTGCCGATAGATGGAGGCCAGGCGGGGACTGGGGGTGTAGTAGTGCGCAGGCGCATAGTGGAGTGTGGCCGGGCCGCGGGCGGGAGATAGCCGCTGGCGTGTGTGGCCGGCACTTTCATGAGCAGGCGCTGCCCGCCGGCCGCGGCCTCGCTGCTGCGGGGGCTTGTCGGCCCTGCTGTTCTCTGCCTGGGCAGGAGCATGAGTCTCTGCGGGGTGCCGGCAGCCTGCGCCGCGGGGCCTGCGGGTGCTGGTGGCAGCAGCGCAGGGTTCTCCTCAGCGCGGCTCAGCCCGCCGTGGCTGCGGTTGCCTGAGGTGCCGGGCGCGGAGCCGCACCGGGCTAACGAGTTGCTGGTGCTGCTGCCGCCGGCCCCGCGCGGCCCGGCCCCGCCACAGCAGCATCACGTTGTCTACTTCCCGGGAGACGTGCAGGTACGGCAGGGAGGGCTGCGGGCGGTAAGCGATGGCGGGCAGGAGCGGGAAAGCGGCACTGCTGGGGATTCGGCGGCGGGTAGTCAGAGCGCCTTCCTAGGGAAGCATCTCTGGGCGCTCACTACTCGTTACCGTTCGGTAAATGCAGCAGAAATGAGCCGTTCTTGAAGCCTGAAATGCATTAGCAGTGGGAGGGGAGTCGTCTTCCATGGTACTGCTTGAGATTGGCATTTCTGGCGGTGATGGCAGTATCTGAAAAGGTGTCAAAGAGCATCAGAGGAAAGAAAGACAATGAAATCCTAAGATGGCAAGTTCTTCTCATCGGGTTTAGCACGGCGTCTCTGTGCAGGTGTACAAACATCCCGGGCACCATCCTGCGGTATTTCATTGGCGCTGATGCTTCCTCAGTGTGTCCTGAAGGCACGTGTTGTCTCTGAGTTGACAAGCAAGAGACTCTGAAGTGCTGTCACTAAACATGTGGTTGACCTCTGTAACATACCTACTCTGGAGAGTCAGCTCAGCTCACCAGGCAGTACTGCTCAAAAGCAGGGGTTAGTGCCTTTTTGTTCTAGGGAAAACCTTTATTTTTCTGTAAGGAATGTGCAAATCTTAATAGATTTTCATTCTAAGGCTTGGGATGGCCTAAGAAAACCTTTCTGGTTTTCATTCCTGAGTATGGCTTTATTGCTTAAGAAAATAAATGAATTGGTATTCTCTGCCATTATGAATTCAGAGGTGAGCATCATTCATGGTCTGGGAGTTAATTTCTTTCTATTTATGTCCCGTTTGGATGTGAACATTAAAGATTCTCTATAGATGAATAAGAGGGATTTTTTTTTTAATCTGTATAAAAAATAGAAAAGTTATTACAAAGTTTGAAGCCTATTGTTTGTTAGAATAAGATAATCAGTATTCAGGTGGAGATAATACTGCAAAATTATGTATTCTATGTCGCAATAAGTTGAATAATACTTTAATCTTCTCTTGACGTGAAGTCAACAAAAATAATGAATACTTCCATGTGCTCATTTTTATTGCATTAATATTGGGGTATTAAAAATGCATGGTAATAAATATTAAAGTAGAATAAGTGTATCTAAGTAAGCCAGTTTCTTTGTCTGGAAGCCTAACAAGCGAGCGCCTCTCTAATGCATGTTTCTCTGTTAGTTGCAGTCTTTTCTTATGCATGTAAATACACTGGACAGAGCTGAAGTATTTTCACAGTGCAGTAACATGTCTCATGTTCACTCTTTCAGAACTATCATGATGTCATGTCTTGCCACCCAGAAAACTTTCAGTGGGAGCACTGGAGTTTTGAAAACATTGCGACCATACTTGCTCGCCGGTTCCCTAATAGCTTCATTTGGGTTGTAAAATGTTCGCGAATGCACCTGCACAAATTCAGTTGTTACGACAACTTCGTGGTGAGCAACATGTTTGGAGCACCAGAGCACAGCACAGACTTGGGAGCTTTCAAGCATCTCCATGCATTGCTAGTTAATGCATTCAGACTCTCTCAGAATATTCTGCTGTCCCAGAAAAGCATGCATGGTGTCAGCAAGGATGCAAAAATAGGTGCTTGTAAATCACAGCCACATTCTGTTCCTACAACAAATGGTGGCTCATCCACAGAAAGAGAGAGAGATTGTGAATGCTCTAATAATTCTGCTATGAACTTCATTGTACCATCTGCTGTAGGTGCAGCATCATTTACTTTGATTGGCTTCAGTAAAGGTTGTGTGGTTTTGAACCAGCTACTTTATGAGCTGAAGGAAGCTAAAAAAGACAAGAATACAGATGCCTTCTTAAAAAACATAAAAGCAATTTACTGGTTGGATGGTGGTCACTCGGGAGGAAGCAATACTTGGGTTACTTACCCTGAAGTGCTGAAAGAACTTGCAGAGACAGGAGTTGAAGTTCATGCTCATGTTACACCATACCAAGTGTTTGACACAATGAGGTCATGGATTGGGAGAGAGCATGAGAAATTTGTACAGATACTTCAAGGATTTGGTGTGGAAGTAAATGATCAACTACATTTTGCTGATGACGCTCCCTCGTTAGATAACCATTTCAGGGTTCATGAAGTATTTTGAAATTTTATGTATCTGAATAGTATATTCATTGTAAAAGCACTTTTAACATTGTAAATGTTTTCACCTGGATTTGCAACTTTGTGCTGATGCTTTCTGAAGATAATATTACATCAGTCCTGTGTTGCTGATAGATACTATACATAAATTTCACTAGTTTAAAAGGGAGGTTAGGACCCCATATCTACAACAGATGTTATTACTTATTCCTAGAAAAAATGTTATGAAGAACTATCCTATACGTGTTGGGTTTTTTTTGTTAAATGCGAACATTTATTCTGAAGCTGTTGGCAAAATTTTTAGTCTTGGATATCTAATGTCATATACTGCCTTTAATGGGAGTTTGAAGTACTCGAGACATTCAAATGTCAGGATACTTCAGTTTAGTATTAGTAGGGTTAAAAGCTTTGGTCTTTGTCAATAACAAATGTGAGGTTAGGTTTTTGGCTTAAGGAAAATTATAATTGTTAGAGCTTGTTAGAATCTTAGTTATATACTTTGGTGAAAACTTATAATTACTTAATTAAATCTTCCAGTTTTGTAACATTTCTCCTAATTGAAACAAAGTCACAAATATTTACCTTTGGAATAATAGTGCCAATCCATTTTAATTCCTTATGTGTGCCTTCCCTGTGTTCTAGTGATAGCCATGTCACCTGGAGGCTTGAAAATTTTGACATAGCTATGTTAAGTGACCAAGAATGCTGATGAGTGTATGGCTTATTGCTATTTCAACATACCTTGCTATTGCTTTGACTAACTTCTCAAAGGACCAGCAGTAATACCTGTATTTTCATGTCAAGAGGTGTCCTTATCCCTGCATTGGACTGGTGAGGTTTCCCTTGCTAACTGTTGCATTGATGTCGATCTAAATCGAGCTGTAAGAACGTCACATATTGCAAGTTGCATAAAAAATTTAGACTATGTTGACTGTAGCTGTTTCACAATGCCTTGGGTTTTTAAACTATTATCTCCTTTAAATGTACCGCATTAGTTGCTTCTAGGGCCACACAAAAATCTATTTTCAGAACCTAATTTTCATACAGGAAAACAAACCTCTAGTTAAACACAAAGCTGGACTAATCAGATACAAAAGATGCAGTCTAGTTCAGGCCCCAAACCTGCATGTTTTTTAGAAAGAATTACTGAAAGATGAACAAATATACTAGTGGAACTTTTCTACTGTTTTTAAGTAACTTTCCATTTATCTACAATTAAATTTTATAGTAACTCTTAAATTAAGACAGCTGCAGCTAATGACAGTGAACAGCTCAAAATGGTTTTGGATATGCTGAAAATATAGGAATACAAAAACACTGTGAAGATTACACAAACTTTTGTGGTTCAGTTACAAAAAAAGGCATTTTATTCACTTTTCTCCCATGTTTGATGGCTTAGCAATCTCTTCCCCTGCTTCTTGCTTCCTGTGACACACTGTGAGAGGAAAGTCCTGGGTCATTTTTCTTCTATTTGCATCATCAAAACTTACAAGGTTCACTGGAGAGAGTGTTTTCACATCTCTTGCAGAGGTTGCACACCTCTTTGTTCTATATAGGAAATATGGGTCACCTAACAAAATGTTTTTAATAGGAAGCTTACAAATAGCTTGAAATATCTTTAATTATCCACTCATAAAATAAGCTTAAAAAAATAACAACAAAACTCCCGGAACACACCACCAATCTAGCTCCCCTCTCAGTTTTAAACTGACCAGACTAACTTGGGTATGTTAAAACTTGCCCTGTCCAGTAACAGTGCAGATCATAGACCAGTTTCTAAACAATTCTGTGCCAGCCAAAACAGCAGGAGTAGGTTGGTGCAAGCTTTTGGAATCAGCTGTTAAAATATTGACATTGTCTTCAGAAGTTTCTGGATGTCTGCCCTATGAAAATATTAACCTGTTTGATGAAGGCTGCTTACAATATCTGTTAAATAAGCTCAAGTGGTGTTGTATTAATTGGAAGAATAAGCACTTTGTTGTGAACCTAATCTTGTTGTGAGATCTCATGTTGTGGAGGGAAAACTGACCGGTTGTTTTTCATTCTCTAAACAGCGGTAGTACTCTGTTGGAATGTGCCTCTGTCATTCACTACAAAGCATGCTAATAATAACTTTTGCAAACAATGTAGAAAATAAACTACTTCTGATGGGTGGAACACTTTGATGTGAATGCAAAGCCATTAAGGAATGTGCAGTTAAATTTCATGGATTAAGCTTTATCAGGTGTTATACAGACCTAGATTAAAAAAAAATTGGATTTGTTAGCTTTTCTTCAAGGAAGAAAAGTGTTTGTGTGTCCAGCATCTGTAACTCTGCAACAACTTACTGGCATCTCTTGTACATGGAAAAGCTGGCATGAAATATCCATCCGTGTGAGCATTTCTGTGTTAGAATGAAATGAGTCATAGTCTGTATGTCCCTGTTTCTGAATGTTAATTGTAAAGGCAGTTTTTAATAAGCTTAGATGTAAATACCTGAAGTTCAGTGAGTCTCATGCAGTGAGTCAACATACAGAGGTTTAGTTCAAGACATTTCTGGTTCTGAACAGAATGAGTGACATTACATAGTCCTTCGTACAGCCTAGTTTGTAATAGCTGGTATTCTTCATACTACATACTTGTTTCTTGTACAACAGACAGGACATTCTTAGATTTTGAGAAAAGCTAAAATGTTTTAAGCTGTGCCTGTTAAATTTCTTTAAAACAAGGTTTGATTCTGTGAAATTGTTCAGATTTCTATATGACTTAATTGATTTTGTGTGCATCTTAAATACTAGAAATTTTGGTAACCTTCATATCTAGAACTAATTTAATAGCATCTGTGTAAATGCTGCTGCATAAATCAGTATTTGCCTCTAATTCTGAAAGGTGATGAAGGATCCAAGTCTTAACATATTGCTGAAAGGACCCATCTTTTCTGTCCTCCCATTGGTAACATTCTGCTGCCTCCCTTATGTTAGCAAAAGAACTTTATGGTGAGTTTACCATGTTCTACCGTACTAAATTATTCTTGCTGATGGATATAACTAGCAGGAATGGTGTGTATTTAAACAGACATAGAAATTACTTTAAATAAGACTGCTAAGTCAGTTTGGGAGTTAGAATGTTGTAACTGTGGATATTTACACCTAAAAGTGGTTGCTCATGATCATGTACTCAGATTTTCCCAACAAGTTCTTTTTGAGCTATTTGCAGAAAGAGAACGCCTGTTTTTTCTTCCCTCTTAGGATGCTTCTTACAATGGTGTCTTTCCTAAGCTAACAGTTCTTTCACCTCTGCAGATAAGTAATATTCATTGTCTTGTACAGACTGAAAGTTGAAGCACCAAGGTTAAAGTATACCCATCCATTTACCTTGAATGCGCATTTTAAATTACATGGGGTCTTACCAGGTAGTACAAGAGAGAAGTTAAAGAACAGTAAAAATTCTGAATTGTGTGCTGTGTTGTGAGCCACATTTTTAGGTACGTCACTGGTCAGCAGAGTTCACGAACATGAACTCTGCCTGGTGTCCCTGTGCAATACAAGAGCCCATGTCTCAGACTTGCAGTCCAGACAAGAGTGCTTCAAATCACCTTTGCAGTTACTTCTTCCCAGTGTTTTTAATCTTACATTGAAGTACAATTCATTTTTGTGTGGATAGTAGATTAAAAAGAAAAGTTTGCTTCTGGTGCTCACAACCTGATGAAAATTTAGACACATTTAAATACTGCTGATGGAGACCCTAAGACCAAAGCTGGCTTTCTGTTGGTCTTCTTAATCTCTTAATTCTGTTCAGATGAAAGGTGACTGTTTTTAACTCAAAATAACATGAAGTTGTTAAGCCAGTAATGCAGAATCATATAACACCTATTTGGCAGACAGACATGCACTGCTTCTCCCAGTGACAGGCATGCAGTTCCTAACTAAATTAATTCTATCAGTAGTACTATCAGCATAATTCACTTCTCCCTCTGACAAAAAACACTTGCACAGGATTAGCTATTCCACATCACTTCAGAAACTGTGGAAAACTGATTCAGGCAGTCATTTTGCATGTAATGTAGTGTGGGTTATTAAGTAGTGATGGCTTTGTTGTTTCCTGTCATTAGGGCTTCATTATATGTTTCTAAGTGACTCAAGGAATGCCAAATTCTACTTAACGAAATGACCAGAAAAGCATCTGGTGAAACAAAAGGGAAAAAATAAATCATCTGGTTTTTACATCATGTGTATAAACATCTCATGCACTTGAAAAGGGGCAGAATGCCATCACTCTAAAGTTCAGAATAAATATTCCTTCTCTCATTAAGTTTTCAGAGAGCACTTTCAGTCATAACTGTTAGTTTGCTTTGTTAAACTTGGCACTTCAGAGCTGAGCTGTTTCTAAAGAAAGTGCTGCTGCAAGACACAGAAAACAGTCAAGGGTCATAGCAGTGCTGAAGTGCAAAACAAGGCTCTTTGTCACTCCCACACCAGAGTTTACACTCTGAGCAATACTCCTAAGCCTGGGTATCAGATAAATCTATTGCATACCTTACATGATCTCTGCATAACCCTTCTTTCTGATTCCCCATCATGAGAAATGCAGTGGTTTTGTGTGATTCAAGTTTTAAGTGATTCATGCACTGCTTGACAGCTGAAATATGAACGTTTGCACAGCAAAAATTGTCCATAACTCTGATCTATTATTGCAAACAATAGCTTCTGAGCTTTTTTGTATGAACATAGCATCACACGTGGAGCTGCATATTTTACATGGTTGAGCAGCTTTTAATGTTCTCAATCTGCTGTTAAAAATGTTGACTAGGAACAGATCTGGATCTGAACAATTGGAAAGGAAGTAATCCATGTTTGTTTCTCTTGGGAATCCCCACTTAAAAGAGACCATTACTCTCAGGAATTACCACACAGATAGCTCAGAATCTATCCTGACTCCTAGAGCCAGACCCAAAGGAAAACAAGAAATCTTAACATAGAAGTGTACCACAAACACAGATAACTGTCAGAACAGTTCTAATATTTCATCTGTCCTTCTAGAGCATTGGAATCTTTGGTTATTGAGTGACACTAACAGAGAATCTCTTGTAAAAGTTACTGTCTCAGAATATCTATCTTCAACACCTGTGTTGTCTTTATGGAGACATCTAAGTCTCTGTCTTGGAAAGATACATTTTGGTCAGAGGAAAAAAGAATCATGAACCAGGACAACTTCGGCTGAGGCCTCCCTGCCCATAACAGGGGGTTTTAATGAGATGATCTTAAGGTCCTTTCCAACCCAAACTATTCTGTGATTCTATTATTCTCACAGGGTGAGGCATAAGCAGATTGCTCATACACTGACTGCTGCTCCATCAGCTTTCCTTACTTATACGTGAATGTTGAGAGGTGCTAAGAACACCAACCTAGGACCTCTGTTTTGGGAGCATTAAGAAATGGCAGAATGAGGGATCAGTACAGTACTTTTCTGTACCAGCATATTGAGAAACTGCCCGTGGTTAAAGGGATAGCTATTCAGGCACAGTGCTGGAACACAGCTTTGTCTAGCCCTGGAGGCTGAGTCTCTCCATTCAGTCCTAACACACAAAGAATATGCTCTGTACACCTCTGCAATTCAGAAGGGGCCCTTGATACTACCAGTAAAACAAAGCCAAGAGGCTTCCTCAGCCTAACAGTTTCTGTCTCAGCAGTACGCACAAACAGTCCTTGTTTGGTTTAGAACAAAAATTTTGGGAGACCTATTTGTGATCCCAAATTTAAATTCTACCCTCAGAACATACAATGATGCCCATCTGAATCGCTTGGCTGGTTCCATTCAAGCCTATTCATTAAGATGGCTGGGTGCCCATTCACATGGTAGCAGACTTATTTTCACTGTGTTGAACTGCCAAGAAGAACAGGTTTAGAATAATCTGCACACTGTTGCAGTCTCCAGCTCTTCTGCAGAAAGATATTTTCTCCATCACTTTATTAACATACTGATTTAGTCTAAGAGCTAACAAGTTACAGTTCTCAAAAAACACTGCTAGAAATAACCGACTGACCTAAGTCAGATAACTGCTGCATGCCCCAAACAGCACAAGTAACATCAGAGGGATTTCAAAGGGACAATGACTATCTTTTCTGCGATATGCCCATCTTCACTTCGTAAGGTTTTTGTAAGCACAATCTGCTGAAAAGTAACCATCTACAATGCCTGTACAAAAGGCTCCATCCCTAAAGGTGTGATGCAACCCCCCGCTCATATGATAACATAATGCATCTCAAATACTGCCAAAAGAGATTCTACACCTACTCCATAACTAGGAACTTAATTTCATATTTTAGCACTGTAGCTGTATGGATTTGTGGACACATAAGATCCAAGTGTTTCACAGCTGCAGAAACTGCAATGCCACCCAACTGCACTAGGACAGGGACAGACAAGGTTTCCTGCATAATATGTTATTCAGCTAGGAAAGGAATAAATCATTTTACCTTGAGGTCAAGCTGCTGCACAATTCCAAGCTTAGCCTTGCATGACTAGCTTTTGCTTTTTTCCCCATGACCACTCAATTTTACCGCAAGGGGGAGCAGAAACTCCCCATTACTACTAGGTTATTACACAAAGAAACCATGACTTAAAACAGACCACCACCAACTGGCTTTCTCAGACCTCCTCAGAAACTACAATGGCTTTCCTAAACTTTAGTAAACAAGATAGCATTCAGGAAGACGTGCAGTTACTTCTAAGCATACATGCTGTCAGCCCAGCCCAGATACCAAAACTATCGTTAAGGAAAATGTAAGTAGAACACTCCGTAAAAGCAGAGTTGTACATTCAGCCACAGAAATACATGTCTCCTTGTAGAAGACAGACCAACTCCAGAGCAAGCAGACTGTGCACGCACTGCACATGAGGAAAAATTAATTTAAAAGTCTACCACATAAACTTTGTTATAGATTAATGTTTATCAACAGTTTTTATTAGTCTTGCAGACAGCTTAGGTATGTACATATGGACAGTTTCCATATTAACATACAATTTTCTACTTTCACAAGAGCTTGCTGAATTGTGTTTTATCCATAATCATTCCTGTAGGCTTTTTCTTGGATGCGTAACACCATTCTCCGAGCATAAAAATCCCTATATTCCTCAGGTAGTTCTTCAAGTGTTTTCAAGGCCCTGTCCAAAATCTGTATGGCTCTAGAGGCTGCAGTGGGATCTTTATTCCCATAAGTGTCATTCTTATCATAGCAATCAGCAGGAAGGTGCTTCCAAAAGACATTCAGAGCCACTCCAAATTCCTCAGAAATTACATTGTGGAACCACAGAGCTGTAGGAAGAAGAATGTCTAAAGTTAAAATGACTATCTGAAACTTCCAAGTGACTTGTAACAAGTGTCAGAATCACCCAAACTAGATCTTGCTGAGGAAAGCCTCAAATGCCGTATTTGTTTAGTATATTACATGGTACCAAATTTAAGAAGTTCTTCAAGATATTCACATCAATCCACAACTTCACACAAAAGTAACAAGTGCCAAAGTATAAAGAAATACTCAAATATAAGCAAACCATAAGCATGTGTAGGATGAAAATAAAACATTTTCCCTGTTTGCTCATCTCTACTTTAAATGCAGGTATCTTTTCATAGATTTAGTCCTCAACTTTGCACAGATTGTCCAAGCAGTAACGCAAACCACAAACATCAGCCACATCACCCTACGAAACTATTTTTACTATGAGAAGATTAGCAACTTTCTACTATGAAAAGACTGGCAATTTGCATTCTGCTAATCTTCTCACAGTAAAGTCATGAGGCTTTTCAACTGAATCATGGCTGTGATAAGGAAGCAAAGACATTTGTGCTTCATCAAGTACATTTTTAAAAGAAATATAATATGTTATATTTACCCTATTTCAATTTTAAGCTAAGAGACTGAATGCCGTGCTTATTGCAGTTTAGTTGCTTGTATGTGCTGAAGACACAGAAAAGCTTATTCTGATAAATGAACATTAAGCTTCTTTCAGGTTCGGAAGAGGGGCCGCTTCTATCTTCTCCATAATAATCACATACATTTCTCAAAAAGCATCTTTTTTCAGTGATGTACATTCCAGAATGCTGACAAAGCAAGCACCGTTTTCTGGACTCAAAAATCCCTATTCTCTCCAGCCATTCTTAAGAGTCCTGAATATATTTTGAGCCCACATTTACCAGCAAAACCAGACTCATACCTGCATTGCATAGAACAAAGCAGAACTGATGTATGTGGCCATTAGCAACACTGACGTACCTTTTGCTAACTGTGTAAAACATGCTTTAGTAATGTCTTACCATCCCTTGGTAAAATCGCAAACAAAACTGTTTCAAAAAACACACTGCGGTCAGGATCTTTTTGTTACTTACCTGGAATAAATAACACATCCCCTGCTTCCAGAAAACATTGATAGCGCCTGGCTTTCACAAAAAGGGGATATTTCTCTAAGTCTGGGTTATCCACATCCAGCACCTCTGACTTAGTGCCTAGGAAAGTTTTTACAAGCAATGAATAAACATTCCTACTCTTCCAACAGCTACAAAGCATTATCACATTGTGGGAAATGGCAGCTCCTGCATCAAATTTAATACCGATTTATTTTTCTAACTCTTTTAAAAACCAGGGAAACCTGATGGCATTCTCATTTACTGAAGAGACATGTTCTCCTGCTGTTTATGTTTCTCCTGTAACAGTAAAAGACACTTTCTCTGACATTTAAAATACCATTTTGAATCCAGACAGAACATTGTACTCCTCCATAGTTATGTGCTGAAAACAGAACCAGGCCAAGCTGCTGTGCTCCTTTACAGTTTTTCTAACCACTATAATGGTTAGCATTGATTAATGCAAAGAGGACCAGAGTTAAGGGACCCAATGACTTCTTTTACATCAAGACGTCTGTTGGTGACTTCTTTTTTCTACCATGCAACACTTGTGAGCTGGAAAGGCAACTTTGATCACCAGACTCTGAACTGGATAGATATGACATGCATACCTGATAAATATAAATATGGTGCATCTTGAGGGCTATACAAAGCAACTCGTTTTTTCCCTGTTACTTGGATTAAGAAGTTATCCATGACCTGGAATAAGCATAGTAAGAGAGATGTCAGCCAAGAGTTAAGAATGAATACTTAGGCTGCCACTAATCTAAAATATCAGCTTAGAAGAGGGAATTATAAAAACTTTCACATGTTAGGAATTAGCTAAAAGAGCTTCCACACTAGTTAATCTAAAAACCTCAAGAATGTAAATTACTTTATCCCTTGGCTGCACATTCTTGACAATTAGTGTATTTGGAAACACAATACTGCTTCCAACAACTTTGGGTTTTCCCTTAATTAGGAATTGAGATCTTTCATCTTAAAACACAAAGACATACCATACTTTAGACATATAAACGAGCAAAATATCATATAAAGTATATTTGAGATTCCTTTCCTTTTCCAGTATTACCCCTATCTCATTTTGCTGACATTCTATTGATATTCTTTTTCATGATTATTTCAGATTTTTAACTGACTCAAAAGAGTAAAAAAAAGGGAGGGTGGGGGGGAACAAAATGAAACATAATTTACAAGTATGGAATTAGACAAAAGCCAGTAAGATACTATGCCCACACAATACATCTATTTAAATTCACTGTACCACTGCATTGATTCATTTGTCTAGTTAAAAATATGTGAGGTCTGTTATTAACTGAATTTTGTCAGAGATTTGCACTTTGATATCTCAATCCATAATGCCATCGGTAACATTTAATGTTAAACACATACATTACCTACATCATAATGTGTCCACAACTGCAATCCAGCTGAGCTGATGCGGAAGACACTAGAGAAAAACTGTTCCTTCTCAAAATACTCTGGAATCTGAACATCTTCTGCCAAAGTAGGAAACTGCTTTCTGATATCTGCAATATCCTGAAACAAAAAGGATACAACTCTTACAGAACCATATACGCACATTAAAATAAGGGAGCACTTCACTATCATTTCTCATCATATGAGACACGGGGTTACATCTTCAGACCTTGGTGAGCAGCTGAAAAGAGCAATGCTTTTTGGTGGTCACCCTTCCAAGCCTTGAATTGGTCAACAATATTAGTAAGAATAGCCAAAGAGCTGCTTTGAACCATGGCTGCTGGAAGTCACACTGAAGAAGTAAGAGATCATCAGAAATCGTTTTAGATTAGTTTACAAGAAAAGCTAAAGGAGGTGAAGAATGTACTCTTCAGTAATCAGATAAGCTCTTGTATAACAGCAACTATTTTAGACACTTAGGTTTAAACATTCTGACCTAAATTCAGTCAGAATCACAGGCCAAGTGACCATAACCAAGTTGTATTTCTATACTACACAGCCAGAGGGTGACAGCAGGATTTTAAAAATACTCAAACTGTGACTTTACAGTACTAGAACTTTAATTTCTAATAACTTACCTTCCTAACATCTTCACCCACGGATCGCAAATAGTACTTTTCATCCTGAAGAGAACACAAAAAGAAAATTGGTTTGGTTTCAGAATAGGAATTAAAAACACATTAGAAAACCCTGTATTTTCTCATTAACGCAGGGCTTCATTAAAAAATTAGATAAATAAATGGCATTTATAAATTCAGATACTTTGTTGTACTGCCTTTACTGATCCTTGCTGTTCATCTCAAGAAATGGGAAAAACATGTTAACTTAGAGTATAGAAGAGTAAAGTGAGGAGAGACTTGTCAACTGCTTTAGCATTGCTTTCAATATAGGAATTAAAAAAATTCAAAAATCCAAAAATTTAAAAAATTGCTTTCAAACTGAACAGACTCAAAGCAAATGAAGATTGTAATTTAAGTTCTTCACAATACTGATGCAGGAAGCTATTTCAGTTGGTTTAAAAATTTACAGCATACTACCTAGCATAAAAGGTAAAAAGCATATCTGCATTCAAAACTGTTTGCTTCCTAATCACAGTTCTCTGAAAATGAAAATCCCTCTATTCCTCTGATACATGAAGATAACCACAAAATCACTACTCACAAATTACATTACATTACAATTAATCAGTATTTGCATTTTGATACCAAATGTAATCACATGCTAAAATATCTTCACAACATTTTCTTGCAGATGATACAGTTGTTATTCTAAAGCAAGGTTTGATTTCTAACTTTTATGCTGGAATGTTTGCTCATGTAAGCAGTTTTTGTTAACAGAAACAGGATGTCTGAAGTTAACCATACTGTACACATACAAAACAACTTCTTATAAAAATACTTTTCCCCATACTACTCTTGGCTCCAAGCCACACAAAACACTTAAATCTAAGATCAAGTGCTCTACTGGAGTAAGACTTTAATTTAAAATTAATCACTTTCTCTTCCATATACTGGCAAAATAACCAACAGAAGAAACTGTGACACTAAGGAAATTACCTCAGAAAGAAAGTACTCCTTGTGGTTGACTTCAGCTGCTCTTTGTACAAATACATCAAAAGGCAAAGTTCTGAAATACAAATATTTACATTTATACAACGAATCAATGAAACAACACATGGCCTATAAATGCCAGGTTTAAAATCATAAGCTGAAGATTTAATATGCTGCTTTTTTTTCCAATTTATTTAACATGGTGACCATGGCAGGGAGGTTGGAACTAGATGATCTTAAGGTCCTTTTTAACCCTAACTATTCTATGATTCTATGACTAACCAGTGTTTGCAGTGGATGTTCAAAGAGTTCTACTGAGACAGAAATCCTGCATTTACAAACCACTGCTTTAGTAAACTGTTCCCATGTATCCCAACAGAATCACCAACTTGCTGAGGCTGGAAGACACCTCTGGAGACCTTCCAGGACAACTCCATGAATTTATTACACAGAACTTCAGAAGATTCAAAAAGAAGCACTGGGCATTAGAACCTGTGCCTCTGAAATCAATAGCAACATTACATATTTATTTAAATAATGGAGCTTTCCAAATTATTACAGATTTTGGCATCAGTTGATAGCTGAATGGTAAACCAAGCAATAGGACATGTATTCATTGTTATGAATTCAATGTTAGGTTCATTTAATTCACCATCTCACATTATCACTGGATAATGAATAGACTGCATGTAAACATCACATTTCAAACAACCACCAAGTAACCCAGGATTAAGAAGAAACTATCCTTAAGCAAAATCTTTTGCGATCCTTTTATCCCTCTACCAGAAAGTGAACTGCAACTGACAGTACTTAGAACACTTCTTTAAATATTTTAGACTTGTCTATAAAGGTCAAATAGAACAACCAAAATTAGTGGAAAGACAAACAAAACCCAGCCTCTGACTTTAGTTGAACTGTTACATCATGCCATTTACACTTGCTACTTAAGAAAGTGAGAACGCAGCTCTACAACAGCTTAAGCTGATGTATGCTGGTGCTGTCAGAGCTCTGCCCTTGCTGTTTGCCCTAATCATCCAATCTTCTCCCTTATGCTAGCACTGGCACTCATCTGACCTGATAGTGAACCTGCCTGCAAAGCTAAACCAGCAGAAAACCATTCAGATTTCTGCAGCACATCACAACCTGACTGAATGAGCTCCAGGTCCAACACAAAGACAGGGGTAGAAGTATACAACTGAACTGCAGCACTATCCATGTGCATCAGTTTAAACTCATGGAACCACATGCTAAGTCTTCTGTTTCTATTCTTTTATTTCTACTTATTCTCCCTTCACATTAGAATGAGGGGCTTGCTGTGGAAAGGATCAAAGCTTCCTGAATTTCAAGTGAAGTAGCTGAAACTTGCTATGATGAAGTACTATCAAAGCACCTCTATGCAACTGTCTACAAACCTGCTAAAATTAGTATGCCAGAACAACTGTATGTGAACTCACAGTAAGAGATATTATGGAAAGAAACAAAATAGAGCAGGGAAATAAAAATATGGTGATAAGGCAAAATCACTCAAGTATGAGCTCACTTAAAAGATTCAAAACTTCTTATGCAGTGAGCAGAATATAGCATGAGTATGTGTTTTTTTTCCTCTGAATAACAGGCTCCACTCGTAGCACTTGTAGCTTGTTTACACTTACAGCATATGCTTCTGCCTGCTTAATAACTGACCGAACACATCTTGCTCCCACTTAGGGAAAACAAATGACAAGCAAAATAAAGGCATTTTCCCTTGAAGAACAACACAGTGACTGAGATTAGATAAACACTGAAGAAATGTTTTGGCAGCTACATGAGAGGAACTTCAGAGGAGATCAAGAGTTATGTGACCCACATCAAGATTAAAGAGCTGGTGAAACGTGCGGCATCCAGTAGTTCAAACACTCTGAGAACTGCACATGCTAACTTTGAAAGGAGCTTTGTTTTAACCAGTAACATCCCTCCTAGAGTGGAATAGCAAGCCTGCCACATGCCAGCATTCAAAGAGGTTCAGACACATGATGAGTCAGAAACTAGCCCTACTCAGTAACACTGAAAACACACCATATAACCAGAACAAAATAGCAGATCAGGGTATTCATAGAATCAGTACTAGCAAAGGGGGTTGGTTTGCTTTTCTTACCAACGCCGGATTATGCCAGGCTCAAATTTCCTAACAGAGTGCTCTGTCAAAATATCTTTATAACAATTCTTTGTGCCCTAACTTTTAAGGTCCTGTTTGGCCCCTTCTTTCACCATTGTAGTATTTATTCAGGGTGTTGAGATGTTCGTGAGATGAAGAGAGGGAAATCAAGGACAGCACTTTGATACATAAAGTTTTCACGAAGTATCTTCAGGCTCTCACCCTCAGCTTCAAACAGATGCACTGTATGTCTGAAAGTTACAAGCACATGACTTTAAAATACAAGAGGCCTTGGAACAAAGTACCTATACACAAAGTTCTTACTGAGGAAATCCATCTGTGGCACTGCAGAAACATGAATCTTCACTTCTTTAGATCCTACGGCTTGGCTCAAGTAATCTACTGTCCATTTGGTTGTGCAAGCTCCCAGTTCCATCCCTTTCAGCACTACTGGCTTTCTCTAATGAACAAAAAAACATTAAAAAAATCAATGGTGAAATGATTGCAGCATCCATTGAAAACAAAAATCAAAAAAAATAAAAAAAAAACCAAAACCAACAAAACCTACCAGAATTAGTTTTTCAAACATATTCACACAAACAACCCAGCTGAATACTGAGACCCACTACACAAAGTCTTGATGTGTTGACTCATAACCAGTGTGAATCAGAATTCTAAATGTCGAAATAAAAAGCAGCATACAGTGTTTTTTTTTCTCTATTTACTATATCCTCTTTTCCAGCACAGAAAGCAAGGAGAGGCAAAGACAATTTTAACACGCACTTTATGCTGGGGCCACTGAGGAATCTAGCTGGACTAAGGAATAGCTTTAGTCAGTCTAGCCCAAGCTTAGCAGAAAACAGACAAAAGGGCCCATACAATTAAAACCAGTTAGGCTGGAAAAGATGTTTAAGATCATGAAGTCCAGCCTTTCCAGGACTGCCCTAGGACCACCACTAAACTACATCACTGAGGGCCTCGTCTGCACACTCTGTGAACACTTCCAGGGACAGCGATTCCACCACTTCCCTGGGCAGCCTGTTCCAGAGCTGACCACCCTCTCTGTGAAGACTTCTTTCCTAATATCCAATCTAAAGCTCCCCTGGTGCAGCTTGAGGCCATTACCTCTTGTCCTACTGCTTGTTATATGGGAGAAGAGACTGACCCCCACCTCACTACAGCCTCCTTTCAGACAGTTGTAAAGAGCGATAAGGTCCACCCTTGAGCCCTCTCTTCTCCAGACTAACCACTCCCAGCTCCCCACTCCTCACAAGACTTGTGCTCTAAGGTGTATACTCTACACCATGGTAGGGCTCTTACGAAAGAAGCTCTTTCCACCAAGGTTCCTTGACACAACCACACATAGGTTTGATGCAGCGCATGCAATGAAAATCAGGAAGAGACACCTTTGCTTTGAATCGGGATTTTGGAGAATAAACAGGAAGCAGCAACAAAGCAACAAAACCAGCAATCGCACCTTTTTTAACTACTACTAAAGGAAACAAGCTCAGGGAGAGATCAGTTGTCAGAGCTTGTCAACAGTTAACCTGGCCGCTAAACTCACATTCAACCTCAATCAAACACGTAAACCCGAAGCCTGCGGTTTGCCGGCACTAACTGCCAGGTGAAGGGTTGCCACAGGAATGGTCCAGCCGTTCCTCCCCTTCCCTCCCCGCACAGCCCCAGCCCGTTCCCGGGGCCCGGGCCGTACCTGGGGGTAGATGTAGCTGAGGAACCGCTCCCGCGTGACGCCGCTCAGCCGCTCCACTGGCACCACGGGCGGCTCCCGCCGCTCCATGGCTGCTCCAGCGCCACAGATCCGCGTCCGCCTTCCGCAGCTCCCTCCCGGGAAGAAGAGCTCGCGCAGAAACGTTCCTTGCCTCCCTCCCCACACACAGCACTAAGCAAGGACAGAGAGCTAGCAGATCCCACCGTGACCTCGTGTTCCTCTAGGCCAGCACACTCGGAACCGCCGATCACCCAGACCGACACCACCTCCAGAGGAAACTCCACTGCGAGGGAACCGGTGGAGGCGTCTCTTGTTTTCCGCGGAGCGCGAATTCCGACCGGACGGGGCGGGGGGACGGCAGCGGCCATCATGGCGCTGCGCGCGGCTACGGGCCGCTGCCGCTGGCTCGCGCGCGCGCTCGCGGCGCCGGGTCCGGCCCGCGTTCCCCCGATACCGCCACTACCGCCGCCCGCCGCTGCCGCCCCCTCGGGCCTGCTCCGGGCCTGGGCCCGGTTCTCCAGCACCGCCGGGCAGGGCCCGGAGGGCGAGGGTCCGCAGCGGCGGGTGGTGGTGGTGCGGATCACCAGCCCCTTCGCCTGGCTCCGCACCCGCTTCTATTACCTCCTCATCCGGCTCTACTTCGATCAGGAGTTCAGCATCGAGGAGTTCACGCGGGGGGCTAAGCAGGTGAGCGGCGGCCGGGCGCGGACACCGGGCCCGGCGCGGTGCTGTGGGGAGGGGGGGCCAGGAGGGCCTGCCCATCTGCCTGAGGGGAAGAATGCAAGATGGTCGTCGGGAGTGGCCGTTCTTCAGACTTTTCCTGTTTTCTTTCCCAGATTCTAACATTAATATGAGTTGCTTGAGCCATTCCCCCAAGGAGTATGAAGAAACGTGTTGCCCGGTGTTTCGGAGACTTTAAGGGGAAATATGTCTCCTTTTAGCTGGTTTCACAAGATGACAACGCTTAGGCAGGTGTAGAGTTGGTGCCCCATGAGGAAAGGCTGAGAGAACTGGGTTTGTTCAGCCTTGAGAGAAGGAGGCTCCACGAAGACCTTATCACCGTGTTCCAGTATTTAAAGGGGAGCTACAACGCTGGAGACTCCCTTTTTACAATGAGTCATGGAAAAGATGAAGGGTAATGGGCATAAGTTACTCCTGGGGAGATTCCAAGTGGGCACATGAGGAAAAATGTGAACAATGACCCATTGGAATCTCCCCAGGGAAGTGGTGGACTCCTTAGTGTTGGACACTTTTAAGATGCAGCTGCACACAGGGTGCTGGAACATTTAGTCTAGGTCGTGCTTTGCACAGAAGGGTTGGACCAGATCTTGAGGTCCCTTCCAACCTGGTACTCTATGAGTCTATGATAGATTTATTTCTCAAAATTTACATACTCAGTAATCATTGCCAAAAGCGTGTGTCAAAGCAAAAGTAATCTCAAGGCTAATAATGTAAAACATACAGTGTAACCTCTGTCAAGCTTCAATTATTGCATTTAATGTTAAAGGACAAACAGAAAATGTTAGCTTGAAACAACATATCGTGGGGTAGGGCACAGAACATTAAAATGCTTGGGAACAATTCAAGAGAGACAAAAACCTACACCAAGTTAGGTCCTGTGCAGGCAGAATCACATGGTTCACCTTGCCTTGGGTTTATTTGTACTTGCTGCAGAGTCCTAAACACTGTGTCTGCATTTCATGTGTAGTCGTTTTTAACATGTGGAGGCATTACTGTGCTCAAATGCCTGTGAAGTCAAGGAGGAAATGGGAATTTAGGTCCCTGAAGTTTAAAAGACTAAATCAGGTTTATGAAGAAGTTTTATAAAACTACAGCTTCTGTTTTGACTGAAACCAGGAGAAAGGCTGGGAAAAGGGGCAGGGGAGCAAAATGGTTACAGGGAAAGTTATAGACTCTTTGAGTTACCAAAAAGGATGAAACCAGCTTATATAGATTACTGTATGTAATGCCTTTATTTTTTTTAAGTTATGCATTCAAGTGCCTGTTATCAAAAGGTTGAATGCCTTAAATGAGAGACTGTAAAGAAACCTCATGTTTTTATCAGTTCATAGGATCACTCTTTTAATGCTGCAGGTCTTCCATTTCAGTGGTGATACCCTCTGCAAACATTGAAATGGTAAATCTTGGAATATTTGGGTAGCTTGTCACATAATGATAGATCTCCATGAAAAATAAGCCAACTTAATGTTGTTTGTTCATCTCATTTTCTCTCTTTCTTCCTTTTTTCTTTCTGGTAGGCCTTTTCTGTTGTTTCAAAGCTGCTGTCTCAGCGTAAACTTGAGCTGCTGGATGAACTTGTATCAGCAGAGGTAAATGCTTTCTATCTCATTCTAGCGATCGATTTTTCCGTTATGAAGTAACATACATTTAGCCTGTCATTATCTGTCAGTTTTAGGGAAAAACTGCATAATGCTGAACTAAGCAATTCTTTGTCCTATAGCTTTTTTAATGTTTAATTTCAAGGCATGAAACTTAGTTTAAAGTTAGTATATTAAAAAAAAAAATTCTTGCTGTGGAGGGTAAGCACCAATTGCCAGAAAGATTGCTGGTGTACCAGAAAGGGTTGTAAGGCAGTGGGTTCTGGATGGCAGATGGAATTACATACCTCTGTTGATGTAAGCAGAGAGCTGACACTTTGCTCATCCATGCTGCACTAATCCATTCCTACCCCCAGGCAGATCATACAGCCATTTACTGGTTTCAACTGGAAGGCATCTGTCTTGTGTCATGGTCTCAGGCGTGGCTGGCCTGGCTAGTTAAGACGTCAGTGTTCTTTGTTCTGTGTTTTTATGAGTTTTTAATGGCTGGAGTTGTCTGGGCCTTCCCAGGGGATGGAGGTAGCAGATGCATCATAGTTAGGAGAGAAGATACTTCAGACCTATGTCTGCCTTATTACTGGGTGTCAGCTTGGCCTGCCCTATTGCCACCCATGTCTTTGCAGCAAAATAATTTGATGCTGTTGTACTGTATCCCCACTGGACAATCATACCTTCTGTCTCTGAGCAGATGTGGCCATAAAATGTGAGTTTGTTTACTACAGTTGACTTGGAAAAGCATCTCCTCTTCTTCTGCTCATCCTAAATTCTTCTAGTGGTCATGTTAACATCCATTCAGAGACCTAATGTAACCAGAGCATGTAATGGATGGGGCTGTGATACCACACTACTTTGATGTTGCATTGGCCAGTGAATTTTATACCTGCACAATGTACTAGAAAGCAGTGTCTTCTAGTGAAGATTGCCTCTTGCTTCCATGTGACCTCTGCATTTGTTTGTTATTGAGAAATGGCAATTCTAGTTAGGCTAAAAACTGAGTATGAGTTAAAAATAAGTGCTGTGCAGTTTCATCCTTCCTTGTCACATGTCCTTTTCATGGTGTTTGAGGTGATGCCTATATTCAGTTTGTGCACCACAGTCTTTTTTCTACTTAACATAACTGTGTAGGTCTTAGGATGCCCACATACCATGTCTGGGAATGTGGTATGGAACATAAGTCTCAGAGCAATGATTTTTCAGTCTTTCCTGATTTGTGAATGTCTAAAGTTTATGTAATCGGAATGTGGATCACAAGATGGCAAAGATGCACTTAGTGGTAGTGGAACTGATTTGTGAAAGGTAATTAAGAAATGAATCAAAAGCTAAAGAATAAACACATAGTGAGAAATCAGCAGTGAAAAGGCAGAGTGTAAGCATGATTGTAGAACTGGTGTTTTCTGGGCTTACAGGCCTTGCAACTTCTGTTTTGACAGTACCTTTTCTAGACATTTTTTTAAAATACGTAGTTTTCATTGGTGTGAGTAGTAAAAGGATCTTCGTTAATATCACCAAATTAGGATTTAGGAGTGCCCAAACTTCCCAGTGTTTTTTCACTTTTGTTGTTGTATATGTTACATGATACAGCTCATTTTATTAACTGCAGTTGAAAGGATTGTTACTTCAATTTCCTAATGAAAAACTAAGTGACAGTTTTTCTGAATTTAGGTACTTCAGGTGCTGAAGGAAAAGATTTCTTTGCTCCCTGACAGCCACAGGGATGCTTTAGCAGCTGACATTGATTCAATCATGTACACAACAGAAGGAGATGTTCGCATTTACTATGATGATGATGGTATGTTTAGAATTCTAAACCATTTCAGCAATGGGCAGTCTTATTTCCTGATTTTGCTACTAAGCAGGTATTCTCCTTACAGATGTGGTTTTTAGTACTGTTTCTCGTTCCTTGTTTTTCTGTTTGTAGTTCATCTATGCCCCATCCCTGGCAGTGTTCAAGGACAGGCAGGATGGGGCTTTGAGCAGTCTGGTCAACTGGAAGGTGTCCTGTCCATGGCATGGGGGTTGGAACTAGGTGATTTTTAAGGTCCCTTTCAACCCAAACTATTCTATGATTTTATATACTGTTCCTTGATTTCCTTTTAAATCAGAAACTGGGAGATTATTGCTAGTAAGTCATGGTACCGCTTTGACTTTTGTTTAGGTTTTGCTTATTCCTCTTTTGTAATTTCAGATTTTTCATATTATTAGTCCTTAGCAATCTCAAACCACTTAAAACCAGTTACTCTAGTGTGTGCAGAAAGCTGTTTGCTTCAGCAATGCAATTACACCTGCCAAGAAGAATAGTGAAGGCTGAATAATGAAATAAATTTTGCTGTCCTCACTTCTATTCTGGTTTAATGGAACAAACTTTATTCTAGGACTTTTGAAGCTAGTGATGAGCTCAAATAATTTTTTCTTTGGGTTGAACTCCAGCATTAAGAGCTCAGGTCACTATCAGACACAGTAGAGACAGTTTGTAGTCTAACCATGGGGTTTCCAATGAGCATTTAAAATTATTAGACCAGTGAAATTTTTTCCTTTTTTGGAACATAGGGATTTTTAATTTTTTATTTCTCCCGTGTTGCTCCTGAGTTTCAACTACTCTCCTACTTCCATAGTATCAGTAGTTGGCTTTGGACTTTGGTAACTAGCTTTTTTCACACGGTTTGATTACGTACAGTATCACATGATACTCATGATAAAATACATACTTTTCTACACAGTACATTTTTATTGTTGCTAAACAGCATGAATATGGTTTTAATTAGCTGTATCATTTATTATTTTATCATGCATTCTTTATGGCTGAAGTCAGCTGCCCTTCCAGGGTCTCACCAGAATATATGCTAGGTAACAAATAGGAGTATTTGACCAATGAGAAACATAAGATCTTACCTTATGCTTTGATTTATTTCCAACAGGAAGAAAGTTTGTTAGCATCTTGATGTGTTTCTGGTATCTGAATGGTGCTAACCTACCTGACAAAGTACCAGGTGAAACCAAAGTTTTCCAGATTGTGTTTGGAGATGAAAGTTCAAAAGAAAAAAAACATCTTTTAACAGCAAACTATGAGTAAGTTTACTTGTCCCTTTTTTTCTTTATGTACGTGGGCTAGCTGCACGGAAAGCAATTCAGGAACTGAAAGCATTCACACTGTGCCAGTGCAGAACTTGTTATGTTTTAATTTGCCTTGATTCTAATCTAAGGTCTCATCCAGCTTTCCACTGCGCCAATTTTTTTACGTACCCCTTAAAGTCATTATGTTATTACCTTGCTTCTGAGTTGACATTAGTAGGAACTTTATCAGGAAGAGCAGTAGTTGGAGCAGTGAATGAGGTTTCTGATCCTTTCCTATACCACTCCTACAGCCCTCAGGAAATAGGCCAATATCAGTCCTTGTTTTCCATCTCTTAGAGCACAGCTAAGAGCAATGCAGTCAAGCCAAGGAATTGGGTGTGGTGCTGTTGACTTGTCACTTTCCACACAAAAGTCAGAACTGCAGTTAGTTGAAAAAGTAGCTCATGAAGAGGAATTTATTTAGCTAAATGCTTTCTGCAGAAAGTTAGCGTAAGGTAACATCACCTGGTGTTCAGGTAGTTCATACCACTCTGATCCAAGTACTCAAAGGATACATTATGTAGAGGAATTTTCATAGGACTGCTTGTAAATAATGTCTGTGTTAATGTACTGGTGTTGGAGCAGTGCAGAAATACCTGCACAACTGGCAAAAGGTACTGAAAATAACATTATTAGAAGTTGGGAGAAGTGAGCATTATTGTGTGAGAAATGCAATATAATCAATGAGTTTTACACCCATGTTTGAAATGGCAAGACTATGGGTCTAGTTGATGAGGAGCTCTGAAACAAAGGAAACATTCTGAGGACGCCAGTGCTTTTTGCGTGGATGGATTTTTGTGGATCCATACCTTAGCTGAATTCAGAATCTTCTTTACATCTGGAGGCTTCTGAGGTTCTGTTAACTTCAAGAATCTACATTAAGCCCTAAATATCTTCCTAATCTGTAGCAGAAATATCTTTGAAAGTATGTGTTTCTTCTACTATCAACAGTGCCAACCTAAATACAAATTAGCAAAGATCCTGCAGGCCTTGGAAGCCTACTGTTAAGTGTTTGAGTGTCTGGAGAAGACAGTTTCCAGTAGTGGATTTGCATGTAATTGCAAAGCACTGAGGTTATACTGCATGTGTTGACAATGTGCAGGTTACTTAGAGCATGAATATTCAGCTTGAAGTTCAGACTTATCTTTAGATGGCCAGCAATCAAAACTGACATGCTCAGGGAGGGAGACATTACGACTACAAAAGGAAGAAGACTGTATGAAGAGGGTTTCATTTTCCTAGTAACAACTGTGAGATTCACTGTTACTGTTAGCTTGATCTTCGATGTATTTCTGAAGATAATTTACTTTTAAAGCATGGTTCAGTAAAAGTGAAAATTTTCAGGTAGAATGCATAGCATGTGATTTCCCTTTTCAATGCAGTTGCCGTCCCATTAAATGAAAACCATTATTTAGAGATAAAGATCTGACACAAAGCCGTATTCATAGTTACTGCTATGAAAAATGACTGCTTTCTTAATGTCAGGGTCTTTACTATTGCTGCTTGATGCTGTCTGTGGGATCTGGACCAAAATACTCTGAAGTCAATGCACTCTGTTTCTTACTATAGAATTAAATTTGATACTCCTTTTTTGGGGGCATAAGCATCAAGAGTCTAAGGAGCTCTAATGGGAGTAACTTTGAAGTATTTCTTCACAGTTTTTAGTTGGTATTAGTAGCTCTTTAAGGATCAAGTAAATTTTAACAACTCTTCATTTACTGTCTTTCCTTTTGCAGGTTCCAAAGGGAATTTACAGAAGGAGCAAAACCAGACTGGACAATTACACGAATTGAACATCCAAGGCTATTAGAATAAATGCCTTCTACAGTCTTTTTGTGTACCACTGTAGATGTTCAGTCTCTCTTCCCCCAGCCCCCCTTCCCATCCAAAAGAGTGATGAATTTTGTATTTTTCATTTCCCAAAATTGTTCCTGAAACTTACTCTATGCTGCGGCATTACAATAAAGCCTTTTCCCTGGAGCAGGCTAGTACAAGTTTAATTGGTACTGATGCTCATCCAAGGCATTTACACAGCAGTTTCACACAGGCCAGTGTTATGAGTATGTTGACTTCTTACATTCTGAGAAGAAATGGTTCTACTTGAGGATAAACAGCAGTTCCCTGGCTGTTGGCCCATCTGAGTTATTTTCCTATGTTTCTTTTTTCCCTAGGGACTGTACAATATGTAACTGAATAATATGCCAGATGAAGTAGAGGTAGATGGACTTCTTAGATTGTCTAGCCTCAGCAGTTCATTTTGAGGTAATCTTGCTTTTGAATACATTTGAGATTAAAAAAGTGCCATTATCAGTATTTGGTATAGGACTGGAGTAAGAAAAACTTCCAGCATTTCACTGGGAAGATTAATCAATCTGATACATATAGTTTGAAAAATAAAACCAACATTCCTTTCAATTCCATAACATACAGGCAAGCTTAGAGACTTATGAAAGAAAAAGTAGTCAAAAACATGAATTTAAAAGAGCTACCTGACAGTGAATCTAAATAAAGTCTCCTGAAAAGCTTGTTGAAGAAATGAGCAAATCATTAAATGTTCCTGATTCTCAGATTATCTCTGTTACTGGCACATTACAGGTGAGGATAACTTTAGTAGTTTTTATATGCAGATCAACAGGAGATCATCATAACAGTTTCTTTCCTTCACTATCTGAACTTTAAAGACACAGCTGACTTTCTACCCAGGCATGTTATAGAGATCTGTGCAGTGTTTTGAAAGCGTGAAGTATAGTTGCTGTGATTCACAGTAGTGATTGAAAGGTATAAATTAAATTTACATGGTTCAGCTCTTTTGATACAGTGATTTGATGAGAAGAATGTTTTAACACTTATCAACAAGGTTTTTTATGTCTAATCCTGGCAAAATAATTACAGTATTTTGTTCTGCCTTAGCAGCAGCCTGGCCTTATAATGGAGAGTTTATGATTTTTTCCTCTGCACAATGTTCAGTGAGGACAGAGGTCCTTGCCTTCAGGGGAGAAACAAAATGCTGTATTTAAAATTATATATAGCCATTTTGTATGCAGTCAATCTGGAAAAGTTTTGAGGCAAAGTGAAAGATACTTACTATTCTGCTGACCATTTGTTGGAGTGACACTAGGAAGCATGTCCAGTGTGGCCACTGAACGATGTGCTGCAAGAAGCTGCAATCGGATGTATTTATTTGACATAGTAACAGGAGAAACAATCAGAACACTAGTGAAGTGTGTAGATGTACTTCTAGAAGAAATTATTATGGAGCAAAAGAAGATAAAAACCAGCAAAGCCATCTTTGTATTCAGGAGTGTCTGCTTTCACATTTAACTAGTGGAAGTCTATCTAGAAATGCTGCTAAATTGTCATTTTTAATTTAGGTTGCTTTAGTAATACCTTTTCTGTTTGATAGATCTATCAAAATGGGAGTCTGTCATGACTGATAAGGGCAATTTTGGAAGTAAAGGCGGAGTAGACCCTTCTGTATAACTAATAATGAAAAATGTTTGTTTTGTTCACTGTAAAATTGTGGTTTGACATGAAAATGCTCCAAACCCAGCCTGGAAAGAAGGGACAAATATGCATCTTAAAGAATCTTGAAGTTTACAGAAGCTTTGACTCTGTTTTACCTGCCATCTCTACATAAATTCTCTGTCATAGATCTGGTCATCATAGGAATTAATGAGACTGAAGCGAAAGTCAGCGAAGGGCCTTCGTCATCATATGGTATCCATGTTTTCTCTTGTGGAAATACTTTTCTTCCATGTTGCTTGGTCAGGCAAAACAGGATTTTACAGTTTCTGTATTGCTACTCAAAAGTATCTCCCCAAACTTCCTGTTATTTAAGATAAGAAATGTATTTAGTGTATTCAAGCTAGTTTCTAGTGAGTACATTTCTATATCAAGTTTGTCCCAAATTCTAATGGAAAAAAAATGAAGAATAAAGGGTTAAGTTTGCTTCATCTTGACCTAAGAAAAATATGGCAGAGAGTATAGTCTTTGTAATTTGGCGATGGCCAGTACTGCCATTCAAACACCTTATTCTAAAAACCATTATACTAACTTAAGTGCTACAGAATTTTTAAAGAACTCAAGGAAGTGTTTTATGGGAAACATCTTCACAATTTGGGAATCATAATGCTGAACAGGGAGCAGTAGAACAATGTGGGGATCTCTGTCACAGCATGCTAGTGCTCCCGCTTTCTGTAGCTGATTTGTCTCAGACATCCCCTTAGAAATCACAGTGTGTAAGGATTTGGGTGTGATATATTTCCTTTTTGTCTCCTTTCCTGACTTCCACTTCTGCTGCTTTAAGTCAAGGGGACAAGTACAATTGTAATCATGGTGTAGTGGCTCTAAATCTGCATGCATACCCATCTAAAATATTTGCAGTTTTAGCCCAGTAATTCTTAGAAACAGTGTTAGCAGGTTTGGTAGTGACTTTCAGGGTAGAATTAATCTCTATTAGGAACACTGACATTTCTGATTCATTTTACACAGAACAGTGAGGTCACCAAGTGTCTGGACTATGCTTAAAATGGAGATGGAGATTTGAAAGTACCACATTCTTCTCCCTGGGGTGAAATTATGTTTCTTTAGATTTGGGAAGCCTTAGATTTTTATTTGTTCATCCAAAAGTACGGTCACGTTTACTAATTACTGACAGCTGCTTAGTACAATTTCAGTGCGTCTGAATCTTGAAAGCACGGATTAAATCTGGCCAACAAAGCCCCCATGAATTTGCAAACCCCACTCACCAGTAGATGGCCTTGGTCACAAAGTTATTGTGGCTGGGAAGTGACTGGCATTAATGAGAGTGTAGAAGGAATAAAGAATGAAATGGTAGAGGCATTGATTCTCTTTTAGGTGCTATTTAAATCATTTAGACTTGTCTTATTAAAAAGTTGATATTCTTACTGACTTTCATCCTGAGTCAATGATAGTGTCTCATGTACTCTGCAGTGCCTACCCATTTTGAAGTGGCAATTTAATAGCTGTCCTAATATGGGAAAGATGAGTTGTACATGTGGTTCACACAGGCATTGCTTCTTTTCTCTCCTGTCCCAGCCTTCTCTGATTAATTCAGGAGCCACATTCAACTTTCTCCAGTTTTTAAAGCATGTTCAAGCTTGACCTTACTGTCAGTTCAGGTTGTATTTAGTTACGTATTTTCAGGTCTTATGACTGGAAAGCTCCTTAGTAATAAAAGTCATATTGTTTTTCCAGTAGTGATCATATTCCTTCAAAACTCCACAAGTCCTATGCTTCTCTTTCTAGTTGCATGGTTAAACTCATTTCCTGCCCCATGTGCTTTGTTGGCTGCAGGTGGGGCCTTTGAGATTCCTTATATGCTGTAGTCACATGATGACTCCCAGTTTATATGAGATGGGATACAAGTGTAAGTAGTAGAAAGTGTTTCTAGATTCATTTCCCTCTTATAGATGGATGTAATAGTTGGTAAGGAAGTATTGGATGACAAGTGGGTACAAGAAGAGGTACTTAGATGTTAAAACAAGCATTGCCTATACAGCTGTGGTTTTATTCTTCTAGGGGAAAAGCATCTCAGCTAAATGAAGCTGTACAGTGAGTACTGACTACAGTAACTCATAGGGGTTTTTTTTTTCATTGTATTTTGCGTCCCCTTTTTCTTTCCTCCCATTGCTGATGTGCTTTTCTTTTGGGTTTTTACAGTCCTGCAAAATAGGATGAATGTTGAGCAAGTCACTGTGTACACCTGCAGCATTGTTGAAAACACCCCCTTGTCCCAACTCTCTCTTACATGTATTTTGTTTGAATTCAGTGATGTATGCTTTTCCTAATATGAGGTTCTCCTTTTGGAGTTGATGGGGAAACTGGAAAATATCATGCATTTTAATGGGAGCAGACCGCAAGTTTTTTGCTGCCTTTGAAGTTACTCTGTCAGAAATAGAAGCAAGCTAAAATTAGACATGCTGTAGTTTCTCTTTTCTGCCATTTCCTCCCTCCTCTGCTGTCACAAAGCAAGGCTTTTGATAGTGAACTTCGTACTGTTGTGTTCAGGATCTGTGAGGGAAATGAGCATGACAAGCAAAGCAAAGTGCATATGTAAGCAAGATCAGATCACAGTAGCATCAGGCTGTCAGGACAAGGTTGTCCATGTGGACAGATCAGTCTTTTTGACATTGGAAATCTTCTATCCCCAGTTTGCTACTGTTGCAGCTGGCAGAGGAGATGGCATTTCATCAAGGATGCAGCCATTTGTCTTAAGGACATGAAAGATCTGACACATACAGGGAAGCAAGTGGTGACATGAATGTTCCTCTAAATTATCTTTTGTGGTTGACAGTAACCTTTTACATAACAAGCTATACTTCTACTCTGATTTGTGTATGAGGGAACAGTCTGAGATTCCAAGATTCAAGCTGAAGTCCAACCTTAAATTTTACAGAGATTTCATAGTCTGACTGGGGAGGCATCAGGGAGGCTGCCCAGATAGAGCTGAGGTAAATCAGAGCAGCTACAGGCTGTCTCTGCCTTACACTAATAGCAGCTGGCACATCCCTAGCAATTGGGAATGAAACAGGGGAGGGAGGGAAATGCCTTGACAATCCCTCCCTTCTGAACTTTCTGGAACTGCTTGGCCAGTGCAGCAATTGTGACGTAAGTACCAGCTGCCAAGCCTGGAAACAAGTTTCAGTGGTACACAGATTAAGTGGCTAGTGGCCTTGCTAAACCCCATGGGTCTGTTAGAACAGCCGTTTCTGAGCTTGCTGGAGTGTTACACTGCTTGAGGACCTTCATGCTTCTTATCTGCAGTACAGCCAGACAAGGTCAATACTTGTGATGTTATTTTTTGGTAATGTGTATCGTTTTGTAAACTGAGAAGTAATGAATGCAAATAATGGTTTGGGGGACTTCTTAATGTGCTTTCAGAGGGAGCAGGGTTGAGGGACTGAAATGCAAAGTGAACAGCAAGCTAATGAAAATGAATTTGTGTAGCCCATAATGCGTCATGCAAGGCATTGATCATTAAACAGGTGAACTTGCTGGCTTGATAGGGGTGGAAATTAAGTCATGAAGAGGTCTACATTGGATTGGCAGCTGCCTGATATCTTTCAATTCTTGTATGTTCAAAGTGCATGTATTAAAATCTGTAATGAGCTTAGTCAGGTACTGTGTCCTTTTTAATTACCAGTGGGGTGACTGTCCCTTAGGTCTACCTCAGGCTCAGCACCTTATAGCAGAACCTGCTGAGCTGTTAGTCTGTTCCCTGCATTTCTGTAATTAGTGTCACCTTTCTTTTTCCTCTGAGATAAGAGATATTTTTTGTAAGGCAGAATAGTAGAGAAATCACTGATCCTGTGGGTGCAGTTTGCACTGCCTGTTCATGTAGGTTAGGGTTCCTATTATTGATACACAGACTTCTCTATGGCCTTCTGCTACAAAGTGCTTTCAGAAGGTGTCATTCTTCCTGTGGTAATTCAATCTCTGCCTGTGAAAGCGTGGTGAAACCCACTGGGGAGAGAATTAAACCATGCAGTTTCACTCCTTCCATAAGGTTCCAGCACTCTGTCTAAGAGTATAGCAAAATTAGAACAAAAAAGTGCATGTAAAGATAGCAGGTTTATTGTTGCTTGGATTGTAAATTTGATTGTGTATCTACTTTAAAATTTAAGAAGCAAATTGACAGATCATATTTTGAGTCTGAATTTATATCAGCCTTCAGATGCATTACAATTATAATAGAATCTTAGGTAGCCTGATTTCTACTATGAGTAAGGGAGGGCTTTTCCATTTTTATTCACACTACTCTGGTGGGTTTTGTTTGTGTTTTGCTTTTCTATTTTCTCCTAAACACCAGCAGTTATTCAGGGCTGAAAATAAGTCTTCCATTCCTGAGAAATTGCGTAGACATCTAAGAGAAAAACGATTTTTTTTTATCTGGTCAGTCATTCTTAGTGCTGCATATTCTACTTCCAGATTCTGGCTTGGAAAGAAGTCTTTTTGAATGCCAGACTTGTGGCTCAGTATCTTTCTCTGCAGTGGAAGCTGTTGTTTCTTGATGGAATCATCTGCATGTATTTTGCCTAGTTTTCTGCTAGTACAGTGTCCCCGGGTACAGCCTGTGCTTCAAGGTCTCCTGCAGTGTACAATTTAATCTCTTGCTTTCATTTCACTGAAGTATGTAGGTTTCAGTGAGGGCTGGGTGAAAGTTAGTGCCTACTGGAGGTCTGCTTAAGTGATCTAATGGTTCTTTCTGGTAAAATCTGTGAAATTATAAGAGCAGAAGTAGAGAGAGGAAGGGAATCAAAGGTGAATGGTAACGCAAGGTTCATATAAAGAGGAAGTGGTGTGTATTCTGACTGTAGAGCAGGAGCTGTATCAGCCCTGAAATGGAAGTAAGTTTAGAAAAACTGAACAAAATAAAAACATTGTCAAGGCAGTACCCCAGAACTCTACAAGTTCTCCCTTCCACTAGCCTATTGTCAACCTAAATAGGCAATAGAATTTGTCTTGATTATATGATAAAAGTAGACTAACATCTGTGTTATCAGGAGAAGACTAAGTCTAGAGGATGTACAGTGAGTTGTATCAGTTGTGAGGGAAGTCTTCAGAAAACTTAAAATGTGAAGACTCCTCACCTTCATTTGCAAGACCCCAGGTTACTTTTCTTTAGCAGCAGTGACCACTCATGAGCGTGATACATTCAGCCCGCAGTCAAATGGCCCTCTTGCTTATCTACTTATTTACTTTCACACAACCCTCTTCTTTCCTAACCTCCTTGCAGATCTAGCATTTGTACAGTGGCTAATTCAGAAGGTTAGCTGGTGATACTCATTCACAGATGCATTAATCTCATTGGAGTCTCAGAATCGTTTGATTGTCTTTCTCAAAAACCTCAGTGTCTCCAATAGTTTAACCAGAGCAGAGCACACTGCTGCATCTGAGCCTGTTGTATTTATCTGGCATTGGAATAATTTCCTCTAATTTTGTATTTCTGTTTCTGTATTCTCAAGCTTGATTTGCAGGGTCTTATTTCTGCTGTTAAACACAGTAGCAAAGAGTACTTCTAATTTCTCCCTAGCATTATTTCTGATACTGTGGGTCACCAGTAAGAATTTCTTTCCTTCTTTCACCTTTTTGTCGATACCTTACCACAATAGTCTCTTCTCACTTAGTTTTTAACCCTGTGCATCCCTAGTCTTTCTACTATATTCAGTATGCTCTTCCTTTCTTGCTCTGTTTGCTTTCTTTATGATGCATTAAGTTATGATTTCTTTCATCCTGTGCCCAGAAAAGAAGATAAAGTCTGCTTCAAAGACTATGCCCAAAGCTACTTGAAAAAAAAGAAAGGGGGGGTGGTAGGGTGCGTAGAGGAAGTATGCTGATTCAAGCATTCAGAAAATGCCATAGGAAGGCCAGCATTAGTTTCCTGTTCTCAGATTTTTATGGGCTCTTATCTTGCTGCTGTCTGTATGTCTGCTGGGACAGGCATAGCTGTGTCACTTGAAATCAAGGCCTGCCTGGATGCAAGTGATTCTGAGAATTGACCTGTGGTCATGTGGTATCATGTCACAGTACGTGCTCCTTCCTGCACAGGTTTCTAGTCATATTCTTCTTATGTAAATCGATATCCTAACTCCCAGTACTGTTTATTTGATATGTAAAATGTCTGTGCCCATTCAAGCACTAATCCCGCCGATTGAGCACAAAAGACATAACTGTTTGTTTTAGCTTCTGTGCTGCTTTACTAAGAGGGTGCCCCTGTAACTTACATTTATACGATCTGTTCTCATTACTAAAGTGTTTCTTGGGTTTTCACTAGACATCTTAAAGAATCCTCCCTGTACCATTTGGGTGGAGAATGAGCTATAAAGCGTGGAGGATTGTACAAGGATTGAATTAGATATGTAGTGTTGCTTGCTTCCTTTTTAGCTGGTTTGCTGGGCTTTGTGGTTTGTGGGAGCTGTTGTGGGGGAGTTTTGAATTGATTTCTCATCTCCTTTAATTTCTTGTTTGCATTCACAACGGGCTGCCTGTTTTAGTAGTCTTCTATATTTCTCCCTAGTGGACTATATTTCCTGTTTTCTTCATGAACAGTGCTGTATGTAATTGTTTTACCATTTTTGCTTTCTTCCTGAATGATCTGGGAGCTATTTTGGAGCTTTTATCCAGACATGCATCTCTCTTGAAAGTGTGTCAGCTCTCCACATTCCCAAGCTGAAGAAGACTGTTTTGAAATCCACATATGCACTTTCACATGGTTCCATTTTCCTTGCCCTCATTCCTGTGGCATTTCCTTATGAAGTCTTGACATTGTGCCTTTATTGACTCCACAGCAATTTAGAACACACAGGTATCTGAAAGAGGTGGTTTGAAGATCTAACATCAGGTGTTATTAAACTGATAGTCCTGATTATTGGTGAAGACCACAACTAGATAAGTGGTCTTTGTGGATTTTTATTGGGTTCTTGTTTTTTTTTGTTTGGGTCTTGGTGGTTTTGGGGGTCTTTTTGTTGTTGCTGGTTTGGAGTTATCTGCTTGTTTTTCAAGTGCTGCATCCAACATACTGTTTTGTAAAATAAATCAGTGAATACATTTGTAACTACTGTCGTCAGTGCCCTAAATACTTGAGGTGCTTTGTGCGTCGTATTCACAGGGCTGACATTGCACATAATTAAAATCCTGACATTTTGGCATTAAATATTTTATTGAGTCATATTTTATTCACATGCCTTTTCTCATTCAGGGTTCTCTGGTATGCATCAAATGCACGTTAGGCCTACAGTCTGCTGTAGCAGCTCAAGTATAGATGAATTTCTTATGCTCTTTAGTTTGTAAAACAGCTTGGGTTTTCAATTTCAGCTTCCATGTTTTCTACACTTTCTCTTCTGGTTTTTTGTTCCCCCAAGAAATTGTCCAGAAAGGTTGTATTTTTGGTGGATATTTGGATGTCTGTCCCTAAATGCAGAGCAGATCAAAGATCCTAAATAGGAAACACTGCATATGTTCAGGGGATTTAAATGTAGCATGGTTATTATGGCTTAAACAGCTTTTTACAATTTCCATCCCATTATTTCAATGCTTTATTCCATCCTAGTATTCTTAATTGTGATTTCCGCTAATGGAAACAAGAGCAACACCAAGTAAATGTGGAAGGTCAGTCACTTTAGGAATACAGGAGTATTGTCCCTGAGAAAGATAGTACTGAGGAGAGATACAAATTTGTAATTATTCCCATTTTGTTTTGTCTGCCTGGACGACAGCAAACTGCAGCATGGAATTTCTCCAGACAGTGTGTAAGCTACTGCACAAGTAATATTAGACTGCCAAAATTCTCAAGCCATGCACTGGAGAGCTGTGTGTGGGCATCCTTAGGCAAATTTTAAATAAAAGGCACCAAAGGAAGTCCCCATGTGGCATAAGGCATGAACACTTCAGAGGATCAGAAGACACATGTAAATGTGTGTCATGCTGGCAAAATAATCCTGGTGTTTGAGGAGTTGTTTCCATTTTGCGCACCTTCCTAATGTGTAGTTCTCATGTGTAATGAGATTCCTAAAGAGCAACTGTCCTTTATGGTTGCTATACTGCTTCATGTTTTCCTGAGTACATGGCTTTTTAACCAGCTCACAAACAGTGGTTCAACAGTGTAAACCCCTCAGTGTATTTGTAGTTAGGATAAGGTACAGAAGTCTAAGCTATATAAGCACTCCTAAAAAGGTACTGAGTACATACAGAAATGTGAATGTATGTGTCCCCTATAAGCCAGCCACTGTAACCAGTCTTTCTAAATCATCAAGACATGAAAAACCTGTTTTACATGCAGCTTTCAGAGCATTTTATTTAATATATTGTTTTACAGATGGAAGTGGGGGTGGGTGCGTGGGGGAGGTCTTGAATACCCAGGTTCACATGCAGAGCTGTTGAGAAAATGCACTTCTCTGGTCTCATCCTAGTGCACTTTCTGTCAGGTCACAGTCTGCCTCCAGTATTTGTGCTTCATTAACATGTGCTTTTAAAGCATGAGTTTTGATTGTTTGAGGCATGATGGTTCTGTTTTCCAAGGCCTGAGTACCAGGCGTTTTTCAACAACTTAGTGAATGGTACTAAGCAGTTGTACTGCTGAAGTCAGCTCACAGAAGATATGACTCAAAACATACTGTCTTATAAATTACTCCCTTTGATAGGCTGTGATTCTGTAAGAAGCCTGGGCATTCAGCAATACAAGGTGCTGCTGGGTATACTAGCCCCAGTCCTACCGAATACTCCATACAAGTACCATTGTTTGTATAGTTTTACTGTAGCTTTGCAAATTTTGTGGTTTTCTAGGAATTCTGGTTTGTTGGTTGGTTGGGGTTTTTCTGTTTTGGGGTGTTTATTTTTTTTTGGTCAGAATTACAACCAGAGTGCCTGTCATATTGCAGACTTTATAATTCGAGGTTTAGAATCCTTTTATAAATCCAAGCCTCTCTTTCCCAGTTTGAGTTTTCTAAAGAACTACTCGGAATGTGTTCTTGAGACTTACTGTGGGTGTTGCTTTGTAACAGAATAGGAGCTATGACTTTCCTCCTGAGTGCAGTTCAAAGACCAGCTTTGTGTGAAACCAGACTTGTTCTACCCTTGCACGGTCTTGAAGCAGTAAAATATGGCGTTAGATGGGGGACAGCCTGGGTACCCAGAGCAGCTGTATGCTGCTTTCCTCCGAGCAGCAGAGCTCTCTTCATGAATCAAATTACCCAGTGTTTGTGCTTCAGATACTTCCCTGACCTATATAACCATCTAAAGCTTCCTGTTCTAATATTGATTTAAGACTTAAGTATCAGCGGCTTATTTTTCTACATTATAATTCTCTTTCCTATTTAGCACGGACCTCTGGGATATGCAGAGGGCCAAAGTCAGACCTTCCTGGCAGTCAGGATGGGGGCTGGGGGGAAGTCATGTGCAGGCCAAAGAGGCAGAGCTTGAATTGCTGTGCAACACTTTTTTTGTTGCAGCAATCAAACTGTGTATTGTACTTCTTGCCAAAACAAAAGAAACACAGCTCTCATTCTCTTGCAAGTTCCCTCCTGTGTTTGTTAGGTTACCTTAAAGTTTCATCTTATTTATAAGCCCTAACCCATTCTTCTCATGAACTGTTTCTGAATCACTAGAAAAAGTAGAAGGTGTACTCTTTGTGCAGCTCTGGTTAACAGCTTTGTGCAGCTCTGGTTAACAGCGGTACCTCTTAGGGAAAACAGCCAGTGGTGATAAAATCTCACCATGCTCATTCTCATGAGTAAAAAGTACTGCTGCAGCATATGCTGCTTCTCTCCAGGACCTCTTGTGTGGCAGCAGTCAGCATAATGACAAACAATTTAATTGTGGGCAAAGAAAGGTTTATTCCTCTCCTTTCCCCCTCTTGGCTATCTATTCCAGCTCTTACTTCTTTGCTGGTTTTAATTTAGAAAATGTTCTGGGTGCCCAAATGACTCAAAAGTCACTGGCTTCTTTGCTCATTTATCAGCCTGGTCCAGCAGTCAGGAGCTTTTTGGAAGTGTGAGAAATTGTTTATATTCTGTTTCTGCATGTGATTGGCCCTGCAGTGGGTTGCAAGGTTGTGCCTTCTTTCAGCAGCAGTTCTCCCTCATGAAGAGGGTTAGGGTTAGGGTCTCTGCAGCTGAGCCAGTGTTTGGGCAGCCCTCTGTCCCCAGATGGAGCTTGTTATGTCAGATCATCTGCATAGTTGTTGGTACCCTGGTATTACATACTAGTCTTCCCCCTTAGATGGTGGTTGTTCTGATCCACTGTTGCTGACCACAAGCAGTCATAATTGAGGGTAGTGGCTTAATATATGTAAAACTTTTTTTGTAGACCAAACTGAACTCTAATATCTGTTTGCTTTTGGTTTATTCTGGCTTCCTGAGGCTGTATGCTCACTAAAGGCATGCTTTTTAAAGCTTTTCTCTGTGATGCTGAGTAATAGGACTGTGTATCATCCAGTGTCACTGAGATTGTCACATGCTTATAGGAAATAGGGGTTGAGGATCTATGTGAACCATAGTAAGAAATCACAGGAGTTGGTCACAGCACTTACCCATGTTTGCAGGTGGAAGCATACACAAGCATAAGCTAGTTGACTAGCTCTGCCCATGAAAACAAGAAAGGGTTTTATAGCTCCTTTTCATCTGTGTATTTGCATTTGAGATTCTCTTTTCATAAGCGGCATATACCTCACTTAAAGGAGGTGGTGGTGTTCTTGTCCAAACTGTACCTTGTAAGTCAAAGCCATTGCAATTCTACTAGCTACTGTCTCCTGAGGCTTAAAGCTTTCCACGTTTTCTGGTTAAGGGAGATTTTTTAAAATGCTATGAGGAATTTACCCTGCGTGATTTCTTCAGTCCTATTTAGGAAGGGAAAGCATGTCTAATCCTCCCAACACAGGAGAATTTGAATGCACCAGGAACACTGACCACCTCTCAATATTCCCTTCCTTCAATATATATACTTTTTAATGCATATAACTATTAACAAAACTCCCCACTACTCACTAAAACTGCATCTTTCATAAGGCTAAAGTTCATAATTGTCCCATGGGTATAAACAAGATCAACACCTGACCATTACTTTTTCTGATAAGAAGCTCAGAGTGCAGGAGGATGTTCTTGTATTGTGAACTGCTCCTTAAGATGTTTGGTATGTGTGCCAGTGAATAAAAAGGATGCTTTTATATTTAAACTACCCAGTTTGTATTCCCCTATCTAGAACATTACAGACAAGTTTTAGGAAATTTATTCTCACTAGCCAAAAAAGTAGGCTACACCAGGAAGGAAACTGGATCACTTTTTCCAATGAACAGAAAATCCTCTTGACCAGTTTAGTTCCTGCCCTAGAATAAAATCTGTATGGTTCACCTTTGCTCCTGTGTGTACAGACACTTAAGCACATATGTGGAAGTTTGGAGGAATTAACAGGGATTCTGAAGCAATAAACGGAATTTTTAAGAATAAATTCCTAACCCTCAGCCTGCCTGTTACCTGGAATTTGCTACTATTTGTAGAGATTTGCTACCACTGAAGGAGGCAGGCCACAAGCTGAAAAATTGTTTATTTGGGATAGCTTAAGGTAACTGGATCAGCTTGTTAAGAGTGTTGTTATTGGTTAATGTGACTGTTAGCAGATCTGGAAGGGGGTTATCTTGATAACCGGAAAGTTATCCTCTTGGCTGCCAGAGTAAGTTAACATCCATATGTAGAGGTCATTGTGCCACTGTTTTAGTTACAACTGTACTTTGAGTTGGTAAATCTGTTTGACTCCTCTCTTCAAAAGCCATCTTACTGTCTTCATTCCTTAAAAAAAAAAAAATGAAAACAACCAACCAAATAAAAAAAACTCCCAAAAAACAAACCCACAACTCCTTCTTTTTTCTACCAGACAGTCACAGTTTTTCCTGGACTTTAATTTTAGTATTATCTGTTTAAGATGCTTATGAGAAGAATGTTGCAGTGAAACAATGGATGGAAGTGTTGCTTCGAAACTATCAGCCAGTTGCAGTCCTAGGTTTTGTGATGTAAAGTTTCAAGCTATGCATGACCCAGACTCTCTTCTGACCTCTACCAGCCAGGCCACCAGCTTGTCTAGTTTGTAATAAAGGGGGTCAGAACCAATGTGGTGTATCTCTCCTCCCTGAAGTGACTGTATTTCACATGGTGAGGCAGCAGAGATGAGGAATGGAGCAATGGTGTTTCAGAGAAACTGGCTTTAGTTAGGGGACCTTTCTTGGAAAAATAAATGAAGCATAGGGTATAATAAGCATAGCTCATTGAAGAGAAATCTGCTTCCAAATGCTGCAAGGAGCAATGCAGCATCAGTTGAGGCAGACATTTTTGCATGATTCTCCCAAATGACTCCCTGTGATTAGACTGCATTGGCTCAGGCTGAAGAAGAAAGGGAATCTTGAAAGACAGAAAGTTTTTATTGGTTCTGTATGGGAAGCGTATGTTTCCCCTTAGCATCACAGTTGTATTCTGTGAGTCTGCATACATTAACTTGAATTGACGGTTTATTAAGAATATGAAATGCTCCCTGGTGTTAGCATTTATCCACTCCCTGTCTTCTTCCAGGGAAATAAATTGCCTTTCTGGTAAACATTGTTCCTGGAGCTGGAAGCATCAGGGAAAATAAGCTTGTGGGTGGGCCCTGAATCTGCAGAATACCTTTTTGCCACACGTCTTAAAGATTCTACTTGCATTCTTGCTCAGAAGGGAAAAGGGACAAGGAAGAGCTCCCATAAGGATGAGGAAAATATCACTGTAAAATATCTCTAAAATGACAAGACCTGGCAGTGAGACACTGAGCCATTTGCCCTTCATAATGTCATGATTAATTGCACAGAACTGTGATGTAAAGCTGAAGTCAATCCTTCTGCCAAGGTTTTTGCCTAAACTAATGCTTTTGATGTTTTTGGTACAAGCTGTTGCTATGAATGCTGTACAAACAGTCACCCATCACTTAAAAGACCGAGGAGCACAATTGCCTCTAGTTATAGATGTGAACAATGATGCTGACATTATGGACTGTCCAAGGCTACATTGTTTTGTTAATTTGCTTGCCAACTTGTATTACAAGCTTAGTGAAGTTAACTTCCTTAATAAATCCTTTCTTTGAATCAAGCAGAAGGCACCAGTACTGTCTTTGACATGAAATTTTAAAAATACTGAGCTCTGGATGAATGGATGTACTCATGACATTTTCATTATTTTTCATTATAATGCAGGTGGTTTTCATTTAGACCAAAATAATCTTTGCTGTACCTTAGAGATAACTTTGGCCTTATGTATTTATGGAATGAGCCTGTAGTTAATTCATGCTGATGCTAGGAAAAAGTATGCAAGCAGTGAAGTAGTTTAACTAAAAATAGGTAACATAATTTGCTGGTTTTATAACCACCATCTTTTTCCATCACAGTGAAGAATCGTCTTACGAACCTCTGATGTTTGATGATCACCATGTCAAATGCCTCGTGGGGTGAGTACAGCAGATGACTGAACTTTTTTGTACTACTTTCTTACTTACTGCATATACTTCTATAGAGCGAAAATGTAACTCATATAATATTTAAAGTTTAACTGTATGCATATCTGCTGATAAGTATGTGAAAATTAAGAACAAAGCCTGGTTTATGGTTAAAGGAAGATAAGTTGTTTCATTGTTCCCTTTTCACACCAGCCACTTTATGTTGTTTCCGTTATGCAAAGTTGTAGATACCCAGGTAACAGAAACACTGTCATGTGCTTTATCAAGTAACCTGTCACAGATGACAGATAATTGTTAGCAATCTTGTTACCATGAACAAATGGTTTTATACTTGAACAGTGTTAATAATACATTTATAGAAAACATATTTAATTCAGAAAGAATTCGTAAGAAAAAAAATAACACTTTCTGTGTATTTTTGTTTTATTCCAAGTCATAGCTGTGGACATTTACAAAATTGCTACAAACTAATGCTTTTTTTGTTACAGAATTTGATGAGAATAATCCTAATTTGATCTTTGAAATATTTGGAATCACTAAAGTTGATAGGGATTATTTCACCCTTATGTGAATAATATTAAACAGTTTCTTAAGGCAATGCAACTATTTAGGAAAGGAAGTGCTGTGTAATCGTAACAATCGTAGGCAGAATTTAAGTTGGCAAACAGCTCTCAGTGCAGGTTGAAATGTTGCAAGGTCACAGTGTCCTTCCTGTGTAGTGTTTGCTGAAAGAATAGTTCCTGGAATCCTTGATTATGGTGAGGAACATGAACTTCTTATCTGAAAGGCAGCATGTGCGATGCCTTTAACATTATGTTTCGGAATTAGATCTTGATGAAAAGTCAGACCTAAAGACTCACCAGATCTGAAGACTCACCTTAAAAAAAGGTTTCACATACTTTCTTTTCCCTGATACTTGGTCAAATACATTTCAAAATATCTCTAACTACAACTCATATTTCCTTGTAAGAATGTGATGCAAATAAATTTGAAAAACTCAGCAACTAGGGAGAAGAGTAGACTTGAATGATGAATGTTTTTTCCCTTTCTCTGGGTTTATGTGGAAGAAATGTATCTATTGCTCTGGACCCGTATACCTGACAGTGGTGTTTAAGTGTTTCCTAGGAATCCTCTTCAGAGTTTCATGTTACACACCAGTCCTGCCATATTCCCAAAACTCCACAAGCATTGAAATAATCTCTACTTCCACCACTCTCTGAATGTTGGTGAGGATTATAGTGGGCTAGTGCATTTCCATCACAAGCCAGGGAGCAGTTCCAGAGGCAGCCTTTGAGAGGAGGCTCAGTGTAATGCCAGCAAGTTTGGAGCACATGGTGCCTCTTTAAAATCCCTTCTAAGAGAAGAACGATACTTAAAATAGACTGCTTTTCTGTAACACCATATGTAAGCTATTATCAATCAAAAGTTCTCCAAACTCATTGTTCTGTGTTCTATAAAGGGAACCTTCTCAAGCAGCAGGGAGCCACCACCTCATGAAATGCAGGGGGAATGTGCTCAAAACAAGGAAAGAGCCCTACATTTTAAACCCCAGAGAAGGGTTTAGAGGTACAAGTAAACAAGTTTCTTATGATTGTGTTCATGTGTCTTATATCTCTATCAATGTGGCTTTTAAAAATATAAAATCATACATTCTTATTCTGAAGAAGGCCATCTTGTTCTGGGGGTTTTATTTTGCTGTGTCTTATAAGAAACTAGACAGTGGCTTATTGAAGTCATAGTTAACCCTAGTAACTTAATAATATCAAAGCTTTGCTCTATAAGCGTAAAGCAAGCTCTTCATTTTCCTTTTCAATGTGAAAGCATACAGTTTATGATGCTCTTATTCTCCTTGTCTTCCACAGCTTGTCTGCACAGTGTAAGCAGTGCAGAGAAGCTAGGCTGTCTGTTAGTAGTACCTCTTGGCCACCATCGTTCAGAGTCTGGAGAGCAGTTCTGGTTTAACAAGTAGTGCTGGGCATGGGGCAGAGCTGGTAATGGCAGCTCTGCTGCCAGCTGTATCCTGGGGAGTTTGGGAGCTTCAGAGGGTTCTTCAAGCCTCGCTAACTATTATTGCTGCAGGTTTTTTCTTCATGGTTGTGGTAACGGTGTTTATTTCTGCCTTGGATGTTGGCTGCAGAGGAAGCAATGTCAAAGGCATCAGGTAGATTGGAACAGTCTTTCTCTTTGTATTGCAGAACCAACGCTTATCTCTTGACAAAACTTGCAGTGTAAACAATTCTACTCAGTGAAAGAGTAGCTGAGTTGGTTGCAGGTCTAGGCTTCAGGTGAATAAAGCAAGTGTTTCAGACCAGCATTCCTTCTTCCTCCTTTCGGTCCTGGCTTTTTTTCGGAGGTACCTAAATCCCTGATACATTAGTGTCCATTAGAGCTGTGTTGCTACGAACTCATAGCACATCCTTATGTGACCTGCTGTCCCAGAAGCCCATAGAGCTTGCAAAAGATAAGCCTTTTGAAGTTACCAGAAGCAGTCTCTTTGGCAGTACTGTTTCCTGAAAGGGTGCTCTGATGATGTCTTTTGAGGTTTCTAGGACTAGGTTTCTAGGGCAAGTACTAGGATTTGGGTGTATATTACATTTAATTTAATGGATGAATAATATTTTTTGCTAGGAACACTAGGGCTTATAGGAACCTTATCTCAACAGTGTGGGTTGCCTGGCCTGTATTTATTCATCAGTATGATCTCTGTCCTTGTTGCATACTGTGAAAATCAATAAAGACCAACAGAGAGGGTTCCTCTGCACCAAATAGTATGTCCTCAGACCCTCAGACTCTACACAGGTAGACCACACTGGAAAATACCTTCTTAAGACAGAAACATGTACAAATACTCAATTAAGCTTTTAGCTGTGAGACCTGAAATTGGACCTTACACAGTACATGGTCACTCAGTGAAGCTGATATTTGCTTAGTAGTTTTTTCAGATGTGCTCAAGCAGGGAAGTTACCTGAAGTCCATTTTTTTTCACCTGACTTTAAGTACCAAACCTGGCTGGGTGCTCTCAGAAAACTCAGTAGATATCTAAACAGCTTTCTGTGTGCAGGCTGCTGGTCTGTGGATGCAGCCCAGGATACGGTTTGCTTTCTGGGCTGCGAGCACACACTGAAGCCGGCTCATGTTCATTTTCTCATCGACCAACACCCTTAAGTCCTTCTCCGCAGGGCTGCTCTGAATCTCTTCTTGCCCATCCTGCAACTGTGCCTGGGATTACGACCTTGAACTTGGCTTGGTTGAACTTCATGAGGCTGGCTTTGGCCACCTCTCAAGCGTGTCAGTGTCCCTCTGGATGGCATTCGTTCCCTCCAGCGTATCAAATGAGCCACCCAGCTTGGTGTCATGGGCGAACTTGCTGAGGGCACACTCAATCACACTGTCCATTTCACTAACAAAGATGTTGAATAGGATTGGGTCCAACACTATCCCCTGAGGGACACCACTCGTTACTGGTCTCCAGTTGGACACTGAGCTGTTGACCACAACTCTCTGCATGCAGCCATCCAGCCAATACTTTATCCATCGGTGGTCCATCCATCACATTTATGTCTCTTTCAGTTCTTAATAGATGGTAACTGAGATTAGTTATATGTGACTAATAGTCATCCAGGAAATATGCCTAATCCAAGAAGGGGAAGAGAGAGGTGTGAGGGGCTCTGTCTAAAGTAGCATACAAAGAAGTTTCTGGCTGAACTCTGCCATACTTCCAATTCAATGTGCTGTAACACAGCTGGGAACGGCATTTTAAAACTAAAACTCTGAGGTTTTTCAGGTTCACATCAATGAGTGATTGATTTAATCATGAGTCCATAATAGTGAACTGAGAACTGAACAGAGTTCCACACTCTTCTTGCAGAATTTGATCAGTTAGTTGCAAATTAAAAAGCAAATTCACTGTTGTGACGAATCATGTTTTAAAGCCTTCACTCTACTCCTTAAACCAATAACATTTCATTAGCTTTTGAAATGGTGAATAATCAAAATAACAAATTTGGTCAGTGGAGAGAGCCCACCTTGAGAAAACTAAAATGGGCAAATAACTTGAATCAAGGAAGTTCTTTAATACATTACTTTGGATAGCAGCCCAGTTAAAAACATTGGATCAGATTCACAAATCAGAATGTTGCCTTTTTCGACAGAGCTGGATCTCTGCAAAGAAGAGCAGTGACAGCTTGGGAGTACCTGTTTTCTCTCAAACCCTATTAGTCTTCAGAAAACTCCAGGGCATGCTTCACTTTATTGCAGACTTTCTTGCCTCCCTGCAGGATTTCACTAAATTAGTAATCCTCCCTAGGGGGGATTTTTCCTTTCTGATGTCTGTTGTAAGCAGTTAAACAAAACAGGGGTTTGTAATGGGGGCTCAAGTCTGACAGTAGAGCACATTATAGAGATGAGCTAGAAAGAGGAAAGTACAAGTGTTCTGGATATGGTTCTGTCAATCCTGTTTGTAGTAACTGTACTGTAAACATTGGTGCAAGTTAGCCAGACTGGCTGGTGTGGTTGTGGTAACTGCAGGAACCCATGCTGCAGGGCCTTGGGCAGTGCTCTGTGGGCATATCAGGTGCTGGTGCCAAAACTTTGTGCGAAGAGCAGCCATGGTACAACCTGTATTTGGCAAATGTGCTCCCAGAACTAATCATCTTGATCCCAGAAACATTCAGGATACTGAGGAGAAGGCTTGGAATACTGAGCTGGAGCTGCAAGTTGTCCTATAAAGTCAGGAGATGTAGCCTTAGGCAATACCAGGGACTGCATATGATTGTTCAGGTGACAACTTCCTCATTGGAAGAAGCCAAAATGCCAGACAAAAGTGTGTACTTAGCTGAATCTGAAGCAACTATACAGCACATAAAAATAGACAAAGGCGGGTAGCTGTAGTAGAAATCATAGGTTCAAATTGACTGTCCCAGATGCAGAACAAGTTCCTAGAGTCAAAACACTGTTTCAAACAAAGCCAATATCCTGACTTTGTAATGTCTATGTGGGTGACTTCCCCCTCCAAAGACATAGTTTTCTGTACTGGACAAAATTGTTTTATATATGTTGCTGGAAGCTTTTTGAATGCTTATCATTAGTCTGTATATTTTGGAGATATTTACTGAAGCCTGAATTTGCTACAATACTCTCTATGCCAGGAATAGCCGATAATAGTTTTACAATTTCTGTACCTTTTTCTTAGCCAAAGCATTTAAGATTCCTACCAAACTTGCAATTACGGGGAAGAGGAGTGAACAGAATAACAAGTATTTCTAAAGAGAGGTTGGATTTTAACAGAAGTCCTGCCAAGATAGAAGTTACACATGGTTTTTGGATGTGTTCACTTACATGTAAACATTTTGGTTGTTTAGTTCATTCAGTGTGTCTAGGTTTGAGATTGACTCATCCCTGTATTCAGTCACATGGCCACATACCCAGAGCTTTGTTGTTTTGCTGAATAAGTGGCTTGCCAGTATTGTTCCAACATTGTGTGGGCTTGTCTGCCCACATGTGCCTACAAAGCCAGCTGTTTGCAAACTTCTTTGTGTCACACATCGTGTTTAAGAGCAGTGTCCCATTTGGCACGCCATATCCACTCATGGCCATCTCTTTTTCCAGATGGATAGTAGCTCCTTCCAGTGATGATCTCAACTGGTATTTCTCTAGAGGAACAGTTAAAAGTGTTCAATGTGGCTTTAGCTGTCTTTAGTACAATTTGTCCTACTTGAAGAAATTCCACATTTCCTTTTTTCTTTTTTTTTACTCCTCCCTTCAAGAGTGTTTCCAGGCAATTTGCACCTTTTTCTATGCCTATTTATTGTGTAGAAATTGCTGGTAGCACTTGAGGAAAGCAATGAAGTTATACAATGAGAAGCTAGGAAAGAATGAGAGTAAGGTCTTTACTGTGATCCGTCCTCTTCTTGCCAAAGCAACCTGTATAGGCATTGGTTTTTCCCTGTGCCTTTCACTCTGATCCTATGAAGCGCTTTTGCTGCACTGGTAGTAAGTAAAATTCTTTGTGAATTTAGGTTGTGCAAGGCCCCTGCACATCAGAAATACAAGCTAAACCAGTGCGTGAAGTAAAACAGCTTAGGTAAATCCACCATGAAGGCACTTGAGCAGAAAGTGATAGGACCCAATTTATGGGCTGTAATTCTTTTACCACCATGGAAACATACTTTTAGTTTGCACAGAAACTGTAAATACTTCAGTCTTCAAAATACAAACAATAGAAATGACATGGCTTGAGTTACATATCTGATGTTTGCTGTTTGTTATTGATCAGTTTTTTAATAACGAGTAAGACATTAACTCAGACCTCTTATCCTTGCTCATCTGTGCAGGTTCAACCTTTTTTATTGCTGTTGATTTTGTTGTTTGGTAGGTTTTTTTTTTCTATCAGATATTCTTTTTTCCCCAGGAGCATTTCAGCAAACTGTACCCAGATAGAATTAGATCTTCTCTAGTGAGTGAGAAAAATGTCCAAAAGCTAGCTGTACACTCATACTCATTGTGGCATTCAATTCATAGTAAAATATGGACATTAATGAGTTGAGAGAGTGGACAAAACAAAAAAGGATGCCTCCTCTTTTCCAGTCCCTTGTTAAAAGCAGTATAGTCCATCCATCATGGTTGTCCTGGGACTTCATAGCCAGGCATCCAGGCTGTAATTGCTGAAGATTTTGTGGCAAGTCACTGCTATTTTTGTCACATAATCCTCAAGCCAGTCAGAATTTATTATTAGCTTTCCCTCATCCCTAATTCTTCACTCTAAATTAGAGCAGGTTTAAGGCTGGTTTCAAAGTACATTTGCTGCCCACCTATGGGCTGCATGTCTGTCTATGATTGACTGGAACACTTCTGGACTTGACAGGAAATGCTTTGAGCTGAAGAGCATAGACTGTAAAGCCAGATCTAAAGGTATGTTGATATCTTTTGACTGAGAACCTGTACGGAGATAACTTGACTCTCCTGACGAGAGGTATCAAGGGGTCAGCTTATGGTCCCTGTTGGGATGAAAGCTGGAAATATCAAGTTATAAACTTGTAGTCTGCCAAATTAAGATTTCCCTGCCAAGTACACATATTTGTATGCGTTTCAAAGGGGGCTGTGACTGGCTTTTTATATGCACTGAAAGTTCAAAACAATTTTTTGGTTCATAAAAAAAAATAAATAAAAAGAGGCTGACAGCAATAGCCAAGAAATGCATAATGCAGATTGGTCACCCAAACACATTCCTCCTAACTTACATCGTGTTCTTTTAGTCCCTTCCCAGAGCTTGTATGAATGGTTAAAGCAGGTTGTTAGAGGTCACTAGCACCCTAAGCTTTTTCTGAAAGACTTAAGTTGCAATTCTGTCATCAGGTCTATTCATTGGAGTTGCCCATAGTAAGAGTCTGAATGCAGATCCAGCTTTGGACAGGCTTTCTTGATTCTTAGGGAGATCCAAAGTAAGAGTGAGAGATTCTTAATGTTAAAGCAAAACAGACAAAAAGGACTCCTTTGGGTAAACCTAAACAACAGCTGCTGTGAAGTGATTGATTCAGAATTGCTAGTAAGGCTAATTCTTGTGATTAAAATCAACATCTGAGGAGTCCTGTCCAGTGTGTGAAAGGGAACAAACCCTTAAACTCAGGTTCGAGTCAGAAGTTAGGTTGCAAGCAGACAAGGTCTGTGCTGGGATGTATCTGTCCCCAAAATGAGCTTTTGCTTGGGGAATTACGATGAAGACAGTGATGGCAGCTGTGTGATCAGCAAACTCATTTCTGCTTCCCATCTGTTAGAATGTATTTCCATGGACAGGACAGTTATGCCTGTACAGTATAAATGAAATGTATTACCAGGAAGCACATGACTGGAGTATTCTTCTGTAGAATAAGGAGAGTGAAAATAAATTCTGCTCAAATCCTTGAAAGTATGATTAGACTTCTTCGTCTTCATCCCCACCCTTCCCAAATTCAGTCTGAGCAATTTCATGATGGTTTCCTTCATAAATAGTCTCATGCACGTTTTAATGCTTTCTCTTCATTAAGGTGATTCTATGATTTTCAGACGTAACCCTCAGATTGCCAGAGAGCTGTATGCATCCTTGTGGCAAGAATGTAAATGACTTGCAGATGCTTTACCAACTGTAACCAAACTTGGCTATGTCAGTTTTAACATACACATGACAAAACCACATTGGCTCTGAACAGGATGCAGCATAATGAACTCTCTACATTCTCCTTCTACATAAACATTTTTATGTGCTTGCTAATTAGAAACAGAAGCCTGTTTCTTTCAAAGTTCATGTGATAGCAATCAGGCCAAAGAATGAGGCACATGAAGTATCTGAATGGTTTTATGAGAATACTGTAAAGGGTCTGAACTTTATTTTGGGGAAATATATATGTGTGAGTATGTATATGTGTGTGTATGCATACACAAAACACATATGTAAAAGCTAAAACAAGCATAACCAGTAAAGCTTCCTGGAATATTTAATGTGGTAGCTTTACAGTTCATTCATTTCAGTATATATTTCATGTGGCATATCATTGACCTTAAACTTAAGTGAATGTTTTCTTGCCCTTATGTCTTAATGTCTTTCAGCATGAGCAGGTCTTGAAGCTGCTTTATGAATTGGCAACAGCACTGTGGTTTACTGAAATAAAAATACAAGAGCAATCTGTTATTAATTATATAAATCTCCACACAAAGTCCTTCAGGTGGACTGTATTTAGGAATATATATCAGTAACTTTTATCATAGAATCATAGAATCTTTTATAGCACTACTTCATAATATGGCAATATTTGAACATGAGTACTTAAATAGCTGTGGCTGATTTAACTCTGGACAAATGGTGAATAATTTCATTATTGATCATTTATTGACAGATAAACTGGCACAAGTAACTACAACAGTCCAATTATCTAAGAATATTACTGACAAAAATTCCTCATCTGCTGTGCCAATCAGTAAATGAGATTCAAGCTTTCCTTTGATTCTAAATCACCACAAACTAACTTTCTGTGCACTGATGCCATATGAGCTGCAGACTGGTAGGTGGTACAGAACCCAGGAAAGAGGATGGAGAGAAGGCAGATGGTAATAAAGAAAGCCTTCTCTTACGTCAGAGGGTGTGTTTAAAAGTTGTAGTGACGATGGGGGTGAGGACCAAGCAGAGATTTCATCTCCTTAGTAGGCCCATTTTTTTGGGCTGTAATGTTACTGGAGAATAGTGGGAAATTCAGAGAAATGTTCACAATTCCCTAAGGTGATTGAAGAAGGCAGAAATGTTGATGAATTACGCACCAGTTGATGTGAACTGCTTCATGAAGAAGCAGCCTGGCTTAGTACATGTGGTTGAATCTGGTTTCCTCCAGTAACTCATCAGCATCCGTTTCAGTCCTGATTGCTTTACTTCTCCAACTTATACCACTTTAAGTTCTCCCAAAAGACCAGATTAATATTTTCTAGTTCAAGTTTCCCTTGCCACCTGAATCCCCCTCCCAGAGAAACAAAGCCTGCTCCTTTTGTTCTGCTTTGTGTGAGTGCAGCAGCAATGTTTATCTCAGGTGACCTTTTTCGTTTAACTTTTTTAATTCCTTTGTACCTGAAAGGATTGTGTGATTTTTTTTTCTTCACATCTGTACAATTCAAGCTCTTTTGTTTTTCAGATATTACTCCTTGTACTTTGTAAGTCACCTCTGTGCTTCATCAAGATTATGTTAAAATAGCTGTTTCAAGTAGCTGCTTCAGTGTACCCATGGGAACTTCTTTTGGAATCTTGGTTTTCTGCACTTCACTCACCACTGATGTGGAAGGGATGACTGTCAATTACTTGCCTTTCTCTTGACTATACTCATATATGTGAAAAAGCTGTGTATAAAGACAGCAGGCTCTTACCATGGTGTTGTTATTTGCAAACTGTCTTCCCCGTATTTTTATTTCTGTTTAGAAAGAAAGTACTTCAAGTACTTTTTTCAAGTAATCTCCACCTTGCTCAAACTTTCTATGGAGTAGATTTGACCAATGGACACTGGACACCCTGACAGTTAAAATTACAAAAACTGGGTGATTTGTACAGGTAAAACCAGGACTACTTTTTTCTCTCTTTTTACACTGTGTAGTTAAGAAATGCTGGCTGTGTTATCACAACTCAACTTAAGGTCTGGCTTGTAGCATGTTTGTAGTATAAAGGCTTCAAAGTGAGCTAGTTGTAAAGTTGAAACTCTGGATCAGAAGATTCTAAGTTCAGTTTCTGCTCCTTCAGAAATTTTATTTGCTCTTGGATAAAATGGTTTCCCTCCCTCCAGACAATAAGGACTGATCTGCTTTTCATCCAGTACTTTGTATGTGTGTGCACATGTGCTTAATTTCAAGCAACAACAGAGCACTTAAATGTGAACATGGCTTTATTGATACTGAACTGCTAAGATATCTATGTGTTTGTACAGTACCCTGCAGATGAAAAGCAGAGCATCATTTGGGACATCTAAATGCTGTGATGATACAAATAATGATGGTACAGTTTGCCATATGACAGAGGGAGCATCTGTACTCTGGCAGTGAAATCTGTTTTAGATAATTATCTGCATAGCAGACTGGGAAGAATTTCAATTAGCTACAACCCATAAATGAAAAAGCATGACACTTTGACAAGGAAACATTAATTTAGGAGATTAATCTGCAGGGTGTACGTTGATTGTAATTTCAGAAGGAAACAAAAAGGTCAATACTTATAGTGGAGTTTGTATGGTGTTAAGGTAATTAGGTTGAGGTATCTTTATTTTTCAAAGTCATTTAATAGCAAAAAAAAGTTAGCTCTACAAAAACTGCCTTATACTAAGGCTGCAATATCATTATTAGTCATGTCCTTTCAGAAACTCATGCTGGATAGAAATCATTTGACGGGAATCATAGAATCATAGAATAGTTAGGGTTGGAAAGGAACATAAGATCATCTAGGTCCAACCCCCCTGCTTTATATATTGTACTGGTGTTGAGACACTGAACTGTAACTGCTGTAGAATTTGTAATTTTTTTTCCTATCTTTAAAAAATATCATGCTTTCTTTTCCTATCAGCTTCTAGCTGTTGTTGCACTGTTTTTAACAACATCCGTTCTGTGCAAGCTATGAGATTAAGCATTTCCTGAAGTTAAAGCTGCTTTTTTTTTTTTCTCGGATTGATTCTATTTTCTATTTGTCCCTGTCCCTAGTGGGAAACTGGAGACACAGGCTCATATGTCTAATGTTAATGAGTAAAGTAAAGCCTGTGTATCACGAGGGATTTTTTCTTATTCTACTTTCATATATGGAGCCAAAGAAATTGTATTGTGTAAATACATGGCCCTAGAATAGCATGTATCCTTTTCCGCCTGTAATGGTTTTTCTGAATTAAAATACTTACTTTTTTTGTTAGTGTCTGTCTCTTGAGGAATAGAAAATGAACCTAGATTTTCTGAAATTAAATAGTGTTGTTTACCCTTCCTTGGCTTTTTACAGTGATTTACAGTATTGCCGTTGCCTCAGGGTTGAAGCTGGAGCACAGTTAAGGCTCAGACACACAACTGAGTCACTGTACCAGCTTAGCCACAGCAGATGAAACTGGGCACAGACATCAGGTAAAAATCATGGACCTAAAAATCAGTAGAAGTAGTTTTAAATGTTGTTTTCCTTTGTGCTTGTTGATATGCTCATGACTTCTACTGCTCTTCAGCATGTGCATGGTCGTATCAGCTGTGGCAGTTACAGGATTGCACTCGGCTGCTTTTTCAGCATGTCTGTTTTCTATGCTGGATTGTTGTCCAGGGCTGGTGTTTCCCTGCAGTGCTGACACTTGGTATGTCAGAATAAAAGTTCTGCTACAAAGGGCACTAATGCAACATTGGTAGGTTGCTTGCTCTTGACCTAACAGTGCACTTTGTGTATGTCAGATGCTCATGAACCTCCTTTGAACTCTCTCACCAGATAGAGCTCTCACATATGGGCTTCAGTTGTGGTTTGATTGCTACTTGCTGTAGGCTTTCAAGGATCCATTCACCTTTCCTTCCCCTTTTTTTTTGTCTAGTCAGACTGAAAGTCATCACTTAAGCTCTGCTTCTCATTTGTACAGGCAGCAGTTGGGTTAACAGTGCAACTACATGGTGCCGTGGTGACACTACTGTTTCAGGTCCCATTGGTTTGTTCAGAAGCATGAGTGTTTTTGGACAGGCTCACGAAACGGTACTCACAGCTTCTGAACTATTCTTCCTAGGTGACTGTAGCTTGGATTCTGCTTTGGCCCTCGAACATGCTTCTCTTCCCTGATGCTAGATACCAGTCATGTAAGGTAATATAAATGCCTTTCAGTGCAGGGTAGTCATTTATATCATTTGGAGTTAATTTTGGTACCTGCAGCAGAAATCCCTGTAGCCTAAATTTTACTTTCCACATTAAGAGTGCAGATAGGTGAAAGGAAATTAACATTTTGGTTGAACAACAGAGGACATTAAATAGTTTTAGCCTTAGCTGAGCAAGTTTGTGAACACCACCCTATGTGTGCTCAGTTCTTTCTTCATCTGCATCAAAGCACAGTCTTTTTCAGCAAAGCATCTGATTCATCAGACAGCCTTACAGGAACTTAATTAGGAAAGGGGTGTTCAATGTGTGGCCATGTTGGATTCATCAGGTGTTTGGAAAAGGAAAGCTAACAGATATTAGATTCAAATCTGTCCAGTGGAAAAACACAGCATAGCTCCCATAATTTCTCAGGTGGGGATAAACCTGGGTGAAAAAAGCCTTTCTGCTTTCTTTAGTGACCTGCGTCACTGTGTGTCCAGTTTCATCTTGTTAAATATAGAACACAGGTTCTGCAAAGGTAATGTCTTTGCACTCAGTCAGGATCCACCGAGACAGGCACGCTTTCCTCAGAAGAAATTCTCCAGTGTGACTTTGCAGGCCCAGAGGTGTGTGTGACTGGCATCTCCTAACATAGAGGAGAGGGGAGATGTGTGAGTACCAGGAGAAAGCATAATATTTTTGCTTTTCAGCATCATCTATAAGATTTACCCTGACATTAGAAGATTGGTAATAAAGTATGCATCAGATCCATAAACTCTAGCTTGAGACCTGAATGCCTTTCCCCAGGATCCTTTTATAACCCTGAAATTAAATGAAAAATATTATATAAGACTGTAGAAGGACAACCTCCTTTGTGCTTCAAAGACCAGGTTGCTTGTTCCACCACAACTCCCTGAGCACCTCAGTCAGGCAGAAAGCCAGCAGGGTTCTGACATGTTTTCAGCCAAGACTGAGATGCATAATTCCAGTTTGAAGGGTACCTCGCACTTTCAGCACTGAAAATGCACAGTAGCAGGTGAAAATAAGCAAAATAACCTTTTCCCAGCCCTTCATGAAATGCCTCTGTGTTTCCCTTGCTTGTAGAACTGTGTATTTCATAAAATACAGTTCTCTCTGTTAGATGCCTTAATATGCTAGCAAGTTCAAACATTTATGGAATGTGATTCTACTTATGCCAACTGTCATACCGGCAGCAAGGTCTTCTGGTACTGACATACCCATGTCTCTGAGCAAGCAAAGCCAGTGTGTTTTGTTACCACAGATAGCAAAGAAAACACTTTATCCTTTATTAATTCAATGAAATTCCATGAAGGTGAAGGGCAAGGTTAAAGTAAAAACTGAGTTGAAAGAAGAATTCAAGGGAGAAAGGAGGCTGGTGCCAAGAATGCTTAAATAACGTTTATCTGCCCCACTGTTTGTACCAAAGTAACTTCTTCTTAAGCCAAATGCTGTATTTGTTGCTTACCATTCAATCACTTACTCAGGGAAGCATTTAGTCCCACATTTTATGTGTACAGTAATACGGTTTGTGTACTACTGATAAATCAATGTGGAAATAGTATCCCATCAAGAAAAGCTTTGAACTTCTCTCTTCCTTTGGGGAAAAAATGAGCAACTGAAGTAACAAATCTGGTTTCTATAGATTTCTACTTCATGATTTATGAAAACTTTGACTTTTTTACAGTTGCAAAATATCAGTAGACTTTCAATTATGTTCTCTGACATCATAACAAAAGCTGTTCCCTCAGCCAGATGCTGAAGATACTGTCCTCTAGCTGCCTGTTTTCTCTCACTTGTGAATTGCCCATTCCTCTGTCAACTTTGTTTGAAACCTGCTAGTAAACTTGGAAGTTACATAGGAGGTGAGCCAATGCACACAAAAAGTTACTCCTACATTGGAACTATTACAGACCCATTTCCTTTGGGAACAGGCTGATTAACACAAACCAGAGAGAACTTGAGCTGCCAGGAGGTGCTTGGTAGTGGAAGGCTAAATTTTGTCACACAGCTTAGCAAATTAGTGCGCTCTCACACCAGTTCAGTGACCGAGTCAGGTCAGTCTTGTTTGTCTGAAGGCTGGGCTGTGAGATGTGTGGTGGTGTATAGAAAAGACCTCTGTGTTTGTTGTAGAAATAGGGCCATATCCTGTAATACAGATTTATGGGTAAAAAAGGTCTGTTAAGAGAGCTTTGGACTGTGACAGGCCATCCCTCCAACCTTGTGGTGGGTGGACACATGCTTATATCATGGATTGTAGTCATTTGCCTTTCTTATTCTCAAGCAGCTCCATTATCTCGCCAAGCACGATTTTTTCAGAACTTCCCTACCGTTACCAGAAGATTTTGCTAATAATTAATAGACTTCTGAAAGCTGCACACATTACTGTCAGTTATATCCAAGTGAAAATCTGTCATAGAGGAATAAAGTATTAACTTATAAACTGTCTTTAATCCACTAATACACACCGTTCTAGCAGGACACATATAGATTTCTTCCCTATAGTGAAATCTGTGAAGTATCATCCAACTTTTGCTTTTCACTGCCTCTGGGAGGGGACTCTGATGGACCCAGGCTTCTCTGCCCACTTCTCTGTCAAGGTGAATCCTCTTATATGTCCTTCTTGGTGAATCCTATTTCCCACTATATACTCATCCCTTTTTCTCTTGGTCCTACTAATGCTTGCTTTCCTAAAGCTGTAACAAAACAAGTGTGCTAGTGATTGAGGTCTGACTGCACACTGTTTTAAAGATACTTGCAGTGAGCACAGACAATCAATTGTGAAAATGGCACAATAAAGGTCTTGTTGTTTTTTCTCATAGACAGGGTTATTCTGCTTGATCTACCAAAACACTTCAGCTATGACTTCAGACAGGAAAGCTGAAAGAGTAACAAAATCTGTTATAAATATCTACTACAAACTCCACACAAATGTCTAAACCTGCAGGGCTGTTCCCCATGCTAGAGATGTGAGTACATAGGGATGCCAGTTCTCTGAATTTCCAGACCTGTTTCATATGTGAATAACCTGATTCACTAGGGCAGAAATACCTAAGAAAGATTTCCCTGCTATCCCTGACAGGATCATGCATTCTGCTGGTGGAGGGGCATTGTTTTCAGTGATAACTTCTCCTCGAAGTTGGTGGCTTGTACTCTTCCCTAAAGCTCAGATCAGGCTATTCTGTAAAGCCAAGAGAGTTTTTTTTGCTGCCTGCTGATGCACGTGTGAGTGAAGAAACACACACAGTTGAAGACCTTTACAAGCTGCCTGATGTTCTCTAGATGTTGTTCATCAACCTGGATATTATTCAATAATCTTTTATTCCGACATCTCTTTATGTATGGCGGTTGTCAGGGTTCTTGTACTCAAGGTTGTCAGAGTTCTTGTACTCAAGCTGCTGCTCTTGTGATCTGCTGTGTCTCTGCACTGCATTGCTGACCATCCTGTATTTGGGCCCTGCTTTGCTAAGAGCTACTTGTTAAGAAAGGGACTGTTGCATAACAAAGAGTTGCTAGTATTTCCTGTCTTCTGTTATCAATCATAGTAATTTAGTTGTTGCTATTTCACGTGTTGCCTAAATGTTACCTGGGAATGCCATTTTTTAACACTAGACTTTGGAAAATCTTGACATCCCTACCTGTCTGTAGTGTAAAACTTACAGTTCTGGAGAAAAGCATGAATTAACATGGTAGAACAGGAACAGGAAGCCAAAATACCTAGGTGCTGTTACAAACTGAAATGGACTTGCCATGGATAGATCATTTTCCTTCTCAGATGCTCTGTTTCCCTTTACTTTTTTCTGTTTAGATCACTGTTTCTATGAGGAAGGTGGTCCTATATCACATATGTTAGCTGACTTCTGCCTCTGCCAGAATGCAATTAAATAATACGTTTTAGTGTCTGCAAATAAGCCAAAGTTTCTGAGTATTTCATGACACTCTTTCAGTGATAAATCTATAGCTGTCACAGGAAAGTAAACTTCAGTTAAGAGACTAGCCAGAAGTATCACTGACCACTTGTCAGTCCATCATTCTTGCCTACATAGCTGCAAATGATACGAAGTGTTCTTACCACCCCGGCATCCTTCAGAGTGAGTTAACACATGCCCTGGAGGAATAATTCTGGCCACTTGTTGTAATTGGAGGCCAGCTCACTGTAAGGTCATTTATTCAAAAGAGAGTTCTGGTACAGGTCTGTCCTACCTTGGCAGCTCAAAAAATGGGACAAGTGAGTTTGGGGGCTTCTGGGCCAAATGTAGGACTACTAGAAATGAGTGCAATTCTGTTGAGAAAAGTGGAGCCATAGACTTGTTACCATCAAGCTCATTATTTCAGTGCAGTGGGGAGAAATCTGGACATTAAGTAGGCTCAAGTTATTAACAGGTTAATGGCTTTTAAAAATAAAATTGCCATGTCATGAATTTGTATGTTACCTCAGGGTTACTGGGTTTTGATGCAGGTGTTCTGTTCTGAGCAGTAACCTACTTATGCCACTTTACACTGAAAACAAGATGACAGTGGTATCTGATATATGAACAATATGTTGGAGAACAAGTGGATAGAAAGCGAATACAAAGTGTGAAAATGTAAATCAGGTGCCTGCCAAGCCAGGACATATGTGAAACAAATGTTAATGCAGTGGTGTTGACAGGTGTTAGCAGCAGCCAGAATGGGGGGTTTTTACTAGTGCTTTCTATTTACATCTTTCTAATAAGTGAATCCTGGCTTCTGTCCTTTTTCTGTATAACAACAGGTAGGTAATATGGTGGTGTGACTGGTTCTGGACTAGCGCAGGCCCTGCAGCCCCTCAAAGAGGTGGAAGGTCCTGCTTTCCTGCCTGCTTCTGGCTCCCTGTGTAGACTGTTCTCTGCGTATCCTCAATGTCTGATCATGCAGGCCTGAGGTACCCAGCCCAGGCTGTGGCTGAGGAGTGGTAATCCTTTAGGGTCTTCCTCAGGAGCATTTGCTGAGCTTCAATTCCTTGTCTTTCCAAGACAACTTTTCAATGGGTTCAGTGTGATTTTCACCTCTCAGATCTTGCTCTGTGAAATGCAGGTGGTACAGTTATGTAACTTACAGCCAGTGGCAGACTTACTGTCTTCTGTTGTTTGTTGGGTTGTTACTTATCGGGCTATTCTCTACCTTTCTGCTTGGTGCCCTCCAGTTCGGCTGTTAAACTGAGCAAAAGCATTCCCTCATTTCAGTAGCTGGGTATAGCTCTAACAAACAGTTCACGTATTCATAACCACAGTGCTGCCCTTTTTCTCATTTTAATTATTTGCTGCAGCAGGCTGCAACCTTGTATTACCCCTGAATTTCCAAAACCAAAATGAAAACTGATTGACTCTTGGTATCCTTGTAACTCATCTTAAGTGGCATTAATGTTACAGAGAGAGAGAGTTGACAGCATAAAGGAGCACCTCATGAGCTCTTCTGATAGAGTTGTGCCAATTTTTGCCATGTGAGAATCTAACCCATTGTATGGCAATCTGTGATATTTTTCTAGATGTACCATAAGGCCTGGTTCCTGTGAATGTACACACATGCATACTTGCTTATTGGTGCCATTGCTCTGATTGTCTATCCTCTTATTCAAAAGAATAACATTACAGAAAGTATTGCTGAATAAAGAGCTGTAAAAATCTGTATTGGAAGGGGCAGGCAAGCTCTGTTTCCCCCAAAATTATAGGACCCATCCAAGTCATCTAGAAATGCCCATGATTGTTGTTAAATCTGTTGTGTGATCTGATGGATAAACGCACACAGAGAGCTATGTATTCCATGCTTTTAATTATTCACAGTTTCCCACAACTTTTGTCCATGGGCATCAAACGTCATTGTCTCAAGAGGCAGTTTAAATTGAGAGCAATGAGAAAAGGTTACTGCTAGTGTTGAAACAGAGTTGATTATGTTGTAGCATGAACCAGATATTTCTTCTTGTGGCAAGACCCTTCCAGCTTCGGATTTAAAAACAGGCACTGATCCAGTCTTTCCAAAGCTTTTACTGACAGCTGGAATAGGCCTTCAGTTTTCACTGGCCCACTACCTGCTAAATCCTTGGCTCCTCCGTTTTCTGGCATCTTCTGCAGTAGATTAGAGGATATGAAAGAAAAAGTCTTGGCTTCTAGTTGCATTTTCACATATGGTAAAGTGAGCTCAGCACTTAGTTATGTGGGTTTTTTAATTCATCCTCCCTCCTGTTGACGATTCCAAGAGCGTATATGGAAAATGGAAGCGGACAATAGGAAAAATCGAAACAAGTAGTGGAGATCTGACAGTATGGAGGTCTTGATACAAGGATGATATGTCAAACAGGAAAACCTCTTCAAACCTCCTCTGAAAAGCTCGCAGAAGAAAATATGACGCATAGGGTTTTGAGTAAAAGATGAAGAATGTGGAATGTTAATGCTCTGAGCTAACTTGGAGGTATTTCTGCAGGCCTGATACAGGGGCAATAGCATGAATGAGAAGGATTAAAACCTGTTAGTTAGTCAGCACTTGTTGAAAACAGACATTGAGTGAAGCACCAGTAGAGCCAACAGAACAGGAAACATCTGTTTTACTGGCATGGTCAGCATTGTAACTAAAAAGGACCTTACCTTGCAGACTTTGCTAGGGCAGGCTGAAGGTGTAATGTTGAGCTATATAGCTAACATTTTAGAGAGCTGATTCCAACTTTTTGCATTAATGACAACTGTGTATTATTTTAAGCTTACCTTTGATGAACTAAAATGTACGTATTTGGTCCTGGATATTTGGTGGGATTTTTTAAGCTGTCCTCCTGACAGACCGCTACTGAACGTCTTCCTCACTCATACACACATTTGAAGTTCAGCTACTGAATTAAAATTCTAATTCTGTAGTCATGATCATTATGTCAAAACATTTATCTCCTTTTAAATGCAGTTTTCCTAAAGTCAGTAAATGTGGGCTTTTTAACTGAGAGAAAAAGAAAAATTGCTGCTAAAAGTCAGACACTGAATTTATAGAGATACATCAAAGTACAGTAACCACGGTGAGTTCAAGTCCATCATCAGTTCCACTCTGTGGGATAATAATAGAAAGGAACTTGCTTGTTAAGACCATATGCATGTAGGATCACCAGATCACTTTACACGGGCTTACTGAGCAATTATCTCAGCTCAATATGTAATTACCACTCAACTCACAGCATCTGTCAGGACATGCATGGTTTTGACATAGCTTGTAGCAAACATACATCTGCCTTTGAGCCCACTCTCAATTTCCCTTCCTTCCATAACCACTGCTGCTGCTTTAAACTACAAGATCATATTGCTGGAGCTAAACGTAACAAAATTAGCAACAAGATGTGATTGGGAAGTATAAAGTAACTTTTCAGATGACAAACTTTAAATGCTTTTTAACAAACATCTCTACTATGAAGCTCTGTTTACGTGTTTAATGGTTAAATGATTAACCAGCAGTCTGTTTCAAAAACGTCTTTCAGTTTGGCTTGCTCCTACTGGTTTTCTAGTAATTGAGGAAAGTGCTCCTAGCCATTCCGTGAGGCTAACAGAAGAACAGACCTATGAGATTTCAGAGATACAAGCAAGCTCCTGATAGCTGTAAATATTAAATGTATTATAATGTCTTTATGTTAGGTTGTATTTAGAGTTCTAAATATATGCTACTGTGGGCTCTGTGGGAGATGTGCTGCTGCTGTGCATCTCCCCAGGGATGCCAGGCTATTCCAAGGTCATGCAGTGCTCTCAGTCCTTCTCTGCAGTGAGTTTTCCTCCCTGACATGCAGTGTCAGCACTCTGTCCACAGCAGGGCTCTGCATACACACCAGAGGGAGAGGTTTTATTTCTGCACTGTGCCATATGGAGTTATATGCTTTAATGCACCCTGGCATGTTGGCATTCAACAGACTTGTCTCAGAGCAATGGCTGATGCCTCACTCTTGAATACAAAGATCATACAGCCATGATTATCAGCCGGGCATTTTGAAGAAGGTGCTCAGCTCCTGATGAGACTTTAGACAGGTGATTTTGGATACATAAAAACACTCCCTTTGAGGAGGAAGGGAACTGGATATCTGTGTAGCTGTGGTGGGGCTCCTTCTGCAGGGGTCTATCCAGCAGACGGCTTCCTCCTACACTGATTGTTGTGGATGCAGGCACAGAACAGCTGTGTATTGTCACTTTAGCATGTCCACCAAATGTCCTAGGAATATGTGGCCCACGTGACAGGAGCTGAGAAGGAAGGGACAGCCTTATCAAAGCTTTTCTGGTAAGTCTGCTCCAGATATGGGACACTGGCTAGATACTGTGGCTGTAGTGGATTGGGTCGAAATTAACCTTTAACCTTTACAAAAGAGTAGAGTAAAGGAAGCGAAAGCTTCTTGAACCGTAACTCAATCTGAAATCAATACCTACATTTTCTGGAACTCCTTGGCAATGATGACGGGGTTTGGGTTTCTTGAAACTGAGTTCTCATCAGCCCCAATCCTTGCTTTTGCTGGAATAGTATTATGTAGGTGCATCCTGGGACCATGCCATCTTACTAATGCAAAAATTAAATCACACTGATGCATTTTGAACCAACATTTTTGTTTGCATGTTCCAATTGTTAGTGTAGCATGGGAGTATGTGATGTGATTTTTATTGATTGCCAAGAGGAGGATGGGCTGAAATCCAGTGATTTGTGAGACTTCAGCATGACTTTTGTATACAAATGTCTTAAAATACAGGAATCGTTGTTCCTGAAGCTTTTGCGCGCTGGAACTGCCTGAGGTTGCCTTAATACTAAGTTTTGTCCCACTTCTGCAGCACAACAATGAGCTCTTGTCTCTGTTACCTAGCAAATGTCACCTGTTTAAAACAACCAACATTAGCACCTAAGAATTGTGAAAGTTTTAGTAATTATTGTAGCTTCAGATAGAAAAGCAAAATTTTGCTCTTGTGAATTGTTCTTTGAAATGAATGATGTAATGGCTAACCGCTGGCTCTTAACTGAGTAGCTAAAAGAAGTGCTCGTACTGATAACACTGGAGTTGAATGATTTTTATTGTGGTCAAAGCGATTCAGTTCCAAGTGCTATTTATTTTCCTGTTTTGAGAACTGTTGTTATGTTTGATGCATCATATACCCTATTGAAACCAGCAGGGAATTGTTAGGAATTTTATGGGTCACCCAGTAAGTTGCTGGTTCCGGAAGGACTTAATGATGCACACAGGATACATACATACATAACAGGATAACATTTTTTTGTTGCATGGGCATATACAAGGTGCCTGAGTTCTTGCAGTGTGTGTGGTACAATTCTGTGAAATGAGCCACTAGTGAAATGAGTTCCAAGAATCTATATAATTAAACTGCTGAAACATATAACTAAACTGCTGTAAAACCACTATGTTCAAGTACTATGTACTTATTGTAATGGAGGATCTGTGAAGTTTCTGGGATAGAAACTAGCTACAAATTGCCAGTATTTTTTTAAACTCTTATACATAGTGGTTTTGTATTGGGAAATTTTCATAGTTTGGGATTGATAGTAGCTTCTTTAAAAAAATTAGTCTATCCTCTCTTGCTACAAGGCTGTAGCCTTTTCATTCTCATTATCCAGTGGAAGTTAAAACTATTAAGTAAGATAAGGATCTGAGATTGTTCTTCTTGCTTCTAATGTACAGTAAGTTTTTGGTACAACTAAACAAGAAAGTGGTGGTTTATAATGTATCATGAAGTATTTAAAGGTTTGTCATGAATTGCCTTATATGTGAACTGTGACTGATCTTCCGTGGTGCAGGTCTCTGACATGGAAAAAGGTGTGGAGGAAAGAGATAGATCTTTCCTGGTCCGTGAGTGTGGATCTGTAGGGAAAGGCTGTGAAGATTACTGAAACCATGAGTACTCAACTGCTTAATAAGTAGGGAAGGGGAGGATTCCTCATTCCAGTACCCTGATATAAACTCATACAAAGCTTATTCAGGTTCTTACACAGGGGAAAGAAACTGAATCATCAGTACACATACAGCAACATTTTATTGCCTTTAGGAACTGGATTTTGCTACCTTTATCTGCCACCTAACCGTAATAAATCCCAGGTTTCTAGTAAGTCAGTTGATGGACTAGGACACAATCAAAGATATATGTGTACTCCGAATCTGGCCACTAAATGTTTAACAGAGGTTTTAGATAAAAGGTAACATATATGTAGTGAGGCTGCCTTGTTGAGTCACAGAACTGGAATAACAGGACCTTTTTGTCACTGTTCACTGAGCTGTTCATTTGCATGTGGAATTCATTTGCATGCCATTGACATTTGGGGAGAGTGCTGGGAAGCATCTGGGAGGATCTGCACTCGATGCAGAACAGATCTCTGGCTGCAGTTGGACGGGAACAAAATTAGCTTGTCCTGTGGGGAAAAAAATGACAAACTTGGCTTCATGAAAATGTCTCTCAAATGTATGCTTTTGTTTGGAAAGATGCAGCAATGCCATGTAGCTAAGTCGTAAGTCCTGGGTATTGGTAGGAATTGGTAGAAGAGTTTCATTGCAAATCACTTTCTGGGCTGCATAGGTAACTTCCATCTTTGGGAAGTTCTTGGGGATTCACTTTTTCCATCTTCAAAACACTTTCCTGGTTTATTGAAGGGCTCTGTAGATCCTAAAGTTCTGTTCCTTATGGTGCTGACCTGGTTGATCTTGTATGAAAGAGGCTTTTTCAAAGGTAGCCTGTGAATGTTTTCTGAGGTTCTGAAATACGCCAGCTGCACACTTGTCAGCAAAATGTTCCTTTGGCTTAGTAAGTACAGGAGCCAGGAAAAGTTGCCTCGTGTTTACCAGGACCAAACAGTCTGGTGGAATGAGTATTCAAGGTAGTGAACCATGGCTGGAGTGATACAAATGTGTGCGGACACTTGTCCTGGTTTGAGCAGTAGCAGTCATTTTTCTCCTTCTTGGTAGCTGGTGCAGTGCTGTGTTTTGACTTTTGGGCTGGGAACGGTTGCTGATAGCAAGTATGTTTTGAGTTACTGCTCAAATGTTTGGTTTGTCCAAGGCCTTTTCTGAGCTCATGCTCTGCCAGGGAGGAGGGGAGGCCGGGAGGAAGCAGAGACAGGACACCTGACCCAGGATAGCCAAAGAGGTATTCCATACCATAGCACATCATACCCAGGATGTAACCGGGAGAGACCCGGAAGGGCTGGAACTCTGGGGGGATGGAGGAGGTATCGGTTGGTGCTCGGTCGGGCAGGGTGGGGTGAGTTATGGGTCGGTGGCTGGTGAGGTGTTGTATTCTCTTCACTTGTTATTGGCTTTATCAATATTATTTGTAGTAGTAGTAGCAGTAGTGATTTGTGTTATACCTTAGCTATTAAACTGTGCTTATCTCAATCCGTGGGGGCCACATTCTTTGGATTCTCCTTCTTAACTCTCTGGTAGTTGGGGGAGCGAAGGGGGGAGTGAGTAACTAGCTGTGCGGACTTGGTTTAAACCACGACAACACTCAAAGCTGCTCTTTTGCTTGGAGTGAATGTTAATGACACTTCTGTGTCTCACGGTGGATTCATTCAGACATTAAGTCACTGGAAAAAGTACTCTCTGAAAAACATGCACATGTTCCTGCTGACTCAAAACCTTGTAATAGCAGCATGGTTACAAAAAAAAAACTAATTATTTTGTGATCTTAACAATCAAATGTTGCCAGAAAATACCCTGACTTCTGACTGATGTGGTCGTTTCAGTTTGTCCAGGATATTTAGCTTCCCTGTGGTTCAGTTGAAGACTAGGATCTGGGATGTCTATTGTACATAACTGAAGATGTCTTGGAGCAATTGGTGAAGTTGGACTGGAGAGGGGATATTTGTGTTAAATTACTGTATGGGGTAAACCCTTCTTTTACAAAAATATTCTACAGAAAGATTATAACAAGGTGATGGGAGTGATTTAATTTATTATTTCTGTAATAGCTTTCATTTCTAGCCTGGCACTGAAACTGTGTAGAACCTTCATTAGTGAAAGACTACTGTCTGAGCAAACAGAGCAGCACCTTGGGGGCTGCACCTGAGGTAAATATATTAGGACATTTTCAACACAGTCAATTACAGCAATTACAGTAAAAGTAATTGCTCATCTTCTGCAGTTGTGGTGTGAGTGTTCTTGGCAAGGAATAGCCATTTCTGGATTTCATGAGTCTTCCTATGTGATTTTGTTCAACTTTTATTTGATAATTTTGTGCCTTGCATACATCTGTTTGAGGCTGATCATTCTCCTAAATTTATTGGTTTGATTGTTCTTTAAGGATCTTACTTTCTTCCAGGCAAAGCTGTCTCCTTCCCACTCACTGTGTGTATAGCAGCTGGCACAGTATGTCCTCGTAGGTACTACTGTAATACAGAGCTCACTACTATTAATGGTTGTAAAGAATTCCCATTCATGTGAGCAGGAGCTGAGCCTCAGTAAAACCAGGGAAAAGGCTTGATCGGGTAAGGTGGAGGGTGCATTGGCCTTGTGCTGGTATCACCTGGAGAAGCATGAAGTGTCTGCTGCATAAAACAGGGTTGGCCATTCCAGTGTGGTTTTTCATGGGAGAAAGTTTCAGATTCATGATGAGCTTTAAGCTCTATATTTAGCACAGGCACCTGCTTCATTCACATTGCATGTAGTAATTGTACAATATACAAAGTTTAAGGGAGTTCAGTTTAGGGTAGGAGTAGGAGAGGAAGAAATACATCTATTAAAAAATTCCTCCCCACTTCTACAGAGATGCTGGCCACATGACTAGTGGCTGGCATCTCCTGAATAGGGAGTACCTGTGTATACTATAGAATAGTCTGGGTTGGAAGGGACCTTAAATCTCATCTAGTTCCAGCCCCCCTGCCACAGGCAAGAACACCTTCCACTAGACCAGGTTGCCCAAAGCCTTGAACACTGCCAGGGATGGGGCAGCCACAGCTCCTCTGGGCAAACCTGTTCTAGTGCCTCACCACCCATATATGCTCATAAATGAGTTACCCTCCTACTAAGGTGCTTCCTGCTAAGAAATTCATAGCAGTATGCTTAAGCAAGGAACAGACAAAACCATCACAAATCCGTGGCTTGCCATTTTCTCCTTGCAGGTTTTGTTGGCTTTAACATGTATGCATGTTCTTTATGTGCTTATGTATTATTTTAAGCATGGAGACAATGCCCACCAGCTTACAAATCAATTCAAACTTAAGCACTTATAAAGCTTGAAGATTAAGTTGCAGCATAAAATGCTGCTAGCTGACCACTGAAAGGAACATTAGTTTCCAGTTTCTCCTTCAGTGACTACTGATAGGAACATGGATCCCTCAAGCCTGACGTAATATAAAACTGTTATTAGGAAGTGGATTCCATATTTTGTCTTTTGGGTTCTATTCTTTTAGATTTAAGCATATAAAGCCAGACTTTGGAAATGTCTGATTGGTGCTGATTTACGTCAGCTAAGGATCTGGTTCAGGGCACATGTTGGCATCCTAACTTGGACAAATTCAACTACAAAGCACTTACTGTCAGTTCCTGTATTCCTATAGTGACTAACTTTGATTTTCACAGCACACTGTAACTGAAATACAGTTCACAGTTAACTCAAAGTCATTTCTGAAAAACTATTTCAAAAAGGGAGTTTACTTAAGTTTGAAAGATATTCAGGCACTTAGAAATGGCAGGCAAATCCCTCATTGCTTTTGAAAATCCCATTTGATGCTTACTCTTTGTTAACTTCCATGGAAATTGAGTGTGTTTGTGTTGTTTAAAAGCCCCATGTGTACTTGCATGCATCTTTACAGTTCTGACTCTTGTCACTTTGGAAAGTGTCATCTGATTGCTAGGATAACTGGAGAGTTGATTTGTGTTCCTGTCCTGGATTTCAGACATGGTCCAGTCTACAGGGTGTAGTTTACTCTTTCTTTTAGCATGCATATTGCCTTCTGGCAAGTGCCAGTTGACTGATTTGTTATTAATTTTGCATATGCAATAATTATTCTTCTGTGTTTTAAGGTGTGCCAGCTGCATGGGACAGAAAGGATTTCTGTGCTTGGAACTAAAAGCATACAATACATGTTTACATACATACATGTTTAGAGATGCAGTTCCTATTGCATTGAGCAGACTTTCACAAAACCAATCTGACCTTTAGAGTGGGCAGCACTGTGTTTAATGTGCTTGTAATTTATCTGAAGGCTTCACTGATTTTTATTTTACCTTTTACTATCGGACACATTTCCATTAAAAGAGATTCTGCCAAGAGCAATCCAGATCACAGCTGAAAAGGAAAAGGTGCAGAGACAAACACCTCATCCCCCTTCATTGTTCATAGGAAATCTGTATGAACAGTAATATCAGATATCTGCCTATGCTGAGAGGCTGGTGATTTTAAAGATGAGAAGCAGCCATCTTGCACGTGTGAAAAGTGTTTCTCTTCTGAAGTGCAAATAAATACCTAGAAATGCATGGTAAATTTAACCCTATGAAGTGTTGGAAGTGAAGAAACTGACAGATTGTGGAAGTCATCCAGCGAAGCTAAGTTGGATTTGAGTAATTTAAGAAAGGTGCAGAGTAATTTGTTCATTGAGTGCTGGCAAAAAGCAGTAGGCATGGCTGTTTGTATTGCTGCAATGATACTCTGCAAAAATATGCAGCCAAGACAGGACAGACAACTGCAGCTGACACTGGCTGCTCAGTGAAAGAGCTCAGATGGGTTTTAGCCCTGTGGGTTTTTTGCTTCCTTATTGCAGTTCCAGACCTAGAACTGCTTTGAGACGAGCAAAACTTCAATTGCTAATAGAAAGTCACAAACACTGTGAACTTGAAGGTATCTCCTGCTAGGCTTTCTAACAGGGGAGGTCCAAAGGCTTCAGAGCAAAACATAAGAGCTACTGTGTCTGTGCTGGGTCCCACCAAATATTCATCCAGCTTATTATTCTTCTTAGCCTTCTGGCTACGATTGTAATGTCTACTCTTGCCTGCTTCTTAGCTCATAGATCTTTGCTGTGAGGACTTGCTATTAAATAGATCTGTGGAGCTCAGGTATGCCCTGTGGCCTTGCTTTGTCTTCCCTGCTCACTGAAACCGTTCAGTGACCCGTCACAGTAGAGTACAGTAGGGGAGAACAGGGTGAACAAGGCAAGGAAACACTGCTTTCCTGTATATCCTCACATCTGTCATTTGTAGCTCAGGGGTTTCCTAAACCAATGGCATTATCCTTGTGGTAAGCTCTTGGTGGAATACAATAGTCATCCTAACAGAGTCTTCATTCATTCAGGAAGCTGGGGATACATGTAGTGATTAAGAACAGTATCTCTCACTGGCATTCTCTCTGGACCTCCGTGGATTGCTGAGCTGCAGTACACAGGCACAGCTGGGTTTTAGAGGCTGACAGAAGCAAGCTTGAAGGTGAATTGTGTGAAGTGTCTGTGAGAGACTTCTGAGGACCAGAACTGTCTGTGGGAGCTGCCTCTGAAACAAAGGCTGATCTGCAGTCATAAGGATTGTTTGCAGCAGACTTTATAAACCTACACGTGGCACTGGGCAAGAAGTGAGCCATGGTACATGAGACAGGAGGAGCCTGTGTAGACTTATGATGTAGGCAAGCCAGAAGGCAGAAAGCAGATGCTGGAGGGCCTGTTACCTGGATAGAAGACTTAAAAATGTGGCAGAGCCAATGGGCCCCACATCATGCAGCATTGCTGACTGAGATGAGTTATTTGGCTTCAGAGATGAGTAAGACTGTACAAATACAGAAAAATACTGCTGGAAATTAAATCCCTGCCAAATTCAATATTAGCAGCCATGAGTGACAGTTGTTAGCAGATGTCAGGTTTCTATTTATTTACTTGTTTTCTGGGATGTTTATAGGTTTCATTTTAATCTATCTTTGTATGTTAGTCTTTCAAATTTTCTCACGTGAGATGCAGAGAATTTGTATACCAGCTCTTGGCAATGTTGAGACACCTGGGTGAGATCCTACATGACAAAGAGAACTCTGTATGTGTTTATTGCAGCGGTAGCTCTTGTTTATTTACAGAGTGACTTGTTATTAAACAACTCGGGTGATAGGCGGAATAACCAGTCTCTGGGCTGGTATTGACCATCATCACCCACCTGGCTTCTTTGCACAGCCTGTAGAAAATATTAACATCCCTCCAAAACCTAAGTAGCTGTCAGACAAGAAGCCTGGGCACTAGCAATGCAATGGCAAAACCATTCCCTCCCCTGGAAGAGAAGAGCAGGGACTTGCAACTTAAGGATGCCACCGAGCTTCAGTGGCTCAGTGCTCTGGAGCCATCCCATGAACTGGTGTCCGCAGTGCAATTGCCAGGCTTCTGGGTCTCTCCACATTTGCAAGGAAAGCAAGAAAGGAAAAGGAAGACTGTAAAATTTTGCTTCCAAGATGGTCCTTTCACTTGCAGCTGTTGACACTGTTCTTGGTCCAATGAACACAGCAGAAATCCATGTTAGCAGCTGTTTTCCCTATCAAAGCATTTTCTTTGGATGAGAGTGTCAGCTGGCTGAAAATTGTCTCCAACCATTTGACTTTCCATGGTGGGGGTGTTACTTTTATCACCAATAAAATATGAGAACCTTTGGATGTGGTATTACCTGGCTTACTTACACATCCTGGTAAAATTTCCAACAGCTTCTCTTTTTTTGTGACTGTCAGCTTACTTTAAATCTCCTATATTTTCTGTGCAGGGAAATGAGCAATGCAAGTTGAAGGGTGTATTTTCAATATGCTTCTTCCCCAAGAGGGTATACACTTTGTGTGCTGAGTGGGGGGAGATGGAATGGGATGGGACAGCACGGGACACAAACTTGCTTCTCTGTTTCTCAAAGGAAACCTGAAAACTCGTTCTCAGTTTATGTGCAACTTCCTTGTGTAGGCAGCTAGACCCTTGGCAAGGACTTAGTGTCCCTCACTTCAGGAGGCTTGAGAATTTTCCGTTTTGACTCTGGTTTTATTCCATTTTAGAAACATATGGAAGAGGGGGGCAAAAAAGAGCTCAATAGCCTACTTCAAGAAAACAGCAAGGGGGACTGGAGAGGACAGTATGCTGGGAGGGCAGAGACATAGGTCCTATCCCCATATCTGTCATTTGATGCTGAGATGAAGGCAAATCACTTTAGGTCTCCCTTACATTTTATTTTCATGTTTTTTTTTCTCCTTGCCTGTTGAGCCTTTGAATGTATCACACATAACGTAACGGGAACTAGAGGTCTGGTTGGGGCTGCCATTACTGGTAGTCATTGTGACAGTGTCTCTGCAATGTGTCAGCTGTGAAACATCTGCCATTCCTTACCCATTCCTATTTGGCAGTGGCAGCTTGTTTTTCTTACATATATTGTCTGATGAACAAAGTAAATTTTGGTGATCTGGAAAGTTCTGCAGTAGTGAGCAGTTTGGCCAGCATCTGGGATTCAGACAACTCTGTTTAGCTTTCCTATGCTGGTTAAATTGTCCTTAGGTTTAACCTGTCACTCGTGCTTTTTGGCGTCTTTGTTCTCTCCTGAATAAAAGGTGTTAGAAAAATCTCCTAGGTACAAAGGTGTTACCGAATATATATCCAGAAACACTATTACAAGTACTGCTGTATGTTTGACATTGCTGCAGAGTGTACGGAGAATGAGTGGTTATAGTAGAAGATATGTAATCTTTCTGAAGCCTTTGTATGGACAAACAATGCATTACTCCATAATGCTCTTGCTTTTGGTGGGCATTGATGCAAAATGTTGGCATTAACATTTGATAAATATCATCTTTTGTCTTAATGGGTGAAATTGAAACTCCAGGCAAGACAGCAGCAGATTATCAAAGACATAACAAAGAGCTCACCCTCTGCTTTAAACCTTGTTGCAAAAAATAAAATTGGATTTGAAGCTGCTGGCCGCTACTGTCTGCAGCTATTGCTTATTCTGCTTATTTGGTGCTCTGATATCTTGCAGAGACTGGAAAGGACTTACATATGTTTCAGTACACAGGTACTCAAAAGCCTGTCTTCATTGCAGTGTGGCATTCTCCCAGCTGTAGTCAGAGGTGCCATTGCCTAGCCCTATCTGCACCTGCCACAGAACAGCATCTTCCCTCTGTGCTGTCAGACTGCTCTGCTTAGTTGGCTCTGACGGGGTCTCCAGGGACTTTGTCCAAGGATTCAGCCTTAATTTGAATTTACCTCCACTCCCAGAAGCTAGGCTATGAGATTATTTTAGGAGTGTGTATGTATGTGTGATAATTCTCATGTGTCTGCCTCAGCAGGGTCTGACAGACTGCTGTGCTCTTTGACATCATGAATTACAGCCACAATTGCATAAAGCCATCTACTAATTTTTTCCAGTGGTGACTTTTTTGTTCCAAAAGGTCACGGACTGTGCTGCTGCTCACTGTTTACTTAAAGAATGTAGTCACATATGTTCACATATATAAACCATAACTGGTCTGATACTGTACTGTGTACATTGCTTTCCTTTGAATAACTGAAAGCAGACTAGCATATGTAGCTTCAAAAGTTGAAGAAGAATGAAAAAGGAGGAAAACAACTGACCGCATTTTGGTTTTCTTTTGGGTTTTTTTGTTTGTTTTTTGGTTATTTTGTGTGGTTTGGGTTTTTTGTTTTGTTTTTTTTTTTTACTTGTTTAGTTGGGGTTCTTTTAATCTTTTACCAAGTATTGTGGGTACTGTAAAGCAGATAAATGTGTAACTTGTTTGAAGTTTCTGCCCCGTCAGGACATGGCTAACTGATAAAACTGAAACCCTTTTGTAAATGTTTGGAAAGACAGTTACAGTGATGTGAGAACCCCTGGTACAGTGTAACTGAAGCATTCCTGAACAGCTCACAGATGCCTTTGTAACTTTCTGCTTCCTTGGTGATTTTTGAAGAAAATAGGTCAGGACTCTAGATTGTAGTCTTGTTGAGAAGTCTTTAGTACCTTAAGATAACTTCAATACTTAGCTGAATGGCCTTTGTATCTTCCTGCCAAAGGAGGCATGGCTTTCAAATTAGAGTGAATCACACTAGTAGGTGTTTTCTGAGGTCCAGTTATGACAGCCGAGTTCCAAAGGCTGAGAAGCACATTACATTTCCAGCTATCCAACTCTCTCTCCAGGACTGTCAAGTAATTTGACTAGTACAGTTCCAGAGACCTGGCAGAAGCTTCTGTTCTGTGAAAGCTTGCTAGAGTGATTGCTATAGCTTTTAAATTGCAGAACATGAAAGGGATTGTGCAGAAAACATCAGGTTGTGGATAAGACACTGAGCTGAGATCTGGAGGAAAATAAGCCACAAAACACTGTAAAGGAGTAACATGGACTAAACATGGGAAGTAATATGGGAAGAAGAGAGCCTGGTGTTGGTTTATCAGAGCCTGACCTGCATCCCAGTTGTGGTTTAGTCCATGCATTGTGTAACACTTGGGAGACTCAAAGCGTGCATCCCCAGGATCCATGTGGTTCTCGTTGAAGCTTCTGAAATGTGTGGTTCCTCTCCTGGTAATTCACAAGTGGCCTGCACGTGCAGACCTTGCTGCTTACATCATGGTATTGTCATGTGAACTCTTTTTGTTTTGCTGTCAAAAGTACACGATTTCATCTTTGAGAATAAGGAGTGAGGGTTACGGGAGCAAATAGGAGACCTAGTACAGGTCAGTAATTAATTTTCTATTTTTGTTTTTCCAAGGCTTATAACTGCGCATTAAGATGTGCTAAGTGTATGGATGCTGTTGTAAGTGTATATACAGCATATCCGTGATCATAGAAGTGAGCAAAAAATTATGCATGCACAGCTAGGAATGCACTTCACTAGGACATGTACCCTGGCAGTAATGTACATTCCCTGCTAAATGTCTATTGTGTCCTATCTGTGTTTATTTAGATGCCTTAATGTGTGTTTTGAAGCTGTGGGGCTCCATTTGTGATTGTTTCCCCAACCAAATTACGTGGTAGACAGGCAAACTAGCTCATTAGTGAAAGGCATTAAATAGAAATCAACACGTTGATGTCCTCTGAGTACTCATCTTCTTCTGGATTGAAGGGTTGTGCGGTTGATAGTGAAATGATGGATAAGGACAGAGGATGATCAGTTAGAATTCAGTTGGAATAACTGATATGGCTTAAGAATGCTGTCTTTATAACTGATGTTGTTATTTAATGATAAGCATAGAGTTGTCCATTGTTGGACTGGGAATTATGCAAAGAAGATTGCTATGTGATGTGCACTGCCTTTCCTCTGTGGAATAGCTGTGAACAGACCGAACTAAGACTATCTTTTCTTCTTCTGAAGACCTGAGAACAGGATGTCTAACTAGCATGGTTAAAGCATACTTAAAAATAGCTGAGAAGAATGTGTCCTTCAGATAACTCTCAAAACTTGCTGAAGGACAGAGCGTTCTTTTACATTCCAAGGCCCAAAGCAGTGAATTCCAAGGAGAATAATCTCTATCTCTACCATAGCTGCTGCCACAGGTCTGAGTTGCTGGACTCTATCAGATACTTAGTTATTTTGTCCTTCTGATTTATGCACTCTGCTTTCCTCCTCCTGATTTTTGTGCTCTGGTTTCCTCTGGTGTGTTTATTTTAAGTTGTCCATCACACTGAATGCCTTGTGACTAAGGAAAATAGGCTGAGGCTCCTTCAGAGCTCTTGGCTATGTCTCTAGTCATAAGGGAACTAATTGAAAAATTAGGCCCATTAAGCCTGAACTATTCTTTCTCTGACCCCAAGACTCCTCTGGATGCTGTGTTTGGGAAAAGTGTTCCTTTGCTGCTTTTTAAGGGATTTTAAGGAGGATTTCAAACCAAATACTTTAAAAATGAAACAAAAACTAAACCCCACACATGCAAAAGAGTTTCTCGCTCTGCTGTGAGTATTATGACAGTGAGTGTAGCAAGAAAAATACGTGTCCTTTTAGGGAAGTAAAACAAGGAAGGCAAGAATCCATCTGAGCTTATAAGAGTATAGAAGGAATTTCTGCTTTGAAACGCGAATAATTGTGCTGACAGAGGGAGGCTGACTTTATACCCAGTTAGCAATCATGTGATTGCATTACTCGACAAGATCTCCTTCACAACTGTATGCAATATGATGCTGCAAAATCAATCTGTTGGTTTCTGTATGCAGTGGACTTAATGGCATTAAAAATGCAAATGATTTTGTGCGAAATAGAGAATAGTTTTAAGTTGGTAGAAAACTAAATGAAGCTTATGGTGTCATCTAAAGTCCACTGAATGATTTGGATCATTCATTGTTTGTATCAGGCCTAAAGTAACTAACTTAAATTTCTAGATGATGAACATGTTAATTTTCTTACTGGCTTACTAATGGATTAGTAGATTTTTCCAATAATGCTGAAAAAGACTTCATTGTTTTACTCACAAGGGGAAAGGAAGAACCTCGGGTTACACATTGATTTCAGTATGCATAATGCTACATATTCACTTGAAATTACTAAACATTTTCCATAGGAAAAGTGCCATTCACGTGCTTAGAAAGTAAGGCAATCTTGAAGATAATTTATCTGCTGTCAAATTTAAAGAAGAAATCCACAAACGTTGTTAGTGAAAAAGGGTGGATGAAGAACATTTCAGAAGCGTAACATTTCTATTCCACATCATGAGCTATAGCTGGAAAAGGCTGTTAAAACAAATCTGATTTCTGTAAATGTAAACCAGCCATCTTGTGACAGATTTTCAATTGCAGTTTGTAATCTAGTCTTAGGCCCATTTAAAAGACTGATTTAGTAGTAATGTAACCAAGGTTACACCATATGCGTGTACATAGTCACTAGATTCGTAATAATCTGTGCTACATAATACAATGTGGATTACAAAATCACAGAATCACAGAATCCCAAGGGTTGGAAGGGACCTCAAAAGATCATCTAGTCCAACCCCCCTGCAAGAGCAGGGTACCCTAGAGTGCATCACACAGGAACTTGTCCAGGCGGGCCTTGAATATCTCCAGCGTAGGAGACTCCACAACCTCCCTGGGCAACCTGTTCCAGTGCTCTGTCACTCTTACTGTGATTACTGTGACTTTAGCAACTGTGATTAATGTGACTTTAGCAACTATGAAGAATCTAGTTTAAAATAGAAGCACAAGCATTTTGATATTGTTTTGGACGTGTGTATCTGTGACCTTTGCAACAGTTTTGCTGGAGTACAGTCAATTGTTCAGCTGCTGTAAATCTACCACATTTCAAAACCATCAGGGCATCTGCATTCTTTTGCACAAGCTGACACTCTCTCTCAGAGGATATTTTATTCTCATACTAATACTAATAGCAGAAGCATGTAAATAAATTTATTAAGGGGAGTAGACGCAGGAAAAAACTGTTGGATCACAACCTATAAAATTAACTTCAGCTTAACTGGAAAAGAATAGTTCATTGTTTTCTAAAATGGGTACTTAGCAGTAGATTATAATATTCATATTTGGGCAACTCTGTGAAGGAAGGTGATGAGAATTGAATTCTCCTACTCATGTTGGCAATATTCCTACATATTCAGCATACTAATCTGCTATAGGTTGCTGTAGGTTGAATAGAAAAATGAGTGCTTTACTTTCAAGAAGACAAGAGCTGGGCACTCTTGGTCAATGTAACTCCTTAATTTAGTTTAGTTCCTTCTTCTGACATCATAGGAACAACTGCTTACCATTTTCATTTGCTCAGACTTGAGGGTTATAAAAAAGAGATGCTGGGAATAAAGAATCTGCATAGGATTCAGTCCATGGAAATGAAGGCTAATTGTCCAGACAGTGCTGGGAGTGACGGTGGTTATCAGTAGTCCATCCCTGCACCAGCCTCCATTCGTAAGCTGCAGGTCAGCGCTACATTTCTTTGCATCTCCCTTGACTTGGTAGGGTTTCTGCATTACTCCTGTGTTCACACTATTGAGAGGTCATATGCTTTTCTCTGTGCTGTTTCATACTAACTAAATCCATTGATGCAGTGTAGGATCTGGCCAGCAGCATCAGAGCCACAGTTTGGTGATGTTTTAAGTAGTCATTTGGTCTGTGGTGTGACAGAAACTTTTATTCATTTGAAGAATAATAAGTACATTTTTCTACTTGAAGAGACCCTGCTTTTCCCTTGTGTGTTCTTACATCACCCCCTCCTTCTCAGCAGTTTTAGTGCCCTGGAATTATGCTGTGAATAGCTTCAATCAGTGCTGTGGGAATCATGCAGCAGCAAGTCGTTCGGGTATTGTGCATTCTTGTTCTACTAGCATTAGTTACAGTATAAAGTCATTTCACATTCACATGAAATAACATGTAATTCTACAAAAAATACCACATATCTTACACTACTCTAAATTGCAGCCTGTGAACCTGTGTCTAATACCTGAAGCAAGAGTGGGGTTGGAATTTGAGAAATGGTCAGCAGCGGATAATTTGTTTGGCACTGAAAGAAAAGTATTCCTGATTCTGTCATCAAAGGAAGAAGCTTTGTCTCTATAAGCAGCCCCTAAAGCCATTAATTCTGCATTCTTTTGTTGTAGTAGAAGGCAGCAATATTGGGCCTTCCAATAGTAGACCTCAGCGAGGTGAAGAGCCCTATGACTTCTTCCAAAACCAATTCCTTTACAGTAAAATTCTAATACAGTAAAAACCTTTTTGAACAGTCACTAAAAACATTTGCCATGGCCCTGTTTTCTGTTACAAAATCTCATTACACAGTAGGACTTGCAGAAAATATCCCACTGAGCTATGGTTAGCCCACCCGTTGTGTCCTGGTCTGAGAGCACCGGTGGTTCAGTGAGCAGAGCAGTCAGCTAAGAAATGCAGGATTTTCTGATTTGAGTTTGATCTGTGTTGACATCCAGGATGTGCATGCCATAAAGCAACTCACTAGTAAGCAGTTCTGCCAAAATGTTCACGAACATCATGGTGTTCTCCCATCAGCCTGGTATGTAGTGAGTCCATCACTAGGAGCATGTGGCAGAAAGGGAGAGGGACCCTTTGTGACAAAGTTGCTGTATGAGAAAATTGAAAGGTAAACTGGTTTATGAAATTATGTGAGTTGTCTAGATATAAGATTAGCATAGTCTTTCAAACAGTATAACCTTTTCCATCTATAAGAGATTGCAATTATGAAATATGCTCATTTTGAATTATATATATATTTTTATATATAAAATTAATGTGGTTCGCATCATAAGTACCTCTCCAAGCTTATCTGCATATTCCATTATAATTCATAGTTTTCTACTAAGATAGACCCAAACTAATCAGTGCTTTACAAGCTAATCAGCTCATACCATCACAAGAGGCATAATGCAAGTAATTATGCTTTAATTCAACTTCCAAACAAGGAGAAAAAATCAGATTGAACAAAAAGAGGCTTATTGTGAACTCATGAATTGATAATCATGATTAATGGAGGATCTTTAAGAGAAGATGTGATTCAGTCTCTTACCTGTGACCCTTTCATTGGATTTTCTCCACATCATAATATGCATTCAAGTGAAAAGATAGACTGTTTCTCTAAAATGTTTAATTATGACAGTGGATTCCCAGGTCCTGTTCTTCATTGTGTTCTTGAATCTCTGTAAATATATGGACAGTAAATCCCTCTGTCCAATATTTATATAGTGATCTGCAAGGAAAGCTGAATAAAAGCACAAAATAGTTTTGCCAGAGAAGTTAACTTTTAGTAGGACTTTGTTTTAGAAAAATGCCTTGAAAGTAAAAAGAAGTAGTAGAAGTTCCTTAATTGTGTAAAAAATGGGCAGTATAGTGCCTACTCTATATCAGAAATCACAAACCAAATAAACCTATTTTCTCTGGAAAATGTATCAGTATCAAGGCAAAAGCTCCATTTTATTTAGCACAGGTATGATTTTTCTCTAACTTGCATGCATTAGGCTACTTAGATGGCATTCATTAGAACTTCTGTTGCATTAAAACTGGTGTTTGAGGAATAGATGGATTAGACTTCACTTATATATTTGCCTTTGCCACTCTGCAGAAATAATAAATGGCTTAAAAAGGGTAAATCAGGATAAGACCTGGGCACACAGTCTGTCAGCTCTGCAGTTTAACTTTCTTGGGAATGAAATTGAGATCTGGTGTGCCAGAAGGGAGCACGGGACTGACAGTGCAAACAATTTTCTATTTCTCTGGACAGCATGCAGTGTTAATACTCAGGATTTTTTCCTGCGCCAAGAAATTCTGCATGATATTGGATTTTAAAATCTTATTAGTTTTAGAATTTACCTATTCTAAAAATAGAAAGAACAGAATTATAGTTATCCGATGAGACTGAAATACAGATGTTTTAAACCAGTTAAAACAAATATGTTCTTGTATAATATATAGTGTCTTTTGGCAATGAGTTCCATCAGTTTAAGTCCCAGAGATTAACAGGATTTAAAAATCATTAAAGTGTAGATGTTGAAATTAACTGTTACATAAGCTTTTAAAGATTAGCTTATATACTCCTGAACCTTGCAGCTGGAGGATATGAGAAGAAATCTCACTTTCATCAGGTCTCCAGCGAAACCAACAGCTCAGCTAACCAGACTAGAACCAGGAGAGCTTGGCTTCCATGCTATGCTATAAATGTCATTGCTGCAATTGGGTCATGGTAAAGAACTTTAGTACTTGCGTTTCAAGGACATGAGCTTAGTCAAGATATTTTATAAGTCTTTCTGTATTTGTAATTTCCTTCTACATTGATGATATTTTTCTTGCTTTTCTGGAGAATGACAAAATAACCAGAGAGTAATTTGGTTTGTTCATTTATGTCTTAAGGTCTTACAATAGGCATATATGTAGGTAGAGTGTTCCTGAAACTGTGCAATATTGGATCGGGAAGGATTCTTGAACTGGCTGAAGATCCAGGCAAGTTCTGTTCTGCTTGTAGCAGTCTGGGCAGTTTAAGTAAATGCAAACATTGCAGTTAGATTTTTTTTAAGAGTTTTTCTTTGCTTTGCTGGGGGTTTTGTTTGTTTTTTATTTTTTCAATACCAGGTCAGCTCTGGTTAAAGCACAGAATTGTGCCTTGTTCTTTAAGCAGCATCTGATCCTAGCCAGTGGCTAAGTACCCACACAGCTGCTCCACCACTCATCTCACAGTGGGGAGAAAACAAGAAGAACAAAATCGAGAAAAATCTGGAGTTTTGATAAAAAAAAAGCTAAATAGGTGAAGAAAATGGGGGGAGGGGGGAGAGGGGGGAGCGGACAGACACGACACTGGCATTAAAGTGAAGATCACATGCCACCTCCCATAGGCAGACAAATACCCAGGCAATCTCTAAACAGCCGCTTTGGAAGCAAAACCCCATTTTTTCCTTCCTCTACCCCAGTTTATATTCTGTTTCTGAGGATGCCTGGTATGGAATGTCCTTTTGGCCAGTCTGGGGCAGCTGTCCCAGCTGTGTCCCCTGCCAGCCTTTTGCCCACCCTTAACCTACTGGCTGTGGGGGGTAGTGGGAAACAGAGAAGGCCTTGACAGTGTGAGCACAGCTCAGCAATAGCCACAACACTGCTGTGTTATCAGCGCTGTTGTAGCCACAGAACCAAAGCACAGCACCGTGTGGGCTGCTATGAAGAAAGTTAACTCCATCCCAGCCAGACCCAGCACAGCCCCAAATCATGCTACTTTTTAGTTTATATATCCTACTTTACAAATTCCAATTTCCCATTTTCTTTGGGATCATTTTCTTGCTGTAGGCACATCGAATACTCTGTTTTCCTCAGGTGATTATCACATTTCATTGCTGCTGCAAGTCCTTGGCCTGTTCACTTGTGTTATTATTTCTATATTGTTTTCCACTAGCACACTGGGGCCCATATTTTCCTATGTTACTAGCAAAATCTGTCTTGCTTAACCTGGCTTTCTTCTTGGTACATGTAATAGCTCTTAACAGGTTCTTCAAAACTCTTTATTTAGGGCCGGTAGAAAAAGCTAGTAGCACTCTTTGTTTTATTCAGTTAAATGTCTTTTAAATCTACCTATCTGTTAAATATCTCCAAGCGATTTTTGTTAAGACAGACATCTACCCCTGTCTTGGCAGATTGTGGCTTGCAGGCACAGAGAACATGCACACTCTATGCCAGTTGTCAAAGTCATCATGACAAGATTCTGGGGCAATGCTCCATCCCCATTACAGTTTACTACCAGGCAAGGTGTGTCTGGTTTTTAATCAAATTGCTGTGCATAATGCCTAGCTCTAGACTTCTGTGTCACTGCATGTTTGCATATACTCTGTATATGCATTTGTGAGCAACTTATTTTTGCCTTTATTAGTTTATTTCTCCATGACTGGAACCTACTTAATTTCTTCAGGTTCTAAGGTTTAATAAATGTCTTCATTAAAACAACAGCCCACATCCATCGTTATCTTTGTACAGTGATTCTTTCAGGTTACTGGTTTGAGCAGCTGGATGCCAATTTCACTCCTTAATTCACAGAGCTAAGAAGTCTTTATTTGCCTACAGGAACAACCCCAACCTTGAACTGACCCTCTCATACCCATTACTCTGGCAAGGTCTTCTTGCACAGCTTCAGGTATTCCTAGAACAGATGGCTGATTCCTTCTTTTCAGGTCAGTTATAATCTCCCCCACACTTTCTCTGCCTATCTTTTCATACCTTTAGGTTAAAAACATTTATTATGTTCGGTTTTCATGTGAGTGAAATTAGCCATACAATTTGCCCCCTTTACCTGCATTAGCTGAAAGATATTACAAATACTTGGATTTGCAGAAAGGAAGGCTTTTGATCTCTTTTCCTTTCCTTGGCATCTGTGGCTCAAGACTTTTGAGCTACTCCCTAGGCTTCTCTTTGAGAATAAAACTTTTATGTTCGCTGCAAATTTCATCACCCTTGTAAGAAAATGAAACATTCCAGTCCCTTTAAAATGTTTAAAATTCAAAACTGCTAGTGATATTATGCATGAGTTTTGTACAGTGTCTGAAATGTGGGAGGTGCATTACAGAATAAACATCAATGAAGTTCCTATACCAAATGTAGTTGGAAAAATACTGCATGACGAGACAGAGATTGTTATGGAGGGATCATGACTCTTTTGTCAGTGATGAGACTTTTGACTGTCAAATTAATGTAACTATATTAAATGGTAATATATTCTTTCCTGATGAACTTAATGTAGCAGTGCTGTTCATACATGTACTTTTGGGGCACACATAAAGTAGGTCACCAGTTTTTGTGAGAACTGCACAAAGAACCTGAGCCCGGGGAAACTGGGATAATAATGAAAGTGAAGAAAATGAGGTTTATGAGATAAAGCAAGGGAAAGGAAAAAGGTAAAGCTGAGTGAAGATAACAATGAGAATGTAAGAATTGTTCTAAGAGGAACAGTGATAAGTTGTCCTTTGACTGGACGTGGGGAATTTGGTTTAATTTACAGAAAGGAAAACAGGAGTTTGATGTGAGGAAAGATTTTCTGACTATACAGGCTTCAAAATGCTGGAGTATTCAAAGAGGCTGAGAAACTTCCCTCAGCAGTGTTGGAACAGACACCTGCCAGGATAGGCTAAATCTGTTCTTTTACTTGTGGGTATACCTGGATCACAACGCTAAGCCTGTCTAGACTGTGCTAAGTCAGTTTAATGTATTTTCCCAGTATTTCAGATAAGAGAACTGAATGGCACGCACATGATTTCTAACTTCAGTTCCTATGCAGCAAACAGAAAATGTCTCCACTTTGTGCAAATGGCAGAAGTGCCAGCTTTTGTTAAAATGAGACTGTCAGGACAAGCGTTTTGTAAAGTACTCTTCCTTTATACTGCTGTAAGTTGCTTTCATTGAAATCTCTGGGTAAAAGTGAGCTTGTTGAAATTTTACATCATTTGGCTTTTAAAATGGTACATTTTTTGTATGCATTGCAAATGATTATGAAATATTTCTGCTCCGCATATGAGGAAAACCTGATACATTTGGCTCTTTCCATGGAATTTGAGCATGTAATAATCATAATTTCCTTTTTTCCTTTAATTCTGTGTGTACATGATTTAGATTAATATAGAAAAGTATTTCTCCCCTTCATTTATCTTACACTCAGGACAATATTGTTCTGCTTCATTTTACTGAGGGCTTTAAAAACATGCATTTTCCTGTTTGCAGGAAGCTCTGAGTCCCAGACTTCTTTTGGTATTTCAAAACCTGCATTCCAAGAAACAATGCAAGAGATAATTCTTCAATAATCTTTATATATTTAGTGTTCAGGAATTTGGGATAAAATTCTCCCTTACTGAAGTCAGTTTTTTTAAAAGGGGTTAGATTTGAGCCTTTCCTAGGACTGAAGAGAAACTAAGTTTTCCTTTTAAACTTCGTTTAACTTACGCTGAATTATTATAATGCTTGCATAAAATCTTGTTAAAGTTCTTTTGAAGTTTGCAGAAATAGAATAAATGAAATTTCCAGAGTCTGACCTGCTGTTTCTTCAGAGTGTACCTTCAAGTAAAGACAGCTTTTGGAAACACCAAGAACCTAACACAGTTTAGGCTTACCTTCTTTCAAGCTCTGGCAGCCTCAGAGCAAAATCAGACAAGACCAAGAAAATGTCCTTCTCCTCCTACTGTCTCTCAAGCTTTAATTTTCCAGTTCTGCAAGGGGCTTAGGAGCCTGGCCTTGGTCACTATGGAGTCTTTGGGATTTGTCACCCATACAAAGTGACACACTCCAGTGCTGTTTGGCATTTCTCTTTTTCAAACCCTGAAAGATTAAAATCCTGGTAATTCCCACCATGCCAAAAGAAATGTGCCCAAGATGCACTTTTCTGGATGCTGGGAAGGTTCAGTGGAGAAGCCACACTGCATGCTTTCTCTCGTTACACTCATTTTTTAATCATCAGTTACTGACTGTGATTCTGAGAGATGAGACACTGAGGTCAGACATGTGACCTGACCTTCTACCACTGATGGTACAAAGTTCAAGTGCTCTTTTCTGGCTGAAATGTCATTGTCAAGGCTGACAGGAGGTGAGTCTCTTCATCTTTAAATTCTAGAAATGAGCCTGCTTTACAAGGTAGATGATGTCTGAAAACTGTGAGACTGACAAATACACCTTTAGACCTCGTGCTGCAGATTGCCAGATTGCCAGGTTACAGAAGGTGAAATCTGGGTGGCACTAATGGCATTGGGCCCATTAGTTTTTCTCTCTTAGATATCTGATATGATGGGAAAAGATCGTGATGTCTTAAAAAAAGTTCCTAGGTTTTGCACAGTTAATATTCTTAGGATGTGTGTTTTTCCAGGCCTCATTTCTGCAGTTATCATTCTAATTATTGCTAAATGCAAACAGTCAGAAACTGTGCTGAAAGTTTGTTTCAAGACCCCTCATAGAAACTTCTTGGCTTGTTCAACAATCAAATGAGCAGGTTGACTGCAATTAATCACACTTTTTAAATGACAGTTGAATATCTTTTATTTGGAATGATACTTCATCGGGCAAGAGTAAAATATATCACAGCATTACATTTAAATGATACATAGAATGATTAATAATGGTTGAAATTTGGAGGTCCTTACTGGGTTTTTGATTTCGTGCTCTACTTTAATGGAAGTCTGCCTGAATAAACATCAAGTAACAACTGATTCTGAACCTCAAAATGTGAGCCAGTAATACTTACCACTTATGTTGTGCTCTAAACTGTCAGAGTTTTTCTGTGGGTCAAATCTTGAACACAAAGGGGCTATTGAAGTGAGCATGATTCGGTCAGTTAACCTGTTAAATCTTGTGTGCAAGGCAGTTGGGGGCCCACTGTGGTTTTGGAGAGGGGTTACTCAGATCCAGCAATTTACAATACTCGGAGGATCCCATAGAAGTTGTATCCAAGTAAGGGTCCTGTTGGATTCCTGCTCCTCATGGAATAAGAAATCACATGGTATTTTTTCAATTGGTAAAACATATTAACATGTCTGCTGCTCCAGTTGGAGAGAACAAAGTCATATTGATGTAAGATAAATTGCATATATTACTTGTATGGGATCAGAGTAGTGGTAATTCACCGATGGCCAGGATGCTGGCGAGCGGGTCGCCCCTTGCCGCTGAACACACACCTGGCTTCCCACTTATTCTACATCTCTCATGTCTCTTCACAGCACCAGACTAGAGTCAAGCTCAACAGGGTCTTCTTTCCCCACTGATTCCGCCAAGCTTGTTCTCTTGGCTGTGGTTTCACTGGATAGTAGGTAGGGACAGTGGGAGTCTCCATCATTCATTCATGCACATCACTAATTAGATGATGAGGCATTTGGGTACCTTAAGATAGTCGTAGTTACTGCCGCCATTTATCCACGCTCCATTGAATTTCTTCACTTTGACATTCAGGGCACTGGGCAGAAATCACATTGTGTCAACATCTGCCACAGGCCTTCTTGATTTTCACACAAATACAGACTGTGAATGTGGGGCCTCGCGATCCTCCTGGCTTTTTGGGTTTTAAGCAGGACTTGTCAGAAAAGTTACCACAGGGATAACTGGTTTGTGGCAGCCAGGCGTTCATAGCGACATCACTTTTTGATCCTTCAATGTTGGCTCTTCCTATCATTGTGAAGCAGAATTCACCAAGCGTTGGATTGTTCATCCACTAATAGAGAGCATGAGCTGGGTTTAGACCATTGTGAGACAGGTCAGTTTTACCCTACTGATGATGTGTTGTTGCAGTTGTAATCCTACTCAGTACGAGAGGAACCGCAGGCTCAGACCCCTAGTGCGTGCCCTTGGCTGAGGAGCCACTGCCACGAGGCTACCATCTGCGGGCTTATGACTGAACGTCTCTAAGTCAGAATCCTGCCTACACGTTTTACCCTACTGATGTTGTGTTGTTGTGACATTGGTCACTCGAGATCAACCCAGATGACAGTCTTGTTCAGAATTGTAGTAAGCGTGGGGAAAGCCCTTCCCAAATCTTCATTCATGAAGCCAAGCCATCTTCACACTAGCCTTTGGGCAACCATCCTAGGAGAATGAAAATTCTAACTTCAAACCTGGGCAGATAGAGCTCATCTAGCCTTGTAAGGCCACCCATCTAAGAGAAGGATACTCTAATCAAACCTACAGCCTGAGGACTTTGCTGTGACTGTCCTAGCTCGCCAGGCCCTGGCAGATAAACGTCAAGTGTAAAGGGTGGGACCAGTTCTGTGCACACTGTGCCTCACCTAAACAATCCACTGCGCAGGCCCGAAGCGTTTACTCACACTTGCAAAGCCCTGTAGTGACAGGTGAGGGACTAAACAGCAGATGACAAGGTGCACTGGAAGGTGCAGACCCAACCCTGCATGCAGGCGGTTCAGGACATTGGTCACTTGAGATTGACCCCGGAGATGACAGTCCTGTTCGGCAACATCCTGAATGACCAAGCAGCCTTTTTTCCAACTGGATTTGCCTATCCCACATTGCCCTTTTAGTTATCATCACGCTTGTAGTAAGCATGGGTAAAGCACTTCCCAAATCTTCATTCATGAAGCCAAGCCATCAATTACTTGTATCCATACCATTTGTGAAATATTTTTCCCCTCCAGTTGAAACCACAATGACACGTAGAAAGGGTTCTTTATAATGCGCCATCCTTGCAGACTGAAGGAATATTAAGGACTAATTAAAAGCATAAGTCACCAAAGTTGATTACAATACAAACTAGGCCTGATTTCATGCAGGATTTATTAGAGGCAGTTGTAATAGAGAGACAAAAAGGCTGAAGAGCTGATGTATTTAGATAAAAAAACCCTTGTACACTTAAGCCAAGAATCCCACGGAGAAGAGATGAAGGGTCAAAGTGACAAAGGCAATAGGAAGCACAAACCAAAGAGGGGGAATACTGTTGCTGCATTTCAATCACATTGAAGGCTTCTCTGAGGTGACTTACTGGAGCAAGCTAAGCAGGATTTGGTTAGAGTCAGTTATCTTGAATTGGCCAGCATGCTGATTCTTTCTCTTGATGCTCCCGCTCTGAATATAGCCTGTATTTATAGCTGCTGGAGGCTAGTGACTGTGAAAGCACTAGAGGTAGGGCAGTGGTGGGGAAATCACTCACATTGCTCAATATGGACCGGGACTGATGTTGACTGGGAAGAGAACTAAACTTTTCTGCCCAAATCAGGTGAAGAGATGTGTGGACACATCCTTTGTTTAAATTACAGCAGCAGACCTATTTTTTCCCTTTCAAAAATCAGCATGACATTACAGGGTTTGTTTCAATAACCCTTTTGATATCCTTGCTGTGTTGTGGTTCTGAGCAATTACCATGCTGCTTTTCCCTTCATCCAAAGCTTTCTAGAGGCTGATAGCAGCTTCACATATTAATTCCTAGCGTCATCCCTGCAGCCAGCTGTGTCATCACAATTGCTCAGCCATTCGACTCACTGTGGTTACTGGTTTGATGAATTACAATCAGGATTTTGATCTCAGAGCAGCTTTGCAATAGCAATGAATACTGAGCATGACAAATGATATCTTCCTGAACCCACATTTGGCTACCTGTGAGAATTTCATCTTACTCAACCACTGTGTAGCTTTCTATCTTGTTAATCACAACTCTTTGATGAGAGGATTGTAGCCAATTGTTGATGTCCCTGGAACAATTATCAGAACTGCATTTTACTGTATTTTTAAGTCCGACCTTAGATTTTATTCTAAATCTGGTGTTTTCTCTCATCATAGAGCCATTTTAGAAGAAATATGTATAAGCTTGTCTCTGTGTTGCATTTTGTTGGTTCGGGCTTTGCTTTTGGAAATGCAGCTGTTGCTTTACATAATTTAGTTAAAATTAACAACTGATTCCTAGCCTGTTTCATTACAACTTACTGCTTCTGGGCCTTGAGGTTTGACATTGCACGTAGTCAAGTTTGCAATCCTTAATTTACAGCTGTTACTCACAAAAACACAACTGGCGTTTGGTGAGGTCCCCTTCAGTATTCATTGACCTATGCAATATATGCAGATCTTTAATTTTTCATGGGGAAGATAAATCTTTGGGAATTCTGACATGATTTGAGAACTATCAAATCTACAAAGTCTGGAGATCTCATAGGTGGCAAGGGTGAACCCTTTAAATACTGAAGCAAGACCTATGCAGTAGAAAATAACAATGAAGTTCTCCCGTTGTCCTCTGTGGACATTACCCATTGGTTTGAGATCTCCCTTAGGCATGCCTCCTCTTCTTCAACTTCATGCTTTCCTAACAAAAGAGTAGATTATGTGGATTAGATTGGCAAAGCTACCATATTTCTTCAGGTAAGTGCAAATTTACTCTGTTTAGAAAGTTATTAGCATTTCTGCTTGATATTTATAGTCTAATTTTATGCAGTGTAGGAGACAGAAGGGAATGCTTTGAAACCGAGCTCAACAACTACAGCATTTATTTGTTCACATGGTATATTCTCTTCTGTGGCTCTTGAAGATCTTTTCAACACAGGATGTTCACAAAGATGATACATTATTTTTTACTGTTGTTTATTGAGGTGTTTCAATTGTGCAGCTATACCATTCAGCTTGTGGATTGTAGGGATCAAGGTGAAGTTTCTGAACTGTGCCTGTAAAACAGTGTCAGCTGTTGCTGTAACACTTATTACTGCTGCAGCTAATAAGTGTTGGATGCAGCACAGGAGCCGTGGGAATGGTGGGGTCTGCATGTAAATTTTCCATTGTTTTTCCAACACTGAATATCCAGTTTAGAGTTCAAGTGGAGTCATTTCTGCAACCATAAACAATGATGCATACTGAAAAGCTGTGCCTTTTTTTTCACATAAAAAACCTGTTCTACTTCAAAGGGTTTATTTAAAGCTGGGAATCAAATGGCATAGCTGTTGCAGCCTGCAGCTTAGCTCTGTCTCGCTTTCTTTCTGTGTCATTCTCTGCCTCTGTTCCTGTGAGGAAATTAACTCTTACTTTGCTGTAGACAAAACACAGCTTACATACTGTTTGTGACATACTGGGGGGAACAGCTAAGTACTTTATTATTTTGTAGCCAGCGCAGCAAATGATGATAGGAGAGGTTTTACAAGAGGGAACAGGTTGTTCAGGCAACTATGTCTTCTGAGACCTGCATGAGCAAACTACATTGTTGGGTGGAGAAGACCGTCTGGATCCTTCATGATGTTCACATGCACTGAATCTCTTCTCCAGGAGACTAAGACCTGCTACATTCTGCTTCCCCTGCATCTTCTCATCCTTCCATCCAGGTTGTTTTCCAGCCTGTTTGTGCCAGATTTCTGTTTCACCAAGCCTTGCTCACCTGACTTCTCTATCTCCTCCTAATTGTTTCTACCCAGGTATGGTGGGAGTATTTGTATCAGTAGTTTTACTTGTGCAGCTTTAGTGAATGGGATTGGTGGAAGAATTCTTTTAATGTGAGAGAGAATCTTTAATTGTTTGACCTGTTGTAGAGCTGGATAAAGAGCCTGGCTAGGAGGTGGCTGTTACTTGTTATCCATCTGTAGCATTCTCTCCCTCTGCTCTTTATTCTTTAGAGGTGGATCATGTGCAGTGTGTCCAGCAAATCAGGAAATGCAGTTCTGATGCCCTAGCAGCTGCCTCCTGCATCAGTTGTCATGTTAATATTTCTGATCTATTGGGTATGCAGATCAGAAGTATAACGATGGCTGGCATGTTACATGATCTTGACTACTCCTTACTGTTTTACACACTTTTCTGAAGTACCTACTGTCATTTCATTGTACCATGCTCTTTCTTCTCAGACATACATGTCCTGCAGGCAGCAGCAACATCCTGATCCATGCACTTGTTTGTGGGCAATGAAAGAAGATGCAAGTAGTTTTTGGCACATTTTATCCCAGCAAATGCTTGTTCTGAGTTTTGTTTGATTCTTCTTATCCATGTTGTACTGTAAACAGCACAATAAGCCTCTTAATGTTCAGTTAGCCTTATGAAAGGACAGCCTTTTGTTCCACCTTGCCTTTTCATTAAATTTCATATCAGATTGAGCTCTTAGGACACAATGCAAAATCTGGCCTCTAATTTCTGTTAAGATTCTGAATTTGGAAGTCAACTGGCAGTTCTGCTGAGGGACAATGGGGCAGAACAAAATGGTCTTTGCCTTGCTGTCATGGTAATGGCAGTGAAGTGCTGATAAGCAGTAATATGCATCTATGTGAGTTAACTCCTTACGTGTCCTTCTGGCATAGTGTTCTGGCATAGGCTAATATTTTTCTTCTAACATTCTGAAGCCAGCCTAAGGATTTTAATTAATAAAGAATTATATTCTCATATAATACAATGGGTTGCAAATGCAAAATGTTCATTACATTCTAGAAGATTTGGGAACCATGGCTACAGAAGTGTTGCCTGAATTCTGTTACATGCAGTAGGGCACTTGTACAAAGGATGACCCCAAAGTTGTGCTGGGGATTTTAATTATGTGTGTATATATATATATATATATATATGTTGCTTTTTCAGTTTTTTCTTCTGTTTTTGTAGTGTCAGCTCTGTCTTCTTTCAGCCCATGAGCTGTCCTTTCTGGTCTTTGACAGGAGTAAGCTGTATTTGTGCATTAAATCAAGAAACTGCACATAGACAAGTTTTGTTCTTGTTTTAGCCAGAGTGCTGGTTTAAGTAGATTTAATTTAGGGTAACTTTCAACAGGTGCAATAGGGTGGAGTCCTGCTGGAGGGCTGCCTTCAATCCTTCGTTCATGTAAAGCCTTCCTGTGCTGCCATGGGTGAGGCACTTGCTGAGCTGGGACTGCCTCCTTGTTAAACAGCGGTGCTGCTTTCCTAGTGCGTAGAGGCATGGGCACACTTTCGTTTCTGAGGAATTTGGATTCTACCATGTTGAGCTTCACTTGAGTCTTTTCAGAGATAAATGAATCTGTGTTTGGCATCATTCCAAATTAAACCTTGTTACCTTGGTAATTTCTGAATCACGCTGCCAGTGTATTTTCTGTTATGATCATTATTCTCCTGAAGCACACTGATGATTGATCAAACCTTGTTACCCCTTGTTTTTTGATACCTTTTAGTTTCATCTGTCATTATTATCTACTTTTTACTACTTTAATACCCTACATGCTGTGTAATAACATTGAAGCTGTAATCCTTGCATTTACTGTTTTTTTTCCAACTTGATTATATGTTCCTGCCTGTTGGCCAACCCTCTATTCAAATACTGTCAGTCATTTCACTGTATCAACAACAATAATCTCTACTGCCAAACCTCCTGACTACAGTAGTTAAAGTATGATTCAAATTTGCTGCTTCCATTATTTACAGTACTTCCCAGGTAAGTTTTGCATTGAATTCCAGATTTTGAAACCACGCTCCAAAGCACTGAACATTTTTGCTCTTCTCCTTTTCCTCCTGGCGAGGATTATCTTGTGTAGATGACTTTTTTTAAGTACCGTCCATATGCAAAGCCAGCCCTCGAGAGTAGTCCCTACTTTGTATCCTTTCTTTACACATCTTCTTTTATTACACCAATGTAAGTGTCAAACTCCCACACATCTCCAGCAGTGGAATACTTGCTATCAACTTCAGTGCTTAAGGGAAATTGTCTTCATTTGTGTGATTAGTAAATGACTTGGTGCTCTTTACCTCAAGACTGTTGTTTGAATTAAGCCTGGCTTATTAGTAGCAGAAAGTAAATTACCATCTATAAACTCACCCAGCCCCTGTGGAAATCTGTTGTAAATTACTCCTATTAACAGAAAGAATGAGGACAAGGGATGAAATACCATTTTGTACACTGCCTAGGACAGAACTCATATGTAGAAATTGGAATTGCCACACTTGTTGTGGAACACGGGGGTTTTTTTATTCAGTGGTGTAGGAGAAAGGATTGTAAATAGTTTCTACTATGCTTCACACTGCAAAACTTGGAAGCAGATCTATATCTTTGTGTGTCAAGTTTCTTCATCTGCATCTGTTCTTGGCTCCCACATGAGATTGATCAGGCACTAGGATTGAATCCACTTTAGGGAAGTGGGACAAGGTTTAGTAAATAAATGAATTAATTAAAAAGTCATGGTGCGCAAATTAAACATTCTCATGGAGCTGCAGTATTTGCATACCACATCTTCAAAGCTGTGGTAATTTGCTCACTGGACTATGACACTATTACAGTTGCAATGATGGAAAAGAGAAGGACTTTTTCACTAAATTTTATTCTGTCAGTGTGTTTGCTTTACCATCAACACCGAGACGTGACCTTTGTGTCAAAAGAGCCAGCTGTCACAGCACCTCACTTATTTGTGCCTGAGAAAACTGGGCTATTGGTTATAAAATGAGAGTGTAATGCTCAAAAGCTTTAATTTTGCTTATGAATCCGCAGATGTTCTGCTCACAGTATCAAGTCCAGAGAGGGCAGCAATCTACTAGTGCTACCAGCTAATGGACATTCCCTGTTCTTTCATTGCTGTAGTTTTGGAGTGGACAAAGCCCTTTTGGAACATAAAGCAGTAAGGTACTGGAGTCAGACTGTGGCAGAAGGCCTCTGGGTCACTGAGGGTAGTTTTCCTTGCAGGCAAGCAATGCAAGTAGCACTGTGGCTGTTTAGGCCATGCCTGCACTGAGGTTTTTTGCAGTCTAACGTCAGGCACCTGACTGGTGATTATGTGGCTGAAGGCTCCTGTAGAGTCAGTGGGACACCTATAGCTTCCCTGACAACATAGGCACTGAGGCTGCTGGCTTAGGTACCCGAGTTGGATGCCTTAAGCTAAATAGTGAGACTAGGCTCTCTAGCCCAGTGTCTAGTCCAACCAGAGAACAGAAGTTTACCATGGCTGTGAACTAAAGGATGTATCTCTTCAGCTGTTTCCTAGTGCTGAATGCATACCAGCATCCTGAATGCATGGTGGAAGTCATCAAAAGATAAGTATTAATACAGCTTCAGTGTCCAGAAACATTAAGTGTCCAGCTTCAACATCCTGGAACTGCAAGCTTCTCTCAGAAACAATTCCAGACAACCACATTGTTTTTTTGGGGGTTGACTGGTGTCACTGAGAGCCGTCTCTGTGTCTTTCCCCTCCTTTTTGGATGCCCTCACAGGAGCAGGAAGGCTGTGGTCTCAAACAGTCCCATGTATGAGTATAGAATATTTTTTCTTCCTATGACTTTCCACTATTGACGAATCAAGAGCTTGTGCAAAAAAGGAACAGTGAGGTGGGAGAACTAAAGATACGAAGCCTCATATGTTCACACACTCTGCTACAGCTCAGACTCTGCTGCTGTGCACTGTTCTTTGCAGTCCTGGGAAACGCAGTGAGGAAGAGTATGAGGTTGCTCACCCTGTATGTTCCTGAGCAAGAATGGGGGCTGAAGTCAGAGTCAGAATCCCAGGACCTGATACATCATGGTGTATTGTTAGCTGTGTTTGTTTTAGGGGGGGTTGGTAATTTTTCTTCTAGGTTTTTGTCTCTCTATTTAATTATCCTTTTCATTACTGATTTCCTGACTTAATCTGAATGTGCATAAATCTCCACCATAGATTTATCATCTCTATAGAAAGCGCTTTCAGAGTGGTTGTGCAGCTTCCCAGAAAAGGGATACTGTTGGCAAATGAAGCTTTCAGATTCAACAATAAGCCTACTATTATGCTGATTTTTGCCAAGCTTTCCCTCACTTCTTTCCCATTTACTACAAGAGCGAGCTCAAGGCTTCTTTTGGTTTGTTTTTGAGCTTCAGTCATTCTCAAGTGTTTACCACCCTGCTCAAGTCCACTCACTCTGAAACATTAGGTACCACAAAATACTGCTGCATTGCTTCTGGAATCAGAAAACACTCAGGTTCTTTTTTCAACTGTGTGTTTCATTGAAGGTTCTAAACAGCTTGTTTGCCAATCTTTACAAATAAAAATCTTTCTTGGAATATTGTACTTTGACTGTCACAGTCGCTTGAGGACATTTTGTTTTTTAGCCAAATGTAAGATCTGAGAGCAGCAGTTGAAATTATCTTCAATATAAATAATCTCATTGCAAAACAGATTTTTGTTTATATAGTATGTAGTCTGCATGCCCATAGCCATTTAATTAAATTCAGGCCTTGTCTGAGCAAACATAATGGCCATTAACTTACGTGTGAGTTGTGAATTATCCTTTCTGAATTGGACTTGTAGCTTTCAGAGCCAAAAAAAAGCTGTCTTCCTTGACTTCTTTGCTTGGGATCACACATGTAAATGCAAGGGCTTTTTCTAATATATCTCTGAATGTTGAATGCAGCTTTCTGCTGATAACGTGTAGCAAGACAGCTGCTGAAGGTTTTTGGTCTATTGTGACTGTCACAATCTTTACAGTTATCATGAATCTTCTTTTTCTTCTTTCCGTGTTGATATTCTGTATAATGCTCTCTATGACTCCACACAAGTCCCTTGAAAGGATCTTCTGGCTTTTCTTTGCTTGGCAGCTTTCTCCTGAGCCAAGCATGTAAACATCTATCTCCTGAAGACATATCCCTGTTAATCACTTCTGGTGCTTCTCTTTGAACTTTTTTCTGTTGACGTTGCAGTTTTTAACTGCAGTTAACAAAAGCCAGGATAAAATGTTATTATCAGTCCTTCTCCTGGCTTAAAAGAGCCATGTTACGTTTATGCCCCAGATTAGCAGCTGCTGTACAACATGAGCTATGTAATTTGCTGTTTTCCATATCTTCACCCTCAGATCTGTTGCCAGACCACTGTGACTGTACCAGTTTATTTCCAAATTCCTGTGCTGAATCAATTTCCCCCTCTGGCAAGCCAGAAACAATTTTGTGCCAGGGGAATTTCAACTGATTTAATTTGTTGCCAATTAACAAACTTTTAATCACTGATTCTGGTACTGAAACGAACAAACAAATGTATGCTTAGTGAGATGCACCTCAGCTCCCTTCCAGATGCCTCTCCTCCCTGTTCTGTGCTCTCCTGTCCCTGCACATGGCACCCAGTCCCTTTGGGGGGCCAATGGGCCTCACCAAATAGGCGAGGTGAGGCTTTGTAGCTAGTGTAGCTAGTGCTATTGGGAAGGACTTAGAAGACCTGTATTATTTCTGCAGCTGGAAAGTTCTCTGCACCATTTCTTTCTATGCTGCTATCTCTTATCTGTAGGGCATGAAAAAAAGCAGTGACCCGCTTTGGGCAGTACTGTGAAACTGATTGCCGAGAAGCAGTCCAAGAGGACATGGTGTTACTGATGTAACTGAAGCCTGGGAGTCTGGCAGTCTTGTGGGAACAGTAGGTGTTCGAAAAAGCAAGAAGATTAGAACAATTGCATAGGGATATATTTTATTACTTTGCCTTCGGCTGGTTTTTCTTCCATCCCTACCCCCAGTAGCAATTAAGTGGCACCAGACATAACCCCGTATCTCTGTGGCAGTGTGTTCTTTCCCTTCAGAAACAATGAATTTACAACGGTTGTGTTGTGACATCCCTCTGGATTACTGCAGCTCATTATCTCTTGTTAGAGTATGACATGTCAGTTTTCAAGGTCCTTTTCAGGACAGGTCACCAGCTGCTGGAGCATCAATATCAACTAGATCTCTGTTAAAATATCTTTAAAGAAAAGGAGGGGGGGTGGTATTTTTAGCCCAGATCATTTCAATGGTCTGGTCTGCAGGGAACTTTCACAAACTGAGTAGAATAGCAGAACACAGTGCACGGATGGAGGCAGGGAGGTTTCACAAGAGCAAGAAATCACTAAGGCACCTTTACTGCCAAAGTTACTGCATTGTGCAGCTACACCTGGAGTATCTCATAATCTTTGTCATATGCACTGAGTTTTGGAAATTCCTTTCTTCTCTGTGATCACATCAGAAATACAACCATGGTTGTATAGGAAATGTGTACTGAGGACTTAATGCAAAATCCAAAGTCAGTACTCTGACCAGGCCACCTCCTTTCTAATACAGTGCAAAGGTTCCAGCTGGGATGTCTAATTGTTGCTGATTATCACTTCACATTTCAGTGAATAACCTCTGCAGTGGAACTGAACACTGCAGCATGTGTTGGCCATAAAGTTCATACTGCTATTTGGCATAAACAGGAGATGAGAACTAAACTCTGGGCAGCTGGTGTCCTCTTTTTGAAAATGTAGGCTCAACGTACAGCCAGATGTACTGCAAGTCAATGTGGACTTGCACATTTGCTGCAAAATTTAAGAAGCTGGTGGAGTAATGCTAAAACTCGTTCCATACCAATGTAGAATCTGTGCACCTTGTCTGGAGATCAGCTTCTAGATATTGGCCCTTTATTCCCTATGAAAACATTGGCAGATGTGGCATCAGTCTCTGTATGAAGGGCTTCTGTTTCCTGAAGATTTGTTTGAGGCAGACATTCATGATCCTCTCTGCAGAATATTCATGATCCCTTCTATGTTCCCATTCCAGTCTCTGCGTTCAGTTGCTGTGGATGGCAGTTTCCTTGTGCCAGCTTTTGCAGGCACCTGCAGGCTTCCCAAAGCTGTTATTCCTTCTCTATTTGTTTACAGCTCAGCCTAGTACTTAGTGTTTTCCTCACTTGTGTTTAGTACCTAGACAATTCACCCTCAAAACTGTCCAAATTACACCATTTCTCACCAACAGTGGTGGATAAAAAAGCCACAAACAGGAACTGATTTCAGTGTACAGAGGGTACAAGGACTTTAGTGGAAAATACATAAAAAGAAGACCACTTGATTTTTGTTTAGCTTTCTAAATAAATTTACAGTTTATCTTAAATAATTAAGTCGCTATGTCTTAAAAAGTCAAAAGTAAAGAAACGGAATGAAGTTGCAGCTCAGGTTTTTCTTCCCACTATGCTGTCATACAAAAACCTAAGCTATTTCTGGCTGTTCTTATTTTTAGATTGTTCTTCATATACCATCTACCATCATTGAAATTAATGAGAAAATAAAAGGAGTGACCTTTGCCTGAGCACATACAATTTATGCATGAGCTAAACAGCAGGATCCTTTTTCATTCTTCTTTTTCCCACATTCTCTTTCTCCCTGCTCTCCCCCATCCAAATATAATTTGTAAAGCCTTTAAAGCCTTTCATCCTATGTGTTTCTACTGTGTTTCTTTAGAGGAGTCTCAGGTCCATTATTCACATCTATTCTCTTGTACTGAAAGGTCAGCAGCACCCTTGTTTTATGAATATAATGCACTGTTCTCTTGAACTTCGGAATCGTTTCCAGAACTCCCAGGCAAAATACAGCTTAGGTTGTGGATAAACACCAGCAATGCTATAAAGAGCATTCTCAGAACACAAATGTAAGCATGGACATTCAAAGTTAGGTTGTTTAAGGCAAACCAACATTTACTGAAGATCTGAATAGTTTGGAAGGCATGATTCCAAGTGAAATGTTAATTCTGAACCTGTGGCTTCACCATAACTTGACTGTCTAATTTATGCCCAGCTTTCTGCAGTAGGGGGATGAGTCCATTCAACAGATACTCATCCCATGAAGCCACTGCAGCTGAATAGAGTAGGAACTGCCCAGTGAGGTTCACTTTGGCACCACCATGAGAGAGAACTCTGTCTATCACACTGAGGTGGCTCTCTGCCAGCCCATTTGCCCACCATGGGGAAATGCTGCCAGCTCTGCCTGGTTTGCAGTGTGGGCTGGCTGTGGACTTGGTGTAAGTCTCACCTTGAATTATTTTCTGTGCTGCAGTTTGTGAATCATTGGTTGAAAACAATAAGAACCAAGTGGTTGAGGGTGGAAGAAGTTTTATGGCTGAAGGTGTGGAGTTCAGATAGAGGTGTGTTATGACCGGAAGAGTCGTCTTTGCGTTAAGAGGAAAAATGGTACAAAGTGATTTTGATGGGAAATGCTATGATTTTCCAGGCCTTGTGGCTCTCAAAAATGAGCACTGACATGTTTGAAGGGAAATGCTGATTGATGGTGTAAGACACCAACACTGATAGTAAATCCAGATTAAGTTGTTTATGGAAAATGTGCTGATTTTTTTAGTTCCAAGTGTGGGGTTGTCCCTCCACATTCTAGTGTTTAAGTAGATACGTATTTATTGCCCCTTTAGCTTCATGTTAACCGTGCCTGTGTATTTTCTTTGAAGCTTTTGGGTCGTATTTTAAAACATTGATTACTGAAAACGTTATCGGTACGTTTTTATGTTCTGGTGGTTTGCCAAGAGTACTCACAGGTAGGAAGGCTCCTAGATCAGCGATGATTTATGTTGCCTCTTTCTTCTTGCTTACTGAGGGGCTCTTGAACAGGTCTTCACATGAGCACTACTGGTGTCGCTGCACGTTCCGGACACCCATCTGTATGTGGCAAGAGGGGCACACATAAGGGTTGGTCCCGCTCCGCCCCACAGAACTCTCCCCTCCCGGTACCCGGGAAGGGCACGACAGGCGCTGCGCTGTCGGAGCCGTGCTTCGGGCAGGGACAGGGACAGGGACAGGGACAGGGACAGGGACAGGGACAGGTCCCGGTCCCGGTCCCGGTCCCGGTCCCGGTCCCGGTCCCGGTCCCGGTCCCGGTCCCGGTCCCGGTCCCGGCAGTGAGCGGGGTCCGCTGCGCCATTACTGAGGCGGGCCTGGGGCGGCGCGCGCGTGCAGAGGAGGGGAGGGGCGGGGCGCGAGGCGTGTCCCCACGAGCCGGCGGCAGTACCACAGCCGCGACAAGCAGCCGGTCGTCGCGTTCCGCGGGCCTGCAGCTTCGGTATCGGCCTCGTTGCGGCCCGGCCGATACCTGGTAAGGCACCGTTCTGCTCCCTCCTCGCTTCCTTTCTCCTTCTCTGCCTCCAGAGGCACCTGCGCGGGCCCGCCGGGAGTTTCGTGCCGAAGGGTGCCGGGCGGGCGGGGCGGTTGCTGTGGTGCCGCGCGGCGCCCACCCGCTGCTCTAACGCTCGGGTCCCGGCGCCGCGGCGGGAGCCCCTCCTGGTGGCACGGGGACGGCAGCGGGGCCCGGCTCCAGCCGCTGGGGCTCCGCCCGGCGTGCGCTGGGACCGGCTCCGCCAGCGCCCAGGAGCCGCTCGTCGCGGCTTCCCGGCTCCCGGCGCTCCGCCGGCCCCGAAACTGGGCTGTGGTGTGTGAGGCTATTCAGTAACAGCCTTGGTCATAAATGATTAACTGCGCACCCGGGGAACGGGGAGCCTGGGCTTTCCGGACGCAGCCGTTTATCCCCGGCTGTCTTGGCCGCCAGACGCGCTGAGCCAGCGGTACGTTTGTTCCTGAAATGCCGCCTTACGTTTTTGCATGGGCTGTGAAACGCTGCTGCGAGTGCTGACATACTACAGGTAGGGACGAAGGTTACTGTGCCCTAGTTGCTGTTTCTGCACAAATCCAGCTGTTTTAGGGTTTGTTTTGTCAGCATGAATGTGAAAGACCTCTGAGGTGATAAGGGAAGTTTCGTTTTGTGCCTGTGTTTTTTAGTTTGGGTGGGCTTCCCCCCCATTGCGTGTGTGTACATGTGGGGTTTTTTTGGCATTCCTTTTTTATAGTGCATGAGACATTTAATCATTAGGCGTGGAAATCTTTGATAAGCAGTGGCAGCTGGCAGTATTCTTTTATTCTCAATTAGAATGCAATGCTTCCTTTGTTGAGCTGTAAACGAATGGTGTAGGCATCTTCCCCACCCTCAGCCTCATCATCCTGAGATATGAATCACTTGTACCTGCAGATTTATTTTCTTGAGGAGAGCTGAGAGGCACCACAGCAAATCCATCTGTTTCATTCCAGGACATACTCCCCTGGACTGATCTAGCTGATTCCAGCTTTAAAAATAAGCTTTAAGGCAACTAATGATCTTTTGTGGGAATTCTTTTCTGTTAACTTTTAAATTTGGATTCCTGGTTTCTGTGTGATTCATCTTTCTTCCATTTCTTTGAGTCAGATTTTCCAAAATGTGATTATTCAAGGAAGGTAAACTGCAAACTTTCTGTGCAGCAAAAGACTGCTGCCTATGGAATGTCAGGGTTAACTAGAAACGTATTTGTACTGGCCATAAAAGAAATCCTGGGTGGTAACCTGTTGAATGCCACTAACTATAGAGTCTTCAAGCTGCTGTGAGCAGGACACTGCGCCCTTGCCACAGTTGTTTCTGTGAATGCGGTGAAACCGTGTAAATGCAGGATAATTTCCAGGTCAGAACAGGTTGATGCATTTGGTAAGGCGCCATCACAACCTGCTGGAGCTGAGAGCTGCTGCTCGACTGAGTGCTCTCCCACTAATTGTATTACGGGAGTTGAAGGAGTTTGGCCCTTCAGGAGAACAGCAGGATCTGTTAAATGTAATGAGACACTAATCAAGATAAGGTTTGTACTGTGTCGGGTGCTGTATAAACATGTAAGAGGGTAAGGTCACAACTCTGAGAAGTTTATGATGTAAGAAAGTGTTACGATTAAGATGAAGTAAATTAAGTACCCTTCAAAATGTTCTCAGGGTTATCCTGAAGTGAAGGGCCTGTTTCCACAGTCCTTATGCTCAGGCAGGTGTCTGAGAAGGAACATGTGTATAAGAGTTACGGTTTTGTCTGACATACTGTATGAGCTTAAAAACTGAACACAAGCATTTCCTAAGTACTTTCTGTGTTGAGGTAAGTTTGGTTCTGAATCTAGATCAGTTATGTAGTCCTTCTTGCTCAAATAAATGGAAATGAGGCTGTCGGGATACCTTTCTGCCATTTCCTGAATTTTAAGGAAATACCTGTCCAGTAGAGGAATCAGCTTAGACCTTTTTTGAAGAGAAAGCACGGCAACATTCCAGTGGCCTTCAGTGTGTTTTATATCTTCTCTGAGTTTTCTTCTGGCGATGGTGGAAGCACCGAAGCTGTGCCTGTCAGCAGTTGTAGGCAACCTGTGTTTGGTATTAACTTCCCTAGGCTGTTCATATTCCTTTTCCACCCCCATGTGTTGCCTCTGTTGCCATTCTGGAAACTGCTTTTCCTAGTATCTTTTCAGGGCCCATGTCTTAGAGGTCTTTAATCACTGTTAAGTAATGTTAGTCATGCAGAAAACAAAATCCTCAATCATTTGCTCAAAACAATCTGGTGTGGTGCTTTACAAATCTGAAGGAAAGGTCAAACTCCACTTTTCACTGCTCACCGGAGGATAAAAGTAAAACTGTGACAACTTGGAGCGGAGGACCCAGGGGAAGAAAAATAACTAATAGTTAACTGTTAATTTTAGTTAACTTGTAGGTAATATTGGGGATTTTATTGTCTCTGTTACTCTGGGGAAATGTCTCCTCTGTCTTCCACATTTTTCTGCACTGTTTCAGTCCTACAGTTTCTCTCTTTCTACCTCTTCTTCCTTCTTGTGCTTCACCAGCTTTCTCACTTTTTTCTCCTTTGTGTACAAGAATGAGCAGTGCTGAGATAGTTAACTTGGATAGCAAAGTGCTTTTATTTTAGCCTGGGCACCTTCCCTGCTAGTAGTTGTTTGGAAGCATCACTTCATAGCATTATTATGTCCAAGAATTTGTCTCTTAACTAAGATTAGCAGGTGCCTGTGCAGTTAATGTCTCTTTGCCTTATTTGTTTCTGACTCCCTTGACCTTCAAGAAGGTGGTGCAGCATTGTTATGCCTCTGCATTTGCAGGATCATCTTTATAGTCCTGAGGACATCTGGAGGACTGTATGTTCATGTTTTACAGAGTTTGAGATTATGGGTGTGTAGTTACCTTGTATTACTTCCAATACATATTTGAAAGAGGCATTGTGGGAAATTCCCGCAGCAATGTTTTTGGCCCTGGTAGCACTTGTCTTGTAGCATGCTAAAGACCAGCTCCTTGGCAGATTAATTTGATGGGGTGATCAGAAGAGCTAAATCCAATTCATACCTTGACTAATGGTGTGTGCAAAATACATTGCTTTTATTTCAGGAGGAGTTGTGGCAGCACAAGGGATATAAATTCTGGGATGCAGAGAGAAGCTGGAGAGTGAAAACTGACTTTTTTTGACTGTTTAGTTTCACAGTCTGTGGGAGGAGCAGATGGGTGACGAGGGCAAGTCTGACATCTGTGACTTTTCTTCTGAGTGGAAGTAGAGTAATACCCTAGTTCTGGATATGGATTAGAAGAAATCTGATTTTGTTTATTAGCCCTCGCTGTCTTTCCTGCTGAAAGTTTGTCCCTGGGAAGCTTGTTCAGAAACTCCATAATTAAATCTTGTATGCAAATACCAATTTTGGGTGTGTGCATTTGTGTGTAAAACCTGAGAAATTAAACTGTGATTTGTGCAGTTGGAGAAGTAAAACATTTCTTCTGAGAAGTTGTCAGCAGATGTAAGCTAGTCTTTTTTTTTTTTTTTAAGAGATTTCAGGAGACTTCAAAATTCAAGAGTCAGATGTTGGTTTCTCAATGTAAGAAATTACTTCTTGTTGACTAGGCCACTGTATACTTTATGGGTGATGGCTCTATTACTCAAGTTACTAAAGTCATTATTAAGCAACAGTGACAGTGCTTTCACTTATTCTTCCAGTGCAATTATACTTTCACTAGACCTTGTACCAAAAAAGTTTCTGACAATTTTTTGTTTAGACAAGGCAAATAGTGCCCTAATTGGGGTTTTGGAATAAAGTCAAAACTCTGCATGTGTTTTAAACATCTTGTAAACAACAGTAATACAGAATCCTTCCCCAGCTTTTTATAATACAAACTAGAGACTAATCTAAAAATATGCTCTGCATATACATAGCAGGAAAGGCCTGTGACATAACATTTCCAAAACTTGTTCTTTTCTTGGTTTACTCTTAGCTGAAGGTATACAGTTTCTTCAAAACCCACGAGTTACAAATGAATTTACAGTACTTTGCGACTCCTTGTCCTTTTCCTTCAGACAAAAGGCCCTTTCAATCCATTGTGGAACAGTCACTGATTTTCATGTGGTCATTCAAGAAAAGGATAGTGATTTGCCTTCATAATAGGCCTTTCAGTACTCTCTCTAGTGGTTTGTTGACTGAAAAAAATGCCTATGGCTGTGTACTGTGTCCAGTGTTTAAATTACTGATGAATCTAATTTCCCAAGTGTTGAAAAGTTAAGGGTTCAAATGGCAAGGAAGTCTCGCCTGTTTGTGAAGACCAGTGTGCTGCTGCTCGGAGTTGAGGACAGATTTTGCCCTCTGTAAACTGATAAGTTTTATGTTCACTGCTTGAAGGTCTGCTCTATTTATTTAACTTTCTTAAGAAACCTAGTGTTTCTAGGAGCTGTGCTTCTAAGAGGGCTGATGCAACGTTATCTGTTTCTGCTGTGCATGGGCAAGATGACTTGAGTAAGATTTCTTGGGAGCTGTCCTATCCTCGAAAGCTGTGGGTGTGTTTTGAGTTGGCATTAAAGAAGCTGCTAGCGGTGTTGTGTTTACAGCACAGTCTTACTGTGGTGTTATCCTTCTGTGCTGGTAAGGCCAACCTGCCTGGCAGCATTCAAAGTAAACACCCCACAGTTGGACAGGTAGGCTGGTGTTTGTTGTTGCAGCGTTATGCAAAATCCATGCATGGATTTATGATGTTTGACCTGAATCTTTCTTGGAACAGTACCAACAGATGTTTGTTGTATGAGACATTTCTGAATGATGGTAGATCTTCAGGATCCTGGTTGATTTTGTTAGAAACCTGTGCAGATCTTGAAGGTTCAGTGCAGGAGTGTGTGTCTGGGTATTCTTTGTGGTATTTTGTGGCTTTTATTGCTGAAGACTGATGCATGCTGACAGCTAATGGGGGTGGCAGATCAGGAGTTAAGACTTTCTTGCTGGTTTAGGTACAACTGCCAAGAAAGAATATTTGTGTTCTGGATGACTCTAAACTCAAGCAGGTACTCAAATGGTCATTTTAGACTGAATCACTTTTAGTAGTATATAAAAACAGCTTTCAGTATGTACTGACCTACACACATCCAATTCATGGCTTTCACTTCTGCACTACACTTAAACTATCCACTTATAGTGTTTAAATTACAGTCCTGTGTATGGTTTTCTGTGTAAAGTTAAATGCAATAAAAGCCTTGCATGTGCTGTCTGGGTGTGGTGGTACTTGTGGGTGGGAATGTTTCAGAGAGTGTGCTTTATGCTAGTGTTGGAAAAACCTGCAAATCCCAAAATGTCATTACTGTGGGACTTCTTTCTGTCTTGATGCAGGGGAATAACTATCTTGTGCAGTAATACTAGCTTGCACAGATTTTGATTTAGTGATCTTTACAACTCTGTCTGAATGAAACGTTGCCTTTTCTGTAAGTTTGTTTTCCAATAATAACTTAGTGCTGGCTAGGAATTGTTTCTAGTTGCCCGGTTTTTAAACTTCTGGCATGAGGTTGTGCTTTGGTGTTTAAGATCAGAGCTTGTGCTCCTTGTTCTGAAGCTGATGAGGAGAGAGGGATGGTGTGGACATAGACTGCTCGCACAACACCCTTCTGTTCCTGCAGCTCCTGAGGTTTTCCATGTACTGCAGCCACTTTGTTGCTAGAGTGAAAGAAGGAAACCTACTTCTCATTAAAATCATAAGAGAGCTAGAGGGTTGCTTCCTCCACAATAGCCAAATTATGGGCTTGCTGCAGTTCATATGTTACTGATTTACAGCCACATTCTGTTATGCACTTATGTCCATTAAAATCCACAAGTGCAGAGTTTGGGCCATTATCATTGCTTCCTTGTCACTCAAGAAAAAAAAAATAAAGTTCTTCCTTTATTATCTGTTCCTAAAACCACACACCTGTCTAATATCCATGCTCTTGTGCCTCATTGGCTTACATATGCTGATTCTTTACCAAATTGCTGGTGGATTGGAGTGTTTTGAGGAAGGCCAGAGAACATGGTTGGCACAGTCAATTGCAATAGCTGCTCTGACTTTTTGCAATGTGGTAATTATTATCTTATCCTAGAAGAAGTAAAATAATCCAAATAATGCTGATCTGGGGAAACCTTGAGCTGAGCAGACAGCTTTACATCAGAAGAACTCTGACTCTTGAGTGTTTGTGTGAAGGGGGACTATAGAGAAAGCATTTTTCTGGTTCATGCTGAAGCATGAAATCCTCAGCATTGGAGTTGCACTTTGTGATACTGGTGTAAAATCAGTATCTTGCCTTATGTAATCTTTCTAATATTTAATTCTCCTTTTTGCTGTGCATTTGGATTTTACATTAAAAAGCTAAGAATATGGCGTGAGACATAGCTGTGGAGCAGGCTGCAGCAGTGTGCTGCCTTTCAATCCATTAGTCCTGTGTTTATGTAGTGCTCAGCCCTGAAACTTCTGGCAGTCCTGTTAGAAGGTTCACGGTCCACGGAGTGTTTTGGGGTAAAGAGTACTCTATAAAGTGAAGTGTTGTATTTTGTGGTAGAGAATAAGTCTACAAAACCAAGGAAGCTTTGAACAGGCATTTTGCAGTCTGGAAGGTCGCTTTGCTGTTGCTTACTCTAGCAACAGATGTTAGCATACAAAAATAGTAACCCATCACTCTTTTTCAAGTGGTGTCAGTGCAGTGGATGGATTTAACATAGATGAACAAGATGAATTGAGGTTCCCATCTTAGCACGTTGATATGTTACACTGTATCCAAAACTGATTATTTTGCACATTACTGTATAGATTAGGAAAGGTTGTTGGTGTTGGATTTTCAGAGGTGTTGAGTGCAGAAAGTTTTAGTTGGAATTGTGTGCAGTCAGGTCCTCTGAAAATCATGCTGTAGATGAATGGTGGTACCTTCCAAAACATTTTAATGAGAATTGCTAAAGAGCAAAACCAGATTTATTAAGCTCTAGCAAAGGGCTTATTAAATGAAAGAGGGATCATCTTACCATTGCAAGGTCTATTAAACTGCAAAAAGGTTACTCATTACCATTGGTGCATCATATTAAAGGAATGAAGCAGCGTAAATGCAATCATTAATTAAACTGAATAGCACACCTTTAAACTATCATTCACTGTTTTAAGTTAATAATATCATCTTCCTTTTGGAGAGCTACTCAGCCTTAAAAGATTCATTTTCTGTAATTAAAAAAGAAAAACCTCAAGATGTCTGTTTGTTGTCATAAGTAACAGCAATTTTGTATCGTGGTATAATGCTCATTCTGGGCTGAACTAGTACTGTTAAACTCTGCATCCTCACTGAGCTGCCTGCAGTGTCAGAGCCTGGCTCTTCAGAAGCAGTTTAATAAAGGGAAATGGTCAAACATCACGATAGCAAGAGCTCTATTTTTGTGGTGCCAAAAGACGTGGACAAGGACAACTCATTTTGAAATCTTGGGCTGCAAGGCAGGAGCCTGGTGAAGGCACTTGGCCACACTTGTATGGGAGTGGGGCCCCTGCAGAGCTGCACTCTACATGACAGGCCTGGGGAAATGCTGGAACTGCCGCCAGCTGGCAGCTGGGCTGGTTTGGGATGGCTGTTGCTGAGTATGCTGGTTTTGTTGGATTTTCAACTTTAAACAGATTTGGTACCAGACTCCATAAAAGGCTCTGCCTTTCGCTAATTAAGGATTTTTATGGGAGGGACCTCAGGGGCTGTTATGTGCTACATTTTTGGACATTTTCAGTTTGCAGTACTGGCCACAGAAAAGAGCGTTCGGAAAGAATCTGCTGTTAGCTGAAATGGAAAATATAGGGATACACAGACTCTTGAACAGCAGATGGGCTCCTTAAGAAGCATGCCATAAATTATTAACTCTCTGTGTTAGTGCAAATGTAGAAAACTACCTGCTCATGGATTAAGGTTTAAAAAACCCAACAACAAACCAACAAACCAACACCACTTCTCCTTTACTCCCAGAAAAACCCAAATCACAAAAAACCAACCATCACACACACACATTATACAAATGAACTGTGAGTAGTTAAAAGAAACATTCAGAGAGCAGTAAGATGGTGATGATGGGATGGGAGTGTATCAGCTACTCATATTCAGCACTAGCTGAACTCTGCTACATGTGATTTTTCGGGACATATGATACACTAAACCTCTTGTCACCAAAATGACAGAGAAGAAAAGCACCCATACAAAGAGTGCATCTTTCAGAGCGGTTATAAAAATGGTTCTACAATTCTGCTTTATGTGCAATATGTATGTAAAGAGTAGTAGCAAAGCAAAACCTTGATCTGTGGAAGCTTGTCTGTTGCAGGTAAATGTTAGTTTATTAATTTCTCTTGTGGCATTATTTCTGTGAAATTACTGTTCTAGTAAGGAATTAATTTGTCAGTTTCTAAGTTTGTCTCTTGCATAAAATATGAAAAAACACATTTCTGAACAGTGCTCTGTTTTATTGGCTTAAATAATATTTACTAAGCACTGGATTGCAGGTCCTGCTCAGCTCTGGCTATGTTGCCTCCCTCATCCCAGCTCATTTACTGGGACTTTACCTTAGTAAGATTTTGGGTGATTTGATTACTTTTTTGGGGGTTTTGCTTGCCTTTCTTATCCTAGCAGCTCTCTATCTTATCCTCCCATGACAACACATTAATCAAATTTAGGTCGAAGTAGTATCCTAAGGGGAGAGGCTGTTTCCAGAAGTCTTCCCCTACTTAAATGCCAGGCATGTGAGAGGGGCCAGGAAATGGTATTTCTAGTGAATTGTTAGACTTTATATTCTAGTACCAGACTGCCTTCAGGCTTTTGAATTTAACATGTTATCTTCATTTTATATAACAGATAATAACTATAGATTGATACATTTAGACTTACCTGAAGTTTAAAGGTTTTTCTTAAATTTCTGTGATTGTTTTACTTAACTGAAAGGCATCAGTGCTGAAGGAAGACTGTTGCCGTGGTTTCATGTTTGTCCCTTAACGGCCTAATGTTGAGTATTGTGTTCTCTAATACTTCAAGTTTCACATTTTTGCATTTGCAACATGTTTATCTGGGGGGTGGGAACAGGCAGGTCACTTGTGTCAGCAGACTACTCTTGAGTTTTTCCTTTATTCCCACCTTGTGTTAGAAGTTTTGACAACAGTTATGGGGAATTGGATACAAAATTGGCCTGTGATACAATGAAGAGGGGCTGTTTTGGTTTTGTCTGCTACTCTTTTTAAAATGTAAGAGATTAAAATAATTGTTTACCTCTACCACCCCTACATGTAAAATGCCTACTCTAAATAGGAATGGAAGTGAAAATTTTTAAAGTCTGCCTTTTTTTTTCTTTCCTTTTTAATTCTTCCTTCTTTCTAAGCTCATTCCTGGAAATCACATCATGTAGCATGCACCTAACATCCCATTTCTGATCTAGTGAGTCTCATAGTCCTCTAGGTTTGTCACCTTCCTACTCTGATCCTGCTGTCAGGGAAAGAGGAGTAACAGCTGTGGATTTTCAGCTGTGCTTCAGGCTGACTTGAATGTGATAGTTCACTGTTAGTATGATTTGTGTCAAGTGAGGCTTTTCATTATATGTAAGGTGTGAAAAGTTGTAATCATTTCACCCTTATTTTGTAAATTGGTAATTCTGCTTTTAATTTACAGCTTTTACCATGTGCTGTAGTACTGTTGTACACCGGGATTGCTTGTATGACTTCCCACGTGTGTTGTCTTCAGTAATTAACCAGGAGCAGAAATATACTAAGGTGGCTGAGATAAATTTTATTTTATAACAGATTTTTTTTTTGTGTTACTACAAATGTAGAAAGGTACCTGTTTGTGGATACAAGGTGGTCACACATGAAAGCTTCAGTTGTTCGTACTGAGGACTAGAGTTAAAAGGATGATGCTGAGTTGATTTTATGGGTGATGTGAGCAGAACCTATACTGTGCAAGTAGATCTGTGAAAGTCAGGAGACTGTGGAAGCACGACTGTAAAATGACTGTAGTAATTTTTATTGTACCCCTTCCCCCTTCAACTTAATCAGCAAAAATCTTAAGAAATAAAATGGAAAAACATGAATGTACTGTGAGTTTTCAAAGCTAAACCAGACAGAAGCCTGATAGTTCACAAAGCAAAGGTTATTTAGAGATGGTAGTTTGGCCATATTGCATGCACGTAATGTTTTCCCTGCAGTTTTCTGTTAAGTGTAATGTTACTATTTTTAGTGTATCATAAAATATGCAGACTATGTCTTGTGGGTGAGTGGATATTACTGGAACCAGCTTTACTCTCAGTATCTCCAATGCACTTGGAGCAGTGGTGCCAAGTCATACGATGGTTTCTGAGGCTCAGTGTCAGCAGTACACATGTTTGTTCTTAAGAAAGTAAATACAGATGGGAATTCTGCAAAAATGGTCCATACAGAAGGTGCTATGCCAATAAACTGAGGCAGACTGATTTCCTTTAGCATAGAGTGTATCTGAGTTCACTGAACTCATTCCAGATTTGTACCAGCACTCACTTTTATCAAACTCATTAGTAGAAAAGAAAACTGAGCTGTATTTTTGCTTTATTTTAGCCAAATTCCTTTGTAAGTAAATGAGTGACATAAGTGTTTCAGCTGAGGCCCAGGCCAAAGTATTGTAAATCATCAAAGAAATGCTAAGTTCCAGCATGAGAAGTTTGCTTCAAAACTTTGGGGGCTGTTTTGTTATTCGTATGTCATTCCCATGAAAAGGCTGCTTTGACGTACAAATGAGTGTTTCGTGGAACCTTCTGTCTGAGGCCTGTGAGAGCTCTGTGTGCTTTCCTTTGTGATGTGAAATACCACATGGGAATGAGATCTCATTTATACTCATGACTGAGTCTGACCAAGATTCCAATGGGTAAGTTTGCTCCTCCTTCCTATTAAAACTTCAAAAGAGTCTAGATTTATATTTACATTTGTAAATTGATTGTTATTAATTTTTGTTCATTATGATCCCATTCTTGGAATTTGTATGCAACAAGAAAAGAGGGTATTTCCCCATTCTAAATGGTGAGAAAGAACTATTGTAGTTTTGTGTAAGAAGGAATATATCTAATCCCAGGAGCTCTGTACTATAGAGCATGCTTCATGTTGTGTAGGAGCGCACCAGGAAGGAGAGAGAAGTGTGAATCTGTTCAGTCAGTAGCTGGCTGGGAGTTCTCTGTCCTCCTTTCCAGAGATCAGGCCAACTAGGATGGAGTTTGGTGGAATCAGACTTGAGGATCCTGTGGCTGCTGGTGTTCTAGACCCTGAGTAAAGTGCTTGCACACCAAGCAGAATGCAGTTCTTGCTCTGATGGGTGATGCAGAGCGTGTATCACTCTGTTGGGCTACTTTCCAATAAGGATTCCTAGGAGATGCTGTCTTATTCGCTGGACTTTATGTCCACTTACACTGTGTAAAGGCAGATCCAACGCTGTCATTTTGAGGTGATGTAGTGTTGATGGTAAGTTCTGCTTTTCACATTCATGATGTGATGTTTTTCACAAGCACACAGAGTATCAGTAGGTAAGTCCCCTGAAGCCCTCTTACCTCTGTGTCCCAGTATAACTTGGAGGGGACACCCTTAGAAGTCTCTTACTGGGGCTTTTTGATTTTAATATAACTATATTCTGTTGCTTTTGGTACTGCTTCCTTACCTGTGATATTAAGCTGCTGTAATGCTGTTTATGAAATTGCAGTGTAAAATCAAGATGTGCAGCCTTGTTGTATTATCCACCATATGCTGATTATGTTCAGTAGATGTCCTGTGCCTCCTAAAATAATCTCTCGTACAGTTAAAAGCATTAACTGTCCTTGAAAGGCTCTCATAGCAGAGAGCCAGCAATGCACTCAGAAGTATTTTGTCTGCCTGCTACTTATTTGGATAAGCAAATAATTTTAACTTTTTTAAAAAACATAATTTACCTTGATCTCTTTCTCGGAATATTATATTTTGAAATTTGTATAAAAATACATACCTTGACCTTGTTATTAATAAAATGTGTATTTTGGGTTTGGAGCAGTTTGAAAAATTGCTTTATGAAGTTCTGAAAGAAAACCATTTGATGGATTGAGGGCATAACTGATAACACTGGTGTGCAAAATATGAAGTATTGCTTCCTTCAGAAGCTTCTTTTGTTGGAAGGCTGAAGACATTACATGGAGGATGTACCAGTTTGAAAGCAGTAGTGATTGCACTTGAATTGAAAATTAGGTGTTTGAACTATAAAATGCTTAATTGTTCTGATTTGCTAGAGATGAATGGAAGGCTAGGTTTTGCTCAGAAAATGACATGTGGATAGTCTTTGCAACTTAGTTACACTTTTTATGATTAACATTTAGAGTTAAAAGGCAATGTTCTGTGTAACATACTCAAATTTACGTGGGTCCATAGTGAATTTTCTAATAAATCTGTGGAGGTTATGTTGAACTTGTTAACACTTATACTGTCGGAGGCACAGTATTTCAGGTTCCCCAGCTTCAGTAAGAGAAAGCTTTCCTGACAGATTGACCTTTAGCTGTGCAAAAATGACAAGTAAAACTCACAGTGGAATCCAAGTGGCAGAATTCATTTCAGAGGAGGCAGTTTTCACATGGAGTCATGGAGAGTCCACACATTGTACAGAATCTTTTTCTCATTCGTTTTAGGATCTTGTGAGCCCCAAAGTGTACAAAAATGGAGATCTTGTAGCTCCTATAGGAGCGGAACATATCCTGGCTCATCAGGGTATCAGCAGTTGTCTTAACCAGTGCTTTCCAGCTTTGTGGTGTTGCTTGGTTACCATCATTCCCACAACTCTCAAATAAAGCAAAGCAAATGTAAAAAAACCTGGTTTCTATTTATGGGCTAGGTTACCGTACAGATCCAAACAAAACAGAATTGTAAATCCTCTACAGCTTCTTTAATGATCATTTCTTTTCCTCAAGTATTCCACTTGGCTACTCACAAAGGCTGTCTATTTTAAATATGTTTTTTTCAGTATACTGGACTATTTCTAGGATTCTGCACAAACTCGCTGCATTCAGAAGCTGGAATCCTGACTGGAAGCAAGGAATAACAAATAATGGCTTGTGTTGTCAGGCAGTCTTGCTAACTCCAGCTGGAATACTGCCTTTTCTGATATACTTTATGTGCGCCCTCAGTTCAGGGCAGGGAAAATGTTACAAAGCTTAGTTTGGAATGTGTTGAGGAATATTTTCTTTAGTAATGGTAATAATGAGGAACTGTCATAACCATTTGGCTGAAGATCTCATGTCATCTCATGTCATTTTGTGAATATATCCTAATGTAGCTTCGTAAGTCCTCTCCTTCCCTTAGGGGGAATAATTTTGGCATGTGGGCTCAAGGAAAATTTTCCTCTTAAATCAAATTAGCAGATCTTGACAAAGTATACAGACACTCAGAGAACTGAATATAGCATAGATGTCTGGCTGGCTATTCTGTTGTCCTGTTCCACAAAGAATTCTGCAAAATGAAAAGTATAATTTTTCTTTATCACCTACAGGTTGAAATGGATAGCTATTCTATTGATTTGTCAATTGAATATAAATTTCATGAAGTTAATTCCCCAAATAAGGCTTCTCTGGGAACATGTGGATGAGTTTCTTGGTGAATGGAGAGCTTTCCATAAATCTACTAGGGTCATTAACAGTATGTCTAGAGTTAGTTACTGAAACCATCTTACTGTTTCTGAGAGTGGAGAAACTTAAAATAAATGGAGATATCTGAGTCAGCCAGAGACTGAGGGGAAAAAAATAAACACATCCAAGTAGAACATTCCCAGCTGTGGAAAAAACTATCCCCATCTATCAAAAGTATGGAAAGTGTAGGAAGCAGGCAACAATTCATGTAGGATGTAGAACTTCTAAGTGTGGCCTTATGCTCATTGTCTGAGAGCTAGTGCTTTAGTGGGGTCCACAACTCAGTCTTCTAATCATTTTAGGTTTCCAGTGGGTCCAGTTCTTCTGACAGTGGTCTTTTTAAGAGAGATTTCTCATCAAGTGTGTAGCTGCGATGTTGAATTTTCAGTGCTATATGGCTCGTGTGTCTGTGTTACAGGTCCATTCCAGCTTCAATTCTGTCAGTAGGAACTGGATTAGGCCCTTAATGCTTTGGGAGGAAAATGTTGACTGGAATTAAGTTAGGAGGAATAACAGACTGAAATAATGACAGATCACTGTTAGGAATAGAGGTGCTTACAAACTTCTACATACAGACTTGTTTTAAATATGTATCTATAAAGAGTGTGAGGCCCATCTTGATGCTTTTGCTCACAGCAAAGTTCCCACACAACCAGGAAGACCTTCATAGGCTAGAAGGACTGGATATTCAAGTCTTTTAAAATGTATAGATCATAGTAAACACCAGAGTTGGTTTGTTTTTTAAACCATGTTATTTCATGCTGGCTGAAACTGTGCCAGTGAAACTGGCTGAAAGTGGTGCCAGTGGTATGTCTGATTGCATTGCTGGCTCTCTGCTATGAGAACCTTCAGGAACAGTTTTTTCTCTTGACAAAACTACACAGCATTTGCAGGTTTTCTTCATTGCATCTGTTCTTCATTTACTGTAGTTCCCTCCTGGACCAGTGTTGAACATGGATCCTCTCCTTTGCCCTACTGTGATATTATTATCCTATTAGTGTCACTGGACAGAAACCTGGCAGAGGATGAGAGCTGGTACAGTCCTGAAGCTTTTATTTGGTTGTTTCCCAGTCCTAAAGTCAACAGATTCTTTTGCTATAAAATCTTGGACAAATATCAGATTAAGGTGGTTTTAGTCAGGGAGCTTATGCTGTTTTATAATCTTATGCATCTTTTGTTGTAGTAAGAAAAATGTGTTGTAAATGTCAATATGAATTGTCTTTTGAAGGCTGGATGCTGCTGAGTATGCTTAACACTGCATTCCCTGGCTGGAGTTAGAAACTGCAGTGTACAAAATGGAACACCATGGGTTAGTTGGAAAGGCAGGCAGAGTGCAGCTTTGGAGGATGTTGTTAATAATTCACTGAGTACTGAGATGCAAAAGAGGAGTCTTGCAACTGTGTTGAAGTGTAGCAGTGCCAGACAAGGAGCACCCCTTATTTGCTTTGACTACATCAGTGCTTAAAGTCTGTTGGACATAAGGTTGAGGCTAAATGTCTTAAGGTTTTACTCTGTGTCAAGGACATGCAAGTTTGCTTTCCATGTGCTAAATAACTGCACTGGCAATTGGGGAAGTGTGATTGACTCACTAGCTAGGCCAAAATAAAAAAACAAAAGAGGTCCAGAAAAACCCAACTACCCAAACCCTCAATGACATCTTACTTTTTGTGTGTGTGTATGTACCAGCAGACTCCAAATAGCCTCTACACTCAGTCGTGTCAGCATTCAATAGAAGATTCCCTGCCTTCTGTTGTTTGTTACACTAGACGTTCTATCAGTGGCCTCACCAGAGAGATATCCTGGAACAAAAAATAGCTGTATTCCATTGTATGCTCGTGTTACCAGCATTTATCCCAGTGTGGCATGCGTTTGATTCCAGCAATAAACCTAGCTTTTAGTTTTTGGAAAAAGGGGAGAGGAGAGACAAAAAAAAAGTGAATGAAAAAAACACGCAAACAAAGAAAACAAAACAAACCAAGAACAAACTATTACTAACATTAAAGGTACATTAAATGTAGAAGTAACAGGTAGAGCCTAATATTAGAATTAACTCTGAACACTGGACCCTGAAAGCTAGCGGAGTCGTCCACTTGTGGTAGTCTTTGAGCTTGTGAATCTGTTGTGTTCAGTTTAATGTTAACCCCTGCAGTATCACTCTACTTGTATTCTGGCTGCTGCAGGTAGGATCTTGCTGCTGGCTCCCACAAAGTTAGGAGCTGATTTAGGCACTTTCAAATAACTTTCAGTTAACTACAGTGCTAATTTTTGGCACTGGGCTATACTTAACACTGCATTTTGGACTCTGTTTAGGGTATGTACTGAGGAATGGAGGGATTGAAGGTTATGTTTACTGTTAGGATCTAGAAGGTTTATAGGTCTACAGTGGAATTAGCAGAGTGGCATGTTTAGTGTTTTGAGCTCTTCTGTGTGACAGGTGTATTGTGAAACTTTAGGTTAAGGTTTGGGGGTCAGGGTTAAGCATAAGAAGAGAAGTGGTCAAAGAGCTTGTTTTGCTCTTCCAAAGAGTATTCACCCAGGATGAAGACTGCTGGTCAGTGTTACATACCTCATACTATGCTTTGTTTCCACTCTTTAGATTCCTCAAGACCTGAATATCTTTATGAATAGCTGTTGTGATCTAGATTTAATTTTAGTATCTGGTTCTGGTGCTTTTTTGTGTCATATCACATTAATACTAGGATTAGAGAACCATTAAAAAGGTCAGAGTTCAAAATGGGAAGGGATTTAGGTGTTTGGTATATTTATATGTTCTTCAAGGCTGGAACACTGATTCCTGCTGCTTTTTTTTGGCTTATGTTAGTTTTGGTGCAGTTGTTTGTAACTGAGCTCTGTTTGTGACTGAGCTCTACTGTAGATATTGCATCTGGTGATGTGGTATCTGAAGCTCTGCTTCTTTTTGTACCTTGCAATGGGGGACAATGCATTGAAGGTTCTGAGAGGGTATTTCATGTCATTTCCACGTGTATGGTCTTGCTGGCTGTAGCTCTACCAAAGGGGTTATGGGCTACTGTTTTTAAAGTCTGTACAGAGCATGCTTTCCTGTTTCAGAGTCATTGCTTTTTGAATCTAAAAAACACCTAAAGATCTAATCTTTCATTATGATGGGAGATTACCTTAAGCATTTGCAGATGTTAAGCAACAGTATTTTATTTGATAATAAGGAGGTGAACTAAGTTTCCTTTTAAGTGTTGTACCTTTACTCCTGATTTCCATTCTCCTCTCTTGAGTCATTATTTCCTGCATAAATGTTTTCTTTGATGATATGCCATGCAACACTGAGTAAGGACAAAATGGTGAGTAGGAAGGTAATCGAATCTATTGAGATGTGTCCCATAAGAATCCATTTATTTTTTTTCAAGGTATTACATCTTAGTCAGACTTCATAGATATGGTATTGTTTGGAAAGAACAAACCTTTACAGGATCCAATAAAACATACATGTATTTAATTTTACATAAGGTATATAGCTATCCTATACAAGAATTACAATTCTAACTTGAATAATTTTGTACCAATGACCATATTTCATACCTGAGACCACATCAAGAAATGGGATTCTGAGATTACCTGTCACTCTGGTCTTCAATATTTCATGAAGTTCCAAGGACAAAAATTGTTAAAAGAACTCACTGAGGGGGGAGGAGGGGGGAAGAAAATATTCATGATCTGATCTGTTTAAATCCAAAAAATACTACTGAAGACTGCAGATGTTACTGGAAGGAGTTAGATGGCCATATGTTAATATAAGAAATTCTGTAACTATTAGCAATGTTGCTGTGTTTCTCTGTCTGAATTCAGGTGCTCACTGGACAAAAGGGATGTACAACATCTCTCTCAGTCTCAGCTCTTCCTTGTGCCCTTCTGAAGGGAATAAATAGCTAAGTCTTCCCCTTGCTTGCTTGGAGAACAAAGCACTGGTGGGCTATAGCATAGGCCTCTTCCTGAGCTCTTGCTTAGGGTATTCTGACCAAAGACAAGGAATTGGCTATGCTTCCCTCACCAGGTTTCTAGCCCCTCTATTCATCTCATGGATCTGTGCCTGTTGTATAGATCGCTTCCAACTGCAGTAAATGCTCTTATACACTGTGACATGTGCAAGTTCTTGTATTTCTTCATCGAAGCATCACATTTCAAATTGCTCCATTCATGCCTTTGATTTTGAACATAACTGTGACTCAGCAAGCCATGCAGAAATGTGTGTTTAGATTGCAATGGATTTTGGGACCTAAGCTGTGAGAGGCTTTGTTGTGGGAGCCTTTGGTAGGTGAAGTGCTGCAGGGAACATCTGGCTCTTTCAGATGCAGAAGCTCTTAAGAACTTTCTACCGTCCTTTAAAATAAAACCTGTGACTGACAGGACTTTTGTACTACAAAGCTTCACTTTGGCTAAGTATGTAGTTTCAATAAGGATAAAATGAATTAAATAAGACAGCAGTCACACTCTTCTAGTCTGTTACAGAGTATTTGATAATTCAGAAGGAAAAGTAAGTTTGTAAAGACAATCCAGTACAGGCTGATTTCAGCAGTCAGGATGACTCAAGTAGCAACTAGAAAGGAATAATTCCTGTCTGGCATGCATAGTTAAATCATAGACCAGTTCATGGCTGCCTTCTCCTTGTAACTGCAGAAGAGAGTACAAAACTTATCTATTGCTCTCTGCCCCTACACCACCGCCACCTCCTTCTGCTGATGAAACCAGGAAATCAGTTTCCATTCATCCGTTATGTCCATAAACAGACACTCAGCTGTCCATGTGGTTGTATGTCTTTAATTTGGGGGAGAAATCCTCTGAAATTTGTACGTGAATCAGTGAAGGCCTTCTACTGTGGGCAAAGTGCTGGTGTCACTCTTGGCACTTCCCTTTATTTCAGCTGAGTTAGTATTCTTGAGATAATAGCGTTACTTTATTGGAGAAGACCTCACTGAAACTGGTGTTGCTCAGAGGGATTTGATTAGTAACTGGTGAGTTTCTGTAACTTGCACATATGGCCCTCTTGCATTAATGGGTAGAGAGGTTCGCATTGCTTAGGTTTATCTTTCTGCACATCCTCATGTGCTGGCTAGTTTGAGTTTAAAGTGTTAGTTTTAAAAGTGGGTTTGTTTTAGCTGGGAGAATTGTATGTGGTCAGGAATGGGCTAACAGGAAGGCTTATTTAATTGCCTACACTTGCATGACAGTGAAGATAAGCCCTGTAAGAACTTGCAAGGGCATCTATCAGCACCACCACATGTTGACCAGAGCAGTAAGGTGATGAGGGATGTTTCTTGCACGAAAGTCTCCTGTAAGGGGAGAGCAGTAATGTGGCAAAGACGACGGGAGAGAAGCTCATTCGATAATGATCAACAAGTCTCATTTACTGCCAGGGTTCACAGTGTTTATATACCTTTTTCTACTGCCTTACATCATTCTTTGGCATAGTAACAATCATTCTTTGGTTAAGAGTGCCTGTGTCTGCTTACAATAGCTTAGTATATTATACTTTGATACATACACAATAAATGGCTGTATTAATATTGGATACATAATCAATAGCTTGCTGTATTAGTGGATACATGTACCGGGCAGCATGCAGCAACTAAGATACAATTAGTTACATTAAGCAGATGAGAACCTGGTCTCCAAAACTTGCTAACAGTTCACTATTGTGTCTTAACACATCCCAGTTTCCTTTCATCTTGCTTGCACTGCTACTTTTGCTTCTTTACGCACAGTTTTCTTTGTCCTCAGTTCATGTCAGGCTTCATGTACTTTGTTTCCCTGTATGTTTCCATCCGAGAGCTGAATCAGCTGTAACATGTCACTTTCTCTATGTTCTCCTTCACGTAGCCAGTCTTTAGCAATACTCTCCACACAGTAAAGTAAATCAAGAGTAAATTAACTAATTACTTTCTTTTAAACTTCCAGCTATTTTTGCAGGAGATAGAGTCTATTGGAGAAGATAGAATAAGAACAGAAACCGAAGTCGTTCACAGTGGTAAGATAGCTTTTGTATCTCTCTTTGCTAATCATTGTGACTGACATGTGATTGGGTAAGTTCAGAAACCTGTAAGTCACACTTGCAATCATAGCACCACATTCCACAGTGATCATGGGTGTGGGGGCCAGACAGAATGGACAGAAAAATGCGACAACTAGTAAAATGGTGCTTTCGGAATTCCTTACAGTGTAGCTTTGACTTCTTACAAAGACACAGATTAGTGAGTAAGCACATATCTCCTTTCACATTGTGCATCAATGTGATGGCTAACAAATAGGGAGGTACTTTATTTATAGGTCTGTCAGTTTGGGAACAAGAAGATGGGAATTTTGGGGGCTCCTTTCACCAGGGCAGTGGAGTCTTATCTGAACATCTGAGAAGCTGCTTTGGTTCCTGTTTTGCTTGCAGTCTTTTATCTTTCATCACTGCAGATAAATTTCTTTCCTTTATCTTCTTTTTCTGTGTCACTAAGTTGACCAGCTCCTAGTATATTGTCCTACTGCTTCTCCTCATCCTTTTTTAATCTTGTGAACTGCTGTAGAGATGTATCATGGTTTGCAGCTGAAAGTCCTGCTGAACTGGTATTCTGAAATAATCTCTCAGTCCAAGGTGATGTTCAGGTAGGAAAGGGCAGTTTCATAGTAATACGAAAGAAAAAGAATTGGATAAACCTGCAGAATACGGAACTGAGAAATGTGGTCTCTGCAATTGCCTCAGTTCAGAGGTGGTCTGAACCAACTGCTTTTGTTCTGAAGAAAATTTGTTTAAACGTACCAAGTATTCCTTTTCTGTTGTGTTTGAGAGTAGGCAGTTTCTGTCTGTCCAGCATGTTACAAGAGCATAAGTCTGTTTCAAACCTGAATCTAACAAGTGGGCTCATGACCTCATCATTCTGTGTAATTCTAGTGGGAATGACCATTTTTTCCAAATGTCTTCAAGGTTCCCCAGTTTTCTTGCAGCTTAGGACATCTGGATTGTGTTCCCTATGAACAGTTTCCTGAGAAATCTTCAGTGAATCACTTAATGCCTCATTTTTAAATCTGTAAAATGAGATAACAGTACTCCTGCACTTGAGCATGAGTGTCAAGATGATAAATAGGTTATGTATTGAGATTCATAAAATACTCAGACTTTATAACAAACAAGCAGGAGGAGGACTCATTTGCACATTACACTGCACTTGCACTGTTTCTTGAGGGTTTCCTTTCTGCTTGAATTTTATTTTATTATAACAGAGCTGCTACATGGCAAAATTCCAAAGCTTTTTGGTAATGGGAGGCTTGCAGGGCAGGGAGTGGTGGCTAAAATCAGTCTGTTGGTTAATAGTTCAGTGTGCTGCACTTGGTAGTGTTTTCTACTGAAACAGTGTGTGACTTCCTCAAGGGAAAGAATAAAAAAAGATACGGATGCCCAAAGTAGTTCTTGCACATCTGCTGATCCCAAGTGTGGCCAAGTGCGTGATGAAATATTACTTGTCTGGCTATGAGCTTTATTTACTACAGCTAAGTGAATCATCGGGTCAGTTCCTGACCAGACTTTAAGCTCTCAGAAACAGATGGCCTGCCTAGAGAGCAAGATACCTTGGAAGCATCTCCACCCTTGTCAGCAGTGTTACTCAGCACAGGGATTTCTCAGAAGAGCAGTGCTGGCGTTCAATGATTGCATTGAAAAGAGGGTAGTTTTTCAGCTGTTCTTGGTTTTCTACATCAGAATAGTGTCTTGTGGCTCTGAAAATAAGGAAATTGTTGCTGGCTTGCTAGTGAAGATCCACACTTGTGAACCAGGTCATGTACTTGCAGGGGCAGTAGCAGGGAGGTCAATGAAGCCTCCTTGTTTTCCAGTTCTGAGAAACCTTCAGGTTGCTGTTAAAAGGTGGCTGGTGCATATGAATGTTCTTCCTGGAAATGAGGCCAAACTTCTAATCAACTCTGAAAATCTTTTTCCATAGGCTAGCTTGACCTCTCTACCCATCAGTAAAGTGATGTTAATAATAAATGCTTCCCCAGACTGTAGAGTTGTGCTGAAGGTTACGCTCAGCTCAGATACTTGGATGTGAAGTGCCACACAAATACGTACAGAATTAATAGAATATTGTAGACAGTGAATACTATTACAAGTTCTGCATCAGAATCTGAGAACAGTGTCATACACCAATCTGGAGTGGGTTTTCTGTATGTGATGGGTTTACCTTGGTCAGCAGCCAGGCACCCACATAGCTCCTTGCTCACTCTCCTCACCAGCTCTCCACAGTGGGACAAAGGGAGAAAACAGGAAGAGCAAAAATCAATAAAAGACTTGAGTTTTGAGTGGAACCCCCCCCCCACCCCCAGAAAAAAAAACAACAACAAAAAAAAAAAACAGTTAAATAAGTGAAGAAAATAGGGGTGTGGGGACATGGAAGGACAACACACACAAGTGGCGCAAAGGAGATCGAATACTATCTCTCATAGGCAGTCTCTAAACAGCCACTTTGGAAGCAAACACCCATCTTTTCGTTCCTCTATCCCAGTTTATATTCTGTTTCTGAGGATGCCTGGTGTGAAATGTCCCTTTGGCCAGTCTGGGGCAGCTGTCCTAGCTGTGTCCCCTGACAGCCTTTGCCCACCCTCAGCCTACCGGCTGTTGGGCATAGTGGGAAGCAGAGAAGGCCTTGACAGTGTGAGCACAGCTCAGCGATAGCCACAACACTGCTGTGTCATCAGTGCTGTTGTAGCACAGCACCACATGGGCTACTGTGGAGAAATTTAACTTCATCCCAGCCAGACTCAGTATGCTTACTTAATTTTTAATGTAGCACTAAATGAAGAATTATTAGAAGAACAAAATCCTATTGTAAGATCATAAAAACAGTTATCTTGATTAAAAACATTTTCTAGTATGTGCATATGTGCCATTTTCATAAGTATCATGGGTACTTCTGAAACTTTTCAAAAAGTCTGAGCTGAAGCTCTTCTTTCTCTGAAAAATGTCTCAAAAGATCTGTTTGAATAAATTTAAAATAAATAAATTTAAACAGATGGAATGTCATGGAATTAAGTAACACTTACGTGCTTTTCTGAATAGGGGCTGTATGCCCAAGCTGACTGTCCTACTGTCCTGCACAATCAGTTCTGAAGAAAGGTCCAGTGTTCACACTGAGCAAGTTATCTCAAAAGTGGGTAGTTCTGTAATTAACTATAGATGCATCTTGTTCATATAAATCTGAATTTTCTGCCTTTACGTTTGATCATATATGCTGCTGTCAATGAAGAAAAACTGGAGCTGTGTGACACAGAGAGCTCAAGAAATAATTCAGATTAGATTTCAGTGATCGCTTTGATCAATATCAAAGTGGGAAGCTGAAGGTTGAGATTTCACAGTATTTTCTGAGGAAATCATTGCGGTTAAAGGAGGCTGTTGAGATTCTTTATTTTTAGCAGCTTGGACTGCTGTGTTGTTACTGCTGGCCCCTTTTTATTCCACTTCTGTTAATGTTGAGAGAGATAAAACATTTGTTCCTCATGGTGAAAACATTACAAAGGCTTTGGTAAATGTATAGCAGTGTGACCAGTCTGAAAGTACGACTTAGAAGTGGTCATCTTCAAATCTCTTACTGGATTTGTCAGTTGATGCTGTTCAGTTCTGGGAGAGATACCATGTGGGATTTGGTTGGTCACATGGTGAAACTGAAATTTCAGTATCTTCATAAAAGGTGGTATGCAATTCCTCATGGCTTGTCAGTGCTGAAGCACTGACTTGAATGAAGGTTTCCTTGAATGACGGGGAAGAGTGAAATGATAAAAAAGCATCCTACAGTGAAGGCAGGACAGAATTGCTCCTCTCCATTATGTTCTGAAATAGTTTATACTAAAAGGGTTAATAATCAGAGCAAATAGGTTTTTTTTTTGCCAGTGGTAGCTTGTGTTTTTGTCTTCTCTATGGAGCAAGCACTTAGTTTGCAAGACCTGTGCATATCTTTATCCTCAGCAGCAGAGGAGCAAACACCTTCTCTGAGGGTGGTAGGATGGAGTGTGCATTCTGCTAGAATGGAGGACCAGTGCAGTAATTTGTGCCCTGTCCAAATGCAGGATGTATGTGGGGATAAAGTGGTGAAAGAGTTCTTGTATTTTTCCTCCAACTGCATGGTTCAGGCAGTTTTCGGAAGAGCCAGAGCATTCCCTGCTCGCTGTGCTGTGATTGTGAGCAAGGTGGCTAGACTGTCTGGTCTCAGTTAATGAGCAGAACCCCTGGAAAAAATAATGGTGGATAAAGTTCAGCTCTTGGAACAGCTCTACCTCTGTCAGTATTATTGAGAACTTGCATAGTTTAAGGAAGACAGCCAGTGGGGCTGAGTCTCACCCTGTGTGAATTGCTTCTTAACAGTCCTGTGCCAATTGCTTCTTATGCATGGGTCTTTTTTCTGTTTTCTTCCCACTTCCCCACCCCCTGTTAGAGAGGAGAGTCCAAATATTGAGCAGTTATAAAGCTAACTCTCTCCAGCCAAAATCCTTGGTTCTGTGGATGCCAGTGATAGAGCTCTGTTAACCACAGAATCTGGTTGCAGCTTGCATCTGCTGCATGTGGAGCCAGCCATGTGTGTTTTGGTATGTGGCTAAATGTGAATCTGTGGAGGTTCTGACTATGTCGTTCTGCCTACAGTAAGAAGTGAGTGCGAGTGACTACCAGCAACTGATGCTCTGTGTGGATGAAGATAACTTAGTGAGTGGCTTCATGAAAGTATAGTGAGGCATTTAAAAGACTAGCTGTTCAAGAGTAATTACCTTTGCCTTTACTTTAAATGGCTCTTGAAGAGTGAAGGAAAGGCATAATGGTACAAGACCTTATTTGACAATAATCACTAGTCAGCTTTTCTGCTTCTAACTTGAGTGCACAAGCCACAGTAACTTCCTGCTTTGGTAAGTTGAACTTCACTTATCCCAAGTTTTGCTGTGGGATCCGGAGAAGGATTAACTGGCTCATAGGGAATTTGATTAGTGTTTTTGGAGAAGCCTTTTTCAGCAGATGTTTGAGAAATGTTTCAGTTATGATGAAGTAACTCCACCCACCCCATCAAAACCCCGGTTTGATTGGAAAATTCCTGGCCAGCCCAGTTTATTGTCTGCCAGTTCTTACTGCTTACAGGGTGGCTAGAGCAAATTGAGATCCTGAGCATTCGGCTTGCTTAGTGTGGGAACTCTGCTAACTGCCACTGTTTCTTCAATAGTGCCTGCATGCAATATATAGGAGCTTGTAAATGCTATTGTAATGTCGCTAATTAACAGCAGTGGGAAGAGCAGTTAGGACAACTTTGAAGTTCTATACAAAACATGCTATTCTGTGCACTTCTGGTGAGCTGACCCCGACTGGATGCCAGGTGCCCACCAAAGCTGCTTCATCATTCCCTCTCCTTAACTGGACAAGTAGAGAGGAAAAACAGCAAAAGACTCATGGGTCAGGGAGATCACTCAGCAGTTACCATTATGGGCAAAACAGACCATCAAAATCAGAGCAGGCTATTGAGAAATAAACCCTAAATCTTAAAACACCACCGCCCCCACCCCTCCCTTCTTCACGGGCTTTAGTCCTGAATTCTCTATCTCCTTCCTGCCAGGCAGCGCAGAGGGATGGGGAATGGGGGTTGCGGTCATTTCATCACATGTTATCTGCCTGTTCAAGGGGAGGACTCCTCATGCTCTTTCCCCTGCTCCAGCATGGGGTTCGTGCCATGGGAGTAGGTCAGTTCCGTGGGTGCAGTCCTTCAGAAGCAGGTTGCTTCATGGGGTCACAAGTTCTGACGGCAAACCTGTCCAAGCATGGGCTTCTCTCAGCATGGGTCCACAGATCCTCCCAAGAGCCTGCTTCAGTGCAGGCTTCTTATGAGATCACAGTCTCCATTGGGTACCCACTCGCTGCAGCATGGGGTCCTCCATGGGATTCAGGTGGATATCTGCTCCCCCATTAACCCCCATGGGTTGCATGGGCACAGCCTGCCTCCTCACCACAGTCTTCCCCAGAGGCTGCAGAGGAATCTTGGCTCTGCTGCCTGGAGAACTTCCTCCCCTCCCTCTGCACTGATCTTGAAGTGTGCAGAGCTGTTGCTCTTGTGTTCTCACTCCTCTCTCCAACTGCAATTGCTGCTGCTCAGTAGCTCTTTTCCCTTCTTAAATACGTTATCATGGCAATGTTACCACCATTGCAGGTGGGTCTGTCTTGGAGACGGCTAGCATTGGTTCTGTTGGACATAGGGGAACCTTCTAGCACCTTCTCACAGAAGCCAATCCTGTAGCCCCCCACTACCTAAACCTTGCCACAGAAACCCAATACAGCACTTATCTGAAATGTGCTGCTGTCCATTTTTGCCCAAGAAAAGTGGAAATTGTATCCTTTAGCACGCTGACAGTGTCAACAGGTAAGGCCTTGCTGGTAACTGCAAATGAGAGGTTGATTTGATGCTTTTGAACAACAGATTCTGTGGAGGAAATGGTATGTTATTTCATCCTAGAAAGCTATGCTAAATATTCCTTTGCAGAAATTCCGGACAGATGCAAAGTAAAGGTCTGTCTAATGTGCCACAGATTTTATCAGTTCATGGATTCTGGCATGCCAAAGATTGCCTCCAGTGAAAGGGCAAAAACAAGAGGAGCTGAGAAATGCCCAAGAGTTATGTATCTATGCTGTATTGTGTAACTGATCTTACCTGTCTTCAAAATAAAGCATACATTATTCTCTTTAAAATGTTCCTCAACAGATGAACAAAATACCTTCTTTTTATTCCATTAATAAAATTACTCCATTTGCTGCCCGTATGTTCATTCCCATGGCTAGTCAAACAGCTTTCTTTATCAGGATTGCCTTTGCCAAGTTAAGAAATGTGTAATTTATTTTTTTCTTTTTGAAAGCCCTTCATGCCTGGCTAAACAAGGGCCTCAGTTCATGCGTATCAGGCAACACTTCATGTGTTGCTGACCCTCAGAAGCAGGAGAGTTTTCCAGTATTGTCTCCTGACTGTTGGGGTGAGTGTGGGAGGAGAGACTGGTTGAGGTGCCTTTGCATATCTTTGGCAGTACGCAGTCTGCACTGAGTGACTGTACTTTTACAATTAATTTTGATGTGCCTGGGTAGCATGGGTTTCAGCTGAAAAGAATAATATGTTTCCTTTTTGCTTTAAAAAAGTACGGTTCAAAGTCTAGTAAATACTGTAAAAGACACTTATTTCAATGTGTAATAGTAATTAGGTTGAAGGGCTGTCTGAACAATAAGTAATTATAGGTTAATTTGTTTATATGCCGCTGTTGTTGTTTCCGGGAATAGCCTTTGTTAACATAGAAAATCACCATTTTCCTTGGGAGTAGGAAGGTAGGGGAGGAGAAGGCATCTAGCATTTGTTGTAAATCTGAGACTACCAAAATGTCAGGGGTATTGTTTCCAGTGTAGTCTGTGACTCCCTATGGGTGCTGTTAACATGGGAATACTGTTGGGCCTGTGTCTATTGTGGACATACATCAGGTCATTTTAATAGAGGAACTTGTAAGCATTTTTAAGAGTTTATGTACATGCATTTTATGTGTATATATGTAAAATAATATAAAATACTGTTCAAGGAAAACCTTGCTTCTTCAAAGGACCTATATGGGGTGACTTGGTCTTAGAAAATTAAAGGCTGCATTTAATTTTAGTGTTCAGTTTTGGAATGTTCAGACTGCTCTGACACCTTTAGATCAAATACTTACCTTCAAGCATATGCATAAACTCAGTGAATCATAGAGTATGCTTACATACACTTTGAACATACGTTAGTCACCTGGGGCTAGCTGTGTTAGGGCCTCCAGCTGGGTATCTGGTTTTATCAGTTTTCATCAAAGGCACTTTATTTCAGGGAACTCTCTCAGAGCTGTGGTAAATTTCTTCCCCAAGCTCACCATAAACTTGACAACTTATCATCATGAGCATGGTTCTTCCCTGTGTGCTTGGCCAGCCCAGCTCTGCCAACTGTGCTCAAAATGCCACTGTCCAGAGGCTCCTCCTCTATGAATGCAGCCAGGGCTGAGGGGGGGGGGGGGGAAGGGGTGTTCTGCTGTTTTGTCCTGTGGGACCAGCAAGAAACTGGTTCAAGTGCATGTAGCTCCTTGAACTGAAAAGGAGTTGCTCCAATCTGCATTTGCGGAGAATCAGCCCTGTGCATCTAGCAATGGTAAACTGGCTCTTCAGAGTATTAAGTATTAGAAAACTTAATAGAAAGAAGCCTGAAATGTTAATAGCTCCAGGACTTTCTTTGAACCTGATATTTATTCCAAGATTATGAGAATTTACTATAACAATTACATTGTACCAGGCTGCTGGTAGAAGTTTAATTCCTTGTGGTAATTTTATTTCTTAACATCTAAAGTGTAAATTTGAACTTCTCCTGACATTCACTTTTGTCCCTCTGCTCTTACTGTTTAGAGAAACCACTGTGATTGAGGCAAGGTATACTACTCCATTACATACTTTGCTGTTAGCATTTGCATGCCATACGCTTCTAGCAGTCCACATTTGGGCAACTGCAGAAGCAAATTAACTGGCACTGTTTCTTGGCATGCTGTTCTGAGCTGAAATAGAAGCCAACATAAATGACTTGTAATGATTTGAGCACCTGGCAAGAATGACTTGGACGATACTACCTAGTAGGTAAAAACTGAAAGCTAACCTTCTGTATTGTCTTTTGGTTTTGCAGGGAGTTCATGCAAATGTAGAATTTGAGTAGATTGTGTTTGACTATTTCACTGTTCTTTATCAGTATGTTTGGCAAGATTCCTTCAGTAGCTTGAGGAAGAGCAAGATGCTGATGTTTATCTTGGCAAGCACTACTGTAGAAAAAATTTTCTCAGTCAAGCTTTCTTCCCATATCCTCCATCCTGCCTGCATACCAGAGAGGACCATTTTACTGGTAGTGTAGCTGAATCCAGATATTCTGAGTTGGGCTCAGCCCTACTAGTGAAGTATATGTAGTAAATGCAGGAATTTTTGACATTTTAATTTTATGCTAAATCAGAGTGATGCTCCTCTAGGATGCCAGCCAGCAGAACATAGGCTCTACGTCCCCAGTAGTAATTCTGTGGCTGAATGGGGAGGGTATTCAAGTCTCTGGGTGCATTCCCTAGAGTGGAGAGCATCAGGAGCCAAGCAAGTTGCTACTTTATCCTGAGCACTCACTGATAGATGTGGTATTGATGGAGTGATGCTGTGATTTTTGCCTTTGAACCTCTGGAGTGGGGAAATGTCTTTGTTTGCTCCTTACTGGTTCCAGGAAACTAGTAAATGGGTTTGAGGAGATGATGAAAAATATTGAGAGAAATTCCCCTTCTATTAAGAATGGCCCAAGGGTTAAAGCGCAATTCTAGTATAGCAGGAGACTTGTTTGGAACATGTACCTAGATCTTCTGTATTTGTAGGCTAGGGACATTGTCTTGTCACTGAGCTGCTGGGATGATTTTTTCAGTCTCTTCTGTTTAAACTGTTTCATTTTGGTTAAATATCATATGGATTTATAGGACAGGAATCCTCATTCTTGCTAAAGTTCTTAATGAATTGATTTCCTACTCTGAAATGAAAAATTGTTGGGAGATCTGCATTTCAGCATTTCAGTATTTTTGTAGTTTAATATAGTTTTGTAGTGTGGAGTAGAGTTTCAATGCCACTGCTGAGTGTTTCCTTGCTAGGTAAAAGGGTGGTGTAAATTGTATGGGTCAAAAAGAATGGGAAACACTGTAACCTCAGGTTTGAACTGAATGTGCGTTCAACCACTCGCATCCTTTCAGTGACATACTTTATAGTTATTCAGGTCAAATCAGATCATGTTACCTCATCAAGGACACAAAACCAAATGGATAGGGAATTCAAACACAAGATGAGATATATACTAGTTGAGGTGGGAAACTTGGCTTCAGCTTTCTGGCACTCCTCTTCAAATGACAAGTTGTGCAGCTTTCGAGAGGGTCTGGCTTGAAATATTTGTCTACTGATAACTATGGTAAAGAGGTTGGGAAAAATTTGCAGGGGCTGTGCTTAAGTCACTTGGTTGTTCACTAGGAAACAGCTCTTATATCATGTAAATACCCTTTCATGGAAAGACGTGGTTTTGTGCAACAAGACTCCCAGGAATTTGACCTTTTTTAAATCTGAATTACTAGTTTAGTTTAAGAAACATACTGTTATATGTGTTTTGGGAATGTTTTTAAATGTTTAGAGTGCCTTTTTTTTAATAACTGTACTTGTTTTCAAGTTTATTTTACTTTCAAATGTTTTATGAAACATAGTTTTTGCATTCAGTTTCCAAACACTGAACTACTACTGAACTGTCTAGAATGTGTTCTTAGAATGTGCCAAGTAAACTTTTAATAGTCAATCTTTAATAAGGACTTGATTAGCTTTTTTTATAGTGGAATATGACTTCATGCAATTAGAACACCTCTTCATCCTTATTACCTCATCTGAACAAAGATGGAAGGTGGGAGATTCATCTGCCTTGCAGCTTTATCTCTGGTTTTGCCAACAGCATGACATAATCTTTTGGTTTTAACTCATAATATTATTAGAACTGTTGTGATTGAATTAAATGCAGTTTAATACAAGTTTGTCAAATAGCAGGAAAGAGAAAGTGAGCAGTAATGAACTTCACAGGTGTCAGGACTTGTAATTGCTTGCCCACCATGCAAAGAGATTGGAGATCGCTCATCCTAAGTTCATTGTCACTCTGGAATAGTTGATGCCATCCTCTGGACTCAGTGAATGGATCATAATAGACCACATAAAATCAGTCTTGGATATTTGTATTATATGTATTTTTAATGTGCAGATGCAGAATCTGAGGTAATGAATCAAAGATCCTTTTTATGGATGGGAGCCAAAGTAGCCATCAAAGGAAGCACTACTGCTCCCATCGCATGGAAGCAAATTGTTTATTAACCATGTTAAGTACAGAAGGTGACTGCTGGTGTAAGAATGTTTGTGTATTCCTATGGAATATATGTATACCCTTGTAAGAGGGTTGCTGGACAGGGGAAGTAAATCTTCTTTTCTAGTGAAACTTAAATGATGATGTGATGATTCTTTGTCAGACAGTAAAAAAATGGGTGCATATATATATATTTATGCACACACACCCCATAGTATATACCTTGGCTCATGGGTTATCACAGAACAACTCAGTGGAAGTAGCACTTGCGGGCATGCATATGTGCCTGCCTCTATGCATGGCAGCAGTCACAGAGTATCTTCTTTGTACTGGTACCTGTCTGTTGCGGTACGGGTACTTGCTCTGCACAGAGCATACATGTCCCTTTCTGTCGCCCAGTTCTTCATTCCAGTAATTTGCTGTAATTAATGCAGAGCTGGCCTTTCTCTACACTTAGTGGTGGGGTGGATTTTTGGGGTTTTGTTTTAGTTCTTTCTACAAAAAAAAAGTATTTCTATTGCTCAGATGCAGGATGGTGTTTAATGACCTAAATGAAAGCAACTGGTTTGAATCCTTCTCAGCCCAAGGTCTAGTCCACAAAGTTAGCAGATTCTGATACTTACACATCTCTGGGATGGCAACTCTGAGGGTAACTCACATGGTGTCAGTCACTTGGCAGAAATGAACATCAGCTTAGTACAGTGACAGTCACTGATCTCTTGGGGAAGCTACACTGAAACTTGTGTTAAAGAAGAGCTTAGCTTGGATAGGACAGATCCAGCATTCGAAGACTGTACAAGAGAATTTGCAAGCAGCCTTTGCTGTTGTAACAAGGGTGTGTTGTGGACCAGTGATAGGAAAAAACAGACAATCTTTTTTTATGTATTAAGATACGGTTATACCACTGAATACTTTTCAATTGTTTGGATGAAATAGTAATGGAGCTTGGGAAAGATGCCAGTCAAATACTTTTTCCTCTGACCCTCTCTCAAACTGATCTTCATAAGGGTTAGAACATTCCTTTGCAGAACTCTCACAGTGGGGGCAGCAGCACTAGGTGTTTAGAGGACCTGAGCATCCATCACAGCACATTGTGCTCTCCAGCATGAAAGCACAGATGCCTGTAGCGCCCATATATGTAGTGGCCTGGTTTTGCAAAGTGTTATATCAGAGTGAGGTACAGGACCTGTGGGTGCCTGACCATTTTGTTGTGACACTGGCTGGACATCACAGAGTTACCGCGATAGCTGCTGCTTTCTCAGATTGTAATGTTAGTAATTCCAGAAATCATTGGGAGGAGGTGATAAGTCATGGGGGAGCATAAGCCTCTTTTCTGAAGAAATCCAGATCTACATGTGGAATCAGTGAGACATTTTATCTCCTGCATCCTGTTTCCGGCTCTGCCGCCGGGAGGTTTCAGTCAGAGTGTGGTGACCATCAGGGGAATTGGACTGCATTAGCTGAGCAGAAGGGAGAATGCAGAGGCAACAGCTGCATTTTGTGGTTCAAACAAGCATGACAATGGGGTGGTAGTGGATCTGGGCTCTGCAGATGGGGAATATTCTGGAATGTTTATGCATGCCTTTAAAGAGAAGGATGCTAAAGGGCTCAGATATAATCAGACATACTCACACGCACTTAACTAGTCTGAAGTGGCTAATTTCAAACTTCTGAAAACCTGGAAATACAAAATGGTGGTGTGCCATTTCTGGATACAGTCTTTAAAATGGCCATAAAACAGTACTGGAAAAATAGCAGTTTTGTATTAATTATACTTTACATTGTTTTTAGTGTGTTCATTTATAATGACACAGAAGGCTTAAAGGACAGCTTGGGAGGATACTCAATAATATGTCCTACATACTTTTGTTGCTGGTTACATTTGTCTTTTTATCATGTGTATCTTTTAGTCATTAGGCTACAGCAAATAAAAAATTACAACCATTGCTAATCTGAAGACAGTGAAGATGTGTCTAAGTCTCATGCTGTTTCTTGCAACATTTCAGAAATACTTGAGTTTTAGAATCACACTCTTGCACTTCTATTAGTGTTTCCGATACAATAATGTTAACTTAAAACTGCATTGGAAAAGGGGTCTTCATCCCAGCCTTCATCTGCAATTCTTCGATAGCAGCTCTTTATAAGAAAAGGCAAATGTGGAATGGAGGATATATCTCTGATTTTGTAGGTTTTGTCTTTACCTATGCAAGCAAAGCAGTATAATATAATACATGTAGGTAATTAGGAATCCCATTTAAAAATGAGATTGAATTCCATAGAGGCAGTAGAAGTGCAGGCTGTTACAATCTCATTAGATATTGGTATGGTTTAACCGCAGCTGGCAGCTAAGCCCCACACAGCCACTTGCTCACTTCCGTCTGATGGGAGGGGGGAAGAGAATTGGAAGGGTAAAAGTGAGAAAGCTCATGGGTTGAGATGAAGACAGTTTAATAGGTGAAGCAAAAGCTGTATGCACAAGCAAAGCAAGCAATTCATTCACCACTTCCCATCAGCAGGAACCCCCAAGAAATCAGGGCTCCATCACACGTAGCAGTTACTTGGGAAGATAAACAGCATCACTCTGAATATCTGTCCCCCCAGCTCTTCCTTCCCCAGCTTTATATGCCGAGCTATGTGCCCTCCCAGCTCCTTGTGCACCCTCAGCTTACTTGCTGTGGGGTAATGTGAGAAGTAGAAAAGGCCTTGACTCTGTGTAAGCACTGCTCAGCAGTAACTAAAACATCCCTGTATTATCAACTCAGTTTCTCTCACAGATCCAAAACATAGCCCCGTACTGTCTGCTGTGAAGAAAAATAGCTCTGTTCCAGCCAAAACTAGCACATTTACATGCTATTTTTTAAAAAATTGGCTCCAAAATTGTGTTTGCTTTGTTCCACCCATATCTTGCATGCTAGCTCTTTGGAGCTGTGGGGGATTTTGACTGAACTATTTGGAAATGTGTAAGTGATCCTTAATTAAAAATAAAAGATCCACATTCTAGCACTGATCTACTTTATGAATGTATTTGTGGGGCAAAATTGTAAACTCCAGTTGCTCTGTTAGCAGTGACCTTGCTTGGTAGGGCTGATAAATGGATCCATGGCCCTACCACTAGTAAACTTACCTCATGCCTTGTGGTGTTGTGCTGTCACTCAAAGCATCTGTAGTTATGGGACTGCCAGACTTGGAAGAGGAGGGCAGTGCAAAAGAGCCTGGCAGAGGGTTTTTAGGCAGTGCTGTGTGTACCTTTGAAAAGGTTAGTTGTGGAACACCTGAAAGAAATTAGCACAGGGTGCAGCAGGTGAATGCAGAAGCAGACAGAGACTAGAGAATCATTGACAAGAGTCAAGTCAGTTAGACCTGGGATTCCTGTTGTGCTGTCGTGGAGGGAGGCGTTAAAGGAGGCAGTTGCAGTGGGCAGATGAGCAAATGTGTCATCTTTGGAGTGTAGGAGATTTCACCCTTATGGGTTATTCTGTGCTCTTTCATAGGGAGTATTCTGTTCCCCATTTCCAAAGATAAATTGTATTCCAGATGTTGGAAATGATGGAACAGGTGTCACACAATCTCCTCCACTCTGACAGAGCTTACTGCTGAGGCATTTTCACACATCCTATCTTTCTGGCAACATTTATATTTTCATAAACACCTCCTCTCTGTGTATTTTTGCTTTGTTGGAGAGGAACGCATTTCCTCTTCTTCTGATACTAAGTCTGAAAATGGAATGTGGCAGGTGGTCATTGACAGGGTTTGCAGGTAGGGCAGGGCACAGACTTGGTCTTGCGATTGATGCTTGAGATGCAGGCAGTCCCAGGTGTGCAGAGTGTACTATAAAATGGAGTGTTAGTCAGCTTTACCTGAAGGCCTGTCTAGCTGGAAGGTGTCTGTGAGCCAAGCAGCTCCAAAGGTGGTATCAGTGGAAACGTGGCAGGTGTTCTTTGGAAGTTGAACACAGCAGCAGGGGGATTTCAGAGCTGTTTGAAGAGAGAAAAGAAACTTCTGTAAAGGCTGGGCAAGCAGCCACGTACTTAAGGCTGTGACAAGTGAGCTCTGGCATATTTTGCTGCAGTGCTTAAAGGCTGTTCGTAACTGCCTGCCTTGCTGGATATTGCTGCTTGCAATAAAGTCAGCAGGACAGAGCATGTGCCAGCACCATGGCAGCCCTGATTCAGTTTCATGTTAGCTTAAACCTGTGTAGAATATGAACTGCTTCATTTGGTAGAGGGGAGAAGTAAGGTTGTGCTAAACTTAATCCAGTCTTCTCTGCAGTATTCCCTTGAGTACTACAGTAACATTTCATTTTGCAAGGCAAGTAAATGTGTATAATAGGTTTAGAAATAACACTCTTCCGTCAGTATTTGAGGTCAGGGTGTGGCAAGCACCTGAGAGTGATCTCCTATTCCAAGTAACACATTTGGAAATTGGTGTCAGAAATTAAGGACCCATTTGTATAAAGGGTTCTGTAGTATGCCTTTCATTCCTTTTTTGTGGAAGTCCTGTTGGTGTGACATGCAGTGATATTTCAGGAAGCAGAAATACAAGCAAGAGATGTGGAGAAAGACAAAGCATGTAAACTGACATTCGAGCCGAGAATCCCGTGTATAGACAATGTTTTGGGCATTATAAATGTAGAAAGCCTGGAGCTAGAGCTTGAAAACTTCAGTGGGACTATTTTGTTCATAAATATTTTCATGTGCTATAATCTTTTGTCACAGGATTAAAAATGAAGTGATTGTTCAATACAAAGATTAAAAATATCAGAGGAAAAATAACAGTTAATCAGTTTGTGTTACGAGAAAGTTATATTGATTAGCTATTAAGTATAACTAAAGGATATTTTTAAGAATTAGTGCTACACTGACATTTTCCTTTTGATGTATCGTTTGTATTTTATGTAACAAGCAGTGCTGGACTGAGTTATGTAAATGAGCAAGTGTTTTATGCAGGTTATTCCAATTATCTGTCCTTGAAGAAGGTGAATGAAAAATAGCGCCAACTCAGATTTAGCATCTTCGTTTTGACAGCTGTAATATGCATATTAATAAAGAGTCTGAAGTGTAGAGGAATGAGTCCATTTGTAAAAGCTGATGTCCTCTTAGTTCTTGATCTTAAAGGGAAGAAGAAATAAAGAGGAAGAAAGAGAGAAACCAAGGGTATGTTTTTGTGACTTGCCAGGTCTTCTTGAAACAGCTTCAGTTACAAGCTGGCTGGGTCAACACCACATTCATCAGTGGAAGACTATAATCATAGTAATACCTGGAGCATTACAGCAAAGAAGAGACAAGTCAAATCTGCAAAGCGTTGCATGGAGTTTTTACGTCTTGTTTTAAACTGGGTCAGAGCATTGCTACAAAGAGTAAATTTGGCTAAGTGCTGTAGTAGGGTTTAATCAGTGAATTCAGTTTGAATTTGAAGAATTATTTAATATCTTTGAAGCAACATCTGTTGAGAGGTGTGGGGCTTTCACAAAGTATGATTATTATGGGATTAATTTGTTTCATACAAGATGCAGTTTTAAAATGTATGGTTTTGGTATAACATTAGTAAAATATCTGCTGAAAAAGCAGAACCTGAAGATTTCAGGTGGCAAGTATCTCTTCCCATTATTCATTGAGGGTTTTTTGTAGGTATTTTTGAACAGACTTCTAAAGCCAGAAGCATTTGTCAGCTATAATCTATATTGTACTTGTTTCTGTGATGTGTGTTGGTTCCTCAAGAGCAGTTTTTTTCCTTTATTTTGTTAATGTTATTATAAGGTGTTGGATCAGATTTGATATGCAAGAAGGCAGCTTTTCATTAGATGTCTGTAACATCACAGAAGCTGCTAGATAGTAGATAGGGCAAACCAGACAAATTCCTTAACATAGGATTATTTATTAAAGAACAGTATCAGTCCAGCATGGTTCTGATGTCACTATGTGGAAGGCATACTTTTTTGAAAGACAGTAAGGGGGGTTAAGACTTACGGAGTAATCTTAGGCCTAAGTTTCCAGTCTGCATGGGAAATGTGATGACCTGTATCTCACGTTCTGGGCCCATTTGGCATGAGCAATAGCTGAGAGCAATAGTCAAGAAGTACATAAAAAGTGTTACATAGGGACTACAGACTACAATAATTTTTCAATGTTTTCCTTTAGTTGTTGAAACACACTAAATAGGGGGAATAGAGTTGCCCTAAACTCATACTCTGTGTGATCTTCCTGCCTGCTCTGTTCAGACATTTTATAACTCTGCTTTTAGCTCTTCCGTGGGTTTGGCACAGAAACTAATTTGAACTCCTTCATCCTTGATTTAAGGAGGGGCAGGGAGGGGAGCCTTCTGATCTGAGATACGAGCAGACAGGAGGGCATTCGGAGTCACATTGTGGCCCAGTTGCCAGGAAGAAGACTTATTGGGCAGAATTGGATTCCAGCTCAGTGCCTTGACAATGTGGTTGAGCCACTGACTAAAGAGAGGTATGAGGTATGTGAGTTTTAATAGAGAGTTTCTTTTCATGGTAAAGTAAAATAGAGATGGAAGTAGGAACCTTATTCATTTCAAGCACTTTTTTTTTAATAACTGGCAATAGAAAGGATTTATTTTTTCCTCCTGGCACCTTATTTTTGATTGCTTCTATAATTCAGGGTCTGCTTTTCATCAGACCAAAACTCAAAAATCCATTCCTTTGTCTTCTTCTTATCTTCTGCATTTACCACAAAGTCACATTATTCTGAAAATGTGCTTTCTTGAATTTCATCTCCTCAATTAGAAAATGGATGCACGCAAAACCTAATAGCATTTAAATGCTATCAGTGGATACTGTGATAGAAGCAGTAGTTTCTGGAGTTGGAACTCCACTGAAGTGCTGTGTTTTAAAGCAGGAGTTAAGGGAGGATTGTTTAAGTGCATTAAAAGAGATTTAGAAGAATTATGGAAACTCGTATCAGCCCACATAGCAAAGGCTCTCAAATGTGGACAAGGAGGAAGTGTTTCAGTTTAAAAACTTGAACTAGATTTCGTTCTCATTTATGTACATCTGTATCTTCTTATCAGTGTACAATAGAGTTAAATTTAGTGACCAAACCAAGCTTTTATTCCATTTGACTTAGTGTTTGCTGGAATTCTTTGCATGGGACTTCATTTTAAAATGTGAAGGTTTCAAGCCTGTTCACAGAACCACAGAATCCCAAGGGTTGGAAGGGACCTCAAAAGATCATCTAGTCCAACCCCCCTGCAAGATCAGGGTAACCTAGAGTACATCGCACAGGAACTTGTCCAGGTGGGCCTTGAGTATCTCCAATGTAGGAGATTCCACAACCCCCCTGGGTTGGTTTTGAAGGAAGCAGGATTAATCAACTGGACTCCCTTTCATGTGTTACCTCTTCATTGTATGTAGAGTTTCTCTCACCCAGCCACATAACTGGAAATAGAAAGCATATTGTAGGATTTTTTAATCACATGCAAATTCCATTCATGTGCCCAAGTTTTCAGAGCAGACTTGGAGATTTAACTGTACGGACACTGTTAGTTTCAGGAGGGACTGTATGGCTAAAGCCTCTGAATTACTTTTGAGAAAACAAGAAAACCACCAAAACAAACAACAACAACAAAGCCCCACAAAACCAAATGGAACAAACAAGCAAGCAAAGGAAAAAACCACCAAAACCAGCAGCCGTGCAGCACTCATCAGTTTAACCTCCTGGCACATTTAGCTGCTTTTTTAAGATGGGATCTTCAGACAAATTTCCTGGCAAAATTTAAGGTTGCTGGCAAATGAGGAAAAAGGAGCTGTTGAGTTCAGCTAAGGTGTTCCTCCTCTTTAAAACCTCAAAGTAATCAAGTAATAGGGGATAGAGTCCAAGAGGCATGGCTGGGAGAAGCATGATGCCAGATTTGTATCTATGAGGCATTTTAAAAATGTGTTTACAGAACTAATCTGCGGAAAGTATGAAATTTTGACTAGCTTTGGTTTTTGGCAAGATTGAGCACTGTATTCATTAAGTGTTCTCATGTTTCTTTAATGCTTGGAGGTAAGCACATGCAATTAGTCTTTATAAGTATAGTTTTGCTAGGTTGGGATTAAAACCTCCAAATTAATCTCTTTGGGTTTTTTTCTCCTTTCACAGACAATATTCTCACCTGAAGAGAGATGGCAGAAATCAATTCTCCTGTAAATATCAAGGAAAAGGTAGGTTCAAGTCACAGCACAGTGCAAACCAAAATATTTGCATATATATTTTATCCCTGCCCCGTCAGAAACTGCTCACATACATAACTTTAATATGCATTGACTCTGTCCATAAAGTTAAGTACTCAAGCAGGTTTTGGTGAGATTAATATATTAATCTTGATTGATGAGAAACATTTTTGCTTTTCTGTAAAGAGGCAATGCTTTGTCAGATAGACTTCTGTTCCTCTGTGCTTCCTATGCACACTGATGCTGTGGGGAATTGCACTCTGGTGATTGCTCCTGTACAAAATATGACCTTTGGATAAATACATCCTTTAGAAAATAATTTTTCTGACCAAAGATGTTACACCTCTACTACTTAAAAGACAATTCCTAAAATTACCGGGTCTGAAGCCAGTCGATTTTTCTTTTTTTTTCTTTTTTTTTCTTCACTTCTTTTTTTTTTTTTTTCTTCACCTATGTGAGTAGCTCTGTATTCTGTGTACTTGTGTATGTCCTCTCTATGTCCTGGCTATTGCTAGAGCTTCACCACCCTTTCAGGAGCAGTAAAGGACCTAAAGCTAATTTGTATACAAATATGAGGTCAGGAGATCTTCTGTGATTCTCAACAGGAAGGTTGTGAAGAGACAATTTAACCTTAAAGTACTCCTCACCAGCATAAGCAGGAAACCATAACATCTTACGATTGATGAGTGAGAGAGAAGTGGGAATATACCACAATAGGGTTGTGTTTTAAAATAAGCCAAGATTTTGAGAATTCACCTGAATTGTCCTTTGTAAGATCAGGTTTTGTTCTATTTCACATTTGGTAAGAGAAAGGAAGCTTTGCATTAGGTAGTCCAGAGAAGGCTAATGGGCTCCTTGATTTACAGCTTTATTAAACCTAAGGTAGCATAATAAAGATGCAGTTTTTAAGGCAGTGTGATAAATGCTAAAGGCCAGAATGCAGCTCTGTCAGTGAGCCCAGATCTGTTCAGGTATAAGTGAAAATTTGATTAGGCCCATTCACTTCATGAAAGATGCACAAGCAGAAAGGATCAAGAAAAAAGAAATTATTTAATTGCATTAATTACCAAGATTAAATACCAAGAAAACACAGTGAGGGCAGTGTGAAACTGAGAAATGTAGACATCTTGCATTGTAGCATAAGACCTTTCTGTGGCAGATTACATGTTTTGCAGGGCAGTAGACATGTGAAATACTCTCTAAGCCTGTTAATGGAAAGAAAAATAATAAAAAAATTGTGTGATTCCTTGGATCAACTCTTTTCCTGAGCTGACACAAAAAAAAAGCAGTTCATAACTTCAGTTTTGCAGTTAGGTGGACTGATGACAAGGAAAAAGGTGCTATTTGGCCTGGAGGGAGTGTGTGCAAGGTACTGTAAATGTGACTTTCCAGTCTGGAAAAGTTTAAAGAAATGTTGACACAACATGACAGGAAAAAGAAATAACCTTGAGGTCAGTATTCAGTTTTTTAGTTAACTTCCTGGTTTGCTTCTGCGTTCACAAATAATGAACTTCTGAATTGGGTAATGTATTTCTCAGTGCTGATCATGACTAGTAGTTAACAGACATTGCGTTTGTTTTGTAAGAGTTGATAAGCTGTGGCAACTCCTGAGCCTGAAACTGGGTTTCCTCAAATTCCAGTTTCCTAATGATGTTTCCTGAGAGAACAGTCACAAACTATTACCTGCCTACCAATACATGAATGAAGCTGCTGAGGAAACAGCATAGCAAGTGATGATTTATACCAAGTAGTTCAGGTGGGAATGAGTTTATGTTTGAACTGTTGTGTCCATCTTTCACTGCTTACTCACTTTCTTTGCTTTCAGAAGGCAGTAGACTTTTTTTGCTTCATGTCCCTGATAGGAATCAATCCCTTACCTATTGCACTGCACAGGTGCCTGCTTTTTGAGTAGTTTTTCTTTTTATATGTTGTAAACTACTGGGTCTGTCATTGTGCTTGAGGACAGATGTGTCAACTTGAATCTGTATTTTGTTGATGAGTGTATTCCTTAGTCCTCAGTAACAGCACAGGGTTTAAGTATTGAGTAGCATGATGGATTTTGCAACAGAAAGTAATGTCATCACATTCTTTCCCCTAGTGCCAGAGTGCTAGAACGTAAATTAAAGTAACTCCCAAATTGCAACTCAGTAAATCAATTGAAGTTCTACTGATTCACTGTGTAGCCAGATTTTATTTTATTTTTTAATTATTAATTTAGTCAGTTTTCCAAGTGCAGGATTTTAAACAGGATCTGTTAATTCAAGAATGAAGATCTGCAAAGGGACTTTATTCACACTAGATATTTGCTATTCCAAGTATGATACCTGCTGGGAGTATCTTGAAAATCAAGTGTTTATAAGCATATACATCTTAAGGCAGGAAAATAATTGGATCAGTATACTCTGTTACAAATAGTTCCTTTCTTTATTCTTGTATCTTCCATCAGTATTTAGTGCCACTAGTTATCTATGCCAAGCAGCAATTAATATTTTATTGCAAAATCACTGGGTTTTGTTCTGGAAGATACAGGCTAATAACGTACTAAATAAAGGCTTACTTACTGGACAGCATAAATCTCATGAACTCTACATACATCAACTGAGAAGCTAACATGCTCAGTTTGCCATTTCACTTGGACAAGTCTTGTTTTAAAATGAGATTGTGATAGCACAAGACCATTTGACATCTTGTATTTGGTTTACAGTATGGTGGCTCTTTCTGTCAGCAACAGAGTAACTCTAAAGCAACTGTAGCTTTAGAACCCCCTGAGTAATGTGCTAGAAATATGAGGAAGGGGTTGAACAGATATGTCCTGTGGAGTTGGCTTTAATTCTATTTACACATAGCCTGCTAAAATGTAAGAGCCTCATTGTATGTTTGAAAAACAGACTTATTTACAGTGTCATAGTAAATGAGTCAAAATCCAATCCCTTTCTCACTTAAAAAACCAGCAGAGCAAGATGTGGTCGTGCTACGCAACACTGAAGCAGCAAGTTTAGCATTTACTTTTACCCACCTTTTGGGCATGAGTATTTCTGGGACACAAAATGAAGATTTATAAATTTAGTTACTTTTGCTGAGCTCAGTAAAAATCCATTGGCGTCAACACCAATGTAAGCAGGCCTTGTTAAAAGCAGCAGAATAGAATACAGTTCCTTCCCACTTCTTTCTCTTCTACCTCTGTGCTTTGCAGATCATAATACATTTAAGGCTTTGATCCTGCAAAGACCTGAACAAAGCCGAAGGAGCTGTACATCTGCACACAAATGCTTATTCTTGCAAGTTTCTACAGAAGTAGAACACAAGTTCCCCTTACATTGAACGTTGTTTCTCTGACAAAAATGTAGTACAGAGCCTATGAAGTTCTAGCATAATGTTTGTTGTTTTTTTTCTGGGGGGGAGAGGAGGTGGCTTAGGAGTTTTCTTAAATGGTGGCTTTTCCCCATGTTCTCTCTATGATCATGGTGATCATTCAAGAATTAAGACCTCTGCCACTGTTTTAAGTGATGTGCGTCTGAGGGAGACATTCTGGGTATTATGCTCACAGCCTCTGTAAGACCCTACTCTGAATGTGAGTCATAAAAGAATGCTACTGTAGTGCTAATACTTGTGTAATTCATTCTTGGCATTTTAGCTGAAATAGATCATGAAGTCAATAAGTTAAACATTCTCCCGCCCCTCCCCCCGAGAGTTTTATATGAATGTTGGCCTGTGATGTCAGGAAGGGTAATGGAAGTTTCCATAGTTGGCAGAGGCTCCCGCAGCTGTGATACTCTATGTGGGGAGTCAGGACTGTTCTGATTACCATATTTTCGTGCATTTAACCCACAGATTTTCTGGAATAACATAAGTTCAGCATTTCTGCAGCCACAAGGTTCATTATGTGCCTCCATAGCTAGTACAAGGAGTTTAACATCAGGATCTCTCTCAGAATAATTCCCTCTGCCCTGACCCTTGCAATAGTCTTCCCACACTATGCCACTCTCCCTCTCGCCTCTGATTATATTAATGTCTGTGCCTGAAAATACAGTATAGATAAGAACTTATTTTCTAGTATCAGGGTTTTCAGAGACTGGGGTTTACATAGTTTAAATCATATGGACACAAGTTCACTGGATTAAGAAATAAAATAGGCCAAATTCGGTGTCTTAAATCCAAAATAATTCCATAAAATTAATGAAGGTATTCATGCATTAACTTGGTGTATCACCAGAAGAGTGCTGAGATTCTGAATGAGAAGGCCTCCAAAGCAGCAATTGGAGTGAGGAATTCAAGTAATGTGTTGTCTCCTTTAACAGTTAGACCCTCTTAGTTTAACAAGAGAAGAGTATCAGGCACTCCCCAGGGTAACCATTCAGCTCTGGCACAAGGTTTTGGGTTTGCTCCAAAGAAATACTGGGAATTGTTCAAACTTTGGGACTTGCCATTAGGCCTCTTTCCCCACCGCCTCCCACCCTCCCACCCCCCTCCCAATTATTGTGTATCTAAACATGTTTGAACAAGCGAGATCTGTGTCAGCTGGAATTGGCAAAATACCCATTCAGATTAAGATCCTTCTCATGGGATTCTGTGAGGAGTGAAGTTCTGTTGAAGTTCTGAAAGTTTTGCGTTTTCATTAAGCCATTTCAAGTGTCAGAGCTGTAGGAACAGATGGGCAGGTGTGTTCCATAAACTGCAGAAAGGAAACTATTCAGATGTGGTTCTGGGGGCTTCACAGTTTTGTTTACATTATACCATAACTTAAGCAATAGCGTGCAAGGACAGAGTAGGGTTCACAGTGGAAGGAATGCAATAGTATATAAATTTAAAATCACCCATTACAAAAGCAGATAGCTTCCAATCTGTAATTTCACCAGGTTTCCTTAAAAGTGTTCCTTTGTAGCTGTTCCTTGCCCATGTTTTGAACTAGATGGACAAAGTTGATCAAAATGCACTTGTGTCACTTGATGAGTCGTTTAACTTGGGTTAACAATATTATAGATTCACATCTGCAAGTGTCTGCTATCATTACTCAAGCAGAAGAGTTCTTACTGAGCCAAACTTTTTAATATGCTCTTTCAGAATTCCTTAAATGTCTGGGTTTTCCATTTAATTAGTTTACAAACTGGGGGGACAGGGGTGACATAATAAATCCACAATGACTGCCTAAAGTAGTTTACTGTAGCAAGTAAATTGTTTTGTGCTTTATGGGGATAAATAATCCAAAGGTATCAGTGTGATAAATGAGTCATGTAATGGAAAGAGACATGCAGACCTGATCAAAGCTGCTATTTTGCTCAAACAGGATGTTAACAACACTTGGTCAATGTGTTGTAATGAACTGTTAGTGAAGTTTCTGGAAAATTTCCCTGACGTAACAAATGGGCTCTTAATGCAGCAAAGTCAAATTGTATTTATGAAATATGTTTGTGTAGGAGTCTTCAAAACTCAGTTTTTAAATGTATTTTGCTGCTTAATGTAACCAGGACATATGCTAATGTCCTAGATTATAGAAACCAGCAGAATTCTGCAGACAGCCCTCCTTGCCTGTTCCTCATGCAGGATTTGGGTCGACTTCAGGTGGAGATGTAATCTAGTTGAGTGTGGTGTACACTGCTACCTGTCCTCAGTTGCAGTGGATATATACAATGTATATGTGTACATAAAGATTTGCTACTAACATGCAGTAAAAATGAAGTAGGAAAATGTCTCTGTATTTGTTGATAACCATACTTCTAAATGAACTTGGCTCCTCACTTTAGAGAAAATCCGTTTATCTTAATGTTTAGTATAAAGGGAAGGTGGATCTGCATTTAGTGTTCCTAACCAAGCATAAGTAAGGATGTTTCTAAGTGGCCACGGTAGTAACTTACTGCAAGGGAATTAGAACAGCTGTGTTCAGGGGTTTCAGAACAGCCGTGAGCTTTCAGCAAAGAAGTTTAATTTGTCACTATGTCAGAGATATATAAACAAATTCTCTGAACCCCGGATATGTTACTTACTCAGTAGAAACATCCCCTTTGAGATGATGCCAAGGGGGAGCAGATGGAGTAGAGCAGCAAACAGGCAGCAATTGATTTCATGTTGTTATGGTTGCCTGGGAACCATTTGGAATTTGACAGATAACCTAAAGGACTCACAGGAATACACAGCAACATCAGCATGATTCTGGGTGTGGAGTAGGTAATCTGCTGCCACAATTTTCAGGCAGGCTATATTTCTTTTTGAGTTTGACTTCTCAGGAAGGTCTCACGAGACGGGTGTTCATAAGAACTTTGAGTAAGATACCATGAGACATTAGAATTTCAGAGCCCTCTCCTGTGTGCCGTGGTCCTCAGAAGTAAACCGGGTTTTTTTTGTTTCAGGCAAGCCAAAAATTTGCCCCAAGTAATATTGCCTATAGTTTACCAGTAATTCTCAGGAAAATAGTCACTTATATCTGATCAGGCTTTGGGGATTTTATTTTAGGGTAGAAACAGCTTATCTGAGGGGAATTGGAGCCTTTTTCAACTTTTATATCACTTCTGTGCAGACCTCAGCAATTTGTGTAACAGACAGATAAAAACAACCTCATGCCTGTGGAATTTTGGTCTTGATGAGACGCAACCCAGCTCAAATTGCAGCAGCTTTAACTGTGCTTGAGCAAGCATTTCAAGCTAACTGTGTGCTTAAGACTTCAGTTCAGAAAAGTGCTTAAAACTCTTCCAAACTTTGAACTAACTTTAGCCTTATTCAGAAGAGAGTAGGTAGGTCTGCTGGAATTAAATGCATGCTTAGAAAAGGTAGGTCTCTGGATAGTGAGTTTAAATAGAGGTGAACATGGGTTCTGCCTTCCATGTGCTTGAGTATACACAGTTGTTTTTGAGATTACAGCTCTGTAGTTTAGATCTGTAATTGCTTTAAAGTAGCTTTTGTAAGCTGAAATTCTGAGCAAGTTGTCTTAGTAGTAAAGAAATAAATGTGCTTTCCAGTCAGGCTACAAGAGGGAAAGCCCAGGAATTTAACTACTGTCAGTGACACCTTCTCAACTAATGCTAACAGTAACAGCACAATTAACTGTGGTTCAGAAGGTATGTTACTGAATTATGTTAGTGTCCCGGAATGCTTGTCCAGCATCCAAATGATGACAGAAGTTCACTGGGAATCTACACTGGATAAAGACGGGATGATTCACAAAATTGTTAGAATAATTTACTTCCCTGTAGTCTGTCTGGTAATGTTCTTCCTATGATCAGGTTTCAGTGAGTAGGAAAAAACTATTCTCCCACATACACAGAAGTAAATCTAATAAAGTAGACTGCTGTTTGTTCTTGCAAACATCTAAGTATTAGTGAAGAATCACTGTATGTTAGGGGGTTGTTTGGCTCTTGTACTTTTTTCATCCTTTAGGATGTTAAATAATTTTTCTAAGGAATTTGTTGATGAGAAATTTTTGCCATTATTCTAGATCCGTAACCTGTTGCTTGCTTGTTGAGAAGATTGGTAAATTTGAGGACTGCAAGCTTAGGGATATAAAGATGCGAATTACCTCCTGCCCTGGTATCTCCCTATCGCACCTTTGATAAAAGTAACTTTATAGTTTTCTGGATTTCTCTCAAAGCTGAAGACTTGTAAGCAGTTGAGGTATATAGCTGTACTAGCAAAAGGCCTGCTTTATCACCTGAACTAGCCGGGGAATCAGAGAGGAGCCAGCATACGTAGGCTGTCTAGATCCAGCTCAAATCCATCCCTTTTAATATGTCTCCCACTTGTCATCTTATATTTCCTGGAGCTTTGTGGCTCCGTTCATCATAGTCTGTGATACATCTCTTAAGACCTTCAACTGTAGAAGTGCATTTGTTAAGTTTACATGGTCATAGATGGTTGTCTACCCCTCCCTTTAGCTTTTCCTTTTGTATTGCTGTGTCCCTTTCCAGAAATATATGGGACGTATTTTGCATATGGGCATAGACCTGAGCTTCAAGCATAGAAATCTATGCATGTTTCTGGAACCAGGGTGGAAGGACTAAGATGGAATATCAGGGACCTTGAAATTTGCAGCTAAGGCTGTCGTATGGCCTGGTCTCCCTCAACAAACCTTGCCCTTCCCCACATACACTGTCAGGTCACAATTTGAGAATTGTAACCATTTGTCAGTCACTTCTGGATGTCCAGAAATCACTGACTTTTTTGATGTCCTGTGTGCAATAATTGCAGTGTATTCTGGCTGCAGACATCATTCAAACAGTGTGTATGTTGGAGATCTGGTGCCTGATACATGGATCTGTATGTCTTGGAAATTGAAAAAAAATTGTGGTAACATTATTCCATTTTGTTCCTAAAAGTTTTTAAGGCTAAATATTTTATTTTGGAACAAAACCTTTTGGGATTTCTCCTCTGTTGGAATTCTGGATTTATATCTGCTTTTGTTATTTCTGAACAGAGTAGTACATATTTTAATTTTTTTTTCTTAATATTAACATCATTCTGGTTGCAAATTTTAGTTTTCATCTGTCTTATCCCATGTAAGTCACTGAAGAAATCCGGAAAGCAAAAACACAACTTGTAGGTATCGTGGGTATCACTGCATACGTACACAAGAGAAGCCTATTAGAAGAGTGTAAGCGACTCCTGGTTTAGTGTTTCATAAGCCCTGGGTGCTCTTTGCAATCTGATGTTCTTTTCTGAGGGAAGTTCTTTGATGAAACTTCATGCGATAGAGAACTTCTAAATGGAAAGATAAACAAATATATATTTTGTACAACAGTCAACAAAGGATGTTGTTGGGGTTTGGCAGTAAAATTGTTGAGCTCTGCAGTACATTTATGTTGCCTAAATCGTATTTTTACATAGTCCAACTAAAACAGGACTGTGTCCACAGTGTTGGTCATATGCTTAATTTCCTTTCTGTGTATTGGCAAGTATTCATCCTGAGATCATCATCTTGCTTTTTTTGGGTTATCTCCACAACTGTAATGTTCCCATAACCGTTTTGTATATAATCATAGTACTAGTCATATGAAATACAATTTAGCTTTTAATTCTGGTTTTTCTGTTAATCAGAAATTTCTTAACAAAGACCACACAGTGCAAACAGTCTGCAGTAGGCTCTGTAGTCTAAAACATAGTCTGCCTGGTCAAATTCATGTGTCTCAGTGTTCTCCACCCCACAGATGTTCTTCTTAATGTCTTTAAGAAGTTTCATAGCTGTAGTGTGTGGCACGTTGCCTGATCCATCCTGTGGTCTTGGCCTCACTTTGTTGTTTCCAGATGCTTCTTGAGGCTTCCAGGCCTTTCATAGCAGAGAAGGACATAGAAGCCTTATGATATTCCCATGCTTATATTTAAAGATGGTTAGAATACACTAGATATTTCCTTTACTATTTTTCCTGTAAGCAGTTGCCGCAAGGAGATTATGCAATTTTGAGTAGGCAGAGATGATCCACGTGATTGTGAAAGAAGATGGGATGTTTTTGTGAGAATATGAAGATGTAGTCCACATGGTGGAAACCTTTGGCATCTGCCACCATAGAACATAAAATAGACTGCAGTTTGCAGCCTAATCTACCCTAGGGCCTTTGTCAACTTCTAGTGTTCATATTTATTGCAGCTTTATCAGGAAATAGCATGCCTGTGGCCACAATCAGATGAATAAAACTCCTTTTTCCAGGGCTTTCTCTGCACCTCCTGTTGATCTGGGTCAGTTTTCACTTGAATGCCTGCAGTGCACAGAGAACTACACTCTCTACTTCCCTCCCCATGCATCCAAATCAGCTGAAGAGATAAGCTTGAGGAGAGATTTTCTGGGTAGTTTCTGGCAACAACAGCCAGCTGACAGCCTAGCCTGTCTGAACTTCCAGTAGTCACCTGTGTTTAGCAGAATCTCCAAAGCAACCAGTTGTTGAGAACTAGCTTGTGAGCATAGGGCAGCAATATTAGACAAGTTATTAGACAGGCCTTAGCAAAAGGTCCTTGGGAAACAGAGAAGCCATTTAACTCCACTGCCCTCTAGGCCTGTGGCCTGAGTTGTCCAAGGCTAGCCTTGCTACTTGAAATGTGTTGTGGGCAAACGTGAAGCTGCAAAGACATGAGATGATGGTAGGATGACAGACAGAAACAGGGTAAATTGTACTAAGTAGACATACTAAAGTTCTGTGCTGAAGTCAGAAAATGACCTTTCTTACACGGTGAAAGAGATGAGCTAATGTGGAAAGCGTTCCCCAGAAAGTCTGATCCCGTGTGGATTTAGCTGAAGCAAGTATCACCTTTTCATGGTGCTGAAGCTATGTCCAGCAGGTGTCATGAATCAGAGCTCTCAGTTGCTGTTTGTTAACAGAGCTTGAAATGAGTCGTGGCTTCTGTTAGTACATGGGACAAGGAAATACAGTGATTGAGGAGTGGGTGAGCATATGACAGCAAAATAAGATTCTTGGTCATAAATCTGAGGACTTAAGTGTTCTGAATCAACTTCTGGTGCCTCCACTTGATGGAGACTCCACAAAGGGATTCTGGAAAGATTGGTCTTCAGCATCTAAATGGTCAGCTAAGACAAGGTAGTGTGAATGTTCTCACCATGTAACCAAGCCTAGTTCCCTTAAAGAGGTCTATCTTCATGTATTATTGTTTTCACGATTATTTTACAATATAATAAAAAGACCACAAGTGCTTCACAATCAGAAATTAACATGATGACACTAATGCAGTAAATAAAGTACGCCCTAATCAAGGATGTGTGCCACAGAAAGAAGGCCATCCACAGGTGTGCTGGATGACCATTTGCAGTGCAATAAATACATGGTGAATAGCTTGACACGGTACTCAAAAAGCTGATTTGGAACAACTAGATTGGTTTTGGCTTTGATTCTCTTGTCTTTTCAGAGTACTACCTTGGCCTTTTATTAGTTTTGCTAATTATATTTAAGTATTTTTATTTTGGTACTACCTAGTAAAGCTTGTCTAGCATTAAGACAATATAGCACTTAAGTTTTGTGTAACTATTAACTTTCAACTATGTTACATGGGCAGGAGAAAATAAATCAACATGATTCCAGTAGGAACATTTTTATTTAAAGCATAGTGGATTGAATTACCATTTGGTGTAAATGGATAGTGAAGACAATACAGCAGTAGCAAATGCTGTGAAATAGAAGCATGGTGTGCCAGAATCATGGGTGGGTGTAATACCTCATCCATCAGCAGTTTCCTGAAGGAAGCATTTGGCTTCCCATGTCATTTGTTCAGGATTTTGTTACACAAGATTCCTGGTCACATATGTATGGAACAGAAAACTCAAATTATGCTGAGCAGCCACTAGAGCTTTTAAAACTTTTACTGTTTTCTCTTTAGCCTGTGACTGATTTCATGCATATGATTGTTTTCCACGTGTCAAAAAAAACATTGATCATAACTAACATAGCAAGGCCATGCAATAGCCTTGTCAAAGTACCTGTGTGCTCCATAAATTTGTATAGGTGATGTGTCTTGTCAAGTTGCATGGGAGCAAATAGAACATTTAGGAAGAAAGCATAAGGTCAAACTGTCAGTTCGGATAAGCTTGTTTTCCTGCTGTGATTGAGGTAGGATTTGGTTCCAGGCTTACTGGCTACCAGTTCTGTGATTCGGTCTCTTGAGGAAATTGTTTTCATTGTTTGCATGGGTCAGTTAAGGAGAGGAAGGGTATTGTTTCATATAGTTATATTGTTTTGTACCTCTCAGCATGTCATGTATAACATGCATATATATAAACATCTCTTGGCACAGACTTACCTTGCTGTCTAAAGGCGTATGATGATCCCATGTGTTATTGTATTCCTGTTTTTTCCTTCCAGATCAATGCAATCCGATCAGTTGTTCCAAACAAAAGCAATAATGAGATAGTTCTGGTGTTGCAGCAGTTTGATAACAATGTAGATAAGGCTGTTCAAGCTTTCATGGATGGTGAGTACAGCATACCTTTTTCACTAAGGGATGAGGCATTCAATTGCATGCTGAAATATTAATTGTCTTTAGTGGCTTAAAAGTTGTTCTGATAAAATACTGATGATTGTGACACTTGGAAAGTTCGTTAGTTATAACTGACATTTCTGTCTGCGTCTTCTTCACAGTATGAGTTTGACGTGGCTGTTTATTTGTTCTATTTAACTTTGCCATTTTTTGGTGCCATTCTTTTGCAGGCCTTTTTTATTCTGCATTAAAGTTAATGCTTTTTAAAGTGAATATGTCCGAATATGATTCACTGTTGAAGATACAGTAACTAATAAGAAGTTGGTATAGTTCTGAGGCAGATAACCAGGCCTCTAAACCCCTGAACTTGGTGAATACATTGACATTCAAACCTCAATCTGAATTTTGCAAATAGCCTTGACATTTGTAATGGCTGAACCAAGACTCCATTGAAAGTTCGAGCCATTCTAAATCTGGATCTGTTTGTATTTTGCATTGTGAGACCAACTCTAATGAAAGGTCACTTGTGTTTAAATAACACTTCTGATAAATATATAATAACAAGTATTTTGAACTTTCACCAAAGACTCTGGGAAACCCTTTGCAAGAATAACAATGTATCAGGAGCAAATCCTCTCAAAATCTTTGTCGTTTCGGGCTGCTTAAAAGATACTGGAATTCAGTGGTTTTAAAAGCTCTGTATATCTGTCCTGGTTTAAGCCCAGCTGGTAACTCAGCCATGCAGCCGCTGGCTCCCTCCTCCCCTTTGTTCCTCCTCCCACTCCCAGAGGGATGGGGAGCAGAATTGAAAGAATGTAACTCCCATGTGTTCAGATAAGAACAGTCCAGTAACTAAGGTATAACACAAATCACTGCTGCTGCCATCAATAATAATAATGATAAGGGAAATAACAAGGGAAGAGAATACAACTGCTCACCATCCGTGACCAATACCCAGCCTGACCCCAGCAGTGATCTCACCCTTCCAGCTGACTGCCCCCAGTTTACATCCTGGGCATGACGTATTGTGGTATGGAATACCTCTTTGGCTAGTTTGGGTCAGGTGTCCTGTCTCTGCTTCCTCCCGACTTCCCTTCCTCCCTGGCTCACTAATCATTCACTAAGTTACTTTCATGCAGTTAATTTTGTCTTGAGTTACTACTGCTCGTTTGAGTTGTTTCCAGTGATTCTTTCAAAGGGGAAGTGCTTTCATAGCCATGTGTTGTCATCTGCTAGGAAAAAGGAAATGGGGCAAAAGCAAGTGCAGGAATGCAACAAGGTCTTGGAAAAAAAGCAAGCTGTTGTAACCTGAGTTCAGGTGATCTTTGAGCTTCACCAGTTTGTGATCACTGTGCCTTAAGTTCAGAAGTCTTTGCAAGTGAGCATTTGAAAACAGACAATATTTGTAACTGTCTGGAAATGGCATGATAAAGGTCATGTCCTTTCAGCTACCAATGTGGATAGAATTACTGTATCACTTTGAGTGCCTTTTCACATGAATGAAAAACATTGCTAAGATGGAAATACCACAGTCGCAGAGAACGCATTGCTACAAGCAGTGAAAAACATGGGGATAGCCATGTGGAGTGAAAAGGCTGAGCACTTCCATTCAGTGCTTCTCTCAGAGGTGCTGCATGAACTGAGAAATGTTCAAATTTAGTTTCCTGAGGTCAGCTCCTGTCTTGCTTCGTATCTGGAGTGGTGCATAGGGGATATGTCTCTTATAAATTTATTTCTGTATTTGAAATTTGAACTAAATAAAATAGTGGTTCAAATTTTTTATTTGCAGTGTTAGTTTTTACCTAATTAAGCATAATCAGAAGGGCTGTTCAGCTGCTTTCTAGATCTAGTCAAGAAAATATACTGGTGGGTTTTCATGAGGGCTTTGGGACTTGCAGTTAGTGCATTTCCAACAAGAAGAAAGAAGGGTTTGTTGGGTAAATCCTTAAAATAATCCTCACCCTGCATAGTATTTGCAGGGAATCTGAGGGAAGCAAAGCTAAGGCAACACCAGCCAACACAAAAAGAGTGTTGGATGATACTGTGAAAACAGTTAACAAAGCTGTCAAGTAAAATCTCATATTTTCAGCAGCACAGAATAAAATGGGCAGCAAGTGTCTGAGTTTGTTTCTTTGTAGTGAAACATGGTGTCTATTGAAAGACAGCATATCTCTAGGAGAGGGGATTGTATTTGTATGTGCATTAGTCTGTATCTGTGTAACTAAATATAGTTATATGTATAGTTACACACATAAATTTTCTTAGCCTTTGATCTGTACTATAATGGAAACAAAATATGGCTTTGATGGATTCATAGAATCATAGAATGGTTTGAGTTGGAAGGGACCTTAAAGACCATCTATTTCCAAATCCCCTGCCACGGACAGGGACACCTTCCACTAGACCTGGTTAATCAAAGCCCCATCCAGCCCAGCACTGAACACTGCCAGGGATGGGGCAGCCACCACTTCTCTGGGCAAACTGAGGTGCTGCCAACACCTCAGCACCCTCACAGGGAGGACTTTTTTTTCCCAATATCTAATCTAAATTTACCCTAAATTCCATACATGTTTTTTTCACAGTTTAACAAATTTGGCTTAGCACTTATAGTGTGCATGGTAGACTTGCCAGATAATTTTGGATCTGTATTATTGTGATAGAAAAATCATTTTGATACATTTGAAAATCTCACATCTTTGGCTGAATCCAAATTGGTGACTCGTGCTTGTCTGAAAACAGTATTATTTCTTAATACTAATATTTTCAGGAGTTCACTGAAATGAGTAAGAAGAGTATGAGACCCATTTGGAAAGTATAATAAACAAATATTTACTAGAATTATGCAGTGATGACAAAGTAATTCCTCAAGCAGAAGACCTTTAACCTGGTGGCGATTAAAAGGTTTATTGTGGCAGATACTGCCATAGTAGTTTGAATGATGATTCAGACTGCATGCTTACCATTGTCCTGGGTTCAGCAGTAGCAGTAATTTTCTCTTTCTTAGTAGCTGGTGCAGTGCTGTGATTTTGACTTTTGGCCTGGAAACAGCACTGATAACACCAGTGTTTTTAGTTGTTGCTCAGTAATGTTTACTCTGACTCTGTCTGAGTCTCATGCTCTGCTAGGGAGGAGGGGAAGTCGGGAGGAAGAGAGACAGGACACCTGACCCAAACTAGCCAAAGAGGTATTCCATACCACAACACGTCATGCCCAGGATGTAAACTGGAGGCAGTTAGCCGGAAGGGCAAAATCACTGCTGGGGTTGTGCTGGGTGTCATTCACGGTTGGTGAGTGGTTGTATTCACTTCCCTTGTTATTTCCCTTATCATTATTATTATTGATGGCAGCAGCAGTGATTTGTGTTATACCTTAGTTACTGGACTGTTCTTATCTGAACACATGGGAGTTACATTCTTTCAGTTCTCCTCCCCATACCTCTGGAAATGGGGCGGGGAGGAAGGGAGTGAGGAGTGAGTGAGTGGCTGTCTGGTTCTGAGTTACCATCTGGGTCCACAACACTGAGCATCTGTTTTCAGCTTTAGAGTCCAGAAGAACAAAATGATGTTAATTGGGTGCAGAAGAATTTTGTTCTAGTATGGCAGCTAGCACTTGTCTAAAACAAGGCTCTGCTTGCTTTGTTCCATAGATTTCTCTAGCTGACTCATTAGGACTGGCAGACAGAATTTCAAATATACATAATTGTAATAATTTTTCAAAATTCATTTTTATGTTCTTATGTCTTCTGACTACAACAGATGACACATAGGAAGTATATGATAAAAATGCCAGAAGATTTAGGAACTGTGGGAAGCTCTAGGGTCAGGGTAGTCTATATATTTTACATAGTATTTATACTAGCATGCTGAGATACTTCCCTCTTTCAGGCAAGAGATTTGAGTGTTAATTTTTCTAGGGCTTATGCTAGTGCTTTAAATTAGACACCCACTTAATCACTTTGTGGAATGAAGACCATGAAAAGCAGTAGTACCAGATAACACACGTAGCGTAATCAAATAAAATGGTAACTGGAAAGGAGAAAGGCAGCAGTACCCGCTTTGTTCTCCCCACATAAGCAAGTTCACAACAGCAAATGAAAATGCTGCCCAGGCTAGGAGAGTAGAAACTGCTCTTGAACACACTTTTGTTCTTTTTCATAGTTGAACTTTTCTTGAAATGTTTGATCTTCCCTTTCTCTAGGCAGCGCAGCTCAGGTTCTAAAGGAATGGAATATGACAGGGAAAAAGAAGGTAAGAACCTGCTCTTGAGAATAAAGTCATTCGAACCATTTATCAGCTGTCTGTAGTTGAATGTAGTGCTTTTATTTGCTTTTATTTTGGCCAGTGTTCTGTCTGCCTTTGCTAACATAGGTGACTTCATTCACACCTGTAGTCAGAGAACTTGAAAGCAAATGTGTGTGTTATTTCTAATCTGTTTGTCTGTTGTCTCTCCAACCCACTGTTCTGAGAGAATTTCTGGGACAGCACATGTGTATACATGTGTGTGAAACCCAGACCCTGGACAAGTACAGAACGAATCCTAAAACAGCCCATGTTCAGAAGCACTTAATAAGCAATTGTATCCTGGATAATCACAGCCATTTATACTGCTAAGGATTTTGCTGACAAGTGTAAAACTAACATAAGCATAGAAGTCATCCATTAGGAGTCACGCATTAGTGACAACATCAAGTCATATACTTCAAGTATATATTTGGGATGTGATCTTCATGCATATGTATCTCCAAGCCAGAGCTGTACCGGGAGACTGCCCTGAGAGTCAGTGTCATGGAGGCTCCTTTTTAAGGTTGGGAGAGCTACAGTAGCAGTGGCCAACCCATGCCCTCTGTGATTACTTTCTACCTGATTGGAGTGATGCCTTAAGTGTTTGTCTGTGTTACTGTGTGGATGTCCCCTGAATGGTCAAGCACTGCTTGTTCTAAGTAACTGCAAACAGTTTGAGCAGCTTCTTAGCAGTGGTTTTAGTATCATTTGCAATGAAAGTATTTTGTGTGGAAGGAAAGGGAAAACCAGTCTGGGGCCCCAGGTTTTGTTTGAAACAGTTTATATGTTCAGCTGAACAGATGCACTGTGTTTGTATAGCACAGCACGGCCTGTAAATTGCATTAGTCTGATGTCACTAGTATAGCATTTCAAAAGCATGGGCATTTTACTGATTGTATTTTGAGTTTATGAGTTGTACTGAGTGATGTCTCTGTTCTTGCACTATTTCTCCACATAGAACAACAGGAGAAAAAGAAGCAAATTTAAACAGCACCCGGGCAATAAAGATCCTAAAACCAAGAATGGTGGACCCGAGAAGGCATCTCACGAGCCCCAGGGAATATATGATTGCCATCTGAATGGATGTTCCAAGGACAGCTCTTGCAGGGCTTCTGCCAGTCAGAAACGGGAAGGTGCTTCTCTTGAGAACAAAGGCTCAGGATTTGTAGACTCAGCACTGGTCTGTCCAGAAATCACAGGTCAGTTCATCTGGCACAAGACACCTTTAACTGGCAATAGCTAAGCCCCCATTTACATAAAGAACATGGCATTTGTATTGCCATAAAGCGGAATATAATAAAACCAATAAATTGGAGGGAGCTATTTATGCAAAATAATGCACCTTGCTATTAAAGTCATGCAAGTAGATCTATATTTGGGCACAATTCACCTTGCAGTATGTTCCCTTGCAAAATGTCTTTTTTTTCTCTTCTAGAGACAAAATGATCAAAAATATAATTAAAAGCCCAGCTGATACAGAATATTGCAGATATAAATATACAAGAATGCAGGATTAGAAAATTACTTGAGTATAAAATGTCTCCTCATCTGGAGCAAAGATATCAGGGCAGTATGAGCTTGAGGCATATCACAGGATTTCTTTATTACCTGGTTCAGACTAGTCCATTTATTTTTTTTTCTCATCTCCCTCTAATAGGCTAGTGGCAGTAGATCTCCACTGACTTTCTCTAACAGGGAAGGGCCTTTGTGTTGAGGGAAGACAGTCTGATAGCCTCTTAGTAGACACACGTTTCTGCTAGGGTCTAGGTTCTGATTCTGTAACTCTGGGGGACAATAATAAAGAAAGGTCTTTTTTACTGGGTTTTAGTAGGTACAGAGTTATGGTTCTAGCAACACCAATGACAACAAACTTTCTCCTCTGGAGAAGAAACTATGTGAAAGCTTTTGCCTTCAAGTATCTTTTCATAAAGCTCTTATTTAATTGCTGCCAATACTGGCAATGATTTTTCAGCTTTTTGTATTTCAAACTTCTAACAGCCCTAAACTATTGCTGCTGCTAGTATTTTCTTCCTGTATTTTAAGCAGTAGGTAAGACTGCATTAAAAGTCTTTACTTGAAACCTCCTTTTCCATGGCTGCAGATACAGCTCTCAAACCTCAAAGTAATGTGCCAAATATGTAATTGTTCTGAAATGAATTCTCTGCTCCTTCCAGATAATTTTGGTGGTGCTGACCTCTGAAATTAAAACCCTGCAACCTGTATCAGCCAAATAGACAACTGCTTACCAAGAAATTTTGTCCTAAGTATTTGGTGCCTTACAAAGTATCAGAGATACTCTTCCTTCCTGTGCCGAAGACTCCCACTTAGTTTTGGTATAATATGCCATAAACCAGAAAATTCTGCATTTCCATAATACTAAATCCTTTTTGGCACTTACTCTGCAAGACATAAATGTTTGTGGTATAAATATATGTTATGTCAAGCTCTCATGTCAAACTTCTTAGAGCTGCTGGTTTTGAAATGATACTTGTATGAATAAAGATACATAGACTGAATCTGTCCATGCACGTGGAGGAGCTCTTTCTGGGGAGTAACAGGCCTGAACGCAAGAATATCCGTGCTTTTAGTGATCTTTTTCCGTGGCATTGGTATTGAGTCCTTTCTTTTTCTCCTTGACATGATGCAGTGAAGAGTTTTACATACCAAGGGCAAAAAGCATCACAGAATTTTACTTTGTTTTTACAAGTGACAAATGAGGTATTACCACAGCTTCACAATGTTTATAGACGTTTACACATATCCCCTGTTTCAAAAACAGTGGAGAGGGGGATAAAAGTGAAAGAAAAAAGTGGGAAAAGAAAGGAAAAGTAATGGAGAGAAAGGAAAGCCTGAAACTTTTCTATTCAAGTTTCCCTTGCATAGTAAAATAAGTTCCTGGCAATTTCTTTAATACAGAGAAGGAAAGAGCTGCTGCTTCACTTTGAGTTGCACTAGATTCCTTGTCTTTACAGCCAGAATAATAGCTACTTTCTTAAGGTCAAAAGCCATCTATGTACATATTGCTAAATTTGTGCCAAAGTGCATGCTACTAAATAGAAGGGTGATCAGAATTTCTCAGGGGCCAGCAGCTCAGCCTTTGTGGTTTCTGAGCAAGTCACGCAGACCTGGAGTTTGAAATACTAAAGTTAGTCCAAGGTGCACCCATTTCATATTGCTCCCTCTTGTGTTGTAATCTCCTTTGTTTTGTCCTTGTCTGTCTTGTTTGTTTTGGTTCCTTCGCTATCAAATTAATGTTACTGCAGTCATTTCACCATCACCTTCAGACAGCTCACAGCTTAGAATAATCATAGTCAGGTGTCTGCTGACAGGCCCCTATTCTTTCCTCCCCATGAGGAACAGGAGATTGAAGCTTTCCTTATACCAACTCACAGTCTGTGAGATAAGGTCTTTCCAAGCCATAAGTTACTAGCTGCCTGGAAGGGACTTCAGGGACTAGAAGTGAGGATGCAGTGTGTCTGGTGTTTTTCCGTGAGGTGTCCCATGCTAGAAAATGACAGGGGAGAACATGTGGCTATTACTTTTAGTTCATATCTGCTTATTTCTTACTATTATTCCATCATTCTTTTTCTCAGAGGTACTTGGTTGTTGCTTTTTTGTTTTATGGTTTTCTACAGGGAGTTAAGACCTGCTAGAGAAAACGAAGCACACAATTCAAGGCTCTGGAAAGCCAAATTACCTCATCATGGAGGGCCATGGGGAGTGTTTCACTTAGCTATGAGTCAGTTCAAGGGCTCTCCTCAGTATCTTGAAGGGGAAAAGGCCTTCAGTAAACTAGATTACTTCAAAATGATGACCATAACAAAGTCCCCAACTTTCTTTCTTGTCCTTGACAACATAGGGTTGGAAGGACTTAACAGCTGCGTTTTCTGTGCATGCCCTTGTAAAGAAGGGCATGAATGTGCTGAAAGAATATTTAATGCTGTGTGACCGTGCTTTTTGCAGGCACTTGGGTAAAACCAGATACAAATCAAATACTGATTTCTCACCTACTTTTTAAAATTGTTTTTCATGTAGGATGGTTTTCAGTGAATTCTTTGTTCTTCCTGTTTATATCTCAAGGGTTTGGGGTTTTTTTTTCTTCTTTCAGCCAAAGAATCCACAAGGTTTACTTTATTTAAGAGGTGTTAAATGGCAAGCTGTTGCAAAAAGATAAACCACTTATTTTGAAGATAGCAGCTCAGCAGATTTCAAAGCAAGTTTATTTGGGCTGCTGCCACTACGGGCAGGTCTGGTAATACTTGATGGCTAATACAGACAAGGTCACACATTAGATTAGACTAGTGCTGAAATTCTAAGCCACCACCTACTGAACTCTGCAACAGTTTATTTGTAGATATTATTACCCAGAGGTTTGACTTCTCTCTCAAGTATTTGAGAGAGACAGAGTTTGTTATACATGTTGCTTAGCTGGCCCAAGTCTTCAGGGATTTGATGCAGGCTTTCTCAATCTATTTTCAGTTGTTTTGATTGTCCTCAGTCGAATTTGCAAGTTCAGTAGCAGCATACTGAGGTATTGTCTGCTAGGTGATATTGATCATTGTGCTGCTGGGTTTCACAATAGCTCATGTATCATTTGGAAGAAACAGTGTTGAAATATATTGCAGAGAGAAGATTTTAGAGTATAACCATTCTTCTAGATGACTTTTGTTAAGAAGCTGTCTGTTTGCCATTTGACTTGGCAAGAATACCAAAGTTTCTGGTTAAATGTAGTAAATAACAATTTTGCACAGTAACAATAAGTTTCAAAAGGTTTTGAGGACAGTAGGCCTGGCCTTTCTCTATAGGTTAGCTGATAGATTGTTTATTTCCAACTATCTTTTGGGTTATTTAGTAAGGCCAATCTCAACTGACATGGCCTTGCCTGTCAGTTTTCATAGTCATTCTTTGACTCCTTGGCCCTCTGACATGACGCTGGTGTCTCAAATCCCTTTGGAGTCTTGGAAAGAGTAAACCATGTTGTCTTGTGGCTCAAGCATTATTTCAGCCCTCTCAAGCTGTTGAACGCAAGAGCCTAGTCTTAGACGTTGTTTTATTTCCTGCTTGATCCTCTTAGCAGCTGCTTTTGATAGAAAGCTGTAGTCAGGCAAGGTAAGTATTTCAGATAGGAATGTTTAATCGGTGCTTTTAAAATGCTGGTTAAATGGTGAAAATTGTTTTGTGTGAGGTAGATACATACATACAGGCAGATATCAATATTAAAGTCTCATGCTTTCCATAGCAGACTTCCTCTCTAGTTCTGCTCTCTAATATTTGGGCAAAGATTACAATTGGTAATATGCTTTCTATATTATGAGGTATTTTTTCAAGTCAGCATGGAAGAGTTGATTTTTTTCAATGGGTTTTTCTTTTTAGATTGTTGAAACATAGATGTGTTCAGAGTAGTGTTTAGTAACCAAAACCGTTTGTTTCTGTTCTGTTACTGCTTTTCAAGGTTCTGTAAAATGCCTGCCAGTGGGAGGTGGGGGGAAAATACACAAAACAACTTGACTTTTCCATGGTATTAAGTAGTTCAGACTAAACAGTATGTCTTCATAGCTTTCTTAACATTCTAACTCTCTGTGTCTACCTTAATGCTTTCTTGCAGACAAGGAACGAGAACGCCAGAGAGTATCCATGGAATTAAACCCAAAGACTATGAATGGAGTAGAACAGCATGAGTCTCCTCAGGCATCAGTTCAACTCCAGTGTAACCTAGGCAGGCCAAAGTCAAAATCTTCCTCAGTTAAATCATCCAATGCTACAACCCAACCTGAAACAAAGACAGACGATTCAGTCAAAAAAAGAGGTAATTTGGGTCCCTGGTTGCCATGTGCTGAGGTGATCAGACAGTTGAGGCTTCAGGGGGAAGCACCTATGTGAAGAAGAGGTATGTTGGAAAGTGAGAGCAGAATCATACTCAACAAGAATGGATAGAACAATTTATAGTCTATTTAACTTTATAGTGAATGAAATGACAAATAAATAGTTTGAATCAATAGTGCTGCTTTAATACTCACTTGCTTTGGAGAATGAATTTGAGCAGAGTATTTAGAAACTGAAAAGCACCATGGAAGGACTGTGGAAAAGTTGGATTTTTGGACTTCAGTAGGATAACCACTTTGTCCTAATGTGGGCAAATAACATGTTGAACTGTTCCTGCTCCTTCATTCAGAAAAACAAAAAACAGATTTCTGACTTTTGTGCAATTTTTGTTTTCTATTTTAGGGCCAAACATTGAAAAATCAGTAAAAGACTTGCAGCGTTGCACTGTTTCTCTAACCAGATACCGTATGATGATTAAAGAGGAAGTGGATAATTCAGTGAAGAAGATTAAAGCTGCTTTTGCAGAATTACACAGCTGGTAGGTAAATCAACTGGAGAGATCTACCAGCACCACCTGAGCAGAGGGGCTAATGAGACCACTGGCATTGGTGGGGAGGGTTCACTGACACCCTGTGTGTTTGCAGCATTTTGGTTTCATCAAACAAAACCCATGTGGTGCCACTAAGTAACTCCTCACCAACCACAAAGTAATGTATACATAAGTGTATATTTACATACATAAAAGGGGACAAAACTACAGTTCTTTGGGGAAAAAAAGTATTTGATTATGTTGTTTGGGTTTTTTTTCCCCCAGGTGATCTATCTTGACTTAATAGTTTTGTATCAAGTTCAGTGGCAGCATATCTGATCTGAAGCTTTTCTAAAAATCCTGTCTATGGGGTTTTCTGAAGTCTCTTTACCTTCTTTAAATGTCTTCCTTCTATACTACTACTTTGATCTTCTTTGGCAGACAGTCCTTTACTGTCTCTTCACTTCCCATTATCTTTGTTATTTATCCCACCATTCTTTGATTTTTCTTTCCCTCATAGTTTCTTCCCTCATCCATCATTTCCAGTTCTCATCTCTAATTCATTCTTCTTCCTCATTCTTTTATCTCTTCCTTTTTTCTAATTCTTTTCTATTATAATTTTGGTTATTCCTGATCATCAGTGATGTCTACACCCTTTGAAAATTTGTAGCAGAAATAATTGCTGTAGTAGCAAGCTGTATATTTTGAATATACTTGTCATAGAAAAATATTTTCTAGTTTGAGTTTTACTTGGCCTTTCCTTAAGCATAGATGCTATATAAAACCCATGCATTGCAGTAAACAAGGAAATCATATTAAAATATTCAGGACTTGGTTACAAATAACAGAAAAGTACAAAAACCTCTCACTCTTAATATTCCATAATATTTGTCAGTATTTTTATGAGCATACTTTGTATTATGAGCATATTACAAAAGTGCTGTAGTATTAGAAGAATTTTAACTCTGGACTTCAGTGGTGCGTTTGTTGTCTTCAGTGATGCAGCTGAAGTGACTTCTGTGCCACTGGGGTTCCATCTCTGTATGAGCAGAAAGCCAAAGCACTACTGAGCCGATTAGTGGAAGATTCTGTTGCAGTGAACCAGCAGTGCATCTGGCTGTCTAGCAGAGAGAGTTTTATTTCTGTCTCTGTACTCCAATGAACACAGGCTGTGATCATCTGTTGTACTAAACTCTGTTGTTGTCAGGAGTGCTCTGGAGCCAGCACAGCGATGGTTGCTTACAAACTAAAGTGCAGTAATTATATTGTAATTATAGAAAAATTACGTAAAATTCATAAGTCCCCTGCACTGTTTTATGGTAGTTTTCAGAGGTGGTTTTGTATGGCTTTAGAAAATTCATAAAACAATTATGGTTTCTGTTAAGAAGGTTGTGACCTTTTCTCTGAGTAGACTCATAGTTTGGTCTCATTTCCTGTGTAGTTCTCACTATAATATTTTTGGTAACAGTGTTAAAAATACATAATGTCCCTTGTATCTAATCTTGTTTCCAGGCAGTCATGATCAATTCGGTCTTTAAACAGTAGTTACTGTGGGCATGGAACAGGCTTAAATCTCTTACTGTAAGCTAAGACTGTGGGGTGAGGTGCTATATTAGTAACTTCAAAACTGAAATTCTTCATTATTCATGTTTTAACTTGAAAATCACTGAAGTTGCATTGCCTAATCTATAATATGTTCTTTAATAGGTGAGCTTAATAGGGGAAATGACAGAATGACCACAAAATAGTATGTAAATCCAGGCAGACTTTAAATGATGAAAAATAGCCCAGAAAACTTTTCAACATTCTTCATTTTAATTTTTCCTCCTACCAGCTTCAGGGCATAAATTACTGGAATCTACAAGAAGCTCTAGAATGTAACAGTCCTGAATATCCAGGCCTCGCAAAGCAATTTCATGCATGTAATATTGCAACATAGTATCACAACAAGGACAGCATAATGTCAGGACATGCTTATGAGAATCTCAGTGTGGGCTAAATTGCTTTTGGCAGCTCATAACCTAATATTTAGGGGTTTTTTTCTTCAAATTAATGAAGAGAAAATTTGGTTTAAATACTTAAAAGAAAGACTTAACACCTTCTTTGCTAAAATGAAAAACAGGTTTGAGATATATTATGTGACTTTGTGGCTTAAACTCTGAAAAGGATGGGAAGAGCTGTCTTTAGTATCTCATTTATAAGAAGTTGCTGCCAACTGCTCTATATTAACTGGATTTGAGTACAAAATCACCAGGGCCAGTGACGCATACAGCTTCAGACCTCATAGAGTCAAAAGATCACATTCCTGGGCTGAACAGTTTAGTTTGTGTTGTTTACATGGCAGTTTCCGTGCTTCAGAGTTGAACAAAGCATCACTAGTGGTAGCAGTAGGGTAGGGTAGCTAGGCATGCAGACTTTTGCATATCTATCACCCTCCTTGGGCGCTGGAATTCTGCTGTGGCAGTCAACTTGTTTATCATGGGAAAAATTATAAAATCCTAGAAGTGTTTGGCTTGGAAGGGGCCTTAAAGATTATCTAGTTCCAATCCACAGCTGAACTGTTGCTCCCAGGATGCTATGGAGTAACCAAAATGACAATGATATCTGGTCATATTTGTGAGAGTGATTCCAAAGCTTTTTGCAAGTTGTTCTTCCAGTTGCTGCTGGAGTGTGGATTGGTTGAGGTGTAAAATAGATATACAACAGCAGCTAAGTGCTGTCTGTGGTCAGAACTGCAGGGAATGCTTGAATGGGATGAATACAGTAACCTAGATGGGAGCCTAACCGGTTCGTGTTACACACAGCTGTCACCACCCAAGAGGTTTTAGCGAAGCTAAATGAAGTCGGAAGCTTTAATCTTGCATTGCAGCTGACTGCTGAGGCACATACTACTTTCTGTTGTTGCACTTTGGTTCTCTTCCTTTGGGAGTAGACTAAAAGACCCTTTTTGTATCTTTCTTTTTGCATTTACTGTCAAGATCAGAATCACAACTGCATTTGAGGAGGCAGTAATCTTCTGGACTTCCTTATAATCTTTTTTTTAATCTTTTTGTGATTTTACCAATCACAGAAAGGATGGAGAAGTGAAAAGATAGCATCATGTATCTTCTTCCTACCTCCAGATAGTATAGCAAACCATGATCATGGAGGTAAATGAATAGCATGTGCGGCCTAAGATATCCTGAAAGCTTCAGCGGAAAAAATCACAAGCACTTTCCCTTTTAAACAGCAGAAACTTCTGAGTGATAGTTATCAGTAGAAGTCCATGTCTCTGTCTTGCTCAGTATTTCACAGTTTGTCCTAACCAATGAAGGGAAGTTACTCCTGAACACTTTCAGTCAGCACTGTACTGCAATTTAAAAGTCATCTACCTGGCAAAACAGTGCATACCACTGCCCCACAATTTAAAAAAGGAGTGATATGGGGCAGGCATGCTGTGGACACCTGTAAATGCTTGGAAAAGCAAATACAAAGCTTGCTTCCAGTTTTAACATTTGAATGAAAAGGGGCCAAAAACCAATCCCATAAAGATGTTTATTTAATAATGCTGCAGTGGGCTCACTTTCTCTTTCAGGAGTGTCCCAGTTGGAGTTCCTGCCAACTGGAGTAATTCTCTGCGTGCTCAGAACAAGTGATAACAACTTGCTCTTACACAACGCTTTTCATGCCAGAAGTCACTAGAGCATCTTACAGGCCATGAGCTGGACCACACAAGGCACTTTGCCCTACTCCATGAGAATTCTTTTGCAGTCTCATGTAGATTGTGCTTCTGGTACTATCTGGCACTGCCATCACCCCTCCTCATGCAGGGCTTTCTATCACATTGCTTTCCCCGAGGCTGTCAGAGCACAAGGCAGAGCAAACTGAAGGGCACTGTTTCTCTGATGTGCATCTGAAAATGATGGGGAAGATTCTTCTAACAGTGCTTCTTGAGACAGTATTTCTCGTCATTGCATCTTAGTTTGGTGTATGGTTCTCAGGAATACTTCTGTGTGAATAAGAACATAAGCTGCTTCACTTACTGCTTGACGTAAAACGTGTCAGAGCATAGCCATGGCTCACAGTACTGTAGGGCAAGAAAAAGAATAATACCAAAAGTTGCAGGAAAAGGTCAGAAAAGCTAGGTGAACTCTCCTCTCAACAGAGTGTGCTTGAGGCATTTGTTGCCAGGGTTAAAGCCCATGTGACATAACTGTGCTCTCACTTTTCTACCTAGAGACTGAATAACAATCTTTGGGGTAAAAAGAGAGCCCCAGGAATCTGAGTGAAATGAGTAGAGCACAAAAGAAGCCACAGTTCGCCATAACACCTCTTGCCAGAAAATCATTTTCACATACTGGCCATCCACACAGTCATATGGAGCACTAAAAGGAAACATCTGCCACTTGCCCATACAGTCTGCTTCCAACCACAAATGGAAAATAGTCTGTAGAAAATAGTAAGGCCAAGTTTAATTACACTGCACACAGAACTGGACCAAAGACAGACAAGCTTCCTCTACTCTTTGCATCTCAAACACATTGGTATGTTTTATAAAGAGCATGAAAACCAATACAGTTGATCTTTTGAATGACCAAAAAGGCCTTGAAAGCTGCACCATAGGCTGGATAAAAAATTACCTCTGGCATAATACTGGGGAAATTGAGTTTGGTTATACTAACAATTTTTAAATAGATTTTAATGTATGTTTTCTATTTTTATATGATATTTTAATATATATTTTTATACATTTAGGGAACAACTGGAAAGCAAGTACTGTATGTTTTGGGAAGATAAAGCAGGTTTTCTATTGCTTTCTAAGTTAAAATCAAAGCAGAGGAAAAATGGGGGGAAAATGGGTCATTTGTAAGAACATAATTGTGTCTGTACTAACTCAGTGCTGGGCAATGAGCAATGTTGCCAGTGCTCACAGGCTCACAGTTGCAGAGCAGTGAGTGAACGCAGTTGTCCCTTTTCTGGGACCCTTACTTGGCAAACGGTAAAAGATGCTGGTTTTCTGTTGCCCAGAGCCCAGAATCAGTGGCACCAGATGAAGAACTGCCTGTTTGTGTTAGTGATGTGGCAGTATAGAGCATGGGCAGATGGCTGGAAAGGCTGGTATTGCTTTACAGTAAACAGAGTTCCTTTGCTGTTTCTTTGTGTTTCCCGGCAGTCCGCATTAGCTTTCTGTCTCTGTCTGCTAGCTGACCTGTGGTAGTCTTTATGCCTCTGAAGTATGGATTTTCAAATCCTCTCGCAGTTTGTTCTGATACTTGTTTGCCTGTCAGTCACGCAATGCAGTCTGTAACCTTGCCAGTGCAGAGAAGGAAAAAATGGTCTCCCAGGAATTTAGGTTTCCTTGAGCACAGGTGGGTTTTCAGGTACCTTCAAAGACCAGTGCTTTTACCAAAGCCCCTGGACCCTGCTTCTACTGCCTGGGGGTCTGGGGGTCTGATCTAACAGCTCTGGCCTCAGGCTCTCTATTGCCTGCAGAGCTGCAGCACTGGGAGAGGGGCTTGTGCTTGCTCTCTTCTCACGACCTCCAGCAGTTTGGGATTACTCTTGCTGTGTATTGGCAGAGAGAATAGACAGAGCTCATGAAATTGGAGGAGTTGGGTTTTAGTGAGATACATCACGTCCCCCTTCTGGCCCCTGTCTTGTACAGATACTTGTTTTATCCCTGTATTTTTTACTACATTTGTGAAGACAGATTACAGAGGTGAAATCCAAAGGTGGATTATGCTGTCTCTTAGCATGTTGTTCATACTTCATGGCTTCATGTCTCTCTCTCTTTCCTCCCAGTCATTCATAGGTATTTGTTGTCCTCAGTAAAACACAGGCACATGTAGTTTTTGGGGTCCTGCAGGTAGATTGTTGCTTTTTGTGCGTGTCATTGTGGATGTAAAGTGAATATATCCTTTTTGATCTCATCAGACTAAGGAGAAATCTAACTTACTAAACATACATAGGGAGTAACTATCTCAACAAATTTCAACAGGTGTTAGCCCAAACAGCCATACTCTTACTTTCTTTGTGGCCACTTTCCAGGGTGCTTTTGGGAAAGTTACCTCTCCTCTGTAGCAGGAACCCAACAAGGACCCGAGTCTTCTGCCTTGCCAGAGTGTATTTGGGCTAAAATATATAAAACCAGCAGGATACTCTGGTGCCACAGTAGTTATATCAGAACTGAGGATCAGATAGGAAATAAATTCTTATACAAATGTATGTCAAAATGTGCAGGATGCTGTCGAGCCATGGTGCAACTCGCACTCAGTTGTTAAAACTCTGCCAAATCCAGAGGTGATGCCTTCACTTCTAAATAAATAAAATTTGGAAGCATTCTTTCGGGAAAAGGTTTTCCATGTCAATTTTCAGCTTAAACAAGTACTTATGATCAAGCAATAATCTTCTAACTGTTTGTAAAGAGATCTTAAAAATGCAAAGAAACCATCAATTACGATGGCTTTGCCAGGCCCCACTGGGCTAGCTGGCTGCTAAACAAAACGTTAGTGAAGGTAGATAAAGAATAACACAAAATCACTTGAATAACTAAAAGCCTTTCAGTATTTTTACTTCTACCAGATGGTACACTGCAGAGGGAAAGATCTCGGTGAAACTGATTTATTCTGTCTTTTGTTTGTCTGCTTATTGTCAGACTATATTTGTGGTCAGAATGAAAATTCATGTAATCTGGTTTGCTGTGTAAACATCCTGTGTGTGCTAATACAGTGATCAAATAACTGTTTTCAAGCACCACAGACATTTAAATACCATTGAGCTAATACTGGAAGAATATAATTTCCTGAAACATTGCAAAATATGTAATGTAACAACTGCTTTTCCTCCAGATTTATTAATATCAGGAAAATCTGAAGTATCATTTCTCCAGTTACAATACAGCACAGCTGTTCTGTAATCCTATACTATCCTGTAAATCCTTTTTAATCCTATAAAACTTGCAGTCACACATTACAGGTGGTGGGGCTTTATACTTATGTTCTCAACACATCATTATAGCTCCTTGTGTTGAAAGTCTGACAGAGACAGTTCTGATGCTTTGGATTCAGGTGGGTGATTTGTTGTGAAGTACACAGTTGGGTTAGTGGTTCTTATCAGTTTTCTTTTCACCCCATCTTTGGGTCAAGTATGTTCATGCTAGAAGGGAAATGTGTACAGGAAATAAGGCGTAATACTTAAAAGACCAACACTGATCTTGTCAGGACTATCCCATGAATTTGTATGTAATCTCAGTTCAAACAAAGCAGCGACAGTGACTACTGACGTCCCTCAAACCTGCTTGGGTTTGGCAGCAGGTTGTTAACTAGCACAACTTTAAGGAGCTACTGAGGTCTGTTCCAAAGCCTGCTAACAGAGAAAGCTGCTGGAGAACAGTGTGTTGTTTGGGCATTTGTTTGTTTTGAAGCCTAAACTGGCAGACTCTGGCCTTGTCCCACAAATAAGGCCCTAATGAAAAAAGGACTTGAATTGTACCTCGGTGTTCTGGTGTCTCACCTGCTGAAGCAGACCCCTGAGGATGACCATGAAAAAAAAGCTCTTTTCCCCTTCCAGATGGAAAGCCCTACTGCAGTTGTTCAGAACGCCACACCTAATTGCTGACTGTGTCTTCCTCAGTCTCCAACATTGATTTCCACTGATACATAAAGCTGGTTCAGGGCAGAGCAAAGCTTATTAAACACCTCAAGGAGAAAATTGGCATTTTGAGGAGTTTAAAAGGGTTTTGAAAGGACTCATTTGAATTACACTCTTAACAATAACCTCTGTGCCATGCAGCTGTGGCTTACCTTTGTGATTTGTGTCAGCATGTGTGCCTCCATGCCAGCTTGGTCTCTTTATTTCCCCTTCTTTTCAGACACAATAGGTTTATCATTATCAGAAGGAAAGAAGATTTTGGTCATCTGGAACCCTTGTGACTCTCATCAGTAAAGCTATAATTCAGCCAGTCTGGCAATTGAAGCAGCTTTTCTGAAGAGGCACTAATAACTGTAATCATTTTAGTGGGATTTTGAAGTATTGCAGCTGACTGAAAATTTCTTTTTCACTGTGTAAGCACCAAATTTCATGCAGTAAACTAGAGGAAGATTAATTGATTTCCAGTAATGTCAGAACAAATTCAGAATTTGTTCTGAGTGTGAAACTATGAAATGAGGCAGCTGTCAGCATAATTTACCCGTCATTGCTGTGCTGGCAGCTCACTGCAGTTTGGCATTTGCAGCTCTTTTGCCATTGTATGCTAGTGTGAATTCTGCCAGCCTGCGTAAGTCGAAGGCACAAGTACTGTCCATTTGCCCAGGAATACGACACACTCTTGTCTTCAGAATCAGTTCAGCAGAATGAATCCTCAAGAGCTGCTATCTCTACTGCTGCATCTCCTATCTCTACAGCACGAGCACTGGCTGTTCCCTGGCCCATTTGCATGTTCTCTGTATTAAGCGTTCTGCCTTGCTGTGTTCCTTCAACAAATTTGTCTCCTTCCTGAACCCCATCTCAAAATTTCATCTGGTTATTAAAATCAAACAGCGCTGGGTCCTATGCTGCAAACTACAGATACTCACCTGCGATGAACAATGATACAATGCTGATAGCTTGAGCTTGGTGTCTGAGTCCTGATCCTGAAAAAGCGAGAGGTGAGAGAAGAACAGAATCAGTCCTTTCAGAAGAGGGGTGTGGCAAAGGCAGACAGAAAAGAAAGAGGTATTTCTGTTTTGGCTTAACCGTCGGTCATGGATTATAAGACTTGCTTGATACAGATTTGTCCTTGAGCCTGGTCAGTGGGAGATGGGATTTGAGTCCCTGCATTTGCTCCAGTGTGTATTATAAATAAAAACCTAAATATTTGTAGCAGAACTGACAAATATAGTACAGCAAGGGATCATACAGACTGATGATGAGGATGTGGATTCAGGTACATGCAGAGAGGGAAATGGTGGAACCAAGTTCTGCATTTGTCGCAGGAGTCTCAAATGGTATATGGAATATACTGAAGTGCTGATATAGGGAAGAAGAGACAGCTGAAGCCTGATAGAATGTTAGTGCTAGGAATGCTCAGAGAATATTGACAGTGCTATGACCTCTGCAGGACCTCAGCTAAAGAAGCATGTCAGTGATCTTAACAGTGGCTCCTAGCAGGGTCATAGAAGACCCAAGAGAAGCTGCATAACTAGAGAGGAAGCAGTTAGCAAAATGTTCTCCTTGAGGTGTCTTTAGATCTGAAATGCACTCTGTTCCTTCCTCTACGAGAGTCCGAATCTGGTGATACCTGAGTGCAGAAAGTTCCAATCACATCCAGTATCTAGTTCTTCTCCACAGCACACCAGTGGCTGCAGGCAGTGCACTGGAGTGTACCAGCTTGATGTAACATGTTGATATCAAGTGGACCCTAAGAAACAATATGTATTCCCAGGAGGTATTGCTGAAACAAGCTTTGAGTGGCTTTCAGTGATAGTCAGTGGTGGACACTGTGGTCTGATCATAATCATCCTATTGAGTCTGAGTAGGGCATTATTCCAGAAAATACATTAAAACCAATTAAACTTCTCATGAATTAAGAAGCTGTTCAGCTTAAGTGCTCTCTGAGCTTCAAGTGAAAACAGTGGGATCTTAGCAGGAGCAAGAGACAAGATTTGAATTGTTGATTTTTCCATAGTGTTCTTGTACTTTCTGCTATATCTGTTAGCATTTAGTTTTGTGTTTGTCTTTTGTCCTTTTTTTATCCAGTTTTCCAGCTTGCTTTGTTACTTTCATTTGTTCTTAACTTTGCCAAGTTCCTGAGGAAGAGTTGGTCTGTTTTCCAGTGAAGTTCTCTTATGTGACTAGAAAGGAATCAGATTGATTCCTACTCCATTTCCTAAATAATTGACCCTTAAGCAAACTAAGAAGAAAACAGTATTTGCTCGTGCTAGTTGGCCTATGACATTTCTAAAGAAATATTAACTTACCCCATTATTCTGTGATAGTAGTTCTTGATTTCCAGGCTGAGAAATGTGCCTATACACTTCCAGATGAGAAATGAGTGTGTTTCTTTCCTTTTGTTGAGAGGGAGTTCATTGTTTCAGCTGGTATAAGTTAGTACAGCTGCATGGTTTTCAGGGAAGGGCAACCTCATGAAGATCTGTCTGTTAAAGAAACTAGTCTCATGTTGACAAAGGCACCAAATGCTCTTTCTCTTGTTTTATTCTTCAGTTTTCCCAATGTTAGTCTGTATCTACAAGGGAAGCACTCAGGTGCTTGTTCTTCAAATTCATCTGAGTCCTGGCATCTACTACTGCAACATCCAAATGCTTTCCTGACATGTTCATCAGAGACCACACAAAAACCTTAGGAGTGGAAAACTGTCTAGTAACAGATGAGATACAAAATATGATAAATACAGGATTGATGTGTTATCATTCTCATTCTGGTGTTAAAAGTGTTTTTATTTGGCATCAAAATAAGATATTAGGGGCTAAGCAGTTTAGCAAGGATCTCTTGTTGGAGCGGGCAGAGAGCAACTGTGGAATGAACTGGGACAAAACACAGTACCGATGAGCTCTGCTGTTGTGAACTTGCTGCTTGAGTATTTTTGAAGCCAAAAGTTTCTGCTTGTGTATAGTACACTAGGGAGGTGCTTTTGTGACAAAGACAGCTAAGGAGGAAACATGCAGACTCTAAATTTAGGAGAAAGTACTAAAGAGCATTAAAGTCTTGTATTTGTAGAGGGTAGAAACAGGTGAGACCTTAAGACTCATTTCAGCCACCTGCTGTGAAAACCAAGAAACTTTATTATACAATGTAGTTACAAAAGCTATTTGAAAACAGATTAATTCTGAAAAGCTGTTACTATTTAGATCAGCAAGATGGAATCATCACCTGCCTGTTTGGAGTTCAAGGTTAATGCTTATACCTGGGGAATATTGAGGGCCAGCTGGAACAAGCATGTCTTTTCATTCCAAGTATACACCTCTTAACTGATTTGCTCTGCCACAGAAAACTCTGATGGTTTATTTCCTCTGGTGTGTAGGTCACGCTAAATTGATCAGGCAGTCCAAACAGTGTTTTTAGTTTTGTTTATATGTATGAAACATCAAAATATGTGATGTTCAGTTTTATTGTATTGCTGCGTGCTTTGCCATCACCCAGCCTGCTTCTGTCCCTCTTGTTGGCTATTGGGAGGGAATGTAAAGTTAGTAGCCTCTCCTCCTCCAAGTGTCATGATTGATTGGTAAAACCCCAGGGTAAAACTTTGCAGAACTTCTGTTGCAAACCTCTGTACGACCTTGGTTAATTTCTGGGAAGATTTCAAGGAAAATTGCATGGCACTTGAAGATATTCTGGCTGGTAAATTTCTGATTAAGTCAGCTGTATATCTGCCATGTGTTCGCCACACTGCATGCTCCCTAATCTGTCCCTGGTTTAGTTAACCCATCAGTCCTTCTCCCTTCTGTAAGTCTTCTATCTTTGATTGCTGCACACTGAACTTTATAGGATCCTTCCTTTCTTCCTAAGGACATTCTGGACAAATGTTTTGTTCTTGAGTTTTCTGTAATGTCTTCCTTCTGATGAAAACTAGTTCAAATGCAACTCAGTGTCTTCACTGGGTACAAAAAACTTATGTTTAAGGATTATTTTAGTGCAAGGGTTAAGAACTCCATTCTTCCCTTGAGTATGTGCCTGGCATTTACTCCTGATATTTGACCTACTTTTTGCGATTTTTCCCCCAGCTGCTTGAGTTTACTCACTTATGCAAACATAAACATTAGCATTGGTGGTATTTGTTAAATGTGAACATGACTAGGAGTAACCCAGCGAGGGGAAAATGGAGTGGCACACCAGAGCACTATCCACTGGAGAGCATTCTGCAGTGGTGCTGTTTCACTGAACTATGTCTCTGGGTTGATGATTTGAACAATTTACCAGACCTGCTGTCTGCTCTCAGTAGACCCAACTGATCACTTAACACTTTGATAGCTTAAAAGCACTATCTGTGATTGCACACTAGAGATTTGTGAAAGGGGAGTCACATGAGACCTGGGGGAAAGCCAGGTAAAAGTAGAACCTCACCTTCCCAGTCCTGGAGAGAATTGTTGGGGTGGGGGGAGTGGGGGAACATTAAAACTGACCTCTGTTATGGAGGATTAATTAATATGGATTAATGCTTATTTGCATCACAATTTTCTTGTTTACCCTGTCATATTTTGCAAGAATATCTCTATTTAAGGGAGAGAAGAATTTCTTTCCACACAGCTCTCACTTTGTTTTATTCTTAATATTGTGCCAAGAGCTAAGATGGATAAATCAGGGTGGATATTCTGCAATGGAATATCTAGCTTAATTAGGAAACAGGCTGTTTAGTCATTTGAGGACTGTTGTGCCCAGGCAGTGCTGAAGAGGTAAAGCCAAGTGACTTCCACATCAGTGCAGACACATGGAGAGGCCAGTGAGATGATTATGTAGATTAGCGTACACTGATGTTCACTAATTTTTTGTAGCCAGCTTGCCTTGCTGTTTCTTCAGTTTCCATTAATTCATATTAACTTCAAAACTGCCCATAACTAAGGTCTGAAGACTTAGTGTAGTTACATCTTTTGATACTGATGGAGTTCTAGCATGGATTAAATTATGGGTTTTTTTCTTTTTTTTTCCTTTTCTAGCATCGTAGACAAAGAGGTGTCATTAATGGCAGAAATCGATAAAGTTAAAGAAGAAGCCAGTAAGTAAAAATATACACAGGGAACTTTTGGTATAGTCATGGAAACATTTGTTTTGTTTGGCAGAAAATTGCATGGTGTGTAAGTTTGGTTAGCAACTTTCCAGTGTATTTCATATAAGGATTGTGCATCAAAATTTCAGTATTATGAAATTAAGGTAAACCAAAGGTTTGTCTGAAGTTAGATTTAAGTTATTTGTTATTACTGACTGCTCCTTTTTTCCTCTGGTTTGTCAATTACTTTGTTTCTATTTCTTAATCACTGTTTGTTTGCTTATACATGAGTTAGAATACTGAAACCTACTAGGGAGTAAGTTACTGTGTGGCCTTGCAGAGCTTTAAGGGATAGTGATCAAGCATATGTATTAGAACAATAAATAAATATTAACTGCCCCCGATGTTTACTGGAGCCCATTTTCTTAACCGTCTGTGGGAGTTGATCTGATTCTTGGCTTTCCTCTTGTCTCTGGTTGTTGCACAGGTGAGATATATTCTGGTTTGGGGGAGGAAAAAAGAAAGAAAAGGCAAGATGAGCCATGTATCAGAATACCACAAGATCTGGCTTACGCTCCATCTGAAATACTGTATTTGTGGCCCAGTAATCCAGGGGATGTGTTTCAATAGAGAGTGCTAAGCAAGAAACCAAAGACTAACTGAGGTATTATTAGAATACCTTGCCTGGCAGATGAAAATATCACTGACGTGCATGCATACAATCCTTTTATTATTTGTGAATTTAAGGCCCTTCCAAGGAAGGTGACAAATATATGTAACATTCTTGAATGCTTCATTTGCACTTAGACCTCTCACTTAGCTCACAAATGTATACAAGTTAAATATTTATTTAAAAAACATCTAAATCTGCCATTGCTAGGCAAGTGTCTTGCAGTTGTGTATGTGTGGAAGCTAAAAGGTACGGGATTGCCAATAGTTTCAGTTTGGAATTTTGTATTCTAACTTTTCTAGTACTTACATTAAAAAGATGTGGATTTAGAGGTCTCTGTTATTCTCGGGAGGAGTTTTGGATGGAAATATACCAGCAACATTTTGGTTATGTGCAGAGAACAGGTAGCCATAATCAGCTACAGAGCTCACTCCTAGGAAAACCAGCGGTAAAATTCCCATTAATACCAGTAGACATTAATTTAATCCCTAACTGCATGAACAAACACATTCTGGAAATCCACTGACCTGGGCTGATGGTATCATAGAGCCCCGTCATTAATTTTAGCCAGGTATAGTAATAATTTTTGTGGAAAGTAAACCTAATTCATATCTAGAATCAGACATGTGAAGTGCTGTGTTTGCACATGGAAGGTTCTGTTTCCCTGCTTTCATGCCAATTCCACGTGACACTGGATGGCCCCTGTACCTGTCTAACAGTGTAGTTTCCACTGTCTCAAGATTTGTAGGCTTATAAAGTGCCTTCACAACCTTAGGCAGAAAGTTGTTTTAGGACTGTAATATGCTAACTGAGATTTACATTATTGTTTATTTTACATCTCTTTGCTGCACTGGAGGACTGTTTTACAGTGGGTAATCTTATTCTTACTGTCAATGCTAGGAAAATTCCAAATATGATAATTTCAGGGTTTTTTAGAAAATGGGTATTTGGCTGGCATCTCATGTGAAGATAAGTGCCAGTATGAAATGACATTATATGGTTTGGGCAATCACTTCAGCAAAGGGGATGCTGACCTTGGGGGGAAACCATATTAGCATTACCTAAAATAAGCAATAAAGCAAAATTAATGAACAGAGGAAAACAGCTAACAATAAACTGTTCTTTTACTCTGATAAAGGTTTCTCAGACTTGTAGACTGTATTCCACAAAATGAAATTAAAGTATAAGCTAGAGACATAGATACACAGCTGTTGGTAGCATAAGTAATAACACAGGCACTATTTTATCAACAGGGCTAAAGGAACTGTAGCCACCCTCTGCCTTCCCTGCCCTGTGAGACACAAGCTTCTCTATTGTATAGTTTGGTTGCTCACACAGCTCTGTCTCCCTGTGCCTGCACTAGAAAAGGTTGCCCATAGACAGGGTAGATACCCCATCCCAGGAAACATTCAAGGCCAGGCTGGATGTGGTTCTGAGCAACCTTACCTAGTTGAAGATGTCCCTGCTGATTGCTGAGGGGTTGGACTAGGTGACTTCTGAAGACCCCTTCCAACCCAAACTATTCTATGATTCTATGATACTTTCAAAAGAAGGTGATTAAATAAATGATAATGGATTGAGAAACAAACTGTCTGTGAAATACCATTAATTCTCACCTTAAAAAAAATGGCATTACAAAGTATGAGCTAGTTAGGTGACTTTGGAAGTCTGCTCTGGAAATCTGTGGCAAAAGAAAGCAAAGAATCCAAGGTCTCCACAGCTGTAATGGAGTCTATGGTCTCAGGGTAGTTTACAACAACTACCACTTACCCTGGCTGTAGGCATAAGCTCTAGACAAAAGACTGTGATGGTTATTATTTTACATTTGGATGCTGTCTTTCCTCTCTGCCATAAGAGCTGATCCCAGCAGCCTTCAAAAAAATCAGTTGCTGCTTTTACATTAAGTCACCATGTAGGTAATAGAGTTTGCATATATTAAATTTTCCACCAAAATAATATTATCATATTATCCTGCATGTAGACTGTTGCTTTGTGGTTCATGGTTTGTCTTTTCCTATAAGAATGCAACTATTCACCCGTTCATTATACAAAATACACAGGATAAGAAGTAGTGAATATTTAGTGTTTTTCATAGAGACTGTTGGCCTTTGCGATACTGTTTTGCTGTTGAAACAGGAACTGTGTATACTCTGTACTTAAAAGCAAAATTGCAATGCAGGTGATTTTGAAGTCAGCTATAGATGAGCAGACTTTTTTTTCAGAGGAACTGAAATGCCCCAGTGTAAATAAATACAGCGTGTCTTCAGAAACTGGCTGTTGACTCAAGGTAACGCTGCTTTCCATGTCTCCGTGGGAGGCTCCTTGATCTCCTGCTTAAAAATGAAGCACTGGAAAACTCAAAACAATGTGTCTCTGCCCTGTTTGTCTAAACATTGAAAGATTGGTTTTACTTTGATTTTCTGAGAACTATCCCATTTCCAGATCTTTTTTTACCATCAGGTAGTTCAGTTAAATATGCTGATTAACTTAATCTGTGCAAGCAGTACATTAGAAGTCCAGTTGAAGTCAGAGATCAGAGATGTGTTTTCATCTCACTGATGTACAGTGTTAATGCCCAAAGAGTAATGAATTAGAGTGCACTTTACCTTCCTGGCATTAATTATTGACTCTTGGTATTTGGCAGTGGAAATCCTGACTGCTCGGCAGAAGAAAGCTGAGGAGCTGAAGAGACTGACAGACCTAGCCAGTCAGATGGCTGAAGCACAACTGTCTGAACTCAGGGCTGAAATTAAGGTCAGGCATTGACTTCTGTTTGGGTATTTCTTCACATAAATGCCAAGAGAGAGCTGTCATGTTGACATGCCCAGGCTGTTCATTCCTGCTATGGGACAAAGGGTAACCAGCGAGTAACTAGTGTTACATGGGGAAAGCATAGCTTCTTAAAGCAGCATAGCACCTCCAAGCAGTGTACAGACACTATCAGAGAAATGTAAGCTATCCCTTCATAAGTGTAGCAGTGGAGAGTTTTGCTGTTCGTGTATCATTTATCAGGCTCAGTTAACAAGTAAGCATGTTAGTATAAGCTTCAGTGATCAAACACATATACTCCATTGAAATGACCCACTTCCCAAGTGTGGGAGTGATCCACCCATCATTGGGCTGTGAGACATGTAATTTGGTAAGGATGGGAAAATACTTGGTTCTGCTTAGAGATCCTGCATACAGGGCAGGGTCAAGAGTTTGCTGAGCCTTGAAGTGAACTTATGATAGAATTTAGGCAATCCCAAACACAGATATAGGCTGAACGGAGATGGGATTGAGAACAATCCTGAAGAGAAGGACTTGGGAGTGTTGGTTGACAAAAAGCTCAACATGACCTGGCAACGTGCACTTGCAGCCCAGAAGCCAACCATGTCCCAGGCTGCATCAAAAGGAGTGTGACCAGCAAATCAAAGGAGGTGATCCTGCCCCCCTACTCTGCCCTCATGAGCCCCAACCTGGAGTACTGCATCCAGCTTTTGGGGCCCCCAGTGCAAGAGGGACATGGACCTGCTCAAGCGAGTCTGGAGGAGGCCATGAAGATGATCCGAGGGCTGGAGCACCTCATCTGTGGAGATAGGCTGAGAGAGCTGGGCTTGTTCAGCCTGGAGAAGGCTCAGGGGAGACCTGATATCAGCCTTCCAATAGCTAAAAAGCGCCTACAAGAAATCTGGAGGGGACTTCTTACAGGGGCATGTAGGAATAGGACAAGGGGGAATGGCTTTAAGCTGACAGAGGGTAGGTTTAGATTAGATATTAGGAAGTTCTTTACTGTGAGGGTGGTGAGGAATGGGGACAAGTTGCTGAGCGAAGCTGTGGCTACCCTGTCCCTGGAACTGTTCAAGGCCAGGCTGGACATGGGTTTCAGCAATTTGGTCTAGTGGAAGGTATCTGAGGAGATGGCAGGCAGATTGGACTAGATGATATTTTAAGGTCCTTTCCAGCCCAAACCATGCTATGATTCTATGATAGGTTTTCTGTACCATCCATGTAGTCTTGCTCAGAATGCAAATCACTGTTAACTTGTCTGTATTTTTGCAGCACTTTGTGAGTGAACGGAAATATGATGAAGAGCTGGGCAGGTCTGCACGGTTTTCTTGTGATACAGAACAGCTGAAGACCCAAATTCAGCTCTGTGGAGAGAGTAAGTGCTGGTTATTTCTCCCACCAAAGTTCTCACAAGTCAGTGTTCCATATATCTGTTCAGGAAATGCTGGCAGAAATAACAGCATGTGTACTGCCAGTGTGTGTATGCAGCAAGCCTGATGTGAATGGTATGTCTGGATGCAGCAGTCTTGCTGATCATTCACAAGTCAGGTTTACAGTATACAATATGTTAGACTCACTGTACATGTGCTGCACAGTCAGTCCATCTGCATGTGCACAGTGTCCTCTTTGTCAGAGATTTCTAGGCATTACTCAGAAGGACAACAGTTTCAGGAAGAGAAATAATGTTTCCAAGCACTTACTAGAAATAGAAAAAAGATAAAATATCCCACAGTCTGCCAGTGATCCTGTGCGTGCACAGCTGCAGAACTGTCGACTTGAGGCATAACCAGTGTAACTCATTAGACCATAAGAATTGCTTTTGCAGAACACTTTGAAGATTCATCTAACCCTGTATCCTGTCTCTCACTGAAGCCAACTCAGGATGTGTCAAAGGAAGGCATAAGCTTCCCAGCAATATATCTGATTGTTCACAGTCACATTATAGACCCTTATATCATACCCTGAAGCTTAAGAGATTGAAAATTCGACAAAGATTATCCTGCCTAATACAACCACAGCTGCTGTTGATACAGCCATGGATGATTTTTTTAACTCACAGAACTATTTTCCTAAATAACCTCCAGCTGTAGTTAATTCTGCAAGTTAATTATTTATACTTCATTTCAGTAAAGCATTACGTAAGCATAGTTTGGTGCAGACCTGTTGAAATCAGGTCAGTAAAGTCAAAAGATCGGCTATTGCAGGGAAGCAGTGCAGTCTTACAGATGACTGATAGTGCACTGGCCTTCTGAAGAATTTAGCTGTAATCTGCTCTTTATGACCTTAGATACGCAACTCATGCTGTTGGCGTGTCTTTGATAAGAGCTGCTTGGTGCAAAGTGTATTTTGGTTTGGAGCATCACACGATGAGGCCCATGCCCAGTGGTGGGATGTACCCTTTCTTTTTACATCTTTTCTGTTAAAGTACGTTTTTGTGACAAGCACCTGTTTTTTTTTTTATGTGGGTTTCCATGTGCAGCAGTCTGGTTTAGGCAGGAGACAGCAACAGTATTCAGTGACATTTGCCCTCACTGAATTTAGAACAGAAAGCTCAGTTCTTTGTGCAGATCATTACAGGAATGTACACAGCAGAGGTGAGCAATACTGGTTCCTGATGGTTCTTACATTGCATTCATTTCCAGTTTGTATAGATACACATGGTTCAGAAGAACCTTTGTTAACCACCTCCTTGAGAGGAATGAGCCTAATTCCAACACTAGTTATCTGGCTTACTTCATTATTTAAAGTAAGGCTGAAACAATACTACCAAAATGAACTGTAAGCGGGGTAAGAATAGAGCCTTGTGTTTAGATGTTGATAGTTTAACTGATAACATGGAATGCTTGGGTTTTTTATAGTTTCTCATCCAAAGAACAACTATTCCTCAAGAACACCATGTAGTTCAGTGCTGTCTTCAATGACCTCGCATGCAACAACTGGCAAGCAGAATGCGCACACCCGGAAGTTCTCTAGTAATGCCAAGAACTCTGATAATAAACCAGCCAGCGCTAAAGTACAAAGTCATCTTTCTCCCAATCCTACAGAAGCTGCTTCCCAAGGAATCCCAGCAAATAAGCAGGTAAGAAACCTGTTATGAACTAAACCAAATTATTCTTAAAAAATCAGAAATTAGGCAGCATTGGCAGTCATTAATACAAAGTCGAATACTGGCTTGCAGTTTGTATATTTAATGCCTAATTTTTTAAAATATGCAAGTATATATTTTCCAGCTTCATTTTCAATGCAGTGTGAGCATACAAGGTGGAAATACCAGAAATGCCATAGCAGCAAAGACCACTGTCTGGTTTTCAGAAGTGACTAGTAGCAGTTAATAAGTGAAAAAGAAAACCCATCCATAGTACATGCTAATTGCCCTATGTGCTACGATGGAGAAACATTTATTCCTGAAGCTTGACAAATGTTAAAACATGATTGTTAGATAGGCTTCAAAACTGGAATCCTGCCAGGTTTAAAAGCATGTTATTTCAGAAGCTTTATAATACAGCTTTTAATACAGCTATTGTGGCATACTGGTAGCTATTTCATTATAAGAGCACCTTAGAATGTCCTTGTACTGTTGTGCTTAGGTAAAGCTGCCACTGAAGTGTCTCTGAATTTTGTCCCAGTAAGGATTTTAGGCTCAAATAGGTGCTTGAAGGGCATCATAGGAGCATTACATAATGTCAGTGTATGTATGGAATCAGCTGCCCTTGCAGTCATGCAAGTAAAGCAATTCAGCCACTCCCACTAAGAATCAAATCTTCTTCTGAGCAAAGTACCACAATGAACATCTCTCCCACCATGTGGATTTTTAACTTGACTTTAATTTACATGTGAATTTTTGTTCTTCCTGCTGCCTTACTGTAGTTTTTTGTGATTTTGGAAAAAAACAGCATTAAGCTCTTCAATGCTTCTTAGGTGCTGCTATTGAGATGTCCAGTATTTCATTCCCTTCTCTGTATTCTCTTGAACCATGACAGATTTTGATTTGGCATCGGTGGTGAACCTGCCATCTATATTTCCAGGCTACTCAGATGCAGCATGTTACTCACAGTTCAGTTTTCAAGTGTTATAGAGAGCTCTAGCAACAATCAAAAATAGATAATGTTTTCCCTCTCCTAGTTATGCTGTAGATTTTATTCTGCAATTTTTGGTAATTCTGATAGCTGTATTTCTTGTCCTGTTGGAAGGATTCAGATAATCTAAAAGTTACTGATTTCTTTCTGGGTAGAATGGGCCTTCTAGCCAGAGACGAAGATTCAACCCACAGCACCAAAACATCCGGCTCAATGGATCTCTTAAGTCACAAGGTGCCAGTAATGAGGCAGATCAAAATAATATAAAGAGTGGTTCCAGGTCTGAACACAGAAGACAGCAGCATAACAGCTTCAGATCAAAAAACAAAGGAGCTACGAAAAATCAAGAGCAGTCTACAACTACAAGGACCACAGAGAATCCAACACATTCAGAAAAGACCCGACGAAAGCATCATACATCAGACACCATGGATCACAGGCCTTTCCAAGGCAGTGTTGGCAGGGCATCTCAATGCAATTTATGTCCTGCAAGGATGGAGGTCTCTACTGATAACACTGTTCTTTCAGTTCCAGCTGTGACTTTGGTGGCTTAAAATGTCACCGTGATGGCAGGCAGAGAAATCTAATCTCTCCATTTTAGTTTCTTGCTCAAGATGCCTGTTGGTGAGGAAAATAAGTCAGAATATAGTAATTTTAAATCTGTTGCTGCTTAAAACTTGTTGGTATTTTTATTATTTACTAATTATCAAAATTAATTCATACTTTCAGGGCTTTCCCCAATATGTTCACAGTTATTTTCTCATGACAGTATAGAATCTTATCAGAGCAGCGTTTACTACTTAGAAAAATGAAATCTAGATTGGAGAAATAAATTGGTAATTAAATTCATAATAGTGAAAACCTGTTGTAGATACATGGTTATACCAGTCAACATTATTGGTTTTTAGAGCAGCCTGTGTTAGAAGGATACCAGGAAGTCTGTCTGCTGTGGTCTGCAATGAAATCAGATAATCTTGTAGAATTTTTCAGCAAATCTCTATACACCTCTTTCTTTCTGTGCATGTATATACGTACATGCATGCACACTGTATACACAGAGTATTGGTATATACGAGAACATTTGAAAAAGCACTACATTTGATTTTAGCTTATTATTCCATAATCTGAGATCTTTAAATTCAAGTATAAATTGTATTAAATGTCTTACATATTGGTATTTTTCATTGACAAACTATTTTTATGAGGCTGAGGAAAATCACTCATTTCTTGAGTTTGGAATGTATATAGTCATGGCTATTCAGATGCACAACCCTGTTCTCCATCCTTATCAGCCACTTTTCTATGACTAGTTGGATTTATTTTTTTGCATATGAAAGCTGCAGGTCTCCTAGACTTGAATCCAAATTATTTTTCTATATTTTTGCTGTAGGAACCATCTGTCCATAACGAGAGCTATGACTAATAAATTTGTTACAGCAACATGCACCAGAATGTGGAGGTACATATTTGAGCAGATGCTACATCCGTCTGAGTTTTTTATTGAAATAAAAATCTTACTTAGTCTTAATGTTCTGATTCTGTATTTCAGAAAACCTGTTTCTTCAGAAAATTAAAATCTTCTTTCTAAAATGCTCTGGTGTTTGCTGCTTTGCAGTGTCTAACCTTTGTGATATTATTCAACTGGTATTTGCTTAATATAACTGGTATCAATGGGAAGCTTTCAGACGAGTTTGGATTAAGACCAGCCTTATGCTTTTAGCTACATTCTAATACCACAGGTGCATGGAACAGAACCTTCACAAGAGCGGCTCCATCCTGGACATACTTCTAATACAAGTTATTATTTAACAGAGTAAGGTGCCAGAACCAGATCTGGCATCAAGTGAACTAGTGGCCTAAGTGTCAGAATGAGAAAGGTGTGAAAGGTCAGTAGGACTGACCTCCCACTGAGGTCAGTAAGAGTGGGACACTTGTGGACCATGACAAAGGGTTGGAAGAACATGATCTTTAAGGTCCTTTCCAACCCAAACCATTCTGTGATCTTTAAAAGTTTATTCCTGGGTTATTGTCTGCATAATTTCTGTTAGCTGACTGCATGCTTCCTTAGGACTGACTGGTTTATGTGTCCCCTGTGGCCTGTGAAAAACAGTCTCCAAGTGTAGAATGAGGCATATTCCTTATGCGGGCTTATTAATTTATTTGATTATTTTTATTTCTCTTGATATGTGTGTACAGTTTTCCACCTGATTCTAAAGGGCAAAAAACTCATCTTCATCTGGAAGGTTGGTGAAAGAAAAATAAACATGCATAGGTAAACACTGGCTTTCTTAGCATTGTAAGCACTGCTTCTATCCTAGTTGATAACCTACCCTGCTTTAAAGCAGAATGTTTTGAGCTCAAGGAACTGAAATTCCAGAATCTGTGTGATGCACACGCATCAAATAGGCAGCTTTTCAAAATCTATCTTCTGCCTTACAGTTTGACCTGTAACCTCACTTTAAGAGATGTGATCATAATGTCCATGCAGATATTACACAGGAATTTTATTACATTGTCCTTGCATAATTTGTGAAATCTGTCTCTTCTTCTAACCACTCCTAAGATAAGATAATCTAATGTATATATAATGATGCTTACTCCTTCCTTGTAGCTTCTCCACTTGACAGGATTATTGAAAGTTATTTTATTCCATAAATCAGCTTCTCACAAGCAGGCTTTTGCAAGTAAATAAAATCTGTAATGTAAGTCATAACTCAGCACAACAGGACCACCTTGCACTCTTCAGTCCCAGCTAGCCTTTGATGTACTGGAAGCTCAGTATGTGACAGACCCAGGACTAACAGGTGAGAGACAGCATTTTCCTTCAGGCTGTGATACAATCATTTTTCTTTGAGAGATAAAAGTGTTGGTTTGATTGGGCTGGGGAGAGGGCTGGTTCTGGAAACACTGCAATCCTTGCACCCCAAGTGTGGGTTAGTATTGCAGTGTGTTTGAACAGCATTCCAGGGCTGTGCCCTGAAGTGTAGCTGTGTCAGAATGGTATCTCTTCATTTTCCATTTCTTGTGTCTCTGTATGCTTAGAATGATATCTGCCAGTTTCCATGAGGTTTATTTTACTGTTCACAATACTTGTAATTACTCAGATGCTCTTGGGCCCATCTTCAGTGGAACTCTCTTATCTCCCAATTACACAGCTAGCTGCATGTGATACTGCTTTTAACACAAGGATTTGTGCAGGGGTCATTGAGGGAATTAAGGGCAGGTCAAGGCTTGACTTTCAAGCCAGCCATCTTTTAAAACAGGATCCTCAATTTGCAAAGCAAATGCAGCTGTTTGGCATCACTCAAACACAACCATTGGAATTCTCACTGTACTTTGTACGCTCTTTCAAAAGTGGAAACACACCTTAAAGAGTAGTGTTTTAAAGCAGATCTGTTTATCTTCAGTGTAAGATTAAACTCGGAGTAAGAGCAGAACTCATCAAACTGAAGTACCAGATACACAGTTGGAAAATCAGAAAAAATAAGATAAGTTAAACAGCCATTTGGAAAAGACAGGTTATTTAGGCATGTTTGGGGAAAAAGACAAAAAAAAAAGGTATCACACAGTGTGTTTGAAAACATGACTCTGAAAAAGAACCTCACCTCATAATTCTGGAAGAGAAACATTATCTTGTAGTGCTTTCCTGGACACTGTTGTAGGGGAGCACCTGGTCTGAGCTTGTACAAGAGGCAGTTCTTACTGTGAGTAATAACTGGGCTGCATCAAGATTTTCTGACATCCTTCCTGTTTCATGTCATTGTAACTACAGCAGAGGCACCACAGGATACAGAGGTCTCAAGTTCCAGTGCCACTACCAATAGAATAGAAACTCGCTGGAAATTTGAGACAGTACAGCTGTTTTATTATGGAAAACTACTAAAACTGTACTAAAATGATCATGTATGTTGTACCAGAGACTAGAATGAGTAAAGATAAACATGTATGTGTGTAGGAAGGGAGCAACTTTGAAAAGGGCCAAATTCTGATCCAAACTCCGAGTACACTACACAGCTTGATTATGTGACGCCTGAATTTGAAAAGTAATTTTCAGCCAAGAATGATCAATTCTGGTGTAAACGGACAGATGTTTTTTTGGCATGAAGAAAATTCTGTGAGACTGGATACCCAAAAAGCAGCAAAGGTCTCTAACATTGGCCTTACTGTTTGTACTGCTTAACATCTTTTATTAAAAGCTGTTGCCCAAAATGAATCTAGGGTTTTGTGGGGCTGTATTACGACAGAGTATTTACACAGTCTTACCACACATTGACTCTGTAACTGCAGGTAAAGAACAGGCAGCTTCACTCCCAAGTTTCTGACGGCACAACTGGCCTCCTGTTTCTATCATGTGGGAATTTGTCCTTCATGGATTGGGAAGAAGTAGATGAAATCTGCTTACTCCTGAGTAATGTCAGTATTTCTTCTTAGCCATACTAAGTTTTGAACTACATGTTTATTATTATCTAAGTGATTTAATGTAATTCTATTTTACTTTCACATTTTAAAAGGCTTTGGGTAGATAAGGGTAAAGCTATTTTTATAGTGAAAGTCACTACGAAGGTTAATGCTGCTCAGCTGTCATAAAACTGTTTCTTATCAGTCCATCAGTTAAGAGCAACTTGGCAAGATGCACAGGTATAAAAAACACACCGAAAGTGCCTACTCTGATCTAAGTTACAAGGTCACGTTTGCACCTCATCCAATTAAAAATAAGGAAATAAAATCAAGTCCCTCAAAAAGTAATCTTGCTCTGCTTCTGCACTGCAGCCACTTTCATCTATTGAAAGTCAAGTGAGTTCTGTCTTCGCTTTTTTTTTCTTTCAAACGTAAGCCAGTATGTCTAGGATAATGAGAAAACTCATTAAAGCAACTCTAATCAAATGACGCAAATGTTACTCAAAAAATACTCTGCTACCAGAATAGTTAAATAACCACTGGGCTAGTGCAAACCCAGGAAGTCCTGTAAGATTATTCTCAAAGCTTTTTTGTCTTGTACACATGCAAAATTCCATATTTTTGCAAGATGTAGCATGATACTGGATTTGATGATCTTTCTGATCCTTAGTGCTGATTGATCCCAGTGATCTTATGGGTCTTGTCCAACCTATGTGATTCAATGCTTCTATGTTTATAGAAGCCTTCTAATTTCATCAAAAGTTGAAGAGAAGGAAGATCGGCTTAAGGAAGCATTGTAGAAAAGAGTTAAAGGTGCATGCTAAAGTGCTCAGCTATTCAATAAGTAGTGAAGTGGAAGTCCCACAAAAGATAAGTATTAAAAACTGCTTTTTGGTCAGATTATTATGAAAAACAAGTACCACAAACTTGACATCAGTGATGAACTGCATGCTCAAAGAATAGGATATTACGTTAGTATCTTTCCATAATTTTTTGCCTTGTGCTTCAGTGAAACCTTTTGTTGGGATAGGAAGAGCCTTGTGATTGGTGCTCATTAGATGTATTTTATAAGAAAAAGCACTAGCTTAAAGATTCTAAAGGTAAGCTGGTCTTCAGTATACACACCAATAGCAGAAAAGCACGGTACTGTGCACCTCTGCAGTGACTTCATGACAAAGTGTCTCCTTAAATCTATGTTAGTACATAAAAGTTTGGGATTTTCACTTTTGCAAATGATGTTTCAAGTCCTTGTGGTTATCAGAAAAGCCTAAAAATGGCTTCAAAATGATCTAGAAAATAAAATGTTTAAAGAATCCTTCTGTAACTGTACTAGTCTCGGGAACGCTAAGAATGTGGTATTTTGGCAATGTGATAGGACTTCTCAGTGTTTAGGGACAGCTGTATTTACTGGGCTGGAAAAGCAAATGCAATAGCAAAACCAACAAAAAACGTGAGCACCCAGCTGTAAGCGAGGAGGGGCACAAAACAAAGCCAAGGTTTCTTTTCACCAATTTAAACAACTAAGAGGGCTTTTTAAAATCATCAGGCTGAATTCTGCTTTCCTCTGCTGATAGACACAAGCAGCAACTCTCAGGGTCATTACTCAAAATTCACCCTGACACAAGGTGGTCTCTTGTGTTTTCCTCTGGGGGAAGGAGGGGTTCTTCAAAGCAGGGCACCTCTGTTAACGGCTTTGCTGCACAGAAGTGGAGGTTGTCCCCTCCTCATTTGGAAGGCAACTCAGACCTGTGAGCTTCCCTGCAGCTGCAGAAAACACACCCCACACTGGTGTAATGTAAAATGTGAAGGCTGCACCAGCTGCCTGCAACAGCCTCAGCCCAGTGGCAGATCACACCACATCAGGACAGTAGTATGCACATGCCTCCAGTCTATGTTACTCCCTAGGCATGCTTCTTCCCTGCCTGAATTTTCTCATGGCACACAAGCCAAGGCGGTCCCTTTCATTGCTCTTAATAACACAGTGACTTATCCACGTGGAAAATACCAGTAAACTCATTCAATTTCTGGAATCTCACCAGTTCTCAGTATGTTGCACACTTGTGGCAAACTTGTTCCTAATGAAAGCTATTATTACCTATTTCTCCTCACTTTAAAGATACAAATTAAGGAAATCGACTCTAAGTTAATGTTAACTGTGGTTGAAGTTAATAAAGAGATCTTCTTTTATGCTGTGCAAATACACCCTTCAGAAGGTCAGTTGTACTGGTACAACCTAACAAATACAAATGCGAGATACTGGAATATATGACTGCACTGTGTTTGAGAGGGTTTTTAATCCATTTTAATTCATCCCTTTCCAACATCTAGGATATATTTAGAAGTAAAGCAGAAAATACATGTCAGTGCTCACTTAAAGGAGTTGCTTCCTATGCTTCTCACAAACTTTTTCATCACAATTTTCTACCAAATCTTTGAATAAATAACCACGAGCTGATGATGATCCTCTTTGACCAGGTAATGCAAAGCTATCCAGTCTATCAGGCTGAGTCAAGCATTATCATTCTTAGGCTTAACACGCTTTGCTAATACATCTGGTTCATTCGTGTTTGGTACCATAGAAGTAGTAGGAGTTTCAACAGCAGCACTGTCCTGTTTGCTTGTTTCACTGGATATAGAAGAAGATGTCTGAGATGGTGTCCCAAGAAAAATGGGAGGTCGCTTCAGCTTTACTACACGGTTGCTTACAGGCTTCTTAGACACTGCGATCTTGAATGTCGCTTGATGTGGTGTCCCCTTGTCAGCACCCTGCCTTCTGCAGGATGCCTGGGAATTACTGGGCACTGCTGGGCACGTTGTGGATACAGTTTCAGAAGCTACTCTGCACAGTGTCACATTTTCAGTGTTGGGTCTTTTAGGAGTCACTGCAGAACACGAAACATGGCAAGCAGCTACCTTTAATGAGGCTGAATTCTTGACTTTGATATGGGTACTTGTTGAGGGACCTGAGAATCTAATTGGCTTGGGCCCCACTTTACATGGTAAATTGCCTTCCTCTTCAGTAACGTTGATTAATCGTCTGTAAAATAAAGAACTTCAGTGAAAGAAACAACTTATGTACAGAAATTATTCTTTTTATAACACTGCTATTAGACAGCCAAATGCAACAGCCCTCCACAAACCTGAAGAGCTTTTAATTTCTGCATGTTACGATATCATTTATGGTTCCCAACTGTTCATTGCTGCAATCAGTGATGAATACTACTATGATAAGTAATGTTACTTATGTAATGTTTACCAGTAGAAGTAATATTACTAAAAACTGCAAGAGACACAGTGCACAAACAGCTGAGTGAAAATCAGTGAGAAAAAGTTGGAGGACTTAAGAGAAAGAAAAGATTAAAAAGCTACAGATTCCTTCGGATACAAAATCCACTAAATACTGGTCTGATGTGGTGTAAGCTACCTACAAAAATGTCAGACCCACTTGCACATACAGACAAGATGTAGCATTCCACATTATGCAATTTGAGAAAATAAGAAAGATACTGCTGCTTTCTCCCTCCCCCATTTCTTTTCAATGCAGATGATTATGGATAATCCTTCAAGAGAAAATGTTTATATACAATACACAGCACCTACATAAGAAAGCCGATGGAGTCTCATGGCAGCTCTAATCAGCAGCATTTTTAAAGTATTACACATATGCTGTTTCTCAGTATTGGCAAATTAAAATGGACAGATACCTAGAAGATTTTAATTCCTCATGGAAATAATAAATGATGCCACAGAAATTCAGGTCATGCTAAAAGAGCTGAACCAGACGTTAGAAAATCTGAAACCCAACAAAACAAAAGCTACACCAGGCCAGGTCAGAGGGATGATCAGTAAATAACAATAATTTTTTGAAAGATGAAGAAGAAGGGCGCATGGAAAGAACACGGAGACCAATTTAAACTTGAATGCATTTAAAAATAAAACAAAAGCTTTCAAACTGGGGCTCTATTGCTAACTCCTACATGGGGCAAAGCTACTAAAGGCCTCAAGTAGAAGAAAGAACATGTGTGAATTGGATCATATCTAGATTTTCAGCTGACAAAGAAAAGCTGTAATTTTAATTGACCTTACTGTTAGGAATGAAGAAATATTTAGCAGGCAGGTCAGTACTGTAAACAGGCTATGAGCTGTGAGAGCCACTGAAGAACAACTTAGAAGATACTCTACAAAAGCACTGATACTCTTCAGGGTACTTGCATTTTGGACTTTTAAAGATCTGTGAAATGTCACAGGGTTTCATACAAAAGAATAAACAGTATCTGAGAGTAATATTTCTTCCTATTGCTCTTGCAAAACTGTTACTTGGTGACACTGTTCAAACAGAAAGCCTGCAAATACCCCAGTACGTATTACAAGGATTCTGGGGAGTTCTTCCTCAGAGCCACAAGGTGAGAATGGATTCTCAATATCTGCAATTACAGACCAAAAGAATCACTAAAACGAAAATGAAAGGTTAAATGTTTGAAGATTTTGTTCTCTAATAGTAGCAATGAGGTACAGGTAAAACAGAATCAGTAACTAGGTTCATTTACAGTATTTCAAGACAGTGTATGGTCTCATCAGGACCATTGCTGAACATCAGGAATTTTAGCTGAAACCTAAATGCAGCATTCTGGGAGGGAAGAAATTGTGCTATATAAAATTGTGCTATATATCTGCTCTATTTTAAGCCACCTATGCAAATCAGTGTACCTTTTACTAACTGGAGGCATATGATGCAAACTGGCTTCCAAAGGGCGTTCTTCAAGAGTCCAACATTCTACCAGCTCCTGAGGTACTCTCCAGTACTTGACACCTGCATTTTAAAGGGACATTCTATTGATTAGCTGAAGGAACATAATGTTATCCATACATACACCTGACTAAATGAACATATGTATTTTATTATGTAGAATTTCAGCTTTGAATCTCTGCTGACATGAGTGGTATTTACAGCCAGCGTGGTTCCAGGGCTTCCACCAGAGTGCCCAATGCCAGCAGGCTATCACTCCTTGCATGTGGTAGCTCTTACTAAATCTATTCATTCATGTCAACTCATTCAAGTCACCTTCTTGCAACAACCCTTAAGACCTTCTCCCCACTGTCCCCAGATAGTCACTACTACGGAATATTTTACAACATGTCACTTATTGAATGAGTGAAAACATATGCAGAATCTTTATTACAGTAAATTGGCAAATATTTTTATCTTTATATAAAAAAGTAGTACTACTGAAATAAAAAAAAAAAAAGAGAAAGAAATAATACTCTACCTATCCCATCCCAGGCACTGAAAGCATCCATCATCTTTCTTAAGTCAGGTACTGAAAAATAGCTCCAGATGTATTGGATGTTATTTCCAGCTTCCCTAGAAATATTGTTTTACAGATAATAGTGATGTGATAAATCTGGCTAAGTCCTTACAATGTACACTTCTGAAATGCATAAGTCTTTTTACCAAATCCTAACTGTAATGACTTAATAGTAAATGTTTTGTAAAGTAAACGTTACTTAAGTTTCATTCATACAAAAGGTTCCAAACAGCCACCCTCCTATGAACTGCATGCCTCTAAACACTGATTACTAAAAACTGGTGTTCATGAAAGAACAGATGTTCAGAAGAGAATAATTACAGAATTAATGATGTAAAATCTATTCTTCTGCATCTCAATCATTTATTCAAAGGGAAAATACAGGAGGAGGACAGATACCTGATGCTATGTGTTCACATACTCTTGGAATAAATATTTATGTTCCCAGTCTGAATTTAGGAAAATATGCATCTTAATTATAAAGATGAAACATCAAAGGCTCTATTGTAATCATGTTTCAAAAGATACACAGTGAAGCGCACTAAATGGGACTAAGAGAAAGGCAAACTGCTCCCAGACACTCGTAAGTATAGGTCTACCAATAACTTATAATTACTGTTATAAAAATACATTAATAGTGTAGTAGAGAGATACATGTTCTAGAAACAATTAAAACCATTTTCCTTCATCTTCAGTTCTTTTTGGTGTTAAATATTTCTTCCAGCTGCCTAAAAAGACTGTAAAATACAATTACATTAATCATGACCAACATTGTGAATATTTCTGCAGCTTTTTCTGGATGGACATTCATTCACTGTATTTAGTGTAAATATCATCCTAAATTAGAAAGTGATTTTAAATGGTTGAGACATTTAAAAAAATAGCAAAACATAATGAGAACTTAAGGCAACAGCATGCTAGCCACCTTCTGTGGACTCTCAAATTCTTGTACTCATGCTTAGTTGTTAATCTTTGTTTGTTTAATGTGACCACTGTATTGGGCAGCTGTTTTTGAAGCTGCAAAAACTCCTTTCACAGATTCCATTCACAGATTTATAGTATGTTAATGCTGTATTATGCTACATATAGTACAATTTAGATATGTGAGTGTTCATCCTCACTTCATACTGCTTTCATGTGTTTGACAGTCATCTTACCTTTTGTAAATGCTTTTATGATTAATTTTTGTTCCCAGCTCCTTATTAATTGCATCAGTCCCATCAGCTTTTGTGGCATACACGCCGATAATTCTGCTTTCACAGCTTGCTCCAGAAGTGTTGAGATAGTGCAGGACCCAAACTGTGGGCTTGGTACAAACTAAATCGTAAGAGTCACAGAAATCTAACAAAGCCTGGGGAAAAAAAAAGAAGAAAAAAGAAAATAAAAAATACCAAATATTAGTAAGAATACAATGGTTTTAGTTGAATAAGCTTTCATATTTAAGTTTTCTTAACTGACTGGTGAAATCTGCTATATAAATTACAGAGGTAGTTTATCCAGAATAATGTCTGCAGTATTTCTCATCTGATGTTACAAAGAATATTGTAAAACTAGGAGAAAATCACAGAAAGGCAACAAAAATACTTAAAGGCATGGCAGATCCCTAATATGGAGAAAAACTTGAAGACCTGGAAGTATTTTATACTTTTCAAAAGAAAATGAGTAAGGGAAAATGTGAAATATGTGGAAGAGTAGCTTACTAAGAGAACACAGATGACTGTCGTGACTAACACAGACCTGGTAATATGAGTTAATTTCTGATCAGCAAATTAGAATTAGCTTTTAAGTTACAATACTTTAAAACAGACAAACCCTAGGGTTTTAAATAATACATTCACTTCTTTCTTGTTCCAAAAAAACGGCAAAGTACATTTGTCTTTTGAGTTTCAGGATGAATTTGTAAAACTGAAAAAAGGCCAAACCCTCAAACATCCTGAAGGGATCAAATCTAATCACAAGTAAAATTTGAAGGTATACAGGGAGCTAAACAATGTTGTTCCTACTGCACAAGCTCTCCAGCAGACTTGCACATAAACAGTCAAACTGTTCCTGTATTGCAATGATGGGAAAAGCTTAATTTAACATGTTCTTAACTACTATGACTGCATTATCAAGTTTTCTTAACCTAACCCTTTGAATTTACTGATGATTAAACATGGTAATAAAGAAGTGCTACCTTGCATGTACTACAGGTTTAGTATCTGATGCTAACGAATCGTGTGGATTAGAGAGTAAGGCTTTAAAAATGTAAGAAATGTCAAGACCTTTTTAAGCTCTATATTTGACGTTAAAGAATATGTCTCCATTTCATTGGCCAAATGGTCAGACAGACTGTATGGATAAGGGATGCCAAAATAATCTGCTTCCTCCTGCAGTGCAATTCGAGTTTGTTCATCTTCAGGAATCCGAACTTCTCCATGCAGATAATCCAAAAGATATTTGAACAGTCTTCCATCTCGGTCAATTACACATGCTCCTGAAAACATAAATTATTTGAAATACTGCTTCCAGCAAGAGAAGACAGACTACCAAATCATCAAGTAAAGCCTTTATATAAAGTTCCTGTACTAGTTTTACCTACTTAGGAGAAGTAAGTTTACTGTCTCTGTTCTTTTAAAACTACTATTTCGTTTCCCTGGAATATTTGTTATTTGAAGATAAGATTCTCAGTGCAGTAAACATTTCTTTGGCATTTCAGTGAAATCACTGCTCTGCAAAGGACCATGCCAACATACAACCTCAGCTATATTGCACTTCACTTAAAATGCTGAAATCTAATTTTGGATGTGTTTCTAACTGCAGATAGATCTTTTCTTGCTATTGCAGAGTTTAATTTTTTTTTTCCAGTTTTGGATCTAGGCAATAAGAGAGTTAAAATTATCATCAGCTCCAGCACACATCTAGTCTAACCTTCTCTGAATATTGCTCTTTTTCTCTCCTTTGCCTGCTAGGCTCAAGGACCACAACGGAAACTGACCAGACTACATGCAGCTGCATACAGTAGGCTGTTTACTGCAACTGAAAGATGGCAGCAAAACCCTGGCCAGAAAAATGTTAAACATTTCAGATATTTTAAACAGTCAAAAGCATACAACAAGGAATTACTGTATCGTATCATTAAGCTGGACATATTTTGGCAGGATTTCCAAGTCACAAACAAGTGTGAAATCTGACCCATGAATAGTTTATTCAAGCTTTCCTATTAAGCCATGGTAGTGAAAAATGCTCTTTACCAGGTTAGGAAGTATTCTGAATCCAAGATTGGACCCAAATCTCCTTATGTAATGAACAGAACGAGGTGTCTCTGGAGAGTATATGGGTTCATAAACTTCAGTTTCATATTCTTACTGAAGAAATACATTCCAAAGCCCCAGTTTGGTCTGGGACAAGGCACAGTAAGCACTGTACAAACATGGGTAATGTTGTGGAATCCAGATTAATTACCTCTAACTCACACACACTTAATAATTTTACAGCCTGGAATTAAAGAAGCCAACTGATGCTCCGCAGATTGGAAAAGAGATATACTGTAAAATGCATAAGTATATACAATAGCATGTATTTGCCACAGAGCTCCCTGATCAGAATCATATTTACAGCTTGAACATATTTACCTGACTCATCCACTTTTAGAGGAAAGCGTCCACTAAACATAGAAGCTAGCATTGAATCCTTAAAACGGCATAAAGACTGAAGCCTGGCTGTGTACAAACATCCCTGCACATTAAGTTGTAGAATACCCTGGCCATCTTCAGTCTTGTCCCCTTCCATTGCATTTGCAAATGATGATGTTAATTGTGAGCTATTCAAACCTGAAACAGATATAAACAAAAGAAAACCTAACGCCAGTCAAGACTGGAAGTGGATTAGCTTAGATGTTTTTACGCAGAAATATAGTAAATCAGCTTTGAAAACAGTTCAGGAGATATATTGGTGTAAATAGCCAAATATTCTACACCTTTGCTATAAATAACTATGGCATTTTACTTATCTAAGAAACACAAAGGTTGTTTCTTACACAAATGGGTAAGCAGAATTACATGGTCAGAACATGTGAGCAGAGCACTGGAAGGACATTCTGGGAAATCTTGCTTCGAGTATAGTTCACAGCACTGAATATGCAGTAATTCTGCACGAAAACCAACTTCTTTAAAATCCAATCTTTAATTAGGGCTGCTTTAACTACTTGCTGAAGCTGTCACATCATTAATGCCACATTGCCAATAAATACTGGTGCCTGCCTTGAGCTCCCTGCAGAGGGGGGCCCTGTCAGGGCAGAAAATAATCACACAAGAAGCAAAAGAAAGTATTTTAACTTTTTTTTAAGTTTTTTTTTTTTGGGGAAGACGGGGGATGTTTTGGTTTGTTTGTGGGTTTGGTTTCTTTATTTCTAGGGGGTGGGGTAGAGCAAGCCCTTCAAGGGTTACTGACTTGCTACCCGCCTTTCACGCACCTGCGTTGGCCAGAGGCGCAACCTCCCGCTGGTGGGGCGCTGCTCCGCCCAAGCAGGGAGAAGCGCACCCCGCCCCTCCCTGGGGCGCCGCCGGCCGCCATACCGCGTTACCTGCGCCGTCTCCTTCCGCGGCAGGGCAGCCTTGCTGGGCCGCCTCCCCCGGCCTGGGGCGCGCATGGCGGCCTCTGCAAAATGGCGGCTGTGCGGCAGAAAGGGCCGGGCCGGAGCCGAGAGGGGAGAGGAAAGGAGAGGGGCTTCCCTGCCCGCGGTCTGGCGGGTCAGCCAGGTGTAGGGGCGCCCACGTCCTTGTCTCCGCGCTTTGCTCGGCGGGGTCCCTCAGGCACGGCGTTGGTGTTGGTGTCCTCTGAAGTGAGGCTGACCCACCTAAACTCGGCTACTCTGTAAGGTGGAAACCTTTCCTATTAATCGTACTATTTTTTATTTATTACAAGTAAATGTTTACTCGAGTGGGCTTGACTCAGTTGCATTTCCTATAGTTTCAATAATATCATAGCTTGAGCTATTTTAACCCATAGTGTTCCCGTTTTACTTCACAGAGGTCTCAAACCCTTTCTGGTGAGCTCGGGCTGGGACACCACCTTTGGCTTGAGGTTGAAGCCCAGACATGGGCGCTCGTTTCTCCTGCTGCTGTGCATCTCGAGTTGCAGCACTGAGATGGGTGATTTCACAAGGGTGATGTGCTGGTATGTGCTCCGAATTAAGATGGGAAAGTCTGCTTTGGTTAAAATAGGGAGCAACGGCAGAAAAAAGGTAGCCTCAGGTCAGCTGGTGTTTCCTGGCCTACTTTGACATGACTGCTCATCAACTTGCCAGCGGTGTGCCGGTATCAGTCTCTTTAGTTCTGATACGTACAAATGCAGGCATTGCAGCTTCTAATTTGCTTTCCTGCTGCTTGCCTGTGAAACGTGGGGGCAGTTCTGCTGCAGATTTCTATACATTTTCTGAGCAAACTCTTTATGCATTAAAACGGCACAGAATACATTGAGTCGAGGTGCTTCACCCTAATATAGCCATTTCACAAAGACTTGCATAAGCAGTGTCCAGTTAAATTGCCTATGTCTGACATACACTTGCTCACCAAATGCATGCGCAAACAGTGGAAAGGTAAAGAAATTAGTTTCTCACTATGCTTTTTTGTCTCAGCCTCATTATGCCAATTCTCTGTACAGGTGAGGCACCTGTATTTCCTAAAAATAAATTAAAAAAGAAAAAATCAACCCCATACTAACAAAAAGTTTGGAACATTATGTGTAATTCCTGCTTAACTTTGTAATCAGGTAGAGAAAAATCTTTTTTTTGTCATAACATACCCCTGTGGATACAACTGCCAAATAACAAGTAATCTGCAAGCTTTCTGGAAGGCATAAGCTATTATATGTTTAGAAGATACAGTAAGAAGTAACTAAATCCCAAATGTCAGCAATATATTTTAATTGCTATAAGAAGTCCACTGAAAATGCAGTTATTCAGCTGTACACTGCACATATAAGAAATGTACCTATATTAAATAGTTTATTTATATAGCTAATTAGCTCAGTCATAGCTGTAATTCATGTTGATTTTCATCCTGTATTGTCCTGGGTTTTTACTCATTGACAATTTGTTACCACACTTAAGGTATTTAAAATTTCAACTGCAAGTTCATTTGCTACAGGGTCAAATTAAAGGATGAGTAACAGTCACAGAACAGCTGCTGTTCTAGCTGTGCAGTTTGCTGTATTCTGGTCTGTTACTACATTTTGATTTTGAGAATACCTAAATATTTATAAGCTGCTGTGGTTTCAGTTAATATTTAGGAGCATAGACTTGTAATTCAGACTTCAGTCAAGTGAAGGACATTAAAGGGAAGAGCCATCTGAATCATACTGCATCTGGTATGATTTAGATGGCTCATAAAAACGGAGAGGAGAATTTATCATTGAAATTGTGTACTCTGAGTGATCACTTGCTACTTAGAACTCACATTTTATCTTAATGCTGATTTGTATTGGTATGGCAGTTAAAGCTACAGTAAATATATTTTAGCAACTAACCATGCTACAATTGCAGAGCTTAAATGGCCTGCCAAGCACTGTGGCTCTCCTGCGCTCTCTGAACAGTTCTTGTCTAAGAATGTACCCAGAAGCCAGGTCTTTAATGCTTAATATCTAATTAATTAAATAAGCACACAAGTTACAAGATGCCACTGAATGTGATACAGACTGATAATTCATGGATGTTAGATTTACTATAACATAAGTAAAAATAGATATAATAGATCATTTTTGTGGAATAATGGTGTCTGGTTTAGATATATATATATATATATATATATATATAGTGTGTTGTCCCTACTCTGTGAATAGTTCATAAACAGCAGTTGCAACTTAAATGTGGTCATTAATGTTACAATATGCTGTAAGTTTAGCTTCCAGTCTTTTTCACTGTAAAACATTCACTTAATGAAGTTGTAGCTTTCTGTGCTTGTTTACTCCTTGTGTTAGTATATGTACACAACGCAGTATGTTTTGGACCTCAGATTTAACTATGTGAAACATTGTTACTATTCAAGGTCAGTACAGCATGTATTTGGTATAGAAGCACGCAGCATAACAAGCCTACGTGAGCAAACTGTCTTTTCAGCTGCATGCTCTTGGGAAGTGAACATGGAGACTTTGTTTTGTTTTTTGCTAATTTCCAAAAGAAGCCAGGCTTACACATATCCGCTGTAAGTTTCTGTTTCAGTTTGCTAATTTCAGTCAGATCTGACAGAGGGGAAGATGCATTAAGAAATGGATTTTCATTAAGCTTCTGCAAAAAGGGTGCAATTAGAGGAACGTATGGTCTTAATACTAAAGGAAAAACTATAGCACAAGCTCAAGTCTTGTTGGACATCAGAGAATCTGCAGAGGGAGAAGCTACTCTACATAATCTACCCAACAGAAGTGCTTTAGTAACTAAAGTAACTCGTGCTTTACTAGACCGCATGGAATTGATTCTTCCACCAAGATTCTTCTCAGAGATGGATGTGCAGGTATGTAGTAAGATACAAATACAATACAACACTTCCCACATGGTTAGAGTTTTTGCAGCAGGTCTGTCTCTGTATGTCTCTTTCTTTGACTCCATCTCATTTCTATTTATTTTAAAGACCAGTTATAGGATCCCAAATGCCCAAAAAACAGAATTCCACTCTTAATACATGTTTAAGATATACTGGCTGTGAAACTTGGCCATGCTTTAAGCTCTTCCTCATTTTGAGCAGCTGGCAATTAACTAGAGATTTTTACATATGAAATGTTACAGTACGGGGGTTCCTCAGTGTAGTGTAAAGGAAAGTATGACCACAGGTGCAAATGCAGTAATTCACATTTTGCTTTAAATTTATTGCCCGCAGTAGCAACATAAACATTAAATGGAAGCAAATTGGCAATTGCCCCTTCAGGACTTGGGACTGTTGTAAAACTGGAGGAAATGAAAACTCATGATTGGCTCTGGAGGAAAACACTGCCTTCTGGAAAGAATAAGGAGGTAAAGCTTTATTTGATTGGTTTTCTGTTTTTAAAGTTATGTAAGGTTATTTGCTCGTTTATTTGGCCAGACTTTTACGGTGGCTACAGTCTCTTCCAAGTTCCCTTGTAAGGGGAAATGTACCAAAGGCATATAAGGTGTGCTGGATCAAATCTGTATTTTAAGGGGATTGCCTAGAAGTATAGGGTTTGCAAGCTTCAGGGCTACACTGGGAAACCATGCTGTGTATCATATAATTAAAGAATATATATAAAGAATAATAAATTAAGGAAAGGAAGAGTCTTTCCAGATGTTGTTTGTAGCAGATTGTGAAAATCATAAATTGATAAAGATACATCCACAAATAATGCCACTGATGCTTATGTATGCTTCCTTTGATTTGCTTTATAGTATGTTGTAATGTTAACATGTGGAAAGGTAAGATTTTAATGATGGTTACTGCATTATGGAACATAATGCTTTATTTCAGCCTTCCACATCTATAAATCTTCAAGTAAATTGAAACTCTGACTCTCTTGAGATTTTCACAAACCCATTTACTATTAATTTGCAGATTCCTGGATCAATATTAAGAATTAATGTCTACCTGAGCTAATGGGAGGACTGCGCCACTGGAAATGAATGTATGTGAAGGGAGTGTTAAAGAGCAAAGGCGTTTGGGCTCAGAACACATTTTGAGGAAAGGCATTTTATTAGACTAAAATACTTCCTTGGAATTCCCCGTCCTAGTATTACCTGAACCAAGCTAAAAGTGGGTTTGCTCACATTCTAACATCAGAGACTCCTACCCTTACAAGCTAGTATGCAAGCAGCCTGCATACTAGCTATAATATATTGTTTTTTTAAATTTAATGCTGCTGTTTTCATAACTGTCTGGATGTCTGTCTATTCATTTTTTGTCATTTCAGCTATTACTAATAGCTGAAGATCAGCCAGAAAGAAGTTTTTAACTTCCCACTTTTCCCATTACATAGGTTTCTCCTTTTAACCTAAAGGAACTCTTTTAACTGAAAGTGTAATACCTTCAAAATCTGACAAGTGGACTATCCATAGTTCCCTGCTCCCTTCATCACAGCATACTGAGATTGATGCTAAGTGTTTATGAAATTAATATTTAGTTTTTATTTTTAACATTACTAATGGTTGCTATTTAAAATGGTTTTGCAAAGACACATAGTTAAGAGTTACATACATCCCACTCCTTTTTAAAAAACACTAAAAGAACTGGAACCGTAGATTAAAGGTTAATAACTTAGCATATCCCATTTCTGAAATGACTGTAACTGTATGTATGTAAGAGTACCCATGAACTGTTCTAACATGGGCGATTTTGCATGTACGCGACAAAGCCACTACAGCACCTTTCCTGTTTATCAACAAAGCATCAGGAAAGGTGAACACTGGCTGTAGTATAAAGCCAGCTGTAGATACGGGCTGGGTTTGTAACCATCCTAGCTGTGCATTTTACCTCCGAATTACTGATTCTCGGGTAGTTTTGTCATCTTTTCTGGCTTTCCCTGTAGTTTTAGTAAGACGTTGCTCGGTGTCTCAGCTCTGATCAACGCTCCGTCCAACAGGAAGCTCGGGCATGGTCAGTTTGCAGGCGCAGGGCCGCGCTCTGTCCCCTCTGGCCTGATTCACTCGGGGACTGTTTGCGCCCCCTCCGGCCGCGAGGCCCCTCAGCAGCGGCTCGGCCCAACAGCCGTTGGCGGGCGCGCAGCCGTTGGCGGCCTCGCGCTGGGTCTCGCCTGTGGGGCCGGGAGGGACCCGAGGGCCGGTGGGCGGCGGGACCCGGCTCCGTTTAGCTCCTGTGCATGCTGCTTGCTTCAATTTGTAGCATTTTCAATGCGCTTTGTTTAAATGCTTCGAATTAAAATTGGTCCTGACGAAGAACAAGCTGGTATGGTCATACTGTGAAGTGATAGCACCTTCTGTTTTTTCCCTTTTAAGTGTAAACTCCGGCAGATAACTTGAGGGAATGGACAAGCACAAAAACCCGTGATCCTTTTAGTCTTCGTGATTATTAAATATTTTGCCACTCTTGTCATAATGTAACTTAAGTCTCAAGCAATACATTAACCTGATTGAATTGATTGAACAGAGGTAAAGACTGAAGCAATTTTCTCAGCTTCAGGGATGACAAATCCTGGTAAGAGATAATGAAACTTAAATTTTTAAAGTGTGAGAAAGATCATGTATTATTTGGACATTCCCTTTGACAATATACAGGTTCATTCCAATGATGGATAGAAAAACGAATGCTAAATCATCTTTCATTTTCACCTCGGATGCTGTTAAAGGACATGTGAAGAAGAGGGATGGAACATTACGAGCTGCAAAATGGAATGCTTCCTTAGCATCTAAAATTAAGACTAAGTTAATAAGTAAGTCCTATTAAAATAAAACCAAATCCATCTACTGTACTTAGAGTGTATGACTTCAAAAGGAATAGCAGTTGTATTTAATATAATCTGCTGAATTCCTGCCTATTAAAGACATTAATGTAGAGAATTTTAGGAGAGTCTGACATAACACATGATGTAAGTTGTTTATTTGTCGAATGCTCTGACCATTTTATCATAGAATCATAGAATGGTTTGGTTGGAAGGGACCTTAAAGATAATCTATTTCCAACCCTCTGCCACAGGCAGGGACACCTTCCACAAGACCAGGCTTCTCCAAGCCCTGTTCAACCTGGCCTTGACCACTGCCAGGAATGGGGCAGCCACAGCTTCTCTGGGCACTCTGTGCCAGCACCTCACCACCCTCACTAAAGATTTTCTTCCTAATCTCTAATTTTCAGTGCTTGCTCTTCGGCACTTACTATCTTGGTAATATGCAGTGTCACTGGGGGTAAAAAATAAAATATGAGCAGGCAGGTTTTCATTAGGATAATGAAGGGTATATTTCTGAGTTCAATATTTTTTCTTTCTGTTGTTAAAACTCATACTTATGCTCAAAATGTTTGAACTGTTTCATTTGTAAAATGCTTATTTGGTGTTTAGAAATTTGGAAACATTTTTACACCTGTGAAACTATCAATTTTTAAACACTTTCTTCTTAAAATAACCTTATTAAAAAGCAATCCAGATTAGAGCAGAATCCTTGCATGAAATAACCTTGAACATGAAGCTGACAGAGTTGTCATCAGAATGACGGCCAGCAGAAACGGTTTTATATTAGGAAGTACTATTGTTCCACCAAAAACTACAGTTCCACCAAAAATTACACACAAAAACATGAAAATGTCATTATGCAGTCATAATTAATGCGGAGTGGGCCTGGCATTGAAGCTGTTGAAAATAATTATTTTGTCTCCTTTAGATAACTCATCTGTGTTAAAAGTATCTTTAAAACAAAATAATAAAGCGTTAGCTGTGGCTTTGAGTGTGGAGAAAGAAAATTCTCGGAAGCTAAAGAATGAGAACATCTTTCTTCAGAAGGAAGTAGAAAAGCTGCAGCTTCATAATATCTTGCTTCGTCGAAAACTAAGTTGTTTGGTATGCTGCAAATAATGTGATTTAAACTTATATCAGCTAAACCAAGCTTTTATCTCTTTTTTTTTTTTTGAAACTTAATATTGCTTCTTAAAATGGTGATTTAAAAAATATACACCTCAGATCTGTGAAGTCTCATCTGATAGCATTCATGTTTGATTATGTTTTCATGACATTTTTTCGGTACTTACTGTTTTGTCCATCAGTGTATATGTCTATCCATAGCTATTTTAGTGTCAGTGTCTCCTTTATATTTATAGACGTTGAGATGGTATTTAAAAAGGAGTTTGTGCTCAACTGAGTGTTAAAAGTAATACAACATAGATTCACCTCTAGATCGTGAGAAACTACTTAAAATACATCTATTTAAAATTGCTTTTTCTTTTACATACAGAATACAACTCTTACAGAAATAGAAGCATTTTTGAATTATAAGCTCTTAAATGCAATACAAATAAGCAGTCTTTCTGAGGTAAGATGTTTTTCACACTATTACCATATTGAACTCACTTTTCAAGATAATACGTTCAAAAGATCTAAATGAGTGCAATGTTCAAAATATTTAAGTATTTTAAAACATTTACCACAGTTCCTTAAAACTTGGGATGAAACCCCAGTCTAGTGAAATCAGAAATCAATTAAATTTTGCTGTTGCTAGCTGTAAAAATTTGGGATTTAATCTTGTTTACAAAGTATCTAAAAGTTAGATATCAGTTAGCCCTGATGAAGTCGTGGTTAAAAAAAAAAACCCAAAGCATAGCACTTCAGTATGTGGCATTCTTCACCAATGAGCAAACTAATTGCTTTCTTTGCTTAGTGCTGCAATTAATATGTTGCATGTGGAAACTTCTCTAGAAAACATAATCCATATTATTCCTTGGGTCATGGCAAAATTACAGTTGATTTTAAAAAAGATACTAATATTATAGTCTGTTCTGCAGTTGCTTAGTGTTGCTCTGTGTTTCTATATGTATAATATAGTTTGTGTTAGTTACAGCTAAAGTTTAAAAAGTCTTTACATTGTTTGGGATGCAGGTAAGTTACAGGTTTTGATAAGTTTTGCTGCAAAGTATTTTGTTTAAAATGACTCTTTGTGTTTGAATATCTCTCATCAGTACTTTTATTTTTTGGCCATATTTTTTTCTCTCCTGTGAATATTACTGATAACTTAAGCCATAAGAGAATATTCAACTGTTTCTATTCCCCACTGTTCTTCTTTTGGTTCTTCAGAGTTATCTTCTGTCAGCTGGTCCAAGTAGCCCTGCTGATGACCAGTTCAAGGGTACCTGTCAGTGTCCTAGGTAGGTGGTTGTATTAAATGTGGAACTTGGTAAGTGACTGTGGGTTTCTTTTACAACTAATCTTTGTATATTGTCCTAAAAATTTGTGAGTAATAGGAAACAATTTCCAATTTAATTCAGAAATTACCTATTTGCAACTTGGGATTTATAGAGAGAGTGGTAGACAAAACTTCTGTTTTAATAGATTGCTGCTTTCACCATGGGATCTCACCAGCACAAAGCAGGATTCTAGGTCACTAAAAAATATACATTTGCCCCTGACTTAGAACCGGATTGCATACTCAAGTTCTTTGTTTTCTGCTTTTATATATTATTAAGGGAATATTTTAAATGATTGAATGTTACAACATAAACTGTAACAACATTCTTCAAAGTAAAATTTCCTCTTTTCAGATCTCTAGAATTGCCAGTGAAGCTTCCTTTAATTGCCACAGCTAATGCAAAACAGCAAGATAGACCTTCTGTGTGTGAATTACCAAATTCTCATAAGTGTACCACTATTTTGCCAAAGGAAATGCATTCAGATCAAGTCAAGTTTGCATTATCATTGCCTTCTGGTACAAATAATCAAAAGTTAATTGAAATAGACTCAGTGGAAACAACCATTGACAAAAATATATTTTTTAAAGGTAAGTTGTATTTCTGTACAGGTGACTTATTTTTCAGAGCTATCTGAGAATTAGTATTTAATAGTTCATTACTTGAAGTGTGATACAGAAGGTATAGTAAGATTCTTAAACTGTAATAAACTAACAAAAAATGGAATGCTCACCTGTAAGTAAAGGTGTGCTGACAGTCACTTGTAGAAGAATGTACATTGAAATAACAGCTGAAATGTAACAAAATTTACGTGAACAGAATAAATTTAGTAAGGTAACCAAAGAAGAACTGTATTTGTTATAGAAAAATACCTTTTTATTTACAGACAATTTCAAAAGTCCAACACTGGTAAAATATAAAGTTAGCTCTAGTTAATGAAATTTTTAAGGACCAACCACAGAATGTGTGTATTCAGTTAAAAAAAGTTTGTAATTTTCTATGCTTCTGGTCCAACTTTCGGTAACCTTGTTCTGATAACTGTTCTCCATTCTTTCTTTCCCCAAGATGCTAAAATTTTTCTCTTTGCAGAAAATCAATTACACACCGAACCAACTTGTGATAGTGCCCTCCTGACTCATGTCAAAAATACACAATCTCTAAGAGAGCCTGAGGAGCTCACAAAACAACATGATCGTAGTTCATTGCCACTCAATAGAAATGTGACTGAAAGGAAGAAAGACAAAGAACTTCTTAAGTCAAAAACTAAACCTAATATAAAAGAGTTTGATAAAAAATGTAGCTCAGATAATCTGCCTTACTATGGTATCAACAGGAGCAGCAACACTAATGATACAAATTTGCAGGAAAGTTCAAGTGACTTGCCTTGTGTTATTCCTTCAGCTCTTAAATTTAACAACGAAAGTAGGACAGATTTTAAGAAGCTGCTTTTGACTGATAAGATGAAGCGTGAAGAAACCGTTTATGGTGCAGATATGGAATTGACTGCCAGTGATGCAGGGGAACTACTTGCAATTACAGTGAAAGATAAAGATAAGTTCCACCAAAATAGAAATAGTAATGCCAATTCTGATGATAAAATATTAGCGAATTTCAGAAAAGTAAAATACTCTAAGAAGGATAAAGAGAAAATTAAAAGCAAGACTGAAGTCCATTCAGATTTGTATGCAGAAGAAGGGCACACAATGGCCGACAACAGTGAAGTTTCAAAAGCTACTGAGTCACAAATTCAACTATTCCAAAATCAGACAGAACATCTACCTACAAGAAATCCTGTAGGGAAGCCGAGTTTGCCAAATACCAGCAAAGATTGTCAAGCACAAAATTGCCCCAGTGAAACTAAATGTAGTCAGAGGACAGACCAAGTTAACTTAAGGAGTGCAGGAAAACAGGAGACAGATAAAGAAACTTGCCCAGAAATATTTAAAGACATGGAAAGCAAAATACAAAAAGCAGACTCAAACTCATCTATTAACCAGATTGCACCAGAAGCTTACTGTGCTGAAAATTTACCATTCCAAGGTAACACTTCTAATGTATTGCCTTTACAGTTGGACTTTTTGCATGAAAATGAAAAACATAGCAGCCCAAAAATAAACAGGAAGACTTTTCAAACCCCTTCTAAAATCAGCACAGCAAAATACTGTAGAAAGGAAAATGGGCAATGTGGAGAATATATTTCAAAAAAGTCTCAAACAGAAATAGACCGACATGACAGCAAAAGAAAACAAGACCAGAAGAACATCATAAAGAGAAAATACAACAACAAAAGAAGTTACAGCCAAAGTGAAGAAACTGAAAGTGACAGCATTCATAAAATTACTCAGAAAGCAGACCAAAAGCTTAGACATTTTTCACCAGGCACATTAAAGCGTACATTGGCAAAGGCTAGCCGAAAAGCATTTATAATACCAAAAGAAAATCACACACAGTTCTCACTTCGTAAAAGCAAAGAATTAAAAAATCATTTGCATGCAGAGGCTGTTTGTGGAAATAAAATAACTACAACACTGAAAATGGAAGCAGCGTTAGTTACTCAGAATGGTGTAGCTATGAATAATACACCACAAGCTAAAGAGCTAGTTGATGCTGATGCTTATAGGTTAAAGAAAGTAGATACCTCATCAGCGGCACATAAACAGCCCCACATTAGTAATTCTCCTGATAACTGTGTAAAGTGCAAACAGAGGTTTAGTTCTGATACTACTGAGACCAGACCAGAAATAAATTACTCCAAGCATCTTGATCAGGGACCACAGAATACCTTGGATGACCAGGAAGTCCCTCATGGGATAGATTCCTTTATGATTGAGTTAAAGGCCACAGCTCAAAAATCAGAAGTTTCTGAATTCTTACCTCTTAAGTGTTCTAGGAATATGCCATTAAATGTAGATAGCTTTTTCCAGGAAGGTCTTTCCAATGTGGAGCTCCCAGTTCTTGATAACCACAGTGGTTCCATGAACTTCTTGATACTGAAAAACTCTGAAATCAGTGGGGAAAATGATAATAATAAAGTGCTGGATGCTGGAAAAGCAGAACAAAAAATGGATCAAATTTCTAAAGAGACTCACAAAAAGACTCTGACACCTTGTCATGGTATGTGAATGGGTGAGAAAAAAAAAGTAGCATTTTGAATTAGATAGTGCCCGAAATAGTGGTAAGTTATCTTCTTTTAATTCTATCCTACTCTTACTGCTTGCTTAGAGTGGATAATACAGGAGTTTAAAAAGGTAGTTCTGAAAATTACAAAAAGGATTCATATTCTATATTAATTACCAGTCATTGTGAGAACTAATATCCTTGTTACTTTTCAGTATATTCCAAGATGACATTTAGTTGTGCAAATGTAAGTAGCCTACATTCTTGAAGAGCAATTATAGTTAGAGCATTTTTCAAAGATTGTGATGGAATTCAGAAAGTTTGAGGTAGAAAGATGCAATAGATGGAGCTTTTGTACAAGAGAAATAAGAGTGAAATTTACACTCTTCCCTTCATAAACAGAGAACATAGCTAGACTTAGAGAGTTCGTTTATATGTCTTTAGAAACACTGCAACTCAACAGGAATTCTGAGATCTAATAAAAAAAATACTTTAAACAGGTTTTCTATAGAATCTACCCATGAGCAAACTCTCATGAGACAACCTCTTTATTAAGTAAGATATATTGAGAAAAGAAACTTCAGTGTTGTCTGAATAATAGGTTTAGATTCTTCTACAATACATCAAAATTACTGTAAAGGAGATAAAAGAATATATGTCTAAACATCTATGCTAGAGTTTAAACATGCTTTAGAATGTAGCTTTGAAGTTTCCTATCATGAGTGGTCTATTTTGTAAACATTTATTCCTAACAAGTTCCTGTTTACTTCATTGTCTCTGAAAATGTCCCAACACCTAGACTGTTTCCTGGCTCAAAATTAATAGTTTGAATACCAAACTATCAAGCAAATACTATCTTGGCTTCTTTTGAATACTAGGACACAATGGCCAAAAAAATAGAATCCACTGTTTTACATGACCACAGAATAGGAATACCTGCAGAATTAGACCATTGTGCAAGGTATTAGTCCTGTTAATTTGTAGTTGTATCTTCTCATCTTTGATTCCTTCTTTGGAAAGAAGGATCCCATAATTGTATTAGGTTTAGAGATAAATTAGTAAACCCTTGTGATAAGCAGTATCAAAGACTACTGTCATAAAAAGAAGCCAGTTATTTGATCGTCATCCATTTAAGCATAGTTCAAAAACCAGTTCATTTTTCATTCTGTATCCAGATCTGTGTCTTGAATGAAAAAGAAACCCAGGAAATACCAGACTTTCTGATGATGCCAGCTCTTCTGATCACTACCTTGATCTGTACTTAGAAACACACCTTGAAAGTCTCCTGTGATGAAAGTCTCTATATAATTATATCTATATGAACATAAATATTAATGCAGGCATTCTGCTTTCCTAAATAATGCAGACTTACAGGTATCTCAAAACTCTTAGTGCTTAAAAGAATCTAAACTGATCTCTAACCTTAAACTTTAGGAAAAGCTTGGAGTAACAGTTTGCTTTCACTTTAAAACCAGTACAAATCAAGATCTTAAAGCCAAACTTGGGAGAGTTTTCATGATCAGAGCCCTCTTGTTTACACCAAATGAGCATTGCTCTTCTTTAACAAACTCCTTCAAAGACAGTGCTTTTTCTTTTGTCTTCATAAATCAGGTGGGACTTGCTGCAAGCTGCACAGTCACCTTAATATGTCTCTCAGAAGTTTGCAGAAATACTCTGACGTGATGTCTTTGCTTAACACATTTCAGAAAGCTATTGGTGAAATGATCAGTGAGATATTTTACTTGATCTTAGTACAGAATTCTACTACAGGGTAGTAGAATTCAGCTTTATCATCTTGACCATCAGTTAAGTGTGTATGCTAGGTTGGACAAAGCCTTTAGATGCTATAATAAAGTCTTCACTTTTTGACAGGTATGCAAATATATATTAGTTTGAAGATAAGCACAACAAAAAGTTCATTTCTTATCCTATATGTTCATGAATTTATTGTATGAGATAAATAGCACCATTTGCTGCCACAGCATTCAAACTTGAGAAGTGAAGAGTGTTTTAGATCTAGTTCCTTTGAAAAAATATATTCCAAACATTCTCATATGGATGCAGTAAATCTAAACCTTGACCTGTATCAGTGAGGAATGTACACTCTTGGAAGAACTTTTAAGGAATAAACAGGTTAAGATTATTTATTTCATCTTGGATTGCTGTCTGCATTAAATCTTAGTGTTTTTCAGAGACTATGATCAATAAATGGGTTAGAACTTTTTGAACTGTGGGCTAATGAATAACTTCAGTATTTGTCCCAAGTTATCAAAATATTTGTCATGTTTAGTCTGGCATTCTGAATTGTCTTTAAGGTCTTACAGAAAGCTGAAACAAATAGTACTACTTCTACCAAGGCCGGTTACTCTTTTTCAAGGAATATTCCTCTTGGGCATGTTCTGTGGCTCAAAGTATGAGGCATTGTGAATAGTTTGGTAGTACACAGTTTTGAAGACAAGGAGGCTTACTTAATCACCTTGCTATGTTCTTTTTTTATGCATATGTGCCCCAAGAGCAGGCCTAAAATTGAAAAATGCAGGACTAGAGAACATTTATACAGGTTGCATCTTTATATTGTACATGTATGCCCCCTGCCTTGCATTCAGGGTCATGAGCTGTATGCAGTTCTATCTTTTTAAATGCAGTAACTCTTGGGAGTTCTAAGCCATTGGCTGCAAATTATAGTGCTTATGGGGCATAAAATGTCCCAAGAGCCATAGCTGGCCTCAAACAGCTCCAAATCTGAGTAGCCTGAAAGCTGTTGTAGTTGCCTTTCCTTTGATCATCTGTCAATTTTTCATTGAGCTTCTTTAGAGTAAGACCAGTAACCAAAGTACCTGAATTAATAAATACGTTTTTTCATAAGTATGAATTAAAAGTTTACTCAGTTCTGAAAGTACTTAAAGTAAGGCATATACACTTCTGTATTCACAGGGAGAAAGGTCTTGCAAGATGTTACAAATTTTAGTATACAGTCTCACACTTCACCTAAATCCTGCAAAACCTTAGAAGAAAACTCAGCAGCACCATCTAGACGAACAAGAGCCAGTATTTGCTACAAAGAACCCAGACTGAACAGGTAGGTTTATATAAATTAGGGCTTTTGTGCTTTTGGGTTTTTTGAGTACCTACCTATTTGAAATAAAGATTTTCAATTAAAACCTCCAAATAAACAGTTGAACAGTTTCTTTCACATATCTCTTTTGAAAGATTCTTCAGTGTTGATACAATACATTACCAGTTAGTGTGGCAGGATCTTCAAGTGCTGAAGTAAGACACCAACATATAAAATAGCATATAATGTAATATTTAAATATAGCATATAACATTTGGTACCAGTAATGAATAAGTGAATTCTTAATACATGATATAAACTCATTTACAGGTGGATAATGTAAGTGTTGTACTTAAATGTAAGCTTGTACCACAATAATATCCTTGTAATATTGTCAAGTGGCAAGATAATTTATGCACTAATAATATAAAGTGCAGTCATTTTGCTTTAACTTGCTGTGTCTAATATAACAAATACTTTCGAGTTTAAGATAATTTAATTCCATAATTATTTACTTTCAGTGTTCTTAGCAAATTTAGTGGCACAGGATTTACAAGATTTAAAAGATAACACATAAATTTTGTAATAACTATTAAAATTTAAAACAGGATTTTAAAGCCAAGCGTCCATTAGGAAAACAAATATATTTGCATTTACATGAATACATCTAAATCCCAGTTGATCTTTAGGTTGATTATTTCTGAATATGTTTTGAGAGTTTCTTGCCACTGAGACAGTTGGGGTTTTTTGTTTGGTTTGGTTGATTTGATTTGGGATTTTTGTTTCAGTAAAATATTAATTTAAGGAAGAATTAAGCTGTGCTTTTTGTGTATTAGAAGGATGCATATTCATGAGGTAAAGACAGTATTAAGATTTCCCTATAATAGTGTTGAGACTGCAAGGATTATAGCAACTTTATGACAAAAGCTTAAAAGGAGTATGTCTTTTTAAAAAAAAATAATTAGCATATGTTCTTATACACACTCAAAATATATTTGTTTACCTCTGTAAGGAAGCAATAAACTGCAGCCATGAGACTGAGGACAAACAGGAGCTAAAAGTAATGTAGGAAGTGTCTTTTCACTTTACTGCTGGCTTTTCAGAAATATTTATGCCACATAGCTCGTAAAAGAAATGCACAGGGATTGGAGTTATGGTTTTATTTTACTAATTGAATTGAATACTAAATGCTGTAATATTATGATAGTTATAAAGTCTCCTCTTATACCTAACAATGGTAAGGTTCTGTACTTCTGGAGAGAGTCAGTACCTAACAACAGAAAAAAAGTGTGGATGTCACTCAAGATTTTAGATTCCTGTCTGCTATTTATATTTGATTTTCAGGTATACTGTCCTGAATGGATGTTGTTAAGCTTTTGGTATAAATAATTTCTGAGTTTTTTATTCTAGGGAATGGAGTTACAATTACATATTAATATGACACAGGACACATAAAAAGGCTACTATTTTTTAGCATTTGTTTGGAAAATAGTTACCTGTGCATTGCTGTTTCAGACACATTTCCATAAATTTAATTTCTTTAGTGTATCATGCTTTCACTGAGAGTATTTACCATTTAGAATTGATATTATAATTGTAGTTACATGGGTGCTTCGTGATATTCATACATTGTCTTTTATTTCTTTTTGTTTACAGCAAATTAAGGCGTGGGGATCAGTTTACAGATACACAATTTCTGAATTCTCCAGTCTATAAAGTAAAAAAAAGAAGCTTTAAAAGTAAATCCAAATTGATTTGAAGAAAAGCAAATTGTCTTTATGAACAATTCTTCTAAAATGGGTACAATTTTTTAACTATATGTATATGGTTAGCTGTATAAAGTGTTTATTGTTCTTTGATTAGTGAAAGTTTCAGGTATGGAATCTCCTGGAGTCTATCTAAGGGACACAGAATACTGAGGAAGGCAAACACAGGTTAGGCTTCACTGTATATTTTGTATTTCTGATCACTAGTTTATCATTCTGTTCAAAGGGTTTGCAGCACTTCTTAATTTGTGAGAAAAGTGTATGTTTTGAAGAGAATCAAAAATAAATCACCTTTGGGAATTTCAGTGTGAGTTTTTCATACTTATCATGAGTAAATGCTGGTTGGAACAGACACAAGCATCCCAAATTTTGATTAATCTACTGAAATAGTTGGAGACAGTCCCTTTTTTTTGTGTGTTTGTGTTTGTGTTACAGACCAGTCAGCCTCACCTCTCTGCCTGGCAAAATCTTGGAGCAGATTCTCCTGGAAGGCATGCTAAGGCACATGAAAAACAACCAGGTGCTTGTTGACAGCCAGCATGGCTTCACTAAGGGGAAATCCTGCCTGACCAATTTTGTGGCCTTCTGTGACGGGGCTACAAAAGTGATGGACAGGGGTGGAGCAGTTGACGTCATCTACCTGGACTTGTGCAAAGCGTTCAACACTGTCCCACACAACATCCTTGTCTCTAAATTGGAGTGTCATCAATTTGATAAGCGGACCACTCAGTGGATAAAGAACTGGCTGGATGGCCGCACGCAAAGAGTTGTGGTCAACGGTTCAATGTCCGGCTGGAGACCAGTAACGAGTGGTGTCCCTCAGGGATCATTGTTGGGACCGGCCTTGTTTAACGTCTTTGTTGGTGACATGGACAGTGGGATTGAGTGTGCCCTCAGCAAGTTTGCCGATGACACCAAGCTGTGTGGTTCGGTTGATACGCTGGAGGGAAGGAATGCCATTCAGAGGGACCTTGACACACTTGTGAGGTGGGCTGATGCCAACCTCATGAAGTGCCGCGGCCAGGTGGAGGGGAGAAAACACCGATACGATGTAGGTTCACAAAAGCTCCGTTTATTGATTACAAGGCTGCTCTTAATATACTGTCTTACACGCGATCACGCATTACTTGATTGGCTGCCTCACTTTGTCCACGAGGGATACACACTCCCCTTTACCTCTCCTGATTGGTTTCAAACATTCATGTCAGCTTAGTGTTACATCATGCTTTTGCAATTACTGGCATCCTGTTACTGCGTTCCTGTTTTGCTGATCTTGACACTTCTTCTTTTAACCTGGGGTCATAAGTTCACTTTCTCACAGCTGTAGGCCTGTTCAAGCACCCATGCTCGACCCCCAACAATGAAGTTTAACCATGACAAGTGCAAGGTCCTACACCTGGGTCAGAGCAATCCCAAGCACAGCTACAGGTTGGACAAAAAGGAAATTAATGGTAGTCCTGTGGAGAAGGACTTGGGGGTGTTGGTTGATGAGAAAATGAACATGAGCCAGCTTCAGTGTGCGCTCGCAGCCCAGAAAGCCAACCGTATCCTGGGCTGCATCAAGAGGAGCGTGACCAGCAGGTCGAAGGAGGTGATCCTGCCCCTCTACTCTGCTCTCGTGAGACCTCACTTGGAGTATTGTGTGCAGTTCTGGTGCCCTCAATATAAAAAGGACATGGAACTGTTGGAACAAGTCCAGAGGAGGGCCACGAGGATGATCAGGGGACTGGAGCACCTCCCATATGAAGACAGGCTGAGAAAGTTGGGGCTGTTCAGCCTGGAGAAGAGAAGGCTGCGTGGAGACCTCATAGCAGCCTTCCAGTATCTGAAGGGGGCCTACAGGGTTGCTGGTGAGGGACTATATATTAGGGACTGTAGTGATAAGACAAGGGGTAACAGGTTGAAACTTAAAGAGCAGAGGTTTAGATTGGATCTAAGGAAGAAATCCTTTACTGTTAGGGTGGTGAGGTACTGGAATGGGTTGCCCAGGGAGGTTGTGAATGCTCCATCCCTGGCAGTGTTCAAGGCCAGGTTGGATGAAGCCTTGGGTGATATGGTTTAGTGTGAGGTGTCCCTGCCCATGGCAAGGGGGTTGGAACTAGATGATCTTAAGGTTCTTTCCAACCCTAACTATTCTATGATTCTATGATAGATTGTTGACTTTTGGATTTGACAGAATCATGCTGAAATTTTAATGAGGAAGTCTCATCTTGAGGAACAGCAGAGAGAAGTCTCATGTCCAGAATATGTGCTGGAGGCAGCCAGAACAAAAAGAGCCCTGCAGTAGAAATGTTTATACTTTTTCCAAAGGCATTCACTGTTGAAACTTCCAGAGACCAGATCTTCGGTTAGCTATTCCTTTCGTGTGTTATGGTGGACCTTTTTCCAAGAGGTGTAACTTAATATTCTTAAATGCATGATATAGTCTTAAAAATACCAAACCAAACTGTACTCTTTGGACTTCATTGTAGCTGCTATTGTACCCTTGGAAGCTGTTGGAGAAAATAGTCCTGAAAACTGCTTCCACATGTTAAAGACAAGAAGGTGACTGGGAGTAGCTGGCATTGATTTACAAAGGGGAAATGATGCTTTATTAACCCATTAGTGTTCTGCTGTGAGAAAACTAGGTTGGTGGTGAGAGCAGTAAATGTTCTTTGCCTCAACTTTAATAAGGCTTTTGACATTGTCTCTGACAAAACTCCACAGACAAGCTGACAAGTTACCTGTTAGTTAGGTGCAGTGCGAGGTGGATTGAAAACTGGATGAACCACTGGTCCCAAAGGGTTGTGATCAGCAGCATCCAGTTTGCCTCCAGCTGGAGACAAAACACTAGAGCTTTGGGTTTCACAGTGGGGCCAGTACTGCTTAATGTAATCATTAACAACCTGTATAATGAAACAGAGTTCAGACTACACAGATTTGCAGTGGATACAAAAATTGGCGGAGTGTCTGAAACATTAGGTGGTTCCATTGCCATTCAAATGAACTTGTACAGCCTGGAGAAATGGGCCAAAAGGAATCTCATGGAATTCAACAAGGGGAACCGATGTCTTTCTCCTGTGAGATGCCAGAATTTCAGCTGCATATTTTGACAGAAAAAAAAAGTCATACATGGAAAGCTAGATATAGCTTTCAGGTGCTTTCCTTCTACATGTAGGTCTTTAACTATAAGCAGTAAAGGGGCACAAAAGCATTATTTACAGGTTTTTGTTGTGGGTTTTGTTTTGTTTCTAATGAGATTCTGTAGCTCCAAGGCAGTTTCCCAAAGATCCTGTAGAACATTCCATATATGAATTTGGAGTTAAATATTCCACTAGCAAGGTAGTTTACAAAGGGGACTTTATCACCTAAACAGAGCTTGTCTAGCTATGGTCACCAGTTCCAGAGACCGTGCAAAGATTGTAAATGTACAGCAATAAGGACAGCTAGAACCTCACAGGAAAAAGTATTCCACCAATATGGAAATTCAGTGTTATTTAAAAAATAATTACACATAGAATATTTTTATACATTTTTTTTTGTATTTTTTACCAAGTTTGTAACTAATTGGTTGGGTTTTTTTAACTGAAACGTTCTTGCTACCTTTCACTGTTCATCAGCATCACCAGCTGTGTCATTACAAATGCAAAAGAAGTATCTGTTACCACTTGTGTTCCCTATGCTGGCCATGCAGAAGCAAAACACAGTGATTTTTAAAAAGCATTTGTTTTTCTCTATTGGCCATGGTTTGAAAGCTGGAAATAGAAGCACATGCTTCATTTTCTCAGAAAAAAAAAATCCCAATCTTTTTTGAAATGGTCTTAATTATTTTCTCAGTGAAGGTTCTGTTACTCCACACAGCCTCAGGTGTTAGCTAGGCTGCTACAGTGTTCCAAATAAAAGCATGTTATTTTCAATAAAAGTATAAGGTTTAGGCCTTTATGCCTTAGTTTCTTCTGTTCTGTTTAGTGTACATATCTTTCCATGTATCAAAGGATAAAGAAAATGACTTGAAGATGTGCAAAGTTATTTTCAGTAACTCTGAAACCATGTTACTGTTGCTATTGCCCTTCTTCCCTTGTTTCCTCCATCCTTACTTGTTTTGTGGCTCAAATTGATGTTCTATACACAGAAAAAATTGACTTTGTTTTCTAGGTGTCGTGGTTTAAACCAAGTCCCCCTACTCCCGGAGAGTTAGGAAGGAGAATCCAAGGAATGTAGCCTCCACGGATTGAGATAAGAACGGTTTAATAGCTAAGGCATAACACAATAATAACGATACAGCCAATAACAAGCGAAAAGAATACAACACCCCACCAGCCACCGACCCATAACTCACTCCACCCTGCCCGGCCGAGCACCGCATGATACCTCCTTCATTTTCCTCTAGAGCTCCACCCCTCCAGCTCTCTCTCTCCCCCAGTATGCATCCTGGGCATCACGTGCTATGGTATGAAATACCTCATTGGTCAGCCTGGGTCAGGTGTCCTGTCTCTCCTTCCTCTCGGACTCCCCTCCTCCCTGTGCCTTGAACAAAAGGCACTTGAACAAAAACAAAGGCTTTGAACAAAAACACCCTCAAAACACGCTCACCACCAAGCAACTATTCCCAGCCCAGAAGTCAAAACACAGCACTGCACCAGCTACAAGAAGGAGAAAAATGACTGCTACTGCTGAACCCATGACACTAGGATACAGTTCTTTTAATTGTTCTGCAAAACGGTTGCTTACTTTAGGTACTGCATGAATAATGAGACATTGCCTGTTGAATCTTCACCAAATACGCTTTTTTTACTGGATCAGTTGATACATTAGAAGCTCTTGCCAGGGAAAAGATGTAAAAACAGCTCAGTTGAGATAAAAATTAATCTGCTGCGGCAGGGATTAAGGCTATTTTTCTGAGGATAAGGTAATTTGAACTTCTTTTTATCACTTCAAAGTTGCTTTTTCTCATATTCAGTCAACAAATTTTTATTTTTACCCATTTTTTATATTTAATGGTTTACTACTACCAAAGACTTCAATTGTTTTAAAATTTGTAGGAAAATTAATTCCATGTATTTAGATTAAACAGGAAGTGGAAAATATTTATGATTTTATAAATCCTTGCTTGCACAAGTAGCCCTTACAAATGCTTGTAATACCTGGAAGTTACTGTGATTGTGAGTGCAAGTATATACAAAATTCTCACTGGGATCGTCACCACCACATTGTTGGATTTTACAACAATTTAAAATTACCTTTGAAGATTTTACTGTTAGTGTCACAACAGTTAACAACGCTCCCGTTGCCATTTTGCTCTGGAGGAATGAACATGTCCTCTGGGAAAGCGGGAGGTTTGAATACACCTTAAAAGGATCCAGTATATAAACGGCGTGATCGGCTGCGTGATCGGCTGTCGATGTCAGGAGCAACTGACGAGTCACGTTTTGAGGCACGGCGGCTCAGCCTCCAGCTGCGGGCGCTGTGCCGCTCGGGCCGCCCCTCTCCCCCCCCCCCCCCCCCTCCCTCCGCGACCCTGTCCCTGCCCCATCTGCTGCTGGTTCCGGCCTGGGACGAAATGTCTCTTCGAGGAGGGGCTGCCGACGACCTGATTTTCTATGTGAATGGGAGGAAGGTAAGTGTTTGCCCGGAGAGAGTGTGGAGAAAGGGCGGCTGTTGTTCCAGAAATAACCCCGAAGAGTGTGGGCACGGATTTGGTTTCCTGACTTAACTGAATGCTCACGCAAGCTTCCAGAAGTGCTCCTTGCCATCTCCTTGCTGGTAGGGAGTCCACCCCCACATACTACTATGCTCTTCTGCGTACAGCAAGTGCTGTTAGAAAGGGAGAAGCAGCAGAAGAGGACAAACACGATTACAACATCCAGTTTTAGCTATCTCTGCTGCATTTGAGGGGAAAAACATCAAAAGGAAATGGATTTTCAGTTAGGTATCAAATTTTGCTGGCAAGCAAACTAGTTTTCATGTGTAAATGCCTGGCTTCTCATCTTCAAAGGTATTGGGGAAGTATCAGATGGTATTAGAGTTTCAGAGGCACAACAGAAAATCCACAAGACGCAGGTGCCAAAATATGGATGACTGGCCAACGTACTGGCCAAGGGTAATATTACAAGAATTAAACTGGCTGTTGATTCAATATAACTGGAATGGACTAGCTGATTCTAAGCAATGGAATAAGAAATACTGTAATCAGTCAAGAATGTGGGCTTTTCTGTTGCTCTCTATTGCTAGTCTGTTAGGGCAAGTGAAAGTTTATATAAGGCTAGAAGAAAGCTGGATCCTGCTGATAGTCCCTCAGGCTTCTCTAGTGGTCATCCCAGTAGGTTAAAGTGTCAGGTGCACTCTAAAAATCTGCAAAACATTATTTATGCTATGCTGCCTCTATCGTAGCAAAATTCTCCTGCATTTTTACTTCTAGTGTGGCCTTAGTGTGACCTTTCACTGAGCAGCAGTTATTTTTAGTAGTTGCAAGGTGCCCTGGCACTTCTTTTCTGCAAAACATATCTGTCTGAGAAGAAATTTCCAGAAGGAACCCAAACTGTTCCGTGATCTTGCAATTAGTCTAGTTCTAAGAGAGGGAACTAGAGAAGGACTCTCTTCTGCCTTTGTGGGAGTATAGTCTGTGCCTTATATTTTGAAAATCCTTGGTTTCTTTGTTAAACTTTATTTTTCATACTGCAGGTAATAGAGAAAAATGCTGATCCTGAACAAATGCTGTTATCTTACCTGCGAAGGAGACGTATCCTTTTCTTGTCTGTTCCCTTATTTGAAAATCGCTTCAAATAACTTCTTTGAAAGCCTTACCAGAATAAAATTCTCAGGAGTTATAATTAAAGGTGATTTTCCAGGTTAAGGAAGTTGTTACTCCCTTGACATAAAACAACCATATTAAATTATGTGTCTTTCTTAAGCCAAATACTCTTCCTTGCACTGCTGTATTTTTAGTGTAGTTTCCTAAACAAAGTTATGTCAACAGGCATGATCCGTATGTGCGTACCTCTCCCCCTGTAAAGAAACCTAAGAACATTTTGGCTGATATATGTATAGCTTGATAGAGTTGGAGTTCTGTAGAAGTCTTCCAGCTGGATTAGGGTCTCAGCTGCCAAGTAGTCAGTTCATCATTAGTTAGTTCACGGAAGAGACAGGTGAGAAAAAGACTCGGTGCAAGAGATCTTGGGTTTTGGAGCATGAAGAGGAAGGACAGAAGAAATAGGGAGTAAGTCATCTTCCTTGTGGTGGCTGTAGAACATCAAATTAGCTGTTTGTCAATTCAGAGCCTCAGATTGGCCACTGTTACAGATTCATAGAAATGAGTACTTCTCTCATAAGTGTGATTTTTCAGATGGGAGGCAAGGTTGATAGCATGACTATGAAGGGGCCCTCTGGGAAAAGAAGGGATATTGGGTTTAGTGTTCCACTGGAACTTCAGGAATATAGCTATTTTGCCTGTTACAAGTTTCTTTCATATTTTCAATTGGGAAACTGTTTATCACTTCCTCTTTCTATCCCAGTTTACTCCTCTTCCAACAGAAGTTGAAATCAAGTTTTCTGTTTTCTTGAGACCAGGATTTTTGTCATGCCATTCCTTAGATTCAGTCTTACTTTCACTGAAAATTTTAATCCAACATAGGAAAGAGTCTGATACATATGCAGTCATACCAAACCAATTCTGTGTTCCTTAATTGTTCAGCAAAAAGGTAGCCTCAAGCTTTTGTGCAGAATAAAGGCCAGAATGCAACTTGATTTTTTTTCCCTAATGACAGTGTTTTCAGTCCATCTTACAGGAACCAAGTATGGCTGTGGAGGAGGTGGCTGTGGTGCCTGCACGGTGATGATATCAACTTACGAGCCAGCTTCAAAGAAGATACGGTATCCTTAACAAAAAATTTGGAAAACCATACAATTTTATGGCTGTAGATACCATTCCCAGATATGCAACTGTATAAATAAATTTGTAGAATCTGTATTTAACAGTGAAAGGATCCAAAAGATCACTTTAATCCAAAAGAGACCGCTGTAAAAAAAACTACTGTTGATTCAGCTATGTTGCAAATTTGCTAATATATTGTTCTCAAGTGTTTAATTTGCTCCTATATGCTGATAACTCCTGTGAGGAGTTTTCTTTTCAGGAGGTATACATTTAACACCCTGTTTACTGACAACTAGAATGTGGTTTCTACCTGCATCTCTGTCATGGTTTAATCCCAACTGGCTGCTAGGTCTCACACAGCCACTCACTGACTCCCCCATGGTGGGAGAGGGGAGAGAGTTGAATAGTGAGAAAACTCCTGAGTTGAGGTAAAGACAGTTTAATAGGTGAAGCAAAAGGTGTGTGCACAAGCAAAGAAAAACAAGGAATTAAATTCACCACTTCGCTTTGGTAGGCAGGTGTTCAGCCATTTCCAGGAAAGTAGGGCTCCATCACACGTAGCATTTCTTTGGGAAGACAGACACCATCACTCTGAACTTCTCCCCCTTCCTTCTCCCAGCTTTATATGCTGAGCTGTGTCCCCTCCCAACTCCCTGTGCACTCGCAGCTTACTCGCTGGTGGGGTGGGGTGAGAAGCAGAAAAGGCCATGACTCTGTGTAAGCACTGCTCAGCAGTAACTAAAACATCTCTGCATTATCAAGTCAGTTTTTAACACAAATCCAGAACATGGCCCCCCCACAGCTACTGTGAAAAAAGGTAATTCTATCCCAGCCAAAAACCAGCAGTGTCGTATGACTGGTGGGAAGACAGGGCAGGCAGAAGTTTGAATCTTACCAGCCCTTTAACTCCATTTCTACAGCTCACCCACAAAAAGGACTTTGATACTCAAGAGTTTCATTAAGTAAAAACTGGAATAAATTACTTCGAAATTGAGAAAACACCAGTCAAATTGTTAAACAGTAACATGTCATTGTCAGTTGAATATTTTTTAAGTGAGGAAAAAGTCAAAATGTTCCAGTTGTTCCTTTTGGCAATTTCATTATATTGGAATTCAGTGCGAATGAAAATGTTTACGTTTATTCAAAGACTTGTAATTGAAGCAGTCAGAATGACACTTGACAAGAAACATTTTAATTATAGTAAACCAAAGCATTATATTGCTGATGCTGAAAAACTCTTGAGGGATTTTCATTTTTAGTATATAGTTCCTATTCAGAATTATATTTATTTTATATAAGAATTTCCTTTGAGTCATAAATTTTATTATATGCAGCAGTAATCCTTTACTACACCAGCCCTCCCTTCCTCATCTTCCTGCTCCAAAATGTGCTTAACAAGTTGCTTGTGAGCAGGAGAGACAAGAGGGCAATTAGAAAAGACTGAAGTATTCAGAAAACACGAATTCTGCAGAACTGCCCTCACAGATGTGGGTTTTATAGTGGGGACTAGAAGCACAGCTAGTAAGTGATCACTTCCATAAAGCCTATTCTCATTCCAAATGATGATAATGACTGCTTTATAAGCATAGACTATGTCTTGATTGACTGTAAAATAATATTCATTAATATTATAATAAAAATATTCATGTTATTTATTCTCCTTTATGTTTCAAAGACATTACTCAGCAAATGCATGTTTGCTTCCCATTTGCTCTTTGTATGGTGCAGCAGTGACCACAGTGGAAGGTGTTGGAAGTACAAAAACCAGGGTTCACCCAGTTCAGGTGAGAGTACAGTATCACCATGTAAGAGTAATTGATTTCTTCCTTTGTATGGGCTGGCTTGAGTGGCAGTGCTTTTAGGGCATGGGAATGTCAGATGATGGTTATTCTCCCTGCTAAATGATAACAGATGACAGCACAAATTTCTGATGGTTGGTTGGTCAAGGCTAATGAGATATGCTTCATGGTGGATCTTGCCTGATCAAGCCTGATCAAATAGTATCTAAGAATTGTTGGGGTGGATCAGGCTTGTGCTCTGTTTGAGATAATGACACATCTTGGACAGTACCCCTTCAGCTGATGTTTTAGTATGAAGGCCAAAAAGAATTCCATTGAAGGTTAATTAGCTTCCTTAGTGAGATATGCCTGGGGATCACACAAAATAATTGTTCTTATTTGAGATTTCTTAAATTGTTTTATTTTTAAAGTCTGATTTACTTTGAAGGCGCATTTGGTATGGTGTCATTTAGGAGTTCATTAGACTGGTGATGTATGCTGGAAGGAGTGCTAGTTATGATGTTTCATTTTAGGAGAGGCTTGCCAAGTGCCATGGCTCCCAGTGTGGTTTCTGCTCTCCCGGCATGGTGATGTCTATATACACTTTGCTAAGAAACTACCCAGAGCCAACGCCAGAACAGATGATTACAGCTCTGGCTGGTAAATATTGCCGCTTTTTAATTTGTAGATATGTCCTCAAACCATTTTCTTCAGATACTTTGTATGATTGCATGTCTGTATCAGTACACATGCATGCATGCATGTATGTATGTACTTCATACAAATAATGCTCCCAAACAGACTTCCTACTGGATACAGGACTTGTATTCCTTGTCATTCTTCAGGAAAATGAAGCATGGAGCTGTGGATCATTTCAGGGACAGGTGTTCAAAACATCCTCATATATATCTTTTGAAGTGCTTTAAATCAGATGTGCAAAAATGATGTCATATTGGAGAAGCAATTGCATCTGAACATCTCTGAAATCCTGTTACATCTGGAGTTAGAGTGTCATAAATCTCACAGGAGAGCCCTTTGTGGTAGGAATAAAAGAGTCTAGACGAAGAGATGCTGACCATCTTCAGAAAGGGAAAGAGTGAGCATTTATTGCAGAGTGCAGGTAAAATAGCCTTCTGTCATCTGTTGTGCTCTAGAGTCAAAGTGGAGCCAAAAGCATTTCCTGTTACTGTGAGATGAACCTAGATGGAATTATCATGCTAACTTCCTTCACTATTAGAAGTAAGTCAAGGGGAAGGAGAAAACCATTTTGAGTGGGTGAAGAATATTATACAGTTTCTTATTCTCCTCCATACTAAGCTGCAGATGGCATTCCCTCTAGTGCAAATATCAAGTATACCATACTCACCTTGAAACAGTAGCTTTTTTCCTCAGGGGCTGCAGGGTCCCAGGTCTTGTCACACTTACCTTTTTTATCTTTTGGAGAGCTAAGCTTCAAACCCACAAATCTCATATAAAGACATTTTAAAGCTGTGTACTTTAGAACAAAGCTTTTTCTTACTGATTTCCTTTTTTTTTCAGGAAACTTGTGCCGCTGTACTGGGTATAGGCCAATCCTAGATGCCTGTAAAACCTTCTGTAAGGTAAGAAGTAGTGATAATAGGAATACTAGATTGTGCCAATTGGTACATATCTATATAGAAACCATCAAGATTTTCATCAAGATCATCTCTTTTCTCTGTTAACAGGTGTAGATCTGAGTAAGAGTTATAGTGGCCTAACGCGTTACAAAAAATGATTAACAGATGAACTTGGTGTCTAGCCTAAGTTATGAAGAGGAATCTGAAATAACTGTGTGTGTTTTACTATGGTTCAGGACTGGCATAAATAAAAGCAGAATTTGCATTAATGTTCTTAGTAATTTATCGTGTAGTGCAACATTTCAGAAACCTACAGTGAAAGATGAGAGGGTGAACAGTGAGTAAAAGAAATAATACAAGCTATCTTCGTGTGCTCTCACAAGGTCAATTGAATTTCACATAGTATGAATTATTTTGTATTAAGGACTTCAACATCTGATGATTTTAAGTTGTTTTTGAATATTACTTCTTTAAAACACAGTTCTTCCAATTTAGCTTATTATTAAACTTCATCCAGAATTTTATTGAAATAGAGACACTTTTACTGGCTTAAGCAGACTTTAAGTGACTGACATTCTGGGCAGTGTTTCACTAATGGAATATTCCTACTTTAGGAATCCATTTGTTGTCAAAGGAAAGCAAATGGAAAGTGTTGCTGTGATCAGGAAAATTATTTGTTTGACAAGGAAGAGAAGGTAGGGTTTTAAGTATTTTACCTGTCCTATTTAAATACAAAACTTAATAAAATATTGCTTGGCTTTTTTCTTGTAATTAAAGTAAATGCAGTACAGTCTGTCATTTATTCCTCTACCTTATTCACATAATATTAGTTGTAAAATAAGATACATTATTCCTTGCAGAGATATTTCTAAAAATTAAGGCTTCTCTATGCATATTTGTATGAGGTGGTGATGATGTGACAGGTAGTTAGTATAAGTAGATTGGACCTCCAGAGCTGAGATTTGAGTAGTTCTTCAAGTTCAGGAACATCATTAATCTCAGCTCTGGTGAGATCACCTACAGTGATCATCATATTATGCACAGTCATTTGTGTTAGCAGTGAACTTAGAGAAACTGTTACAAACATTTCCTTCACCTCAGCAGCTCCAAATGGTGCATGGCAATTTAGCACCAAATCCAAATAATAATGGAATGACTAATTTTCTACTGACTTCAGTGGGCCCATCATGGTTTGGTTTTGGGGTTGCGTTATTTTTTATTTATGGAATTAATGATGACAGAAAATCCTTTGCCTTTGCTTGTTCTCTTTCTTTTTAAGGTTTCCACCAGACTGTTTTCAGCAGATGAATTCCAGCCCTTAGATCCCACCCAGGAGCTTATATTTCCTCCAGAACTAATGGTAATTTTTGCTGCTTATACGCTATTATTTGACACCGTATTTTCCTTAGTAGTCCATAGTTCAGAACTCGTTCTGAAGTCCTGTTTAGCAGTAATTCAGCAGAAAAAAATATCATAGCATTTTAATATAAATCCTTTTTGTTTTTTTTCTCAGTGATCTTATTGACTATTCACATTAAAAATAATCATATTAAAAAAATGCAGTTGCAGAGTTAGGTGAGAAGTCAAAGTAACCTAAACTGGGTTTTCAGTGCAGCATCTGAAAATACAAATGCTTCGCATCAAACTGAATAGCAGATACATTTTAACATTGGCAAAAAGAAAATGCATTTCCCCATTTTGTTGCTTAATAGTTGTTTTTTATCTTTTCTGTCAAAGTGTCAGCCTCAAGTAGCAACCCAGACTGGGGAGTGTTTAACCCCAGTGATTAAAGTATGACAAAGGTATAACCAGCTGAAACAAGGGCACTGAAATGGAAAGTGTCAGGCATGCTTAATTATTGACAATGGTATTTGCCCTAGAAAAAAAACTAAAGCCATTTGCTTTGCATTATTATCAATCTATAGATTCAAAGTCAAAATCTCTGTAAGTAGCTGGCGGCTTATGGAGAAAGGTTGATGAAATGTGGGACAGGGGTTCTTGACCATGTATTTGTACCACCACCAGTTCACAAGCTATTTCCAAATGATCAGTGAACAGTGCTAGAACAGCCAGACATCCACATGCATGCTTAATCTAGAAGGGGATGTTGCTTCTGGTGTCATTGGTTACCTCCAAGCAAGCTAGGTGTGCAAACGCCTCCCTAAGTATTTTTTACCACTTTTATAATAATTTCAGCAATTGGAGGATCTATTCCTACATTTTTTCCTGGGGGCAATTTATTATCAATCAATCGATTATTATCAGTCATCAAGCCCATTGTAATTAATTAAAGTAATTTCACCCGTGTAGTCTTGATTCACCTAAAGAATCAGGATAACAGTCCCATTTCTGTCCAATTTTGAAGGATTAAGTAGAACTGCCATTGTTTAAGAGCTTTGTTTAATATGAAATCTCTCTGTTAGACCTTGCACCTATCTACATGTCTTAACTATTTAAATCTACCGTATTTCCCCATCAGAGAATGGCTGAAAATCAGCCAAAAAGAACTCTTTTTTTTCATGGTGAGCGAATGACATGGATTTCTCCTGTAAGCTTAGATGAATTACTGGATATGAAAGTTGCCCATCCCAAAGCACCTCTTCTGGTTGGGAACACCAGTGTGGGTATGTATACAGCCAGAATAGCTCTTGTTACCATAGTGTGCCTGGGGGGCATGGGCTACATATATAATTCTTTTTACATTTTCATTCTTAAATTCACTCTTGACTAAGTTGGAGTTGGCATTATGGAAAATGTCTTTTGTCTAAGTCTATTCCTATCTGGCAGGCCCTGAGATGAAATTCAGAGGCGTGTTCCATCCAGTTGTTATTGCTCCTGCAAGGATCCCAGATCTGAATGTGGTGAAATGCACAGAAGATGGTCAGTAGGCTTTACTTTGTTCAGATTCTTACGCAGTAAGGCACACTGCATCATTCCAAAGTGCTGAAGATGTGAAGCACTGTGCAACTTATTCCTAAGTTTGCATGCTTCTTTCCCAGGTCAAGATGGCTGTGGCTGCTGTCCCAGTGCATGATACAGTTTTGTCTTCATGACACAGTGCAATACTGACCAGCAATATTATCTTGGGCCCCTATAGTCATAATAGTGCAAGGGTAATTATTCTCGTAGTACTGGTTGTGGTGCTAAGTCATGCAATATTTGCTTTGTGATCTCTGTACCACACTGTGCTATATAACAGAGAAACACTAATACAGAACCACAGAGATTTAGCAACATTGCATGCTTGTCTACACTAGAAAAAGGGCTGTGATTAAACTGGCATAGCTAATCTTATTCTCAATCATAACAGCATTAATTATTGTAGATGAAAAATTTTGTACCTCAATTTATATATTTAAGAGAAGCACAGAGGTTTGGTTTTAGTTAAAGTTGCGCTAGGTTTTAGTTTTTATATAAATAAATTCTATTGAAATTAGGAATAGCAACTAGAAATGGCTTTGAACTTACTATAATAGCCTGAATTAATAAAATATAAATTATGTTGTGGAAGTTTACTGACAAAATTTTAAGGGAAGTAAATCTTTATATCTGATGAAAATTACTTGCTATATGCCTGAAGCCACTTTTTGAAGTGTAAACTGTATTTGACAGGCCTGTCATTGCTTGTAGAGTATCTTTTTAATTTCAGATCAGTCGTGCAGTTCTAGTAAATTACTAGTTTGCTCTTAACTGAAGAGTAGTTAGGAATTGGAAAGAAGCAGGGAGAATGCTTACTGGGGTTTTAAATCTATAAATAAAACCTAGTTATGAGAAGGTGAGACTTACTAGTTCTAAAATGAGATAGGCAGTTTAGTTTGTCAAACAGAAATAATAGTTCTTCTCTTTAATCAAATTTAAATGCAAAACATGTTTGATTATTTTTTGTTTTAAATATACAAAATTTAGTATTGCTTTAAATGATTAATAAAAAACCATTTAAAATTGTCTTTTGATTTATAATTTTTATTGAATTCCAATGTTCATTCAGAATTTTCATACATGACATGAAATGTGTTAATAATTTTGAACAGAAAGGTGCTGTTTACCTTTTTACAATACTGATTTTTTTAAAAGAATAAACTTAAAAAATATAACTACTTAAATAAATGCATATAGTTATCAGTTGTCTTCTTCTAGTGGGAAAAAGAACACTGTATTCAGTGTTAGGACTATTTGGGTTTTTTGCAAAAGCTACCTACCCATATTGTAGGATAATATCTAGAATGTACATATGCAAAGCAAGATCAAATGATGATGGAAATCGTGTTTAAAAATAGGAAGAGCCTGTTGAAAGCATTATGAAGCTGACTTGCCTTTGGGTGAAATGTCACCTAAACATTTGCTCAAAGTTGGTGCAAGATAAGCAGTTACAGTGGGCAGCTGGAAGCAGAGAAAGGATTGCCCTTATAGTAGAATTGGTGAGCTATAAGCTCAGTTTCATCATTTCATGAAATTTTTCCTCAGTCTCCTGAAATGAAAGGTCACAGTCCCTGTAATATGCGAAGGCCTCTCCCCTTTTATCTACCTGTATTCTACATGAGCAGGCCTCCCTCTAGTCTGCTGGGACAGACCAGGATATAGCTTAAAACCTAGGCAATAAAACAAATGTGCACATCACACTTTCATAATCTTTTGCTTACAGGGTTAACTCTGGGAGCTGCCTGCAGCCTGTCTGTAGTGAAAGATGTTTTGACAAATGCAATCTCGGAGTTCCCTGAAGAGAAGACAAAGGTTTTCTGTGCTGTCTTGCAACAACTAAGAACTCTGGGTGGAGAACAGATAAGAAATGTTGCTGTATGTTGTGCGTTACTTGCAGTAATGTTTGTAACAAATGTGAAATTGCTCCTGGGTGCGTGCAAAACTTGCATTTTTATGTCTGTTTATAGCAGTGAATTTTTTATCAATACATCTTTTTTTGAGCTTCAATATGTATAAATTTATATATTGTCTGCATGTTATATTGTCAGTTGATATAAAAATGTGAAGGTGATGGAGAAAGGCTTACATAAATTTCTTTTTTTTCAAGTCGTTAGGTGGAAACGTCATAAGTAGAAAATCAGCCTCAGACTTGAATCCTATCCTGGCAGCCAGCAATTGTATGCTCAGTCTGGTTTCAAGAGGTAAGAGGACATAGCCTGTCTCTTTAGTAGTGCTGGAGGTACAGGATCCTATTTCATGGGGAGAGGGGAAATAACAGGTGGGAATTTGTCAAGGAACTCTTTTCCCACTCTCATCTGCAAGAGATGCAGTTTGCAAAAGAACATGTCAAAGCTTATCATTTCAGGGGTAAGCATTCAGACCAACCAGATCACATGTACTTCTGTAGGCAGTGAATTACTATAAGCACTCCTAAAACCTCGCAATTTGAGTAGCTGTATATTACCACGCCACCCCCCTGGTATTTTTTGTGTGTGTGTGTAATTGATCCTTTGCAACTGGTTTAAAATCACCCTCTGGCCCTGATAAGACCTCTGGCTTTTTGTTCCTCACAGGTACTTCTGATACAGGAGTTCATAGTCAAGTGCCTTTTTCTATGTTCATTTTCACAGTTTCCTTTCATTGCTGATATATATACTACCCTCTACCTGTTCCTTTTCTTGTACTCCACATTACCCGTGGAAGGTTGATGAAACTATTAGTAAACAGCTATCTGGTATGACGGAATTGCATGCTCTCTACCAAATAGCTTGTGTTCTCTTTGCCCTTGATCTAGACAGAGTGGATGTTGCCATGTCAGACCACCTAATACTCTGCAATATATGTTCTATAGGGGTTATTTCTGAGCCAGGATTTATTGGAATAGACATCTAAAAACTTGTGTTGTATGATTTCATAGAATCATAGAATCATAGAATAGTTAGGGTTGGAAAGGACCTTAAGATCATCTAGTTCCAACCCCCCTGCCATGGGCAGGGACACCCCACCCTAAACCATATCACCCAAGGCTTCATCCAACCTGGTCTTGAACACTGACAGGGATGGAGCATTCACAGTCTCCCTGGGCAACCCATTCCAGTACCTCACCACCCTAACAGTAAAGAATTTCTTCCTTATATCCAATCTAAACTTCCCCTGTTTAAGTTTCAACCCATTACCCCTTGTCCTATCAGTACAGTCCCTAATGAAGAGTCCCTCACCACCATCCCTATAGGCCCCCTTCAGATACTGGAAGGCTGCTATGAGGTCTCCACGCAGCCTTCTCTTCTCCAGGCTGAACAGCCCCAACTTTCTCAGCCTGTCTTCATATGGGAGGTGCTCCAGTCCCCTGATCATCCTCGTGGCCCTCCTCTGGACTTGTTCCAACAGTTCCATGTCCTTTTTATATTGAGGACACCAGAACTGCACACAATACTCCAAGTGAGGTCTCACGAGAGCAGAGTAGAGGGGCAGGATCACCTCTTTCGACCTGCTGGTCATGCTCCTTTTGATGCAGCCCAGGATACAGTTGGCTTTCTGGGCTGCGAGCGCACACTGAAGCTGGCTCATGTTCATTTTCCCATCGACCAACACCCCCAAGTCCTTCTCCACAGGACTGCCATTAATTTCCTTTTTGTCCAACCTGTAACTGTGCCTTGGATTGCTCCGACCCAGGCATAGGACCTTGCACTTGGTATGGTTAAACTTCATGAGGTTGGCATCAGCCCACCTCACAAGTGTGTCAAGGTCCCTCTGAATGGCATTCCTTCCCTCCAGCATATCAACGGAACCACACAGCTTGGTGTCATCGGCAAACTTGCTGAGGGCACACTCAATCCCACTGTCCATGTCACCAACAGATGTTAAAGAAGACTGATCCCAACACCGATCGCTGAGGGACACCACTTGTTACTGGTCATTAGTAACTCAGCTAGTTTGTCAGTGATTTCAACGGATTCTTCCTTCATAGTTTGACATTGAGAGGCAAAAATAGCTGTCAGACAGATTATCTTTACCAAACAGTAGTCAGTGAAACACAGGAAAAGTGGATTGTTCAAGAAAAGGAGTTGTAGAAGCACTGTTAATTTTTAGCATTTATCTTAGATCACAGTGTAAGAGAAAATGCACCTTCCTAGGGTGTATTATTGCCCAATCACAGGTGGGATTATACAATAATCTTGAGGTATGTAGACCAAGAACATTGTGGATGGAACTGCAAAAGCAAAAATCCAGAAACACCAGTGCTGCTATTCTTAACAATGCTGTTTTTTCAGAATCAAATTTTAGCAAAATAGAATTCCTTTACTAAGGTTTTGCTGTCACACTACTTACATCTGAGAAATGCAGTTTTCATGCTGAATTATATTCTAGAATGAACAGGCTACAGTGTCATCATCACATAACATGAAAAACATGACAAAAATAGTCTTGGTGTAAAGTTCATTGTTCATGAATATGATTAACAATGTTCATTGGATGTGATGGGAGTGTTTTAATACATGAACCTTTTAAAAATGACACAGAAGATTATCTTGTTATAGAAAGTCTTGTGATAGGTCAGGGCTACTGCAAGATAAATAGTGTCTAGTAATAAGAAATCATTTACTTAAAAATGCATTGAACCCCTCAGGCAGCATGTGAGAAGTACAAAGGACACGGAAGACTAGTAAAAAATACACTTTGACTTCATCTGCCAAACACATGGTTAAATTCCACGCTGGTGAATCACTGTGAATTTCCTGTACAATGGTCGTGCCTCTGTTCTTGGAGAGCAATGATGCTATTTGGCAGTTGTGTTACTAGTACAGCTACAGTTCTACCAACAAAACTCTTTGGGCTAATTAATAGCATCAATTATATGTGTTAAAATACCACGTTTCCACAAGGCTTTTTAGCATAGCTGAGTAGTGGTATTGGCAAACCTGATTTAGCATAGATGAAGTTTAAGTATTCAATTGGCTTTTACAGATTCAGGTTCCTTGCAGAATTTTGTTCTCTTTCCTTTTGAAAATTCAATCTTTAATAGTATGTATCACAGAATATCAAACATAATCACTTTTTGAATTATCTACCAAAAAGAGAAAGAAAAAGGCAATAGTGTTTATTCTCTTCTGGACTCCTAAAAATGTTCAAAATCTCAGAGCAACAAAAACAAGCACACAAAAAACCCCACAAACACAAAAATGGTTTTTGTTTTTCAACTATTACAACAGTTCCTTCCCATTCAGTTTCCTTCCTAATTATTTATGTTTTAGAAAGAAAGGTAACAATGACAGCAGCTGATTTGATTTGGCACAGATTAACAGAAGTGGGGATGGGATGACTGTGGCAGTATCAGAAGGGAGGGTTATAGAATGAGGATTGATCTCTGGGCACTTTCTTAGGACTGGTGTGATGAAACTATGGAAGACGAAGCACTCATTTGTATTTATAGAGCATGCCACTAATAATTTGTTAAGGAAACTGCAGTTATTATCCATTCAGGAAGGCTGCAGGTATTTCTTGCCTGCCGCAGAAAAATGGACTCAGTCAGAGATCAATGTGATCAGACAAAAGCCATTTATTACAAAGGATCTATCCTTTTTATACTGTTGTCTGCATCTGCTTACAAGAGCTTGCTGTATTATAATTGGATACATACACAATAACTTGCCGTATTAAGACAATAACTGGCTGTATTAAGATACATATTCATATATATACATATAGGATACATATTCAATAGCTTGCTGTATTAGTGGATACATATTCAATAGCTTGCAGTATTAAAATTAGATACAAATACAATGTAGCACACAGCAACTAGTATACAATTGGTTAAATTGAGCGTATGGGAACCTAGCCTTTAAAACTTGCTAACAGTTCACTATTGTGTCTTAGCACATTCCAGTTTCTTCTTATCTTGCTTGCACTGTTTCTTTTGCTTCTTTACCCATGGCTTTCTTCATCCTTGGTTCATGTCAAGCTCCACATAGGCACTTGCTGACTTGGGAATGTGGCCATTCTTTGCTAAAAATCCATCCACACTTGCCAATTAAAATATGATTGATAAATGTTGATTACACAATGGCACACAGAATCACAGAATCCCAAGGGTTGGAAGGGACCTCAAAAGATCATCTAGTCCAACCCCCGGGCAAGAGCAGGGTAACCTAGAGCACATCACACAGGAACTTGTCCAGATGGGCCTTGAATATCTCCACTGTAGGAGATTCCACACCCCCCCTGGGCAACCTGTTCCAGTGCTCTGTCACTCCCACAGTAAAGAAGTTCTTCCTGATGTTCACATGGAACCTCCTATGCTCCAGTTTACACCCATTGCCCCTTGTCCTATCACTGGATATCTCTGAAAAAAGCCTAGCTCCATCATCCTGACACCCACCCTTTACATATTTGTAAACACTGATGAGGTCACCCCTCAGTCTCCTCCAAGCTAAACAGACCCAGCTCCCTCAGCCTCTCCCTCATAAGGGAGGTGTTCCACTCCCTTCATCACCTTTGTGGCTCTGCTCTGGACTCTTTCAAGCAATTCCCTGTCCTGCTTGAACTGAGGGGTCCAGAACTGGACGCAATATTCCAGATATGGCCTCACCAAGGCAGAGTAGAGGGGGAGGAGAACCTCTCTTGCCCTACTAACCACACCCTTTCTAATGCACCCTAGGATGCCATTTGCCTTCTTGGGCACATTGCTGGCTCATGGTCATCCTCCTATCCACCAGGACCCCCATGTCCCTTTCCCCTTCACTCCTTTCCAGCAGGTCAACCCCCAGCCTGTACTGGTACATGGAGTTGTTCTTCCCCAGATGCAAGACTCTACACTTGCCCTTGTTGAATTTCATCAAGTTTCTCCCTGCCCAACTCTCCAGCCTGTCCAGCTGGATTGGGGATTTTTTTTTTCATTTTTTAATTTTTTTTTCTTATAGGAAAAAAGCGACAGATTCCTTTGAGTGATATTTTTGCAGAAGGAGTTGGTAACAATACCATTACACCAGAAGAGATCTTAGTCTCTGTCCATATTCCCCATTCTAAGAAGGTAAGGTACTAATTTGTTTAGGTTTGCTCTATACAGAGTTAAAGACTACTAAATAATGAGCAGGTGAGGGCATAATCCATATGTTTAAGGTAACACTATTACTGTTAACTTTATGAATTCCCTTCATTTGACCCTGTCAGTGCCATACTGTTTCCCAGTTTCAGCCAAAGTACATAACTTAGCAAGTAGCTGGTGATATACAAAGAGTCAGACAGAAGTTTACCCTAAAATGATGAGGGCAACAAGCAGGTATAGCATTGTCATCTCTTGAGGATTTTTCTTAAAATAAGGTAATACTGGACATGTGTATGGTTGTTCCATAAATGTTGCTGAACTGAGTAACAGGATCTTAGAATTATGGGTCATGTTATCCACATACTGAAGTTTGGCAATCTTTTGAAGCCTCTGAACTTTTGTTTGGTTGTGTTATAAATGCAGCTCCACTCCACAAGATCCCTGTCTTCCAGCTATCTACCATGAAAAAGTCTCAAGTCTTGTGAACTGTGTAGATGATGGAGGACTGGTATGGGCTGCTAGAAAATCAAATATAGTAAAGCTATTGAAAGGTGAAGAAAAGGAAGTGTATGGTCTTGAATGCTCAGGAAGTTCAATTTGTGCTCATTATTTTTCTCTTGCTTCATTTAGTGCAGTCACGAATTTTACTTTCAGATATATACATGTCTGTACTTCTGTCTGATCTTCCCTAGGGGGAGTATGTCTGTGCATTTCGACAAGCACCAAGACGGGAAAATGCTCTCCCAATAACCAATGCTGGGATGAGAGTGCTTTTTGAAGAAGGTACAGACATAATAAAGGATTTAAGCATTTTCTATGGAGGTGCTGCCTCGACCACAGTCTGTGCAAAACAAACCTGTTCGGCACTTACTGGAAGGTACAATTTCTCTTCCTTCTCTGTATCTCTGAGTGAAGAGACTTTAAGAGGTTTGATGTACTTCTTTAGAGTATGAAAGATTTCTCTTGCCTGGCTGATACATTCAAGTGAATGATCTGTTCAAGCCTTAACAATGACTTTTCAGAATGGTTACACTTTGGAGTCTGCATATTGGTGAAACTCCACTGTGAAGTATTCAGAGAGATGAGAGATAGGAGCTGTGAGATAGGTGAATGAGGTATACATAGTCAGTTGTACACCTGGACCCAAGCAGTGGTAAATGATGCCAATTCCCATAAATTTTATAATCCCCTGGTATCAGTGTTCTTTAGTCCTTCAGTTTGGCTCCAGCAGATACAATGTTTGAGAACTTCACATGTGCCCGATGAACTTAGGGGCACAGGTCAAACCTTAGCCTTTTTCATATCTCTACACACACAAGATCATAATAATCTCTGGACTTAATCCCTGACATTTCCTCACAGTTTGCACCATCTTTCCAAATTTTGGAGGAAAAATATTACAAATAATTCAAGCAGTATAAAACCATTTATCTAAACAGAGCACTGCTGTTTTACCATTTAATGTGCATCTGTTTCAGGGGTTGAAGTACTCATTTTTTGCTGCTCTACATGATTAAATTTATTCTAATGGATTTATGTTTTGATATCCAGGGTTGTGTGGAAAATTAACTGTGTTGAGATACCTCAAGGAGACAGCCATTCAGAAAATGTTGCAACTGTCCATCACTAATCAGGTCCTTTGAAGGCATCTATAGTTTGCATCAATATTGTTATCCACTTGTCTTCAAATATAGGACAGTATCTGCAGAATAGTAGGACTGTTAAATCAGCTTTAAAGCTGTAAGAAGTTTTATTTATTTATTATAAAAACATCAGCATGGCAGTCAATTCCACAGACCTAAGGGGCCTCACTTCAGTGAGCAACATTGACCAACACTTTCAAAAATTGTGGATCATTATTAAAATCAATATTTTGGTTTCATTGTGAGTAGGATTATGCCTATGGTCCATGGTGTAAATGTATTACTGCAATTCGTAGTTATTTTTTTGAGTCCTGGTCTGACTGTATCTGTTATTCTTCCTGACAGACATTGGAATGAACAAATGTTGGATGAAGCTTGCAGACTAATTCTTAAAGAAATTGCTATTCCAGGCTCAGCCAGTGGTGAAAAAGTAGACTATAAGAAAACTTTGATAGTCAGTTTCTTCTACAGATTTTTCCTGGAAGTGTTGCAGTCATTAAACACAATGGTAAATTAGTTCTCTATGTCTGCTTTTGTAGAAGCAAATGAAAAGGGGTTTTATTACCTCTTGATGCTTGCAGTTTGTACAACGTGCTAAATACTATCTTTGGGGTTCAGATCTACAGAAGATGTAAGTGCTTAACTCCGGAGAGATGCTCATTTAACTTTCAGGTGCTCAGATATCTTTACCTTGGACATTAGGCTTTAAAAAACTTGAGCAATGTTAATGCAGCAATACATCAATATTGAACTGCAGGCCCAAAGAAAACATACATAAGGTCTTACTCCATCTGGCTGTACTTCACATCATAAATAAACATAATAGAAATAAAAGCTTTGGAAAGCAGCTGCAGGTGTTAAACCAGCCCTCCTTTTTGGATGAGTTGTTGACTGAGAGAGGAGGGCTCTAAAATTTCACTTCCCGACACATTCTAGGTGTAATTTACCTTATTTTTTGCCTTAAATCTGTTCCTATGAGAAAAAATACCCCTTTTGCCTTTTTCTTCTGAGTTACCTTGAGCTGTTTCCTAGGTAATTTACTGTTACCAGGGGTGGTTCAGTGCCAGTTTTGATCAGACCCCAGAGTAAAGCTCTTCTGACTATCCCTGCATTATGTTGCTTACTTTCAACAAGCATATTTGCTGAATCCAGTAGATTTTTAAATATTAATTAGTGAAATCTCAAAATTCTACATTGTTTTAAAATGGTTATTTTAGAGCCTTTTTGGCTTGTGAAAGTCTTGAAGGAATTTCCTGTATAAAGAGTTTGTATTTAGTGATTTTGTTAGCTTTTTAATTGGAATGTTCAAAATATGAGTTTAAATAGTAGTTCACTTCCTTTTCAGGATCCTTGCCACTATCCTGGCATACCTATGGAATATAGGAGTGTCCTACAAGATTTCAAAACCAAAATGCCTCAGAGTATCCAAATATACCAGGCAAGTGATTATTCTACTAATTGTTCAGTGCTTTGTAAGACTTGCTAAAAAAAGCATGGTTCAAGCATGACCCTTGCTGTGAAGCTCAGGTACAAATTTTGGATTCTAAAAGAATGAAGGCAACAGGCTCTTAGTGGTTGATTTTAAGTGTATTTCAATTAGAAAAGTCTTGTATGTAAAAATAGACTCGTATTGCTGTACTCACTTCTTCTAAACAGTTCTCAAAAGGTAAATAATGCTGAACAAACTCCATTTTCAGACTGTTTAAATGTGGTATATTGCAGTGTGCAACCCAGTTGGGAAAAAAATAGGAGAAAATAAGATTAAAAAGCCTAAGTCTAAGTCTGTACCTATCATTCTTGTCTCAAGATACACTTTTCTTCAGATTTCAGGGGGCTCTTAGGGCTTACTGTAGATTTAGGAGTCAAGATGGGAGTTTGTGATGACTGATAAACTTATTCAAGGAGAAGTCAGCAGTAGAGGGCAGCAAAGAACACCTTTTGGATTTTCTGATCTCACCCTTGTGGCTAGATCACGGTGGGAACTCCTACACAAGTAAAAATCTCTGGTTTTTGAAAACCTGAAGAAAATTTAAATGAAACGTAGGTAAAGATCTCTTTTTTTTTCATTTTCAGATATTATTTTTAATAACATTTTAGCTTTAAATATTTTAAATTTGTTCAAGTTGTTATCTTCAGCTTCCTTCAGAACTGTCATCAAAAGAAAGACACTACAGGCTAATGAAAGGGGCCAGGATAAAAGGAACTAGTTCTTTATGACTTTCAGCAATTTATTCCCCAGCTGCAAAAAAGTGACTAAACAGAAATGGAAACAATTTGTTTTTCAGATCTGTTGGCACTGAGCAACAGAAATTTAGAAACCCAGAAAATCTTTCTCACTTTAAAATTTCTGACTTTTGCAAGTCTGTATCTTTTGTCTGGATTTATTCATCTGAACATTATTAAACTTTTTAAATTGGAAGTGGGGCAGGGAAGGATTTTAGATACCTGGTGATTCTGTTAGTAGAAAAGTTGAGATGGTTTGTCTGAGACAGCTGTTTGAAGAACATTAGGCAGTGAAGTAAACAATGTCTGTTCTTGGCCTTGGGCTGACAGTGCAGGAAGTAGAAGTGTGTAGCCAGAACACTTGTGTACTGGAAGCTATGGAAGAAAAAAGGTTTTGAGTTGTGAGCAATTGACTAGTTCTAAATGTAGAAGAGGAAAAAGCGTGAACACTGACCCAGAAATTGCAAAAGTGTTCTGGAAGTTGGCAACAATTAGTTAGTGTGACAGAATTAACTGGCAACACTGAAATAACTTTCAGGAAGGATCTAGCAAAACAGTAAGACATGAAATTCATCCGAAGGTGCAAGGAAATAAAATTGGGAAGGAAATATTTAAGCAATTTCTCGCTGATTTACACTGATCACAGGCTTCCAGTAGATCCTAGAAATTGCTGCAAACAGCTCACCATATAACACCAGGCACTGGTAAAACACAGAGCAGAATCTTGCAATAACAATTCAGAAATTGATCAAAGCTTCATAACACCAAACAGAGAGGAGACTGTCCTTCTGAAAAAGAAGTGCTGTTTGTATCACTTTACTGTAAATATTTAAGGAGAAAATCCAAATAGACAAACCTGTGCAAGAGGTTTGGAAGGCTCCTTAAGAGAAGAAATTGAAGAAATCCCCAGGAGCAGCAGGCAGGTCCTGCACCACATCTGTTTTCGATATTGAACCAGAAGTTGGTAATATGAACAGCTGTTCCCTCATCTGACTTTGATTGCTACAAGAATAACATGACTATTCTTCTTTTACTCTCTGGGGGAAACGGGGGTATATTTTTGACTGTACAGGACATAGAGCCGAATCAGTCGCCCCAGGATCCTGTAGGACGGCCCATTATGCACCAGTCTGGAATTAAGCATGTCACTGGTGAAGCAGTTTACATTGATGACCTTCCTTCTGTGGATGGGGAGCTCTTCCTGGCTGTCGTCACAAGTTCCAGAGCTCATGCTAAGATTGTGTAAGTGGTCGGACACTTCCTGATTGCCTAAGCACCCTTTTTTTCCAACCAGATTTGCATATCCCACATGCCCTTGGTTATTGTGCTTGTAGTGTGGTTAAAGCCCTTCCCCAAATCTTCGCCTGTGAAGCCAAGCCATCAATCTGAAGTGTATCTGAGGAAAGCTCATATGAGACTATAGGAGAGGAGGATTGGAAAAGATTTTATTTTGAAAGAAAATGGTTTTCATTTATGTTTTTTGGCTGCAAAGTTACACCTGTTCTAGGAGTTCATTCAACATTCACCAAAATGAACACATCCAAGTTGTCTGCCCAGCATTCATACATGAAAACATATCCAGGTGGTCTGGTCAGAACTTATTGTGATAACAGAGGACTGGGGCTTCTAGCTATAGTCTGTGTCATACTTCCTAGCTTACTCTTAAGTTGGAGATAGTATGCTGGGTTTGGATCTGCATTTTTTTGGTACCATCAAGGAGCTAACATTACCCCCGTCTCTGAGTCAGTAGGATTTATTCACTTTCCTTTGTCTTCTGCTGTGGGTATCCAGGGAAGATTCCTTTAGATATGGTGTGAGTGTGGTGACCTGCTAAAACATGCCATTCTTACAGACCTTCTGCTGTTTTTGTCTGATTCTTCTACACCCATACATTCCCATTCATTCTTCATTTATACTGGTCTTGCCATTTCTATTTTAATCCTTTATACGAACCCTCCATTTGCAGATGGTTATTTGTATCTGGGTAGGCTGTGATGTCTTAGAAAGTTGCAATTGTAGCATCATAATTGTGCAGATTTTTATTGTATCAATGCAGTTCAGGCAGCCTAATGGGCCAGTTATTTCCCTGTTGCATCTAGAGTATTTCCTAGAAATGAAGCAGGCTAGTAGAATTTTAAATTCTACTAAATTTTAACCTGCACTTCTTTGCATAGCAGAGATAGAAGGAAAAGACGTCTGAACCTATAAGCAGATCCCAGCAGCACAAGAAACATACATCTGTATTTGTTCTTTTCATCTGTGCATTGCTTTGTAAAACTAGTGAATTACATTTCTCTCTTCCCATATCCCAATCAGATCTATAGATACCTCAGAGGCTCTGAAAGTACCAGGTGTGTTCGATATCATATCAGCTAATGATGTACCAGCTACAAATGAGTTCTACTATTCTGATGATCCAGAGATTGTATTTGCAAGAAACAAGGTATAACTATTTTTTTTTTAACTTAATTTCTTCATTTTTACTATTTTTCTTCAGTCTTTTATAATGGTTTACTTCATATGCTTTATATTCTGCCTGGTGAAAAAAATATATAATACAGAGTAAACTTCACAGAACCCTCTGTATTGTTGGGACAGTATGTTCCATTGAAAGTTAGGCTCCTGTTAGCCATTTTTGAATACTGTATTTTCCTTGATTTCCCAGTTACACTGGTGCCTATAATTTCTAAGAATTTATTTACTTCATGGATGACCTAAAAAATAAAAAAAGTCCTACATCAAAACAAAATTCTAAAAGGGAAATACAAACAGTAGTTACACAAAAGAAGAATATCAGCATCACCTATGGTAATCATTTGAATCCTCTGTTCTATGTGATCAAGTGATGTGTATTTTACAGGTGATTTGTGTTGGTCAGATTGTCTGTGCTGTGGTTGCAGATTCAGATGTTCATTCTAAGCAAGCAGCTGCAAAAGTAAAGATAGAGTACGAAGTGCTGGAACCAGTGATCTTAACAATTGAGGTACTAGTAGTTTAATTTCTCTTGCTTTTTTATTATTTTATCTACTTAATTAGTGGAGGCAGGAGTTCACACTTTTCACTTGCTTTTTAAACATGATTTTCTAAGGGAAAAGGGTGAATATGAACATACAATTAACCAGTCTGTCTCTCTATAAAAGAAATCAACCTTTTAGCTAATTTTGACCACTGGTGGTAGACAGGCAACAGTCTCAGAAGTATTAAGGTCCCACAGATTTCATGATAACAAACATAAGTATATGAAAGAACTCTTCTAATGTTTCTGGTGAGGAAAATCAGTGAGCATGCTGGTTGATTGTAATTTTTTTGGTAGCTGTCCACTGGTCAATCAGTGTGTGTATATTGGTTTAATGATCAGCTCCTGATCATCTATAACATTTTTATCTGTTGTCCAGCTAGCAAGACAACAAAGTTAGGCTGGAGATGTAGGAAGCATTGGGGAAATGTGAGGGGAAAGATGTTAAGGATATAGAATATATTAGCAATTTGCTGTGGGAGTTGTAGGGGAAATAGGCTTATGCTGGGTGTTAGAAGTATAAGAGGGAAGAGCAGATTGAATAAACTAAATGCATTTCCTTCAGAAACTGATATCGTCACTAACACAAGATACAGATGGAAAGAATTGCAGGAACTGAATGTACAAATTTACCAAAAATGACAGTAAAGCAATGAAATACAGTTGTTCATTGAATTTCTAAAATACTTTGAAAAACTCTTTCTCTTTCTCTTCACTGCAGGAAGCTATAAAGCACAACTCATTCTTTGAGCCCAAAAGAAAACTAGAACAAGGGAATGTTGATCAGGCATTTGAAACTGTTGATAATATAATTGAAGGTAAACTGCAGAATATATTTGGTGAGAAGTTGTTGCCAATATTTGCGTTTGTCTGTCCTTTTAAGTCCCAGTTCTACCTTTTTTCCATATAGCCATTGGGCCTGAGAAGTCACCTAGAAGAAAGCGTGATTAAATCTAGTGGTCTTGTGGTCCTGCTACTGCATTCAAGCTTTCTGCGTCCTCTGTCCTTGAAACAGAATCATAAAATAATTAGGTTGGAAGGAGGTCATATACTCCAACCTCCTGCTTAAAGCAGGTCCAGTTAAATCAGGTTGCTAAGGGCCATGGTCCAGTCATGTTTTGAGTATCATCAGAGATGGAGATTCCACAGCCTGTCTACAGGGACCTCTTCTAATGTTTGAGCACTTTCATGGCGTTTTGGTTTATTGTTGGTTTTTCTTATATCAATTTGGAATTGCGTGTGTTCATTGCTTTCTATCCTTCCACTGTGCATCTCTGACAACAGTGTGGCTTGGTCTTCTCTATACCTTTCCATTACGTAGCTGTAGACATAGATCTCCCCTTAAAGCTTTTCTTCTTATGAATGAATAAATCCAGTTCTCTCAGGCTCTTCTTATACATTCTGTGGTCCAGCTCCCTGATGATCTTGTTAGCCACCTTCTTCACCTAATTCAGTGTGTCTATGCTTTGTTTAATTTACTTGTTTTATTTAATGTTGACACCATGTGTAGGCAATATTATTCTGCTCTTATTATTCTCTTGTTATTCTATTCTTATTATTCTCAGGTTATGTTGATGCCACTAGAAGAAGATCAATTTAATCCTTAAAGGTTTTTATTTTAGATGTTGCTCCTTCATAAAAGAGTGTCAGATTTTACATGACTTACATAATGATGGGCTGTTAATTCTTCCCTAGTTAATTTCTTCTGTCTTTTTCTCTCAGTAACACTTGTGTTTTTCTTCTTGGATCAGGGGAGATTCACATTGGGGGGCAGGAACACTTCTACATGGAGACTCAAAGTGTTCTTGCTGTTCCAAAAGGAGAGGATAAAGAAATGGATGTGTATGTGTCAACACAACATCCAGCATTTATTCAGGTAATACAGAGCATTCTTAGAAAAAGTGGTTGACCCTGTGACGACAGAGCTTTTTAAGTTTGATTTACAAGTCCATCTTAACAATTTAAAAGCAGTAGGAACATGAATTGCACATCTGGATTATACAACAACAGCTGCTTTGAAGTACTGCTGTATCCTGATAAAGGATAAACACTTGACCACTACACTGTGAGGATAAGGAGGAAGTAAACATCCCTTTGATCAATGCCCCACTACTGTAGTCATGAAAAACCCTGTGGAATGCTGAGGCACCTCCATCTCCCTTAGCTTTCCATTGAGGTGAGGAGCAATCAGCACCCTGTGAAGTCTGAGCCTGCTGTGGGGTTGATCAACTCTAATAGATGTAGGTGAGACAGCTGCTCCATATCATAATGGAATAGTTTAGATTTAAATGAACCTTTAAAGATCATCTAATCCAACCCCCCTGCCACGGATAGGGTTACCTTTCACTACATCTCAAAGTTTCTGAAAGCCGTGTCCAACCTGACCTTGAACACTTCCAGTGATGGGGCATCCACAAATTCTCTGGGCAACCTATTCTGGTATCTCACCACCCTCACTGTAAGAAATTTCTTCCTTATGTCCATTTTAAATGTCCCATCTTTCAGTTTCAGTACAGGCCTTTGTAAAAAGTCTTTCTCTGTTTCTTATAAGCCCCCTTTATATATTGAAAGGCCACAATCAGGTTTTACTGAAGCCTTCTCTTCTCCAATGTGAACAACTGCAACTCTCTCAGTCTTTCTTCACCAGAGAGGTATTCCAGCTCTCTTTATAATTTTCATGATGGTAAATGTTGCAAGGCTTACATAGCATATAGTCTGCATAGCAATAGCTGTGGTGCAGGAAACTTGAGAGTATTTCAGACTCAGTACTGGCATTTGTGTTTAAAAACCACTTCAGCTTCTTTTATCATTTCCATTATTAGTAGTATATTGCCAATAGCCAAGAAGTGTGATGAACTTTGTGCTTGAGAAAATTATTTGAAGCAAGAACATTCCTGACACTAGCAGGCCATTAAACAGTTAAAAAGAAAATGGTTTTATTTGAATTAAAATTATTATCTTAGTAAGAAAAAGAATAAAACTGTATACTAATCCCTTTTTTTATACCTAAAGCTTCTTACTGTTTAAGTAATGAAATACAAGAGTATTATGCTTCATTTCTGTCCATGGCCCTTTCACAGTCTCCATGGTAGAGATTTTGGTATCTTTTTGTTGCTTTTTAACCTCAGGTAAAGATAAAATTATTTTCATATGATTAAAAAAAAACAAACAAAAGAAAATCTGTGGAACCCTTTTCTAAGGAAAGGTTTTATAACCTCACTTTGAGGCTTAGTTTGAGTTGGCATAAAAGATTAAAACTATTTTTACAGGAGATGGTAGCTGCAAGTTTAGGCGTTCCAGCCAACAGGATCATGTGCCATGTTAAACGAGTTGGTGGAGCTTTTGGTGGGAAACTCCTGAAATCTGGCTTACTGGCATCAGTTGCTGCAGTGGCAGCAAACAAGTAAGTGCAGTATGTGTGTATGGGGATATGAAGAGAAAATGGCGTGAACAAGTTTTGCAATTTGGCTAAAATGCTTGCTCCTTTCCCAAAGCTGCTAGCCAAAATGTCATAAAATCTTGACTGTTCACATTTTGTAAGACTGTTAGTGCATTTACTTGTTTTGTTTTGTTAGATTACATAATATTAAGCAGCTCTAGCCTCAACTGAAGTATTGGGAATTGAAGAAAATGGTGTTAGCATAGGCTAGAAATATTCTTGAAATGATTGACAATTTCAGAAGGACCAGTCCCTAACTGCTGAGGCCTTGTATGTAGATTCAAAGCGTGACATTAACCATCCAGATATGAACCTCACAGGCACAGCAGGCTGCAGAGGGAACAGTTCATGAGTGGAATTGCTTCTAAGAATCATAGAATCATAGAATAGTTAGGATTGGAAAGGACCTCAAGATCATCAAGTTCCAACCCCCCTGCCATGGGCAGGGACACCCCACCCTAAACCATATCACCCAAGGCTTCATCCAACCTGGTCTTGAACACTGACAGGAATGGAGCATTCACAACCTCCCTGGGCAACCCATTCCAGTACCTCACCACCCTAAAGTAAAGAATTTCTTCCTTATATCCAATCTAAACCCCTGCTGTTTAAGTTTCAACCCATTACCCCTTGTCCTATCAGTACAGTCCCTAATGAAGAGTCCCTCACCAGCATCCCTGTAGGCCCCCTTCAGATACTGGAAGGCTGCTATGAGGTCTCCACGCAGCCTTCTCTTCTCCAGGCTGAACAGCTCCAACTTTCTCAGCCTGTCTTCATATGAAAGGTGCTCCAGTCCCCTGATCATCCTCGTGGCCTCCTCTGGACTTGTTCCAACAGTTCCATGTCCTTTCTATGTTGAGGACACCAGAACTGCACACAGTACTCCAAGTGAGATCTCACGAGAGCAGAGTAGAGGGGCAGGATCACCTCCTTTGACCTGCTGGTCATGCTCCTTTTGATGCAGCCCAGGATACGGTTGGCTTTCTGGGTTGCAAGTGCACACTGCTGGCTCATATTCATTTTCTCATTGACTAACACCCCCAAGTCCTTCTCCGCAGGACTACAATGAATTTCCTTTTTGCCCAACCTGTAGCTGTGCCTGGGATTGCTCCGACCCAGGTGTAGGACCTTGCACTTGGTATGGTTAAACTTCATGAGGTTGGCATCAGCCCACCTCACAAGCATGTCAAGGTCCCTCTGAATGGCATTCCTTCCCTCCAGCATATCAACGGAACCACACAGCTTGGTGTCATCAGCAAACTTGCTGAGGGCACACTCAATTCCATTGTCCATGTCAGCGACAAAGGTATTAAACAACACCAATCCCAACACCGATCCCTGAGGGACACCACTCGTTACTGGTCTCCATCCAGACATTGAACCATTGACCACAACTCTTTGCGTGCTACCATCCAGCCAGTTCTTTATCCACCGAGTGCTCCACCTATCAAATTGATGACACTCCAATTTAGAGACAAGGATGTCATGTGGGACAGTGTTGAACGCTTTGCACAAGTCCAGGTAGATGGCATCAACTGCTCCACCCCTGTTCATCAGTTCTGTAGCCCCCTCATAGAAGGCCACCAAATTGTTCAGGCAGGATTTCCCCTTAGTGAAGCCATGCTGGCTGTCACCAAGCACCTGGTTGTTTTTCATGTGCCCTAGCATGCCTTCCAGGAGAATCTGCTCCAAGATTTTGCCAGGCACAGAGGTGAGACTGACTGGTCTGTAATTCCCCAGGTCATCCATTTTCCCCTTCTTGAAAATGGGGGTTACATTTCCCTTTTTCCAGTCATCAGGAACTTCACCTGACTGCCATGATTTTTGAAATATGATGGCCAGTGGCTTAGCAACTTCATTCGCCAGCTCCTTCAGGACCCAGGGATGGATTTCATCAGGTCCCATGGACTTGTGTGCATTCAGGTTCTTAAACCTCACTGAAAAATTAGTAGTCAGACTTGTAGCAGTTAAATTGCATCGGCATCAAAGGATATCAATTGCACACTTAACATGTAGTCCAGGTCCAGCTTTGCACCTCAGTTTCAGAACCACTGGACCACTTGAGAGCAGAGGAGCCTGCAAGGATGCACAGGCAGCCCCACTGAGCCACTGATCTGCAGCTCTCTAACTGCCTAACTCCTCTTCAGGTGTGAAACATACTATCACATCTTAAAGAGTTTAAAAATCAGGTATTTTTAAAAGCACTGTTATCTTAAATACATCAAACAAGCCTCTAAAAGTTTACAGTTTCTTAAAAAGAGTTTTAAACCTAGACATTTTTAAGTACATCAGTATTTTAAATACACCAAATGTCTAGAAGTTTTACTACTTCAGTGCACATTTCAGAATGTCAGTCTCTCATAGATAACACCACACAAGTGGAGAAAAAAACCCCTCCAACATTGCTAGAAATAATGAAAAAACATTCAGTAATTTCAAGCATTATATTAAATATAACTTCTTTTCCCACCAAATTGACCTTTGCTATTTTAACTATTGGGCAGCATATAAAAATGTGTACTTGAAAAATTTCTGAGGTAGTAAATTCAGTGCTTTCTGAAGCAACTACTGAGCTGTGGTGGTACAGAGAGGACACTGATGAGACTCGGTCAGAAAGCCTTAAAGCAATAGTATTACTTCTTGAAAGCAAACAGAAAACTTAAAATAACATGAAGAAGGTGAAGAAGAACAAACAGTTCTGGTTCAGTCCCCAACATCTTTTAGTCAAAATTAACGTAAATCTATTAGGTGGGTCTTTTTTGCTAATGCTACCTGAATTAGTCTAAGAACCTTAATAAAGCTCTGTTCCCCACCCTCCAAATTTGGCCAGACAATAGTGGCAATTAGCTGCCAGAGCATAACCTCTTCTATAAGCATAACTGGCTTGCTGCAGAATGCACATCAGGCTACATCCTATTTTAGCCAAAATGACATTGTAATTTGAGTGATTAGTTCAATACATTTCTATTATTACTGTTGTCATTGTTGTACAAACTGCTCTTGATTATTTTTGGCCTTGTTATCTATGTTTTGGATTAATCAGGCCATGCCAAAAATAATCTTTTATATAGTTTAAACAATTACCTTTTTTTACTGTTAGGACTTTATTTTACATCTTATGTCCATTTTTTCAAAAGTAACTTTTAAATGGTATTTGCATTTGTAGGCTAATTTTTGTTATCATCCATGTTTTGGTTTTATTCAAGGCATCCATTTTCAGTATGATTCTGAAGAGCTAAGAAGTGATTATTTCTTGCTTAAAATAAAATGCTAACTGCTGGTAGCTCACTTAACACAGTTCAGTCTTAACACTAAAATAACAATTTCTTGAGAAGAAGTTTGCACTGAGTTATCTTGTTGGCTTTCAAGAGATTAAATTAAAATTCAGACGTGATTGTAAATGCAAAGAATATGAACTCTGAACATAGATTTAAGCATAAGTTTAAGCATATTAAGGTTAAGTTTAATCTAAATGCATGTTTATATGCATAGCTAAATCATAGAATCATAGAATCATAGAATAGTTAGGAGTGGAAAGGACCTCAAGATCATCTAGTTCCAACCCCCCTGCCATGGGCAGGATGCATGACATATGATGAATGGCTATTTTGCTAACAACATCTCATTTTCACTGAAATTTGACTTTTTTTTGATTTAGGACCGGCAAAGCAGTCCGCCTTATTCTAAGCCGAGGGGATGATATGTTAATCACTGGTGGCCGACATCCTTTTATTGGTAAATATAAAGTAAGTGCCATAAGAATTCAGTGAAAAAATACCTGCTCATATTCTGTGAAGAAGCATTTTAGTGTTACTGTATAACGTCTCCTATTAATAAAGACAAGTATAATCGGTTCAATTCTAAAACAAAACTAGCCAGGAAACCAGAAGATCATGTTGCTGTGCACTCTTTTCTCTGCTTTTGCCTGTATGTCTGCAGGATTTTGTTTCGTTTTATTTTCTAGTCCCTTCATGTCCTTTTCCTCTTCTAGCTGTTTCTGTCTTTCCTTCTGGGAACAGGAAGCTAAACTAGCTGAGACTTCTCCAGAGGTTTATTTTAAACCGTCCATATGGTTTGGTTCACACAAAGGAGCAGCTAGTTTCTCACAGAAATGGTGTCATACAGAAAAACTCACCCTACAGAGGAAATTAATCTCGTCCCTGCTTATGCACTGTCATCAGTCGTAACTACTCATTAGGACAATTTCTGCCTTCCTTTACATCTCTGCTTATGTTAGAAATTACGCATGCCAGCCACCATAAGAGGGTTCAGCTCCAGGTTTCCCTCGAATCGATAAGCCTATCCAGTTGTGTCCAAAGAGAGACTCTGAACAAAGAAATCCCTGGGCTTACAATCTAAGTTCCTCACCCCTCGTGCAACAGTTCAGACCAATAGTAATATTAGTGTCTAGGGTCTTCCTGTTCTTCATTGGGTCCTTTCATTGTCTCTAGGCAGGCTGTTTCTTTTCTTATCTCTAAAGTTGCAGCTTCTGCAGGTGATTGTAGCTTCCTTATCTTCCGGCTTGAACCAGCTCTGAGGCCTTGTTTTATTTAACTGGTTGAAAAGTTCAACATATCTAGGTGACAGTTCACAGCTTGCAGCCTAAGCCTTCAGCAAATTCAGCTATTAATGCTAAACAAGTTACACTAGAGAAGTTCTATGTAAATAGTATACCAAATTGCACAACAATCTACATAGGTAAAGTAAGGAAGATTTTATGTTTCCCTAAAGTTGAAAACAAGACGTATCTCATGTTGAGAGTTCAGGAACCATTAGTGGCAGGCAACAGGTGAAAAAGAGATGAGAGATAAAGATAACATTTCATCAAAAATTAATACTGTACTCCATTGGCCAGACAGTATTCGTACAGTCAGGGTGGGATTTGACTTTATCTACAGTGAACACTCCTAGATGACACACTTATTAGCCATGTCAGGCAAGACACAGGAAGCTACTGGGCTTTCCTGCTTCTTCCTTTCCCAGTGGCCTGATGTTGCTTATTTGTGCTGTATCTATAGAGGTGGCCAGTATCTTAGGAAGATGCTTCCTTTCTCTCTCTCTCTTCTATAATTTCAGTGAATGCTGCCCAGAAATTAATAGTGCAGTATAAGCCTAATTCTGTGGGTTACATTCATTTTCGAAATACACAAGTGCTGAAGAAATAAATGAATGCCAAAATCTAAATAGGTTATTGTTGTTCCATGTAGGTTGGCTTCATGAATGATGGTAGGATCAGAGCTGTGGATGTCAAATATTACATTAATGGAGGATGCACTCCTGATGAATCTGTCCTGGTAAGGATTTTATAAGCTGACAAATCTTATGGAGGAATCATTAGCTGGAAAATTGTAAAGGCCAAATTCCCTTGCATGTGTATTGTTAATCATATAGTCTTTTGATGTAGGGACTGTGGGTTGGAAAATCTGCACCTAGTGGTGTAACTCATCCTTATTCAGTGCAGTGAAGCACTATTATCTTTTTTGGTATTTTCCCATGCATTCACTTCATGAATGGTTTTTCAGACTTATTTTCCCATGATTAACATATCAGCTATCAATGTATTCCTTTTAAAATACACAGTACCTGTATTTGTGCCTCCATAAAGCTCTATGTCTACAAGTCTTGAAGACCTTTCTTAGCCTTCAGAAAAATCCTAGTGGTAGTTGTCCTGTTACTATCTCTATGCATTTGTGTACTGGGTATGCATTTATTGTGCTGAATACTCACAGTTCCTCACTTTCCTCCACAAAGCACAAAATGTTGCTTGCTTTAATATCAGTCACTAGCTATTTGTGTTTGTCTATTCTAGCTGTAGCTGAAATATTTATTGAGGTTACTACCCCTCATCTGCTTGTCATTGCTCCACTTACGGGTATTTTCTGCACTCTGAAATCTGTCAGTACTATTGCTGACTAACCAGGTTCTGAAAAAATAACCTGAGTTAGAAAAAATCATTATTAAAAGCGTGTACATTAATGTGAATCACATATCAGAACCATCTTAAGATGAAACTCTACAATGTTATAGTGAAGCTGATGGACCTGGAACTGGGAGGCAGTGATAACTAACTGAGTAACCTTTCCATCCAGCTCACCTGCAGCTAGAATAGCACATATGATAACAGCCTAACTCTAACATCACTCAGATCCTTTCATCAGATCCTTTCATAGCTCCTATTGCTTTAAATCTAATTGCCTGTTTTTAGTTCTGTGTGTTTTTTGATATCAACATAGGAGCAAAATCAATCACAAAATGAAGTATGGGCTACATCATTAACTAGTGACCAGCACTGAACTACTACTACACCAGCTGTGCTCTATAAATATAAAAAAATAACTGAAAACTAATATGCTATATGAGAAATATATTAATAAGATCTGTACGTGTGTGTAAGAGTATTTTTACTATGAGTGATTGACAGAAACCCAATTTTAAAGCTAATTGTCTCAATTGAAGGTCTAAAGAAGATTTAAATGCAAATTTGAAAGAAGCACTGTTCTGACATTTAATAACTAGACCTGTTTGTCCCTACCACAGGTAGCAGCAGTATCCTTATTAAAAATGGACAATGCATACAAGATTCCCCACTTGAGATGCTGGGCTTATGCCTGCAAAACAAACTTGCCATCAAATACAGCGTTTCGAGGGTTTGGCTTTCCCCAGTCAGCCCTGGTGACAGAAACTTGGATAACAGGAGTCGCAGATAAAACTGGTTTATCACCAGAAAAGGTGAGAAAATGAAGGCATCTTCTCTCCTGAAATGAAATCTACACAATTGGAAAGTTAAAACCCTTTAGACTAGCTTAACTGTTTGAACATATCTTCCCTAAGTCAGACAAAATTTATACTAAAATTACTATTTTATTATCAAGGTCTGGTTGTTGAATGAACAGCATGTTCTTACAAACTGAACCAAAGTGGTAATGTTCAAAAACCATATGGTAATCTTCTTGTTGTCTAATAAGGCCCCCCAAAAAGTCAGTCTGCCTTTAACTGGATTGTGTGATAGGTGTTAATTTTTTTATTTCAGATTAGAGAAATGAATATGTATAAGGAGAACGAGCAGACACACTTCAAACAAAAGCTTGATCCACAAAATTTAATACGGTGTTGGAATGAATGTATGGAGAAATCTGCATACTACAGCAGGAAAACAGCTGCCAGTCAATTTAACAAACAAAATTACTGGAGGAAAAAAGGGATTGCCATTGTACCAATGAAGTTTCCGTTTGGACTAGGCTCACGTTATCTTTCTCAGGTTAGTTTCTTTAATTAAGTTAAGCTTTGTATCCATAGAAGGTTACAGTTACTCTGCCTTAGGATACAAAATGTCTTACATTTCAGGTCTGGAAACCTGTGGTTCTCCTAAAGGTAGTTCCCTGAAGGCTACACTAGCTTCTAGCTCTCTTCAAGCTGTGATCAAAGTTGTTTGGGTTTCAGGACACAAGCAGCTTGGACCCTGCCCAGTACATCTCTTGTGATGTGGCATTGGTATAGATGAGTTTGACACCTTTATGAAAAGTTTTTGAGGAATGATGGCAAAGTGTTCATTGAATAAGCACTGAGCTTATTCTTTCTGGCCATAGGGGTAGTATGGGATGCTCTTCTTAAAGACTTATTGTTTTGATGTAATCAAAGATTAAGCTTAAGGAAGGAGGACAGTAATATTTTTGGCCTTCATATTTTATTTTGTTTTAGTGTTGGTGTATTCCACTGCTTCTGGAATAGGCAGCATTTTATAAATTGAAAGTTAATTGACTGGCTTGTGTCGTATCAAACTGGCTGCCTCTGCTCAAGACTAAAGTCACAGTGTCCTTGTAGTCTAAAGTGCTACTTCCAACTGAGTCCAGAAGGAAAAATCTCATTCAGAACCTTACTGATGTGACTAATGTTACAGTCTGACCAACCTGTGCTGTTGAAAAACCTGTGTCCAAAGGCTCTCAAACATCAGTGAGAGAGAAAATGGAACTTGCAGCAGTTTGCATGTACAACCACTAGTGAGTGAGGTCCTCCAGCTAGTTTTGGAACCATTGAGATACTGTTGCAGGTGTAGATTTATTTCAGGATTTAGCAACAGAAAAAGCAGACCTCCAAGGATTAGTACCTTTTCAAGTTCATTGTAGAGGAAGAGTAGAAGCTCTCATTCCAAATTTTGTCTCCTATTCAAAAGCGTTAAACAGATAAATTGAAATACATTCCAAAACTGGGTCTGTCTTTTTTGATTCATCAGTTCATCCCCATATACAACACATTTCTCATTAGTCTAATCTTGTTTTATTTTTCAGGCTGCTGCTCTGGTTCATATTTATACTGATGGGTCTGTGCTTCTGACACATGGTGGAATTGAAATGGGACAGGGTATTCATACAAAAATGATTCAGGTAACAAGTGATTCCAACAAATGTTACCTTGTGCTTTTTCTGTCATGCAGGTAAACAGTGTGAAGATTTTCTTCTTGGTTAGTTAGTGTACCAGTAGGACAGTTTCTCTATGAGCATAGCCACTGCTTCTTTGCATTAAGAGAGTTAGAAAGCAAAAATACCTTCATTAAGAGTGACAGAAACAGCAAAAAGAAAATACAGATTGTTTGCTTTTTATTCTTCCAATGGTATGAGTAGAGGCTTATTAAAAATTAGATTTTCAGTGGCTGATCCCATAAAACCCTTGGTAAAAAGAAGGCAGCATTCAGATTAGTATACAGTTCAGACAGTACTATTATGGTTGTATTTGTTTAATCTGTAAAGGTATTTATCAGCTTTATGAAAGCTTGGGATTTGGACCTGCATAATTTGCCCTAAGTCAGACAGGATATAAGCAACAAAATCAGGAACCAAATGTTGGATTCCAGAATCTCACTGCAGAGTTAGAGTACAGGTGAAATCATTGCCCTTTTTTTATGTTTCTTTGTACTGACAAACTGATTTCAGCTGGAGGTTGGAAGAGGACTTGCTTGTCCTGGTGTTATTTCCTGGTATTGCTGACCAGCAAGTACAAGGGAACTGTTGGAGTGTTTAGAACATTTCTAAAACAGAGAATATGTTGTTCTTCCTGAAACAGGTTGCTAGTCGGGAATTGAACATCCCCATGTCACGTATTCACTTCTGTGAAACGAGCACAACAACTGTTCCCAATGCATGTGCCTCAGCAGGATCTGCCGGGACAGATGTTAATGGCATGGCTGTGAAGGTAAAAAGTAGTATTAGCTTAACAAAGCACCTTATCCCTCAGGGTGTTTAATGCCTGCCAAACTTCAAGCATTAGGGATCGTAGAAATCAAGTTTGGGATTGCCAATAATACCACTGGAGACTGGCAAGATGAAACAGGACTTCTGAACAGTTTCTCAGTAATTGTACTTAGGTGTTTTCAGAATATGATCTGAGCTTTCCCCAGAAGGGTTATGTTTTACTAAGTCCTTGATTTACAAAACAAACTAACTAGTCCGATGCAAATCTTGTACCCTGTTCCTGTTCTAAATCTGCTGAGTCATGCAGATTCCAGCCTTCGTAACTTCACCCTTTATAAGGTCTGTGTGTATGCAATTAAAATGACACATCAATTAAAATGACACATCCTATCATACATTTTCAAACCAAGATAATCAATATAAAGACTATACTAACTAGAACATATCTTGAATAGTACCAAACTGTGTTAATTTTGGGTTATATTCTCCTGACTTCTCTACAGGATGCTTGCCAAACTCTTCTGAACCGCCTTCAGCCTATCATCAACAAGAACCCAAAAGGGACCTGGAATGAATGGGTAAGACGTGAATCCTACTAAATTTGTTTGTGTGCTTGCAGAAACTCTGATAAATGTATTGTAATCTATTAGTCTGCTCAGCCTAATAATCCTGAACTCAATCCTGAAGTTAAAACTGTAGAAACAGGTTATTTCACAGAAAGATGGAGTGTGGGTTCTTGGTTTAGCTATGTGGGAAAAAAATACCCAGATTCTGTCTAGTTGGAAAGGAGGGGAGGCTATCTGTGAAGACACATTTGGAGGCACAGAAGTTCTTAATATACAAAAATATCATCTTGTGCAATAACACAGTGCACCCCAGCTTACCCTCAGACAAGCTGTTGCCAAAAGATTGACAGGAGAGTGTATGTGTGGAGTGTCAGTTTTCTTACATGGGTGTTCTTTGTTTTTACCAAATCAATAAAGAGAACCCTTCTCAACTTCCTACCTCCATCTCTCTCTCATATGCAGTATACTACAGAATTACATAAAAAGTAGCAGGAATCTTTGCTTCTGTTACTCTAGTTAACATGTAATTACTTATAATATTAGTCACATTTGCAGTAGAGTAGTACAAAAATAGTGCTAAAGCTATTTATAGAAATGGCCCTTGTCTGGTGCCCACTTGAATACAATTTTAGGGCTAGAAACTGAATTTTCTTAACTAAGAGCTTTCTCCTGTAATAACTCTTTTTATGCAGATATGGCTGAGAATCTAGTACTGTGTATTGAGATGTTAAAAGAAAACCTGTTTGTTACGTTTTCTTGTCAATTGCTTGTTGTCTGTGGTTGAATGAAAAGTACATTTGCAGATTCAGTACATCAGGGTGTTTCTTCTCAAGTGATTAAATATTATAATGACTGTGAAGATGTAAGCTCTTGGGAGTAGTAATTCCTAGCAGTAGCAAATAATGTTGGTGTACATGTGCTAGCTTGACAGCTGGCAGCTACGTAAGCAAAGATAATCTCTAATGGATATCAAATTAATCACACACTGAAAATACTAGCAAAAATAGCTTACCTAAGAAAGAATATTAATATATGCAGAGAGAGGAGTTTCTATCTTGCAAAGTCAGTAAAATACAATTAATTAAAGATAAATTAAAAATCCCAAACACCTTTTTAAGTAAATCTAACATGAGAATGACTGAAAGGGAATAGATTTGGGACCTCATACAGTCATTCTTACCAGTGGCAGAAGAACACTGCAAAGAGCATTTCTTTCTCCAGCTGTCACTTTTGTGCAAATAAGTCATTCAGATCTCTTACTCAATGACTTACCAACTAGATCTGTTCAGCTGACAAAGAGAGACCCATTACTATTGAACTTGAACAGAAAAATTGAGCAGAGCCATTTCTGACTATGGCACTGCCAGCAATAAAGATTCTGCAAGAACACCACTGTTGACTAGTCTATTCTTTATTGTATTGCCAAAAGAATTCAGATTGCCCATCTAAAGGGAGATTAGTTGTACAATATTAGACCCCACATGCAGCTAAACATGCTTAACTCAGATGGTCTTCCTTTCTTTGCAATTTGTTACAGTTTCTTTTATAAGTAAATATATGTGAATAAGTAAATAAATGTAAATTAAGCAAATACATGCATGCTGTGTTCCTTCCTGATTCCTTCCATTGTTCACCACAAACATTGCTATATGTTACAGATTAAAGAAGCTTTTGAACAGAGTGTGAGTCTTTCAGCTACTGGCTACTTTAGGTAATACTTTTTTGTTCCTAAAGAATACTTAGGCTAGACCAGATCTGATTTAAAAGAAGCTCATGGTAAATTAAAAAAACAAAACAAAACCAACAACAACAACTAACCAAGCAAAAAACACAAGAAAATTCAGGAATTGGATGCTATGATTCAGCACTGATTGAAAGCTAGGAGGGACTTAGGGCTCACATGAGAGTAGGAGTTCCTCAATGAGGCTAGTTTTGGGGGCATTGTTTTGAGCTCTCTGCTTCTGGAACCTCAGAAAATTCCCACCATGTGTACTCTTAGATTTGGATTTATTCAAAACAACATGCTACTACGGTAGGACACTGTAATCTTAAACACAATTCCACTGCTCTCTCTCAGTGCAAGTTTAGTGGCCCCTTCTCTTTGAATTCCTTCACAGTGTTTTTAAGAACCAGAAAGGAAAAGTATCTCCAAAGCAATGAACAACAGTCATATTTTGCCATTGACATTAAATGGTGTCCAAAACCATCTGTAGTTCCATGAGCCTCAAATCCTGTATTGATCTAGTTCTTATCCAGTCATATTCTTCACATCCAAGAATCTCAAAGACAGCTGAGCCAGATGAGATGTAGGAAGTTGAATATGTGGATTTTGTGTATCTCTTTTTCAATGCATGGTTCAGTGCTCTGAGTTATACTATAATTGTTTTATGGAGTATAATTTTAAATATGCTCAACAAAGACATTTCAGTCACATATGGTCAGAAAATATGCCTTGGTCATACAGCTTCCATAGTTCAGAGATACCACACTTCACTGTCCTCTTGTGTCTGCTGAATTTACCCATCAGTCCTGACTACTGTAGTCTCCTCAGTAAGTCCCACTCTCTTCTAAGTATTTACACCTTTGTTTCAATATTCCTCTGTTAACCCTCTCATTCTGTAGGCAGTTTCTGCAATTTTAACTCTTTAATTTCTCTCTTGTAAATTATTCCTTCATAGGTCCTGACCAGTTTTTCTACCTTTTTCTGAATTCCCTTTATTTTGTATTGTGTACTTGATTACCATATCTTTATTAGCGTATTTCTGGGATTGTGCTGGTTATTGACTCTCCTGAACTGAAATAGCTTGCTTGTCAGCTAAATTTTATATAAACACCAGATCCACTGTGCTCTGTAGGATTTCATGGAACTTAACTGCTGGAGTCTGACCTTCTATTTAAGACTAAAAGTTAAAGTTATTTCAGACTTTTATATGTTCATCTGCTTTGTTATGGTGCAAACATTAATCTTCTTCCATCAGAGGTTACAATGAGAACATGGATTGGGAGAAAGGGGAAGGACAGCCATTCACATATTTTCTTTATGGAGCTGCTTGTTCAGAGGTTGAAATTAACTGCCTAACAGGAGATCACAAGGTGAGTGTCATGGAAGTTTTGTAAATAATGTGAATGAGGTTTGTTTGTATCACTAGATGCTTCAACAGCCATTCAGGTTTTTTATTAATAAGTAACCTGTCTTCACGTGATAATATATTTAAAGTGTAAATGCAAATTGCAGGTGGAGCAGAATGAAAGGTGTGTGGTGTTAAGAAGCTTTTGGCACATTTGTACTAATGTCACATGGGTTCACCATTTGGGTTATGGCAGATATCTGGCATGTTCTTTGCTTATTCTCTCACTGCCAGCAAACAAATTAACAGCAGAGCTGATGTATTCCATTTCCAGGTTTTGGACCATCTAGACAGCTAACTGTTATAGATAACTGATCATATGCTCTCTATCTGTACTTATGTATATGGGGATTTCCTTGTGCGCTAGGAAAAATCTGGCAAGGCTGTCTCTGTCTAAGCCTCTGATGAAGTTGAGACAAGCCTATTTTGCTTGTTGGGTATTGGAAATTACTTTGAAATTGTGTATATGGAGGGGCCTCTATTTTAGTGCCTATTATTAAAATGAATACTAACTCTAGCCTATATTATGTTCTAATGCTTCCACTCTATGCATCTCTCTCAGTAATATGCATTTGAATTTTATTAACAGAACCTCAGAACAGACATTGTTATGGACATTGGATGCAGCATAAATCCAGCTGTGGATATAGGACAGGTATGTGCCAAGAAGTTCCTGCTGTCTTATTTCTTACACCAATAGCCTTATCTAAAATTAAAATTACTTCATAATTCAGAAAAAGTTCATTTCTTACTAATGTTAAAAGTCATAGATTGTATTAGAAAGTCCTTCACTTGTAGACTTGCCACATTGGAGTCAGTGTCAGAACTTTTTTTACATCAGTGACGCTTGAATTTTACCCATGGTGTCAACCTGTAGTACTTCCTGTATGTATATATGCCCACTATTTGCTGAACTTAAATCCTGTTTGTGACCTACAGTCTCCAAATTCTCCTGTCATTTGATCTGCCTTCCCCATTTATAACCTGAAATTAATAAAAATGTTTCCCTCCTATCACTTCATCATGAAAGCATTTGTCTCTGCCTGGTATGAAATAGAGGTGTGAAAGCTTTTCACTTCAAGGTAGCCCCAAAATTTTGAAGGCAAGCAAGAGTGAAAATGATCTTTTAACAGCTAGTGATATAAATCAGTTCTTGACAAAATTTTACTCATTTTACCAAATATGAGAATGTAAATGCTAAGTCTTTTCTTATTTAAAGATTGAAGGTGCCTTTGTTCAAGGCATTGGACTGTACACAATGGAAGAATTAAAGTATTCTCCAGAAGGAGTCCTCTATACTCGGGGTCCAGATCAGTATAAGATCCCTGCTGTTTGTGATATTCCAGAACAGTTTAGTGTTTCCCTGCTGTCATCTTCACAAAATCCTTATGGCATCTACGCATCCAAGGTAAGCAAAGAATTACAGGGCCGAATTAGATCTCAGGACAGAGAAATTACTCTGACGCAAAACATATACAAGTTTTCATTTCCTCTTCTTTCGCATTTCAAACAAATGTCCATAGAATTGTTTTACTTGCAACATTTAGGGTATGATACTGCAAGAATGTATGATTCTTTCTTCAGGCAGCATGCTTGGGGAAGATGTTTGGTTCTTTTACTTCAGCAAGGAGATAAGTAAGATACAGTTGCAATATCCCACTCCAGTCCACATTAACATGTCCAATACCACAGCACTGAGAGGACTATAGAATAAGGGTGGATTTGACTTATGTTTGAGATAAGGAACAAATGTGAATCTTATGGCAGAACTAGTGAGAGGATGTCAAGACCACCGAGGTCAGTGGTGTTTGCACACAGGGAATTATCATGAGTTCAGGCTTTGTTTCTTACTTGTATCTGTACTTGGATTTGGATTGTTTTAATTTTATCTGCTAGTAATTCTATATTTCAGTTTAGCAATGAGCAAAAAGGATTCTGAAATCAATAGCCAATGTCTGAATCAACATTTTTGGCTCCCAGGAAGCAGCTGTTATCAGAAGACTTGGTGTGATCTAAGCTTGCTTCCACTAAATCTAAAATGAATTTCCTTACTGAAGGATGAAATACTTTTTGAGTCATTGACTTCTAAGATTTAGTTGATATTGACATGGCATGTACTCCTCGCATTTGCTCTAAACCTACACCTATTTGGCTTCTTTTTATTTCTTCTCAAGGGCATAGGTGAGGCAGGACTTTTCTTGGGTTGCTCTGTGTTCTTTGCTTTGAGAGATGCAGTAAGAAGTGCAAGGAATGAAAGAGGACTGAAGACCAGCTTTGTGCCTAATAGCCCTCTGACCGCTGAACAAATACGCATAAGCTGTGCAGATGACTTCACTGAGATGGTAATAGAAAGTTGGGGAAGGGTCTGTTCAGTTATGTCTGGGTAGACGTGCATACGGCTTTTGGCATCCTTGAATGGTGTGATGCCTAATGATGTCTACAATTGGTCATACTTTGCATACAGCACTATTATGTGGCTCCTTGTAATTGAAATGTCTTGTACCAGGTCTCAGAGAAGTGACTCCAACAAATGCCATTCAAGCACTGTATTGGAATTCCCCTGGTTTGGTATATTGATTTTTGGGGTTGGTTTTGTTGGTTTTTTTGTTTTTTAATTTACAGTCCCTCTTTCCCTGAAGCCCTCCTTCTTTCTTTGATATGTCAAATCCCATGCAGGATTAAATAGCTACCCTTACTGACATGCAATAGATCAGCCTCCAGGTGTCTTCAGTCTCTTTCCAGGTGTTTTTTCCCAGTGTCTTCCACTCTGGCAAGCCATTATGTCATCTCATTTTTATACTCCTTGCTATGCCCAGGAGTCTTTGTGAAAAAAGTAATTAACTTAGAGCTAAGAAAAGGATACAGAAGAAAAACAGATGCAATACACTGCTAATAACACTGTCCTTTATATTCTACATTTTCTGCAACTGTTCACTGTAGTCATATTCCCACTGCGATTACGACTCTATTTGTAGTTTTTATTTAGCCTACAACATCTGTGAAACAAGGTTCTTGTCAGCATATAAATCCCTAGTGTCCTGGACTTCTGAGGCTCTGCCATGGACACTCTTGAGCTCTCACTCACAGATTACTTCCATAGTATTTCTGTGGTTGTGGTGTGGCAACACTGACCCCAAATGAGCAGGATCATGGGCTTACTGTCATCACAGAAGCTTATGAGGTCTAGCATTGCAGAGATCATGCTTCTCCAGACCTGTTATCACTGACCTTCTTTCTAGCTATCTTCTGTATATATCTCCTGTAGAGCACTGCTGAATGACTTGGAGGCCTGATAAGGACAATACTGGGAGCTTGCCATTCAAATAATACTAACAGGTATCTCTTCATTTCTTGTTTGTTCTCTTAGATGGCAAACAACAAACCTTCTTCCTTCAGTCCTCGGACCATATCTGTGTGAATGACAACCCAGAGAACATAAGATGGGAATGGAATGGAACAGAATGGAAAACTGATTTACAGTCCCAGTACACATTAATCAACACACAGATAAATATATTTTCTCATTTTCATAATAGAATCAGCTACCAAAATTAAGCATATTACATCTTCTATCCTTATCTTCCTTTTCCATCTAGTATATTCATTACAATACTCTGCTTAAATTACTGCATTTAATTGCTAAAAATGCATCTCCTGCATTTGAGTTATATGTATTCAACAAGAAAGATTCCCTGAACAGCTCAGTTCAAATGCTGCAGGAGAAGAAAATTAGGGTGAAGTATAAAGGTATCTTAGCTAATTTACTGCCACTTACTACACTGAACAACTTAGTAGATATATGATTTTTTAATGGCTTCAGCTAATTTCCTAATTTACGTTTGAGTCTTGAAGAGAAGTGTGAGTGCAGAGATAATTGTTGAAGAAACAGAACCTTGTTTGTTGGATTCAGTCCCTTTTTGATCAGAAGTGATGCTCTGATTTGTAGTAAAGCTGCTTTAGATTCTTTTGGCACAGGTATATTTGTGTTAAAAACAGGCGAGAAACAAGTTATTACTTTCTTTTGCTATGCCAGGCAAATTGGTATGGCTGACCTACATATTTAGGAGATCAATTTTATCCCAGAAGTTGGAAAGAGTCACTTAGTGACTCCACCAGAACCTTTCTTTTTCTCATGGAGAAAGCCAAAAGACTCCAAGCAGCTTTTCAAATGGGAAAACTCTCCTGGCATTCAGTGTACTTTGAATACAAGACTGGATGAACCTGTCTCTAGAAAGAGCTCTTAAGCAGAGCTTAATCCTGTGCTCAAGACTATATTGAGCCACAAAAGTACAGTTAAGAGCTTTCTCCTACATTCAGTCACTCCTGTGATAAAGATAGAAAAAACATAAAGGGGTTAAAAGCTGATCTGCAGAGATCAGACCTCTGATGCTGCCTGTGGTGCAGTAGGATTAGACCAAACCCAAATAGTAGCAGGTGGAGAAAACACGAAAATACAAAGCAGGACCGTATTAAATGGTAACAAATTCTGGTGTTACTAAATTTGAGTATGTATATATTTGTAACCAAAGATGAGACCAAGAAATAAGATAGAATATATCAAAGTTAATATATTGTGAAAGCTCTGGCCACAATATTCAGATTTCAGCATCAGAATCTTCTTGAAGTGCAAAATTGAGATTTCATTTCTGAATGCACACACGCACAAATACACAAATCTCCGTGGTTTTGAAGTTGGAGCGTTGATCTGGGGTACATCATAACACAGAGAAAACACGTCACTTTTTAGTGAGTACTACAGAAGTTACCCAATGTAGCACACAAAAAATTGCAGCAGGCTCTTTCATGAAAGAGTAGAACTGGGAAACTAAGTAGTTTGTACATTCAGTGTGTGGTTTCAGTGAACCTCTGCATTAGTTATCCCTTGCTGAGAGTGGTGATTGCTTTTCTGATTACTCATACAGCAGAGTGAGCAAGAGCCATGAAAACTGCCAATTGTAATGAAAATAAATGTCTCTTAACTTGTTTGACATGTCAGCCTGTAGGCTGTTTTCATTTCACTGCTCCTCAGTTTTCCACAGACTATTTCCTCTTCTTGCCTTCCATCTCTTATGAATTGATACTGTATCTGTGACAGAAATCAGGTTACTAGGTTAAACTGGTTTTGCACTGGCTATTAAAATACAAATTTCTTAATGTTTCAATTTATTTGTCTCTCTCTGTAACCACTATGAGTACATGAAATTCAGCTGCTTAAGCATAGGTGTCTAGACCATTTTAGGTGTGATAGGACAGCAGAGACATAGGAAAGCACAGGACTGGAAGATACCACATAGCAACAGGAGCCCAAGCAGTTTATAGCAAATAATCTGAAGTGGCATTAGAAGTGTTGTTTAAGCAGGTAGAGCCCTATTAGGTTTTAGTTCTTTTTCTTCACTTTCATTGTATTACTTTGGCTTTTATACATTGTAAAAAAGGGCGATAGATCAAATTAAATGTGAATCCAGCTACCATAATTAGCTTTTCTGATTTGAAACATCTTAGTTTCACTGCATGGGCTTTTTAATGACAGTTCACAATCACACGTGTCAATAGCAGCCCCCAGAAGCAAATCCCAGTATATGCTGAAGCAGGGAGCATATAGGTCTGCTGAACTGGAGGGGAAGTTGCCTTGTCTGTTCTTCCCCTGTGTGGCTGTGCATCAGCACAGGTGCTGGTTAGTTCCACACAAATGAAATCTGGTAAAAATTATGGACCAACCCCTGCAGGCAATGGCATCTCCCCACCTGAAGTGATGGGGTATTTGGACTCCAGAGATGCATCATGTTCCAGACCTGTAGTTTTGTTTTCTGCAGTGCAGATCATAAGTCTGCTTGTCAATATTTCTCAGTTACTATTAACAGATTCCTACCTGGCTTTTTACAAGTGGGACTATTGTCTAGTTGTCTCAGTAAAACCTGTGCATGTGGCAAACATGGGTTGTTGGCTTTTTTGGGGGGCCTGAAACATATTGTTACCTCTTGGCTTTTAGATGTTTAAAAAACTGCATGGAAGCTAGAAATATCAGCAGTTAAACATCCTCACAGATTACACTATGGCTACACGTGAAGTATATTTGCTTAGACTCTACAGGTGTTAAAGGGAGGGGTGACATTACATATTTAATACTGCTTAAAATGTGCAGACTCACACGGCTGCTAATTTAGGGGCCTAGATTCACAGAAGGTTATGGCTCTGAAGGCTTCGACAGGTGGGATTGCTGTTCACACACTGATGTGCACTGTACAGAAACACACTGGAGATGCTCAGGAAGAGCTTTTTCTACTTATTTTCTTCATGAAAGAAGTGTTTTTATAAGTGCCCACCCTCAGCATTCTCATTCTGTGTGTATGTAAGCTTAATCACCTAGCATAAATAGTGAGTCCTGGTTTGGAGGTCTAATACTCTGAAAATTAGGTAATGGACTGCCAAAATCTAATACTAGGTCTAGTTCTTTCTCAGGCATTTTAACTTACATCGTTGTACCTGCAATACATGTGGAATACTATAGCAGTGCTGCAGTCAGCAGGACCCATTAGGGCTTTTGCCTGCAGGACCCAGTGACTGACATTGCTTCAGTGCTTGCATCAGATAGGTCTCAGTCATACATTAGGGGCTAAACCACAAAAGAAGCAGTGTATCTCTGCTGAGAATCATTTCCTCCTAATGGGGAATGGTAAAAGATTTGGGACTGACTACTTTGTCCTACAAGCCTGCACTGACTAAATGAAATACAGAGACCTTTGCTGTGAAATGTAAAAGTGGTAAACGAGACAAGATGTACATATACAAATGGAGGCTTCTGAAAGACATATCCATAAGTCCCCTTCCAAAAAAAAAAAAAAAAGTAAAGGCCAGCTGTAATAAAGCATTAAAGACTAATGACCTTGTTTCCTGGATGTGCCTCCAGAGACATGAAGAATCTAGAATCTCAAATCAGTGTATCTAGAGTATGGTCATATAATGGCACCACAGCAGTCGAGGTATAGAGCTGGCATAGCACGGACAAACACAAGGAAATTTTAAATGTGTGTGTAGTAGTAATCTTGATTTTGCTAAAACTTGAACACTGCAGAAAAACTGCAGAAAATGGGAAGTATGCTCCACATCTTAGTATCTGACACACCACAGAAATGGGTAACGTTGCATGTTCTGAGTTCTAGCTTCAGACATTCCTATGTATTCTAAATTCATCAGTTACTGGATAGTACAAAAAAACCCAGGCCTAGCAGCTGTAGCTCAAGCCCAGAAGTCCCTCCTTATGGTTAAGTGCTTTATCTCTTAGGTTACAGGATTAGAATTAGAGAGGTTCACATTATTTCAGATCACCCAAGAAGAGTTGGGTGTGGAGTAGGAGTAGTTGGTGTGAACGTGCATTAATTGCTGAGAAACAGCACATGTCACACTGGCTCCTCCCCATCTACTTAATTTGATGCTTAGTCTGAAAATAAATTCTGCAAGACAAAGCAAACTCCATTAACCTTTAGGAGCATATAGCATTTCATTCATTTCTCTTGATACATAAAGCTTTGTTTGTCAGACGTCAATGCAATGGCATTGGCTTACCCCCAGCCATCAGATGAGCTTGTCTTTTTTGTGAATGGCAGGAAGGTAAGTTTTTAATGGCTTTTTTTTTTGACAGCAGTATTTTAATGTTTACTGTTCCTGCTTAGGAAACAACAATTCTGGAGCAACAGTTTATTCATAAATAATCATCTGTTGTCTTTGATCTTCCTTATAGCATCCTGCTCATCCTGCTTTCTACCACAGTTTTTACATAGTCTGAGTGGCTTTGTATTACCCATTATATCACAGAGTGTTGACTAAAACCTTATACTAGTATACTCCGAAAGTTGATGTAGTTGGACTAAATATATCTCTATATATATATCTATATAGATCTCTATATAAATCTATATAAATCTCTCTATATATAGATCTCTCTATAAATCTATATATATATCTATATATATCTCTATATCTATATATATCTCTAGTAAAAGAATATGCTGCTTACTAATGTAGTTTCAATAAATCAACAAAAGAAAATAAGTAGTTCTTTTAATTGTTGTGCCAAAAGCTCTCATTTCATTTTCTAAGACATTTTGTCACCTTTTCTTACTTTGCAGGTCAAGTGAATAAGAGTTCCTATTAACTTGTAATACATTATAAGCTGACATGAAGGAATTTCCTTTGTTAAAAAACAACCAAACCTTTCTATGTATTTTTCTAGAGATATTTTTTAGTTGTCCTGTCAACTTTTTTATACTTTAGAAAGAGGGTACTGGCTTTTTTTTTTTTCCTAACAGGTGAATCAAGGAAAAGTAATTCAGTTCTTTTCTGTATGTTATATGTCATTATACATCAGCTGTGCTTAGAGACATACACTGAAACCATATTTCATTCTGCAGTTCCCAGTAAATTCCTGAACTAATTCATGTTGTCTCACACCTGGTAAATTGGATCATGCTGCTGGTATAGCAGAACTATTGAGAGAAGCCCTGAGGTTCAGCCTGGTTTCACTGTGCAGCTGTGGGTCCTAAAAAGTGTTTTAAAAGTTGCTTGTATTATGTTACCTCCAAGAAGCTGAAACATGACGATGATACAGCAACATTTTTGAGATAAGGCTAAAGCAAAGCCTATGTAAGCCCCATTCATACATACTAAATTTCATTACCTTGAAAATACAGTTATGTATTCTCACTGCTCTTTTTGTACTATGACTTTCCTCTACTTTTATGCTGAGAGGTCTCTGAAAATGAAGGGGTTAATATCAACTTCAAGGAGGTAAAAATACACAGAATTCTCACATGCACAAGTCTATAGCTTCAAAATGAAGGGATTTGTGATTCATGCTGACAAGACTCAACAAAGGATCTAGTCCAAAGATACTTTCCTTTCTACTCTTGTCTATCCGGTGCTTACTCAGCCTCTCTTCCTTATTACTTCTATTATTTATCTGGAGATTGTGATCAAGTGGTAGAATCCTGTTGCTGAACAAACACACCACATTATGCCACAATCATTGTATTGCATCATCATAGTTAATCCTTGTGAGATGGTTGTATTAGATCCCTCTGTAACCCATAATCTCTTTTTTCATTTCAGGTAACAGAGAGGCAGGCAGACCCTGAAGAATTGCTGCTGTATTATCTGAGAAAGAAACATATCCTTTCTTTGAATTTTGCCTTTGAATTCTGTAATTATATAAATTACTGCAACTGGGGATTAAGATGTTTCACTTTCCTTTGGGAACCAGTGTGAACAGAACAATAAGTAGAAATAACACAACTCGCTTTGTATTTACTCTCAGCAGAACAATCCAGTGCTGTATGTCCATTGCATGTGTTAGTTACATGGATTTACATGGGTGTAATTCTTCTAAATACTGACCAAATCTTCTTTAAAGCTTCCGAAAGCATGAAAAATCTTTCAGTGCACTTGTGATGAAAAGAGTAACTAAAGCAATCAATACAGAACTACTTCCATTGTAAATTATTTAGGCCTCAGTCCTTCAAAGGAGTTTGCAAAAGCTTATTTTATTATCTTATTATCTTTATTTTCTATCATTTGAGACTCTTCAGTATGCTACCTGCTGTCAAGGTTCTATTGACTTCAGTGGCAATTATCTCCACTAAGAAGCTGCCATGCAGGTTATACTGTTAAGGAAGTGTTTTTAGCTTTGCTGTTGAGAGCTTTCTATGCTGGAAGAAAGCCAACATCAATCTAAGGATTAACTGGAGAAAGGCAGTAGTGAAAATAATTCATTAGCTGCAGCTTTTTTATTAGCTTGCACTGTAGATTGTCCAAGCATTCAGTGGAATTATCGTCTCTTTAACAGTCAAGCAGTGTGATAAGATTAGTTCTGTCCTGATTACCAATGGGAGTGCACCAGTGGATAAAATTGCACTGGCTTTAAAGAAATGTAGAAACATGGTGAAATCAGATGGAAAACCATGTAGTAGCTAATCAAAATGGAAGCAAGTGCACACAATCAGGAAGAGTAATAGGACTATGTATCATTCTGAAAAGGAGATAAAATGAAAGGAAAAGGTAAATTCCACTGGACTGCAGGGCACTATGCTATTGGAAGGAGGAGAGTGTGATTTGAGTGTGGAGCCTTTATAGAGGCACGTAGTGGAAAGTCCTTGTATATAAAATTTAGGTGTGTGCCCTTGGGTATTGTGCTCCATTTTAAATTACTATACCCCTTGGATGTTCAGGAAACATACTGAAATCTACTGGTACCGTTCTGCAAGTGCAAGATAGAGATAATTATGTTTAAGGATTAAGAAGAAAGTATTTTGAATAAGACTAATACGACTTATTGCTGTATCCCATTTACAGGGTCCTGATTTCAGTCTTTGGGGCATTTACCAGGTATTCACTGCAGAGATTGAAAAAGTCTATATTGGAAGTCTGCCTCATACCCATTTATCTGTCCTTATACAGAAGAGTATAAGGAAAAAATAACTTTTGAATCTTGTAGTTTTTTTCTTTAACAGTCTCCTTTGCAGTCCGTCTCTCAGGTACAAAATATGGCTGTGGAGTAGGAGGATGTGGTGCCTGCACGGTGATGATATCCACATATGATCCAGTTGCCAAGCAGATACAGTATCCTCACTCTGATATATGGAAATAGTAATTCAGTGTTTCTAGAAAACTGACATTCAATGTTCTTTATGATTTGAGATTTCAGCAGCCCTTTTTTAATCTGCCTTGCCTGCCTCTTTTGTGCTTATTTGATGATATCTCACTGTTAACAAGTCTTCACTAAATGCTTCATGTAAGCATTGATAAAATTTCTATGGATGTCAGCAGTAGACACATTACATTGTAATAGTACAGTTTTGCCCATAGCAAAGTTAAGTGTTCTACTTTCTCTCCCTACCTCTTAAAACTTTGTTCCATTAGAAATGCTATGCCTGACTTCATCACATCTGGCTCTAGACTTTGGGTTACAACAATATATAGTACTAATTTTTTTATATTTTTACTTAACCTTCCACTTCTTTAATTAGAAAAGCTTATCACTTAATGTCTAAGCCCAGCGGTAGGAGTAAGATGCATACTCCAACAGTCCAAGCGTGGGATTTTGTATGCTTGCATATCCTCCTCCCCATGTCTTTATGCTCAATCTGAGTATTTCTGGATTAGCTGGACTATATATCCTTTCCTTCCTCCTCCAGGGACCCATATGACAAAGCTATTTAACACAATAGTTCTCCTTCACATCTCAAAGACATCATCCTGCCAACTCCTGCCTTCTCCCCATATGCTCCCTGCATGGTGCTGCTGTCACTACTGTGGAGGGGGTTGGAAGCATAAAAGCCAGGATTCATCCAATTCAGGTGAGTGTTAGCTGGACTATATAGGGCTGCAAGATAATGAGATTTTCCTGTCCTATGTCTGTAATGAAGTTGGGATCTATGAGAAGGTGTTGAGTCTGTGCAATACAGAGTCTCTGAAGGGATTCTAGAAACTCTGAATTTTGTCTAATCCTTTTAGATAAGCAGCTGTTTTTAGGAATTAATACAGCAATTGCTGGTTTGTGATTGGCACTGGAGCATGGAAGGAGCTCTTCCTAGTGTACTACCATGCAGGCAGTACATCACAATCTCCACAACACAGGGCTAGCCAGCTATATGTAGGATGCCAGCTTTCAGAAGGGGATGGGTAAGAACAAAGAACATTAGTGAGTTTCATTTGCTCACCAGCATGGCATCTGGCCATCTCACTGAGGACCACATACTGCGTATGTTGTAGGAAGGGATGGGTGACCCCAGGTGGCAACCAGACTGACAGGTATTAGATTAGATGCGTTTTCTGTGTGCCAGAGATTTCCCTTGGACTGGATTAGACGAGCTGTTTACTTCCTCCACTCTGGCTTGTCCCTGAAAAGCACAGTTTGACCACATAGATTAAAGAATATTTTCTAAATTTCCTCTTTTTTTTCTGAGTAGTATTTTCCAAAGTCTCTGGTTGAGGAGATGATCTGTGTTCTGTCATTCATGGTTAGAAATACTTAAAGTGTAATTAGTGTCTAAATTGAAAGTCTTGGGCTTTATTCTGTTCTCATAATCAAGGAATTAAGGTCATGAGGGTCTAAATTGGAGCAAGACTTATCCTTCAAGTAGGTGATTGCTCTGAGCATATTGCTTATATGAATGGTCATACGGGGATAGTCAAAATGTTACTGGCCTACAGCTGGTAGATGATGTAGAATCATAGAACGGGTTGGAAAGGACCTTAAGATAATACAGTTCCAACCCCCCTGCCATGGGCAGGGAAGCTTCACACTAGAGCATGTCGCCCAAGGCTCTGTCCAACCTGACCTTGAACACTGCCAGGGATGGAGCATTTACCACTTCTTTGGACAATTGTTCCAGTGCCTCACCACCCTCACAGTAAAGAGCTTCTTCCTTTTATCTAACCTCAGCTTCCCCTGTTCAAGTTTGTACCTATTCCTCCTCCTCCTATCACTACAATCCCCAAGGAAGATTCCCTCTCTGGCATCCTTGTAGGCCCCCTTCAGAGACTGGAAGGCTGCTGTGAGGTCTCCATACAGCCTTCTGTTGTCTAGGCTGAACAGCCCCAGTTTTCTCAGCCTGTCAGCTCATACAGGCAGTACTCCAGTCCCCTGATCATCCTTGTGGTCCTCTTCTGGGCTTGCTCCAACAGTTCCATGTCCTTTTTATGTTGAGGACACCAGAACTGCACACATTTCTCCAAGTGAGGTCTCACAAGAGCAGAGTAGAGGGGCAGGATCACCTCCTTTGACCTGCTGGTCACACTGCTTTTGATGCAGCCCAGGATACGGTTGGCTTTCTGGGCTGCAAGTGCACACTGCTGGCTCATGTTAAATTTCTCATCGACCAACACCCCCAAGTCCTTCTCCACAGGGTTGCTCTGGATCACTTCTCTGCCCAACCTGTAGCTGTGCCTGGGATTGCCCCAACCCAGATGTAAGACCTTGCACTTTGCATTGTTGAACTTCATAAGGTTGGAATTTGATACCTCTCAAGCATGTCAAGGTCCCTCTGGGTGGCATCCCTTCCCTCCAGCTATCAGCCAAACCACACAGCTTGATGTCATCAGCAAACTTGCTGAGGACACACTCATTCCCACTGTCCATGTTGCCAACAAAGATGTTGAACAGGATCGGTTCCAACAGCGGTCCGTGAGGGACATCACTTGTTACTGGTCTCCAGCTGAACACTGAGCCATTGACTGCAACTCTCTGCATGCAGCTATTCATCCAGTTCTTTATCCACTGGGTGGTCTATCCATCACATTTATGTCTCTTTCAATTTAGAGACAACACATACCTGAAGATGACTATTCAGAAAGCCAGTGAAGCCATTTCCTGGATTCAGAGCCTTTTTTCTCTTTTGTTCTAGGAAAGGCTTGCCAAGTGCCATGGTTCCCAATGTGGCTTCTGCACCCCTGGAATGGTGATGTCCATATATGCTTTACTGAGAAATCATGTCAGACCTTCCATGGAGCAGATAATTTCTGCTCTGGATGGTAGGTTTCAGACAATAAATTGTAAAAAGTACAATGGAGGGATAAATGTTTGATTTCCAAGGTCATAAGTATGATTTGACTCAAAGAGCTCTAGATGATGTTCCAGAGAGGTGTTTTGTCATAGCCCTGTTTGTTTAAAGACACCTCAAAATCGTAAAAAGGATGGTTCACACTGAAGACTTCTAATGGGATACACAGTGGCATTTAGCACTGGCTAAGCATTTCTGAAAATTCCTGCGTTTAGAACAGCTTTTCTACAGCAGCAGCCTCAATATAGAGCAAATGAGTACAGTGTTACAATGAATACAGGGGAAAAAAAATAGGTTCTCTTTTGTCTGCAATGTAAATACTCACCTACCAGTAAGATTAAGTCCTTAACACAGGTTTCAACAGTTACAGGGGAAACAGATTACCTGATGTTTTAGCCCACTGAAATACTGACTGTTCTTCAAGCAAGATTTACTACGATAGTTAGGTGACTTCAACTCACTTTCTAGTTACAAGTTTGCTAACACCCCTGTAGCTCCCAAAATAATTGACCTTTCCCACCGCAAGATTTTGACTTAATGAGGGAAATGTTAGAAATTCCAGTAAAGAATTTACTACTGCTATTAACTGTATATGAAAAATGTAATAGTGATGGATAGCAATAGATTTTTGTTTGGATGGTAATATCCAAAGACTGTAGTGGTAGTACTAATCATACTTTTCGTAATTAATTTTTTACATACATTCATGGAAATAATATTATCAAAAATAGCCTTTAAAACAATAAATTTTAATCAGACATTATAATCACTATCAAAGTAATATTTCTTATTTTTACAGATGTGATTTTACCCATTTGAGAGTAGAGACATAGATTTCATCATTTCATATCTACAGGTTTGATGCCAGACCATTCCCAATTATGCCAGTGCTCCCAAACATTGTTCTGGTGTCTTATGGTTGATTATCATATGGTTTGTTTCAGGTAATTTGTGTCGTTGTACAGGATACCGCCCAATTATAGACAGCTGCATGTCTTTTGTTGGGGTAGGTCAATATCTTCAAATGTGTTTCTTATTTTGGGACAGTTGGTGGTATCTGAAAAGGCTGTTCCTCCTTGAAGTACCTACCTGGAATCTAACTTCATTCAGAAATTATTTTTGGTTGAACCTTTGGAAAATCTACCTCTTTAGTTTTTAAATCTGTTGAGCACTTACAGCTGCCACTGGCTTTAGGTTTACATGCACCCTTGTTCCAATTACTTACTTCAGGCACCAGTGAAATAATTTTGATTTCTTTCCATTTACTTTATGGATACTTGGGTACCCAAAGGGAACTAATTCCATGGGGCCCTATGGCTTAAGAGGTCTTCTGAAGCAACTTCAAGTGACTGAACAAATCTGCTTTGGAACAGGAATAATCAAAACTTTTACAAATAGATCACAAAGCTGCCTCATTGTTTTTATAGAGTAGGATATGATTTCTTTAGGAGCCAACATGTTGCCAGCTCAGAGGTACTGGACAGTGCTGCTTGGATAAGGAAGAATGTGTGTGTACATCTTCTACAGAAGGTCAAGTAAGTTACATTGGATTTATTTATTGTTTTTTCATTACATCCAGTTTGCTTTTATAAGATTTGTAGAAAGGGACCATCTTGAACTATGGCAGCAGCTACTTTTGCCCTTGGGCATTTAGTCCAAGCTGAAATCCATGCTTGGTGCTGCAGAAAGTTAGCACATCTGCATCACTGTGTAGTCAGAATGTAGACAGATTTGACCAATTTTCCACTGAGAAAAGTGACATTTTGTCTGAGGTCTCCCATCCGTACTCCATATTTCAGTGACAGGCAGTGACATTTTCCAGTGAGAGTGTGGATCTCAATATTATACGTTTAAGTCTACTTTGTTTTGTGAGAAAGAAAATTGTTGATCAGAGACACCTCTCCTAAAAAAGCTGGTCTTGATGTGAAGTTGAACTCCCTTAACAAAAAGAACTTCTGCAGCCATCAGCATGGCTTATTTGTGTGTGCTTGAGACACCAACTCTGAATTTCTGAAGATGAAAAATACGAAAAGCATTCCTGTGCAATGTCAGTTCTTGTAAAGCGTTTCATAAGCATTACTGTATGTTAGTGTTTCCAAGATCTTCAGGGAAGAAGTCTCTCATTCTTCTGCATTCAACAGTAATTAGTATATATTGGTATTGCTTCAAAATATACTCTACATATGCACATTCTAAAATCACAAGTCACCTCATTTGTGTTTCTTCTGGCAAAGGTTCCACAATTGTATATATAAGGGTACACATAAGGCCTTCAGAAAGGTCCTCTATTCCCTCTCTTTATCTTAGAACTTGTCTTCATCCACAGGCAAGAGGAGGCCATAGTGCCCTAAAATACAACTCCGTCTTGCTTTATGATGAATTGAACTTCTTGGATAAATTTGCTCTGATTGAAAATCTTTTAGAATTCTCTAAAGTAAAATGTCTGTGATGACTGGAGGAAAAATTCTTTGGACAGTGAAAAACCTTAGAGCCCCAAGGAGTGTAATTGGACGTGTGTATATGTTTGTGCATGTGTGTATTGTCTCTGCCCCTTTAAGAGCTGAAAATTGTCAGCCAGCTGCTGCCAAGGTTGTTTGAAGCATGAATCTGGCAGTGCAGCCAGTTATGAAACAGCACTTATATTGGGTGTTCTCTTATTTGGCTTTCACTGGTTTGCATTCCTTGAGGTGGCTTTCTTCCAAGTTAAACAGCTGGTGTCAGATTGTTATGAAGAGCAAGGGAGACACAAAAACTTTAGCCACTTCATCAACAGTCAGTCAGTAGAGTAGGCCATCCAGAACCAGATTTTACAGTTACCATAGCCACGACCTCTGTGCCCAGAGATAGTGACTGTCTGGGGAAGGGGTGAGAGACTTCGCACTAGGATATGTCAATCACTTTTCCTATTCAAAATACTTGAGACCTGTTGCTGTCAGAAAATAAATCAGTGAGGCAGAAAAAGCTAAACAGTGCTGGTAAACATGACACATCTAGATTCTCCCTTCAGGTAAGCCCCTAAGAGCCTAGAAGATGCATAGCTTCACAAAAGGCTATGCAGAAAAAAAAAAGACATCTGTAAACAAGTAGAAAAAACTAATTTTTATAGTGTACTGTCAGCATTCAGCTTTTGCAATGCTTATGAAAGGGTAGAGAGGCTCTCCTTAAGTCCAAGTCTTTCTGACCTGATGGACCTGCTGCATTATTTGTTGTCATGCCAAACTGTCAGAAAGCTCCTTAACAGACACAGTTTATTAAGAGAGCATGACTGTATGATCCACTGCATTTTCCTACAGTAGATATTTCACCCAATGTGGCTGCTATACATTTGTTATGACCAGTTTCAGGAAATACTGCAAGATCTTTCTTGAGGCTTGTTCTACTTCAAGCAAAGGCTTGGGAGTTATTAGTACGATAGTCTTCTGTTTTTAGAATAGTTTGTGAATAGATAGAACTAAACATTAAAAATGAGCATACTGAATTTTTGAATGCAACTCAACATTTAAAGTGTCAAAACTCAATGTCACCTATGGAAAGAATCTCATCTGTTGACAAAGACTTGCCACTTACTCTGAATATATGCATTTTTCCCCCTCCCTCCTCTTCCCCAAATTTCTTTGCAGATTCATTCAGGTCTTTGCAATCCAGAAGAATTCCCATCCATGGATCCAACACAGGAATTTATATTTCCTCCTGAACTCATGGTAGGCCTTACTGACATTTGTTATCGTGCAGGCATGACTGAGTTTCTGCAGATGTTGAAAATTTAATGTTTTTGTTAAGTTGAAATATCTATCAGATAAACAGAAAAGACCAGTTTTAGTGAAACATAATGAGACATTTTAATGTGGATAACCTATATGTTGTCATTACTACAAATAGCTGAAGTTTTCAAAAAAGAAATTGTCTTTCCAGAACCAAAACTATGTTTCCAGACTTCTCCCAAAATAACTCCTTAATTAGAACCATTTTATTTTGAACCAGTTGGCCTTCTTTGTGGAATATAGTATTTTCCTTGAAAGTTCCCAAATGAGCTTCTCCATCTTTTCTGTCTTGTAATTCTCTGTTGGATTCAAGTGACCACAGGACCCATTGTTTCCTTCCACCTGGTACATAGACCCTGGCAACCTGAGACTGGACTTACATGTGGGAAATGCTGAAGGAGGACAAAGGACTTGGGAGAGAAAAGAAGAGGGTTTACTAAAGTAGTCATTGGAGAGTCACAGAAGGACAGATGGAAACTTGAAAGGAGGAGGTGGAAAGTGACCAGGATCTGCAGAGAAAGGCAGGAGAAAAGAGATGTGAAAATAGTAGTGCAGGATTTACCCAGACCAGACTAAGCAGACTGCAAGCAGGCAGGTCCAGGCTGGTTTTTTAATCCACTCATGTTTCAACAGCTTCTTACAAAATTCTTGTTTGCACTCCTCTTGCAAATATTTGTGGGCACTTCTTGCTGCGTGTTGCACAACCACCTACCTCAAAGGGCACAAAAGTTTGTTTGAATTCAGGGAAAGCATGGCATGGTTCTTTGTTTTGTTATTGCATTACAGAATGCTATTTGCTGCTTTATAAACGTTGGTCATAACTTACAGGTTCCTTCTTGAATGCTTGCTTTTCAAGACCAGAACATGCATAGTTGGGCATAAGCTCCTTTATGAAATTGTGAAGTGGAAGGCAGGTTTGTCTTTCTGCTACTTGACCTGCCTTTGAGAGACTCATGGTTTAGGAGTGCAGCTATTATATGGCTGTTTTGCAACTTTTATACTTGCATTGAAAATCTTGGCTGAACTTCTGCTGGTCAGTCAGAAAGAAGGCACTGTCATCTTCTCTACATGTTCAGACTGAGCTACCAGGAGGAGTGAACTTTTCCAGGCTGCACAAGGTTTTTAACATGGCCTTGATTGATTATGCTGTGTTTGTTCAAATCCCATTGGAATCTGTTTAAAGCTATCAATAGATTTAAGCAGGTTTCACATCAGGCTCCATGTTGAGAAATTAAACCTGCCTGGTGATTATGCTTTAAGTGTCTGGGGTACTAAAATAAAGCATGTGAAATGCAGCTGTGAAGATATCTAGGCAGTAATATTTAGTAACAAATTCTTCTCTGGTAGGAAGGATATCTACACCACTAAGATCATGACTGGTTCCACAGACACATAGCTCCTTTTTCATATTTCAGGCATGTCCTTTACCTAAAAGGCCAGTCCATAGTTGCAGCAGTTCTCTGGCTTGTCCACTGGTCTGTTCATTGCATTGTCTGCAAAGACGGGTGTTTCTCAGTGATGGCATTTGCATTTTTTGAAATCATGATTCCACATGGCGCTTGTCAAATATGAAAAGAACATATGTGGTATTCTCGGGGGAAAATAAGGATATGTTTACTTTTGAAAGAGAGGAGATGCCTGAAAAACACTTTGATTAAACAAAAAAGTAAATACTGATCAACTATCCCAAGGACATAGTAATTCTCAAAAGATTAGACCTTGCAGATAAATTGGAAGTAGGTAGTTTAATTTTGAAAAGACATTTTACATACTGCAGAAATTATTTTGGGTTTAGTAAAGTGGATACAAGACACTCAGCAAATGGGGATGCGGTGATCTCCCTGACTAAAGAGAATAGACTTCTTACATTCTGTCACATGTGCAGTGAGATTTTGGCATCCTCATTTCCCACAAAGTTCAGCCATATTGCTTTATTGTTTATGTCATATACAAACGGAGTCTTTCGGGATCATCAGAGCAGGAAAAAGGAAAACGTAAGACTAATTGTCTCCTACCACTCATTTAGTTTGTCTCTTACCAAGTCATTTAGTTCATTCTTATCTCATTTTCTTGAGCAATAAAACAGTTGTGATAAAAGCTCAGAATTGTACAGCACTACAGGCACCTCAGATGAAAAGCCTCATGAATGTCTCACCGTCTATCATGACACAGTGTCCTACTTAGCAATGTGGTGGTTTATATTATTCAAAATTACCAAATCTGTCATTTCCATCGCAGAGAATGGCTCAAGAGCAGCAAAAAACAACTTTGGTTTTCCGTGGCAAGAGAACAACATGGATTTCTCCCCCTAGCCTGAAGGAGCTTCTGGAGCTGAAAGCCAAGTATCCAAACGCACCCCTGGTTGTGGGAAACACCAGTGTGGGTATGGAAGGCTATGGAAGGCTAAAAGGTCTTTTGACACAGGGATTACATTATGCTGTAGGCACATAACCTTGCATTTTATCTTCTGGGGATCCTAAAACGGGTTCGGCATTTGTTTAGTAATACACTCCCATGATGCAGTACTTGGCAAAGTGTCAAAATGTCAAACATGTATAAAAACTTCACTCTCTTTCACATGAACAAAAAGCTCTCTGTTGTCATCAGATCAGCCTCCAAAAGCAGACAGTGCACAATAAAGAGGACTACCATAGAAAGCCTGAGATTTACAAGAGACGTCATGAGATAATCTAGTTACTAGATGTACAAATTACTTTGGGAATAGGTTTTTTAAAAGATTGCACAAGAAGAGAAAGAGGAAGCAAAAAAATTATGTAGCTCTTATGGAAAGATGGAGTGAGTAGCTAGAAACATGGTGAAGCAGCTGTGAAATTGTGTAAATCTCTGAGGCCAGAGGTGAAATATGAATGCAGTGTAGGAAAGGACCAGAAACCAGTTCAGAGGAGAAAGAAGCAAGAGTTAGGAAAGAGAGTATTGGACTTAGGACTTCAGATCAGCCTTTGGCTTGAAAGAAGCAAATGAAGTGGGCCTTGTAAAAGCAGTAAAATGTGATATTCAAGATACTGCACAACAAAAAAACATAAGACTTTGAAACTACTTGGTAGTAGTTACCAGTATGTCGTAGTTTAAACCAAGTCCCCCTACTCCCGGAGAGTTAGGAAGGAGAATCCAAAGAATGTAGCCCCCACGGATTGAGATAAGAACGGTTTAATTGCTAAGGCATAACACAAAACCCCTACTGCCATTTACTACTACAAATAATAATGATACAGCAAACAGCAAGTGAAAAGAATACAACACCCCACCAGCCACCGACCCATAACTCACTCCACCCTGCCCGGCCGAGCACCATGTGCTCCCTCCTCCATTTTTCTCCACCACTCTCTCCCTCCAGCTTTCTCTTTCCCAGTACGCATCCTGGGCATCACGTGCTATGGTATGGAATACCTCATTGACTAGCCTGGGTCAGGTGTCCTGTCTCTCCTTCCTCCTGGACTCCCCTCCTCCACCTGGCTGGAAAAAACCTTGAACAAAAAACACCCTCAAAACATGCTCAAACCATGACACAGTAGTAGTACTGGTAACAGTGGTTTTGAAGTTTCCAGTCTCAGTGTCAAGGAATATGGTTAATTTTAAACAGATCTCTGATTGTACTATCATGCTTTGCCTTTTAGGACTCAAAAAAAATCACCATGATACCTATCATCCAATCATTCTCCATCCTGTTAGGATTCCAGAGATGCATGTTGTGAGTAGCACAAATAACGGTAAGTCTTCAAATTACCTCTGCTGATGGTACAAGCAGTGAGGACTGAACTTGGGTTTTGTATTTTGACACCAGAAGCAGTTAGAACTATTGACTTTCATTCATGTTGAATGTTTTGATTTTTTTTTTCACGAAGCCTTTTAACCAACATGTCAGCTTACCTGTGATTTGGACGTGATGGATGGTGACAAACAATTTATGAAACTCTTCTGCACGAATGTATTTGTTCAAATCTCAAATTTCTGTAGACAGCAAGCATAGGGGAAGGCCCTAAGTCAGTCTTCTCTGTTTTATGTTTTCACCAGTCAACTTTTTCTTACAACCATTGATCTCACAAAGTCCATAGAACATAGATTAGGCTAGAGCTAGTTTTTCAACACAAGATATTCAGGCATAAATTACCAATTAAAAAAAAAGTCACAAGGTCTTCTTTGGAACAACTGATCTGGGTTCTCAGATAACAGAAGTTATCACAGATGCACTGACATCACATGGGCTGTACTGATGACCATTGGTCAAGAATCCAGTCTGGTAGATGCATCAACTCCATGAGTGGAGGCACTACAGCTGTAACAAAAGAACGAATGCAGCATGTTCCCCATGGGAAATCAAGCTGACATTTTGACACGATTTCTCTCCTTATGTTGTCCTGGCTTCATGATTCACAGCAATTGCTGAATTATAAATCCTTTCAAATTATTATGCTAATATCAGTGCAACTCTGCATTTAAGTAGATCCATCAGTAAAAGACTACTCTATAACATGGCCCCTTTGTTCAGAAAAAAGCCCCACTATACAGCACTTGAAGACTTCTCTGCAGGCTTACTTCAGTGTTTACTGAAGTTCATAGCAGTGATTTCTCTGATACTACTGGAAGTGTGATCAAGTGTTTGCAGCTTAGTCTTGGAAGATGCAAACAAGTCAGTCATCCTTCATCTTAGTGAGTAAACTGCTGTCCATTTCTTTGGGGATACACAGCACAGAAAAGGCATGTGCATTGGTGTGTGCAAATATGCAATGTATATTCTTCAGATATGTGTTTATACTAGGAACCATCACTAAATAAGCAAATAAAATTTGCATTTCTTATTGCATGTAATATAAAACACATATTGGTGTTGTTTTTCTTTTTTCATCCTGCTGACAAAATCCGTGCACAAAAGCAAATCTTTAAAGGCCTTATCAGCTATATATTGCATTTATATTGTGGCCCTATGATTTCATTGTTTAAGCTCATTTCATTTCAGGGCTAGTAATAGGAGCTGCCTGCTGCTTGGCCCAGCTCAGAAACATCCTAATGGAGGCAGTCGCAAAACTTCCACAAGAGAAAACAAAAATCTACCAAGCTCTCTTGCAACACCTGAGAACTCTAGCTGGAGAACAGATCAGGAGCATGGCAGTATGTATTCAGCACTGACAATAAATAAACCAACACTACAGACATATATGTGCGAATGTCATTTACATATACATGGAGAAAATCTGTGTGAGGGTGGGATCATGCCTCATAAGGCTAAATAGTAAAAGACATCACAAAATTTGTATGAAATAATTGGGAGTCCTATATTAGTATATCAGGTTCAAATATCCAGAGAACTGTAACCAAAGAAACTCCTGCTATTCATGCTCATTGGCTGAGCAGGGAACTGGAAGACGTGAGCAAAGAAAAGTGGGGTTCTCTTATAAGGTACTGTACACCAGTCATATTTTAGTTTGACTATCAACACATAGCTGTTTACCCATCATATATTAAGCATCTCTGATCTTGTCCCTGATTTTCCTTTAAAATTTCCTTCTCTCAATACCTTGTATTTCTTTCTTCAACTAAGGGAATGGCCATCTCTTTGGGAGGCAGTGGGCAGAAAAGTAAATCTGGTCTCTCTCAACAGAGATGGTATGAGAAAGGACTTTTGAAGGAAAGAGTAAAGTAAATCACATTGAAAAGTACAAAGGTAAAAGTTCCGTTAAGACTGAACAAAACAAATACAAGTTCTTCCAACAGGCTGTTAAGTGAATAAAATAGGATTATGGTACAGATCCCTGTTACATGTAAAAAAGGCAAGCCTAAAAATAACCTTATTTTTTGTTAAAGTCTTTAGGAGGACACATTGTAAGCAGGGGATCAACATGGGACTTGAACCCAATCTTATCAGTTGGCAAATCTGTCCTCAACTTGGCATCAGAAGGTAAGCTTTGGATGCCCTGCCAAATATCTTTGCTAGATGGGCAGAACACTGCAACAGAGAATATGGGTATAGGTAACAATTTTCAAACGAAACACTACTGTGCATCTCCTTGATGAATTAGAATGGTACATGTGGCTGAATAGAGAACATTATCTTGGTATTTGCCTGTCATTCTAACTGTCAAAAAGTGTCTGCCAGCAGGAAACAGTCTTTCTGTTTCACAAGACAAAAGGAAACATCTAGAAATCACATGAAAGCAAGGTGAGCAGGCCTGACAGGTAGAAAAGTCTCCTTTCTGCACTGCCTCTGGTTATATTGCTCAATTTATCAGACAGGGTAGCTTTATCTTGTAACTCCACTACTGTTTGCTTTTATTGCTTATGTCTCATTTTAAGAAAAACTTTGTTTCATTCTCTAGAGTAATGCATCTAGAAACTTCTCACGAAGTCACTGGTACTTCTGTGCACATGTGTGTGCATGTATATACATGGGCATCATGTTTAAATAACACTTCAGTAATCAAGACCAAGCAAGTCCCATCCATGTCACATAGAATCTATGGACACTTTGGAAAAACTCAGCAACAGTTTCTACCATCTTTGAACTGAAGATGTACAGGGCTGAGTCTCCATCTCAGTATAGTGCTTGATAATTTCTTAAAAGCTTATTGTGCTTTAATGATTTAATGATTTAAAAGCTTTTGAGCAGAAACAGAATAACCATATTTGAATTTAAATCACTGTTTTTCTGAATGTTATTGCACTTGTAAGATATACATTTTCTCATATTTTATGTTTGATGTGGATCTTTACCATTCATATAACATACCATAAGATTAGCCTTTCCTCTCAAAGGCTAGATCCTGAATGGAATGGACTGTACTAAGGCCATATTGCCCTTAAGATATTCTTTTGCACAGATTCAATGAAATTTGGATCTGCAATGCAGAAATATTTCCTTTCTGCTCGACATTCAATAACAGACTACAGTTTTCTCCAACAGATGGTGAAAGGCAGATTCTTTTAAATGATCAGTTTCTTGCTGGCTGTGAGAATGCAGACCTAAAGGCCAAGGAGGTCGTTGTTTCTGTTCTCATCCCATACTCACTGAAGGTAAGACCCTGATGTTTCAGAGGTTTCATTCAGATTCCACTGTAGTTACTAGGAATACTTTCATTATTTTCAGAAGGCATTGAAAACGTAGGTTACTACTGCTTTGGAAGTAGTTAAGAAAGTTATGGTATCTCTCCATCACCTCTTCCACTTCTCCTTCTTTGGGTCTCTTACTGTTTTTTCCCTGCTCTTAAATATGCACTTGTGTACCTTCCAGACACAGGAATTTGGGCTGCCTGAATATTTTGAGGAAAAGTGCCATATTGTCACACAGTTTTCAGCAATAACACTCTTTTCTGGCCTCTTCTCCCTAACTAATTAGCAATTTACACCGAAGAGTCCTGATCTGTCCTTGCAACTCCTGGCAAAATAAGGTCCTAATTACTGTGACCAGAGGTGGCAGTATGTGGTTTTAGGGTGCTAGGGGTGGAAGAAAGGGTGTCATTGTTACTGTGTTCTAAGATACCACTCTAGTGGATGTGAGGAAGAGTACGGGGCAAGTCGAGGAAGACCAAGCCACAAGCTAGCGTGTTGAGACTGAAGTCAGTAAGGGAGTGACCACAACAGTCTGCCAACCTTGACATCAGAGCGTCTGCCTACTGCAGTCCCTCATACCCCTAGGTCCCTCAGTCCCCCTAGGTGGCCTCAAGCTGGAAGAGTGCTTCTGTCCATGGCAGCAATGGCAGGTTTCCCATGAAAAATGAGATTCCTATGAGCTCAAAGCCTACAAAAGCATAATCTTGTGTTAGCAGCAGCAACAGTGCTTCTGCTGCCCCGAAACTTTGAGCCTTAGTGGTGATTAGAGAGACAAACAACCTGGAAGAGAAAATTAAGGGGGAATGGGCTAGTTCCCTCCATGAAGTAAAAGAAGAAAGAAATCCCAACCTGCTTTGTCCAGTGACAAATTGTGCCACAGAACAAAGGCTATCACAGAGGGTATTTCAGAGTCTTACCTTTCAGAGAGAGAGAGTTGCATCGAAGAACAGCAGAGGTGGAGACAATAAAATGAACAGAAATGCACTGCTAGCAAACTCAGAAAGTCACTTCGAAGAGCAGGAAGATTATCTGCCAGCCATCTCATGGAATAACATATGAGATTAAGCAGCTTCACCAGATGAAATTAACACTGTTTTGGGAAGAGGCTGTTTCTTCCACTCACTTTTGTCCTGAATCGCCTTTTTGATTAACTGCTGACACAGTTAACAAGACTTGTCAACAAAAAGTGCAGATGGAACCCTGGCTGTCAGTTTTCCCTCTTGCTCCTGTCAGCTGCTGGCTTTTCCTTTTGGGTAGCTTGTTGTGAGCATTGCTTCAGTGAAGCAATCTAAATCCCATTGAAAGGATTTTCCGTCTCTGACAAGACCCACTGTAAAACATGTAATCCTGGGTTTTACACTTGTCATGAGAATATCACATACTCATAATAACAGATCTTATCTGCTAGCCCCTACTTTAAAAGTTTTGTGGCAGTCTCAATCTGAAGTTTCTTTCTGGGGCTACAGTTCTTCAAATGTCTCATCTGTGCCTGACCGTGAAAGAAATTGCTATTATTTTTTCATTTAAAATATGTGAATTTGTCCCCAGAGCAAAACATTTCTGACAATAGAAAACCCAGCTGCTTCTCGTACCTCCCTCAGTAAATGTCATTACCGTAGCATAAAATGTAAAATCTCTTGAATGTAAAATCTTCACAAAATAAGGTTCCTTAGCACAGTGGGGCCTCCATGTCCTGGAGAAGAAACCAGGATTTTCTAAGCTGGAATTTCAGAGAACATATCAGCCATATATGAAGTGGTTTACACCAGGACTGCTCTTCCAGCACTCTGAAGTCATTGAACCACTGATAAAATTTAAAACTTGGCATATTTTCTTACACATAGATAACCCTCTTAGCATGTCTGTCTATGATTAGCTTAATGCTTCAAGACAAATAAAAAGTTCACCTGAACCAGTAATTGTAGGAAGTGTTCTTTAAAATGTTGCTTTATTTGGACAGTGCTAAAAATCAGAATATAAGGAATAGTAGGTTTGTTTTTGTTCAGTCAGTTTCTGCCATTGATGGAATTTTTCTTTTTTCCCCATTAGGATGACTTCATTTCAGCCTTCAGGCAGGCTGGAAGTCAGAAAAACGCTTTTTCCATAGTGAATTCTGGAATGAGAGTCCTCTTCAATCCAGGCACAGATACCATTGTAGATCTGAGTATTTTGTATGGAGGCATTGGCTCAACCACGATCAGTGCAAGAAAGTCCTGCAAGAAACTCATAGGAAGGTATTGGATATTGTAATGCATTTAAGCAAAGTGCAGGAGCCATGGTGTGATGCATGGGCTCTGTTTGATTCTGCCAGTGGAAATTCTCCCAGATGGAACCCATCATAGACACTCACAATCTGTATTTGACCTGTCCTCCCTAACAGTATGTTATTTCTTGATATAACTTCTTCTGATTCGCTTATAACTTCCTGCATACTTTAGAATAGCTTTAACTGCGTGTTAATTGTGTGTGCTCATGTTAGTCTGTTTTTCTACCAGACAATGGAATGATCAGATGCTGAATGAAGCTTGCAGACTGGTACGGGAGGAAATTTTTCTCCCTCCATCAGCTCAGGGTGGAAAAGTGGAATATAGAAGAACTCTGCTTGTCAGCTTCCTTTTCAGATTTTACCTGGAAGTGTTACATGGTTTATATCAGATGGTAAGGACTGGACAAAAGTTGCATACCCACATCAGCATACAGGCTGCAGGAAGACCCTGCTTTTTTGAAGATTAAGGGGTGTGAGAGGAAATAGTAAATGTGCTAGGCTTTACTTCAAAATCTGTGAGGGGAAAACTTATATTTTAGAAATAAGGGGCTGCCAACACTGCTTTGACCTTCCTTTCAGTATCCCTTCAGGTATGCTGAACTCTCACAGAAGAGGATGAGTGCTTTGGGATTGCTACAAAGTGGTGTTCCCCAGGGTGTCCAAATCTATCAGATGAGGTGTGTTTGTAGCTAGAACTGCCACAGACCCTCTGTTTTAATGAGTGTTTTGCCTTTCTATCTTTTCACTCCAAAGCCTCTACTAATTGTAATGTGAAGCTGTTGAAATAGTTGACCCTGTGGGAAATCTTTAATATTTTAATAGATTTCCTGTCTTTTAGGGTGCAGGTGCACTCATTGCTCTCCAGGTGTTCTGCAGCATCAGGCTGTCCTGACACAGCTGAAATAAGAGCACAGCTTCCATCTATTTTGATAGGTGGACCACTCGGTGGATAAAGAACTGGCTGGATGGTCGCACTCAAAGAGTTGTGATCAACGGTTCAATGTCCGGCTGGAGACCAGTAACGAGTGGTGTCCCTCAGGGATCGGTGTTGGGACCGGTCTTGTTTAATATCTTTGTCGCTGACATGGACAATGGAATTGAGTGTGCCCTCAGCAAGTTTGCCGATGACACCAAGCTGTGTGGTTCTGTTGATACGCTAGAGGGAAGGAATGCCATCCAGAGGGACCTTGACACACTTGTGAGGTGGGCTGATGCCAACCTCATGAAGTTTAACCTTGCCAAGTGCAAGGTCCTACACCTGGGTCAGAGCCATCCCAGGCACAGTTACAGGTTGGACAAAAAGGAAATTCATGGTAGTCCTGCGGAGAAGGACTTGGGGGTGTTGGTCAATGAGAAAATGAACATAGAATCATAGAATAGTTAGGATTGGAAAGGACCTCAAGATCATCTAGTTCCAAACCCCCTGCCATGGGCAGGGATGTATGAGCCAGCAGTGTGCACTTACAGCCCAGAAAGCCAACCGTATCCTGGGCTGCATCAAAAGGAGCGTGACCAGCAGGTCGAAGGAGGTGATCCTGCCCCTCTACTCTGCTCTCGTGAGACCTCACTTGGAGTATTTTGTGCAGTTCTTGTGTCCTCAACATAGAAAGGACATGGTACTGTTAGAACAAGTCCAGAGGAGGGCCACGAGGATGATCAGGGGACTGGAGCACCTTCTGTATGAAGACAGGCTGAGAAAGTTGGGGCTGTTCATCCTGGAGAAGAGAAGGCTGTGTGGAGACCTCATAGCAGCCTTCCAGTATCTGAAGGGGGCCTACAGGAATGCTGGGGAGGGACTCTTCATTAGGGACTGTAGTGATAAGACAAGGGGTAATGGGTTGAAACTTAAACAGCAGAGGTTTAGACTGGATATAAGGAAGAAATTCTTTACTGTTAGGGTGGTGAGGTACTGGAATGGGTTGCCCAAGGAAGTTGTGAATGCTCCATCCCTGGCAGTGTTCAAGGCCGGGTTGGATGAAGCCTTGGGTGATATGGTTTAGTGTGAGGTGTCCCTGCCCATGGCAGGGGGGTTGGAACTAGATGATCTTAAGGTCCTTTCCAACCCTAACTATTCTATGATTCTATGCAAGAGCTCAGGAGAATTCAAACCGTTTAGTGGGCCTCAATACAAATGGAATAACCTGCTGTAGCATCTCTGTGACTGTTCCAGCCTTAAAGATTTATTTGAAAAGCCACAGTATAAAAGGTGGTTGTGAAAAAGTTTTCTCAGTAGAAGATTTTTATTTAAAAAAAAATCATCAAGAATTTTCAACTGTTTTTTTGTTGAAAATTCAAAAATTCTTAAAGTCAAATTTTTCTTATCAGTTTTCCAACAAAAATTTTAAGCATCAACCAAAAAATTGTCTTCCGTTAAGAAATTCAGTAAAAGCCCAAACAAAACATAACTCTTGGAAGTTTTTCAGGATCCCTGATTATACTTCACATTAACTTGAAACAGACTATCAGCAATTCAACAACAGAGAGCACCAAAGCAGTGTTATCATTAAGTGTGTCTGAAATGCTTTCAATTCCAGGCTGTCTTTGAATTTAACTAGCAAACACATGGATTAAACCATTTTTTAGTCTTGTCAGTGCTGGCCAGAATATTACTTTACCTGTCTCTTAAGGGAGATAGGCAAGAAGGAATTAGAGTGATCACTGAATATAATTCTGAATTCAAATATGTTTTCTCCAGAGTAAACAATGTGAAATATAGTTGTTTGAAGCGGTGGTGATGCTGAGGTCTGTAAAAGTGTGGCTTGCACAAGAATGCTATCAGAAGCAGTATGGACCCAGCAGACAGACTAGCTGTAAGATCCAGAAGATTTTAGTTCACCTTTGTCTGCTGGGCTTCCGCTGCATGAACTAGTAATTCTGCCCCTTTTACCGTTGTTTTTCTCAGTTTCCCCCCCTATTTATTTGGTGCAATATTTCTGCAGAAGAGAGTGCCATTACTAGAGATGTGAATGATATCTAATGAGGTATATTTCTCAGACATCTGTCAGGGCATTGTGGTGCCAATGTAGCACAAATTCTAAAACTGGAATTAGCCCTTTATAATGTGTCCCACAAATATTGTCATGAATTCTAGATGATTTCCACATGGATTTTATGATCACAAAATATGTTCAGAAGATGTTTGAGTAAAGCTTCCTGTAATTACTGTTCTGGCTCGCAGATAATATGTTCTTATTCTGCAGGATGTTGACCCAGGACAGTCTCCACAAGATCCTGTGGGCCGTCCCATCATGCACCAGTCTGGTATTAAGCATGCCACTGGTGAAGCAGTTTACATTGATGACATTCGTCCAGTGGATGGAGAGCTTTCACTGGCTGTGGTCACCAGTATTAAAGCCCATGCAAAGATTATGTAAGTAAGAAAAATACTATACACATGTAAGTATGTTAACAAGTGCTTTCTATTCTTATTGTCTGATATGACAGTATTATGACTTATGTAAGGTAAGGATTTCTTTACTGTGAGCTTTAAATAGTGTTAGATATGGACAAAAGAGTCCATATTAATGCATTCATTTCTTTTAGTACAAAAAATGTAGAAAGAAAATATATTCTTAGATTTTGCATGTACTGGAGCCAGAATTTAAAGAGCTGTTCTATGCCATGCATACACAGATGTCTTCCGTTTATTTTTTCTCAACATGCTAATCAAGACTTTTACAATTTTTTCTCTATGTAGAGGTCTGTAGTGAGAATACCAAGTGGATTATGTTCATCTCCTGAAGTTTGCTGAATTACTAGAGATAATTGCACCAGGTACTGTACTAATTTACTTGCATGTTCTACTTTCCAGATCAATTGATGCATTAGAAGCCCTTCAGGTGCCAGGAGTGGTTGATGTTGTGACAGCAAGAGATATTCCAGGGGAAAATGGCAAGGATGAGCAAGCATATGCAGAAGATAAGGTATTTCTTGCTTCTGGAGGAGTGTCTGGGCCTTTTTCTTTAGTTATTTACAAAAAAGGAAAGTGAGTTTGCAAGTATCATCTTATTGCAATGAGATGAAATGAAGTGCAAGAGCTGCTAATGCAGTGCCAGCCAGACTGGGCTGAACAGAACTACCATTCCCCAGTGAAAGGAAAAACTCCCTTAAATAACTTGGGACAGAAGTAAGGCAGCCATGATTCCTTGATAAACAAGTTATTGTAATAGATTCTGAGAAAGTATGAAATAGGTGTGACATTTGAGATTATTTCAAAGATTAAATAAAATAAAAATTGCCCAGCTAGAAACAATATGAAATTAATTGCCAGATTAAACACTAAAACATAGCAATGGGAGACAACACTGTTTCTTTTTGTTGAGCATCAACAGAGCTAAGAATTTTATAGGATCTATGCAGCCGGTGTGACTATACAGAATGTCCCAGGCCTCAGGCTGTGTCCATCACAAATGACACTGTTACAGGGTATTTGCAGTGGAACAGGCATAATTCCTAAAGCACTGTTCTTACATCTCTAGTCCTTCTTGTATGGGTTTCTTTAATTTGTGAGTATAGGCAAGGAAAAGTGGTCAGTGCCAGACAGGATGTAACTTGGCACAGTATGTGGCCAAGGATGAGCACAGAGGAAATGTTCATGGGTACTAATGTCTCCAGAATTGGTGTGTTGCAGGTGATCTGTGTTGGTCAGATAATCTGTGCTGTGGTTGCAGAGTCACTGACTCAGGCAAAGTGTGGGGCTGAGAAAGTGAAGATAGTGTATGAAGATCTGGAGCCAGTTCTGACCATTGAGGTAACAATCTGTCTCCTCTTCTCTGTCTGATAAAGGTCTTAAGTTACCTCACTAGCCATTTACCTCCTTACACAAAGGTTTGCCATCCTTTGGAGTTTTCTTTTTTCCTTCTATTTTGGTATGAGGTACAACTTTATTGGTTCTGAAGTGCAAAAAGTTTATAAATTGAGTCCAAAGTTTTGATTTTGGAAACACAAAAAATATCTTACTAGGTTCTTATTCATCCAGTAAATCGGAGACTGGTCTTTTTAGATCTAGGACAAAATTGCTAAAGAATATTCAGAAAGTTTTAAGCAAGCAATTCCATGCCTCCAGGAGCCAAATTCCCAGCAGGAATAGGTGAGTATAGAACTAAATTTGAGATCTTATATTTGCAGAAGTTCTAGAATCACACATCCTGCACCCAAGTTCTGAAAATTTTCAAGTCTGGCAGGTTTTGAGTAGCAAGCAGTCTGATTCTGAAATATTTTCAACAGCTCTGAATTCCATTAACAGATATGTAGTATTTCTAATCTGGGGGAAGAAGAGAATTATATGAACTAAAAAAAGTCAAATAAACAGAAGCTCTCTGATGGTGGAATGACTCTCCTGGTCTTTCTAATAGTTAGTCACAGCTGCTTGTCTATCTGAAAAAGGATCATATGAAAGATTGTGCTATATAAAAATCATATGACTTTCTGATTTACAATTAACATTCTGTTTGTGGATGTTGTGTTTTTTTTTGCTGCAGGATGCAATAAAACATAATTCATACATTACTGAAGAAAAGAAAATAGAAAAAGGAGATATCGAGAAAGGATTCAAGTCTGCTGATGAAATCATAGAAGGTAGTTCATATATAGTGCATCAGGCAAGGGGAGGAGAGTTATGCTAGTCCGGAATCTATTTCCAGCTCATCACTGGAAAAAAAACAAAACAAACAAAAAGTCCTCTGTGGTTGATATTTTCCCATTCACTGGGAATGGAGATAAAATGTCCACATTTAAATGAGTTTACTAACACCTGCTTAGCTCACATTGACTAAACATTAGAGCTAAATAAGGCTTTGCTTATAGGTGTTGGCTAATTTAACTTATCCCATTTTAAACTGACTGCGTGATTTAGAGGTAATCCCAATAACAAGGGGATCAGAGTAAACTCCTACAGTCAACAGTTTTACCATCTTCAAATAGCAAATGTGATCCAGTTGTCTCAGAGTATACTCTCTGCATAAGTACCAGACCCGTATTTAAGAAGTATCAATGAAGAATATTCCAGAAGTTCCTATTGTAGTTAGTTCTAGAATTTAACTCTCCTTATTTTTCCTAATTAGTAGTCTGAATCTCTCTTCCTGCAAACTGTAAAGGTTCACCCTAAACAGAGTCCTCACATTTTCCTTATGTGAGGACACTTCCACAGTCCTTATATTTTCCCCATAGATCACGTCTGCTAACCTTTATCATTGTCACTGTTCACTTCTCCATTATCTGTAACTTCACTATATCTGACTTCACTATGGTAATACTTCAGATTAGGTTTCACCAATGCCAAGTGGCGTCTTCCAGAAATTCCATATAACATTAATATCACAGAATAAGATTAGGGTTGTTGTGGTGTTATTGACTGGATATACAGTCAAATTGTGCTGCTCTGTAATCCCTGCTTTAGATCTTGTTCAATACTGCTATCTAAAGTACTGGCACTTAACCCATAGTGAACTTCATGGCACTGACTTCAGACCGTTTTCCAGTGTAGAAAAACCACTTTCAATCTCAATCTGTCCTTTAAAGGGCTTGCATCTGTTTCCAGTCTGATATTATCTGTAGTTTAATTATTAGTTATTAAAGCAACCATGGGGTAATATTAGTGCCAGGAATGACTCTTCTATGATTCTATGTGCATCTTCTTTGCAGCTTGACAGCCAGTCCTGCAAACTCCTTTCTGAGTGCAGTTTTCAACCAATGGTAACCCTGATTTTATTTGGACTGTACTTCTAAATTTTTTGTAAGAGTAATCTGTGGGACAGTGGAAAAGCCTTACTAAAATTAAGGTATATGATACCAAGATCTGTTTCTCTTAAGATTGCCTTGGCCAGTTTTAATACTTCCCCTAATTTTTCTAACACTTGAATGCAGTTCTGAGATTTGTTAGTGAACACCTTATAAAGGCTTAGACAACTCATGTCTCCTGTTCATGTACTTTTCCAATTGTCCTCTCATGACATATATTATCACACCTACTTTCTGCTACTATCATTCCCTAAATTTCTGCAGTTGAGTTTTTCTCTTCACTGGACACTAACTACACATGAATTAACACCTCCATGATCACAGGAGGGAATGTAACAGACCCTCTTGCCCCTTTGTCTTTTTCCAATGTCAATTCTATCATGTTTGAAAGAACAATCAGGTTTATCTCAGTTCTTGGAGATCTTTGAGCATGGAGACTCTGCATTTTCCCCAGTTATTTTTTTCCAGTGCTTCACCAATCCTATCAGTAGGACTGTCCTCATTGCTAACAATTTGCTGCAATGTAAGTAGTACTATGCTTCTTGTTCTCTTTACTGTGAGTACAAAGCACAGACTGTACTTTTCCTCTTTGCAGGATTGATTTGAAGATTCATGCCTTCCTTCACTTTCTGGGCTGAGCCCCTTCAGTTCTCAGTCTCCTTTGCTCTCCTTTGGACTTCCTCCAGCTGTTTCCATCATATGTCATGTCACCCTCTAGTGGCTTCAGTTCTGATTCCTACTACTTCTCCATGAACATGTGTTTCAGGAATAACTGCTAGGGAAATTCTCTCAGGCCAAAGGATGGCATAAAGTTGAGGTTACACAGAGAATTTACAGAATTAGCTTTTACACTGTGCTGACAGATTTCCCCCTCTCTAAGGAAAATGGTACAAAAGTAAAGTGTTGCGTAGAAATAGGTAGAAAAAATGTAGTGAGAGAAGGGCATACTGATGGAAAGAAGGTAACAAAGGAAGAGGAAAGCTGTATTTTCCCTCACAGCATGACTCAGAAGAAGATATTATAAACCTATTATAGTAGAAGAGATGTAACCTCCTAAAGAATTAAAAAGCAAAAAATATTAAATTGGTACTGATCTTCTCGGGGGTGGGGGGAGGGAAAGCTATACAGGGATTAGGTGATTGAATATTTTCCTCTTTATTTATTATTTTTCTGTTTATTAAGAGGAAAATGTTCAATCACCTAATCCTTAGGTTTAAACCTAAGATAAAAATAAATTAAAACAAACAGGCATGCAGAACACAGAATAAAGAGAAACAAACTACAAAAAAAGTTCAACTATTTTTCTCTGTTTTTCTTCTGTGACAATTTTTTTCCATGCCATATATATATATATATATATATATTTATATGGGAAAATACAGATTTCCTTGCAGCTCATTTGAAACCAAGCTTACATTTTCCTATAATTGTATACATAACAGGTGAATTGCACATAGGAGGACAGGAACATTTTTACCTGGAAACAAATAGTGTGCTTGTTATTCCAAGGGTGGAGGATAAAGAAATGGACGTGTATGTGTCAACTCAGCATGTAACAGATGTACAGGTAAAGCAAAGTATTAATGATACTTGTTTCTTACCTTCCTAAATAACCTTAAAGCTCAACTATATGGCCAGGTCCTATGATCTTCCCAATTTAGATTACTTGATTTTGATCTTTTTATGAAAATAAATGGCCTGACTACTAATGATGAAGCTAGATGGAACTAGCTTCCTGCACAAGCAGGTCTTGTGCTATCTGTATTATCCAATGCAGTATAGACACAAATGAGCGCTATTACTATGGGATGAACAAAGAGTATCTTGGATAGATAATATGGCTGTAGTTTTCTCATTGAAAAAAAAGACAAATTCTTAGATATATTGGCCAAATCCTCCTAAAATCAGTGAGAACCTTCAGTGCAATCCTGGTCAATCACATTTTGGCAGCAGTATCTTCAGCTTTAGAAAGAGTACTCAGACAAGTTGCGTTGCTCATATGAGTAGTTACACTGATGATGGTGGGGTTATAATTATGTGTAAATAATAAATAATAAATGAATAAGTAAATAATAACAACATACAAATCATATGAAGTTAAGGGGAAAAAAAAGGTTAATAGGTCCTAGCTAACATCAGAATTGGATTGTAGGCCTGTAGAAAGTAATAGCTACAAAGAATGTATGTTAATTTCTACATGTTTCACTCTGTTCTGTTCAGCTTGATATTTTATTGGATGCTTTCTCTCCAGCTACAGATGAAACTTGCAGTTCTAGAGATTATAATATCTGGCATTAGATAATTGAATTAGTTTATGGACCTATTTTTACATTTCCATTATTGTGTAAAGACCAGATTATGCTTTCACCAGCATCTTTACCTATTTGGAATCTTTTGTTTGTTTCTTTCTTTCTATAGCAACTCTAGTTTTCTGCCCAGGATTCTTAAACCTGTTAGCTTTTAGTATATGGTTAGCCATAAAGAATAGGCATTTTTAAGATACTTTGGCAGGTAATAATTCTCAGTAAAATCCTGGATATTCACTTTTGCAGGAATTAGTGGCTTCAGCTTTAAACCTCCAGTCCAATAAAATTATGTGCCATGTGAAACGTGTTGGTGGAGCATTCGGTGGGAAGATTACTAAACCTTCACTCTTTGCTGTAGTTGCAGCAGTGGCAGCCAACAAGTAAGTTGGTTTCATCAAATGAATGCTTTCACTAAAACAAAGATGACAAGACTTAATGAAAAAGGAACTTCAGTCCTGAACGCTACCTGGGGGTTATCTTGATAACATCCTCATTTTTCATCTCTTTGGCAGTAAATCTTGGATAGAGGCTTGAAAGTTCTCTGGGCTTCTGGTAATAGTATTCACTTAGTATTTGAGATCCAAAGCAAAAGGCAAGGAGGCAGTTTCTCTCAGGGCTGAGCTGCACAAATCCCAAAAAATCAAGTTTTCCCAGGCACAATGGCTTGAATTTCACTCCATATATTCAGTGAAAGGGATTTTTTTACCCCAATACATAGGTACTCACATGAGCCTGTTGTGCTACAGCTCTCCTTTACTCTGGCTTACTTGCTGTGTCCTGTGCATGCTTCATAGAACTTGCATCTCCCTGTTGAGAAGCTAAAGAGATACTGCTGAAAAGTTCATTTTTTCTACTTTGTTTTTGAAGGATGTCATGGTTTAAACCCAGTCAGCCACACAGTTTCTACTCCCCTCTCCCCATCCCTGGCCCCGTTCCTGAAGGGATGGGGAGGAGAATCAAAAGAATGTAACTCCCATGGGTTGAGATAAGAACAGTCCAGTAACTAAGGTGTAACACAAACAGCTACTGCTACCACCAATAATAATAATGATAAGGGAAATAACAAGGGAAGAGAATACGATACCACCTGCTGAAACAAGCCCAACTGAGAAGAGAGTGCCCTTCCGGGAAACTCCCAGTTACATCCCGGGCATGACGTGCTGTGGTATGGAATACCTCTTTGGCTAGCTTGGATCAGGTGTCCTGTCTCTGCTTCCTCACAACCTCCCTTCTTCCCTGGCAGAGCATGAGACTCACAGAGTCCTTGGTCAGAGTAAACGTCAGTATTATCAGCTCTGTTCTCAGGCTGAAAGTCAAAACACAGTTCTGCACCAGCTACTAAGAAGGAGAAAATTTGACTGCTACTGCTGAACCCAGGACAAAGGGAAAATCAAAAACAAATCAAAAATCTGCTGAAACAGCCTAAACTCAGACATGGTGAAAGTTGAATAAGTTTAACAATTTTAATAAGAAACTAAAACATAGAATGAACTGATTTATTGCCACCACTAGGAGTTCGGCCATGTACATGTAATGTTATTTGCAATCTGCATATACAGGCTATAAGAAAGGTGGATTTTTTTATGTTCACTTTAGGACCGGGTGTCCAGTTCGTTTTGCCCTTGAAAGAAATATGGATATGCTAATCACTGGTGGACGGCACCCTTTCTTTGGAAAATATAAAGTGAGTGTGAGAAGATATTTTGCTCAACTACTGGGTAATAGTTTATTCTGAGGCAAATCAGCATAATTTCCTTGACTAACAAGACGCAGTAAGGAACCAAATTCCTTCTCATCTGAAATCCTAACTGAGCACCAAACTTTCCCCAGTCCTAGGAGCACCCTGACAAATGCTATGAATCAAACCGACAGCTATCACTGTATTCCTACAACCCAGGCAATATCCAGAAAAAGCATAAACACCCATCCCTTTTCTTGAAAATACTGCTAACATCAGCCCTACCCCATGTAAATCAGAACTGAATACAAGACACTTCTCAGATATGAAATCAACTCTGCAAGGTAATGAAAGATTCAGCTGGTAGCAAAACTCTTGACTTCTGAATCCTTACATTAAAAATAACTGGGTAAACAATGCCAGCACTGAAGTCAGCTTGGCAACTGCTAGTAGCAGGGGCAAAAACCTTCTCTTTGGTGTTTGTGTATGATTTAACAACACTAAAACCCTCCAGGACAGGGTTTAGAGTTCAATATGGCTGGGGTAAAGAAGGCTGAGGAATTGGTTTTCTAGTTCCAACAGCTCTTGCATGAGCTGTAGAATTTGGCTGATGACTGTTTCTGTAACCCCAACCCTAACCTTTACTTAAATACAATAACTGCAAAAAACTGCATGAACTGCTTAACTACATTAAGCAAAAAAACACTCTCCCCATCAGTCCAGTCTTTTCTCCTATCCATGTAGGTATGCAGAATTTAGCCAGCAACAATATTCAATTTTTCTTATTTTCCTATATTTAATCCTAATGTTGCTGCATCAGTTCACTTTATTTAACAAGTTGGTCTCTAGTTATTTTACAGTTTTCTATGATTGTTCCCCTTTAAATATTATTACATAAGCTACTAAAAATACAAACCCATACATTGCATTAAAAAAATAAATTGAAGAAGGAACCAGAACTACAATTCAATCAAATTTGGTAGTTATTCCTGAACATGTAATCTGCAAAATATATGCACCATTGGTTCATGTTCTTATGTTGTCTAGGTGATGAAATCATCAGGATGAAAGATGATTACAAAAGGGATACTTCAGAAAGTAGAATAAACATAATAATAGTTAATATTTTCTTTAGCGATATCGCCATCCTCTTTCTGGTCTCTGTCCATACAGAAAACAGCAGTGAACAAGCTTTTCAGATCCTGAGTATGGACAATGTCTATATAGAATAGCTTTGTGGGTAGCTGAGGTATTCTGATGATTTGTGTGTTTTATATGTATTTTACTCTTGGTTTGCATATTCAGATCCAAACTGATGCCATCCTGTAGACAGAAATCCATGCTGGTAATTTTTCCAGTTCACTGGAAAAAATGCCATTGTGTTCTATAGTTTGAACCTCAGGTGGTATTTGTTAACCAGTTAGCCTATTTATAAAGAGAAGTTTGAAATACATGAGAGAAATGACCCCTAATGCATCGGCTGATATATTACAGGTTGGATTAATGAATGATGGTAGAATCATAGCTGCTGATTTTCAGTGCTATATTAATGGTGGCTGTACAAAAGACGAATCTGAATTGGTAAGTCCTTCTTCATTGATACCACTTACACTGACTGAACAGGTCACAAAAAGAAAATAACAGCTCTTTGCCACAGTATCTTTTTATTAAGAACATGTCTATTCTTGTTAAGTACAACTCCCATCTTCCTGAAGTAAAAATGCATCTGTGGCCCACAGGTTGATTACAGAATATCATTGAGGGGGTACAATATTTCCTGTTAGGTGATATTGGACATAGAAAAATCAGATTTAAAAGTTCAATGAAGATAGAGAGACAGTTTTATTACGGAGCCTATTGTCATAAAGTTATTCCTTCACTTCCCCAAAACAGAAGGTCTGATTTTTCCCTCAGTAATTCTTCAGGCTGTTGTAAATCCTTTAAGTTAAATGCAGTTTCTCTGATTCACAGTTTCTTTACTTAAATTGGTGTAAAACCCAGCAGAACAACAGGCCTTCCAAGTATAGTTCTACTCTTCCTTGAAATAATTATTTCTCTTTGGTATCTTGAGTGTCTTTCACAATTTTCACTGTCTTTTTAGAGGAAATTAAGCCATTTGAACAACTGTAGCCTCTTATTACAGGTGATTGAATACATTGTGTTGAAAGTGGACAATGCATATAATATCCCAAATCTCCGAGTCCGGGGCCATGCCTGCAAGACTAATTTGCCTTCTAATACTGCCTTCAGTGGATTTGGGTTTCCCCAAGCCGGTCTGTTTATGGAGATGTGCATTGTGGCTGTGGCAACCCAAACTGGCCTACCACATGAGAAGGTAAAAGAACTGAGACTGCCAAATAAAAAATGGGGTAACAGAATTCTAGGACCAGGACTGGTGGAAGCTCCTTATGCTTAAACCAGCTCTTGTAGAACCAGATCCACCAACTTTACTTGGACTGAACAGTATATTATGCAGCACCTATGCATCCATGGAGTACTACTTGATATAATACAGGTAAAAGTGGAGAGAACAGGCCCATGATCTGTTGCAAAATGTTTGATGACTGCCATTAGTAGGATCAGTTTCAGTCAAAACAGTATAATCTCAGGTACTGTGTGATGAGTTTTAGGTCACTTTGTGTATGTTCAGCTGTCACCTGCATCTCAGCATCTCGGAACTGGACTTTCCATTTTTTCTATTGATTTTTTAGCTTTAACTTCTGCTTTCACTAGTCTTGCTTACAATTTGAGTTTACCAACCTTCTTTGCATTGAGTAGTCCTTGTGAACAGTTCCACTGTCACCACTTAAGTTCACAGGCATTTGATGCAAGCAAAAATATCAGGCCAAATGAGCAGGGATTTCCTTAGAAAAAGTGATAAGGCATTATGTTTAATATAGATAAGTATTCATTACATTATTATTGCATTATATTATTATATAACATATCACTATATATATAATATGTCAATATATTATACAGCCTTATTTATTTTCAGCAATGTGTAAATTTGCCTGCTGTTTAGGTTAGGGAAATAAACATGTACAAAGGAGTTAACCTAACATCCTTCAAAGAAGAGTTTAATGCAGAGAATCTGTGGAAATGTTGGGAAGAATGTTTGGACAAGTCTGACTACTACAACCGAAAAGCAATGGTGGAAGAATTTAACACAAAAAATTACTGGAAAAAGAAGGGGATTGCCATCATTCCCATGAAGTTTTCTGTTGGATTTAATGCAACTTATTTTCATCAGGTAACCCCTTGGTAACAATGTTTTTACAATCCAAGGTCCCTGCTTTTCTTTCAAAAAATAGAGGAAGCATAATCTCTACTGGAAGGAAATAGGAAAGGATTCCAGAATGCTGGACTAGCATAAAATATCATCTACTGAAGTATGCTTTGTTTCAGAAAGAGTATCACTCTCTCCAGCTGATATCTTTATAAATGCTGACTCAGCATTAGATGTGACTTCGAGCAACCTGATTTTGTGAAAGATGTCCCTATCCATGGCAGGAGGGGGTGGTATAAATGATCTTCCTTTGGCTGACCTAGATCATCTTCCTTGCATTGAAGGTCCCTTCGAACCCAAACCATTCTATGAGTTTATAAGCATTCACCCCACAAAAAAATGTGAATTTTTGATTCCCATCATGCTGTCGTTGTCCAGATAAAAGCTAAGTAATTCACTGTAAAAATGTGGTACTTGGAATCTTCCATAACCTCATCCATAATAAGAAAACCTATCACTCCTATAGATCAGACAGTACTATATGTTTATGATAGGTTAAGCTTTACTACTGGAAAATTATATGGCTCAGGACGGTGGTGTTTCTAGGAAAACTTTCCAGTTCTAATTATTTTTTTTTTATTCATGCGTTAAACCAAAAATTCTTTTAAATGAGTTTCAGATTAAATGAACAAACATCATTTGTTTATGAGAGTACAATGCATGGTTTGTATGTCAGTTGTTTATCCATTTCTTGATTGTTTCTGTTCAAGTTTGTAGATTAAGAGCTCAGAGAAAGATTAATATATTTCATACAGCAATGCTCTCATAGTAAAAAACATTGAATCTAGGAATCAATTCATCTGATACAAAAGGTCAGAAAAAGGCATGAACCGATAGTTACATTTCATCAAAACCTTCAAAATAAAGCTCAGGTATTGCACTGAGTTTCCAAAAAATCTAGATCTAAATCTTAGACGATAGATGTATTGTCTAATCTTGTCTTTGTTAGCTAAGACTCTAACTGGCATCAGCAAAATGTTACCTGATTGCGAACATCACAAGTTGGCACCAGAGATGTTTGCATGACCATTATCTCTCAATGTAGGATTAATAACAAATAAAAAGATGTCCTGGGGGCACTGTATTTCACAACATCTGTCAGGCTCTACTGTTTGCTTTCTGAGTGCTGATGGTTGATTGCATTCTACAGTGAAATGTCTCTACAGAATTTCTAGTTTTCTTTCATATCCACTTGCTCTTTTATAGTAGTCGATGGCTTGTACAGGATTATTTCTTTCATCACCATCCATTGGAGAGTTACTTGTTGCTGCTTTTACATGAATGAAAGTTCATTATTTCCATTCCCATTTGCTTCTTGCATTTCCCGTGTTTCAGATAGCTCTTTATTGGCACAAGGCTGCACCAAAATATGAACAGAAAGTGTATCAGGTTCTAAATCATTCCCTTGACAGCCTGTAAGGGAAAACATACCAGCAGTTGTGTCATCGCTCCATCAAAATTACACACTATAAAGATCAGTTTATTATTACTGTGTATGAATACATGCAAACAAAAAAAGGACTAGGACTAACCCCTCAGTTTCAGAAAAACAAAAGTACAACTCTGGTATTGTTTGTTCTAAAATAAAAGTTCTATAGGTGTTCATAGTAGATGTTTTGCCACCTGACAAAATGCTTTAGATTCAAGGTTCAGATTCTGCTCTGTCCTCCTTTTTGTTGTGGATAAGGGAATAGTATCTATGGCTACATGCACATTACAATTAGAGCCAGCATGTTCTTAATTCACTCAATTTCCCAAGAAGAAAAATATGCTTTTCTATTATTTAGACTAATTACTGTGATCCCTGCAGAACTCCACTGAATAGCTATTATCTCACAGTTTATCCTGTCTTAGAGCAGTAAAATTTGTTATTATCAGACTGCTGGAGAATTTCCACTCCCTTTTAACAATATACTGATTATTGTTGATTAAATCTATCTTTGCCTTGTTCTTTTTCCTATGCATCTTTGTTCAGTGAAGCAAGAAAATTACCGAGTTTCTGTGGCTTTTCTTTAGGCTGGAGCTCTCATCCATATCTATATAGATGGGTCTGTGCTAGTCACTCATGGCGGAATTGAACTGGGACAAGGAATTCACACTAAGATGTTACAGGTGAGTTAGTTTGCATCTGAGAGCAAATAAAATATAAACATAACTGAATCAAAAGGATGAAGGGCACTAAGAAGTTCAATAGGCAAATTCTATAGACATAATAAACCTAAGTTTAATACTGGGTTGTTGCTTCTGAGCTACTGATGAAGACAAAACTTAGGAAAAATACAAGTTATAAACAAAGGGATCTGTGGTAACATCACTGTTATCAGGATAGCTAATGACCCAGTGTTTGCAGAGGGAGTTAAAGTGATGAAAATTTAACTTTGTAGAATTCCAACATCAATAATAACATAAGTTAATTTTCATCCATTTCTGGTGTAGTGATAAACAAAACTATGTGCCAAATAGGTCATTTTGGAGCTAAAATTAGGTCAATCCTTCAAAATGAACATCTGAATATTAGAACACTGTAAAAAATTATAAAGTGGGAGCACAAGCTAACAAAGCCATTTAAAATGAAATTAAAAATAAAATATACAGATAAGATCTGAAACTCCATTAGAGAAAGTGATTGTTTTTTGATTTTTATGAAGTTTTGCATATGTAGACAAAATCTGATTAGAGAGAACAATTAATTAGAGGCAAAACATATAGTATTGCATGGTATTGTTTTATCTTCTGTTCTATTACCTGAATTTACTTAGAAAATATTTATTTTACAGGGTAATTATTAAGGAAGACTTCTGTATTTGTCCTAGTCATAGTATTACTGTTGAGTTAGGTAATTTCTATGTGTGCGTGTATCTAGAAAGAGAGATGAATGGCATGATGAATTCCTGACTTGAAATTGCATCTTCAAGTGGGACTGGCTATCTTTTTGTTTACTTTTCTTACAGATTGTCAGTCGTGAACTGAAGATACCATTGTCATATATACACTTCTGTGAAACAAGCACAACAACTGTACCTAATGGCAAATACACAGCAGCATCAGTTGGAACAGAAATCAATGCAAGAGCAGTCCAGGTTAGACTTATTGCCATTTTTTTCACATAATCAGTGGTTCTGTTGAATACTGAATGTCCCTCTGAGGGTTCATAATTTTGTTTTGGTTTTGAGCAGCTTGCAGTTCTTTTATCGCAAAATCTCTCTTGATGGTTTATTTTACATGCACAGTTTAAAACAAGGCAAATTCCGGAACACTGTTAAAAAGAGTAAATTTTTTTCTGCTTTACTGTGTCAGATTTACAAATGGGGATGGGGGGGTTAGATTGCCAGTAGATAAATTTATGGATCTTTACTTTATTCTGTATTTACACACAATTTAAAGGAAAAAAATAGCATAAGGTATATTTCAGGTATTTTTTTTAATAATCAGACTGAAATGCCCTTATCCTCTTAAATAATTTGGGATCAATTCTGCTTTAATTTATTTTGTAATAAATCATTCAAGCCAGTGGGTTTCTATCTAGCAAATCAGAATAGGAGGAGAATCAGGTCCTTTGTCTGTTTTTGTTGATGGTTTCAGTGGTAGCCTGGTATATGAATACTTAAGTTACGTCAGAGAAGATGCCAATGCCACTCTTTAATAAGTGCTGCTTTCCAGATGGCAGTTTACAAGTATAGAAACTGTAGGTAAATGAACAGAGTTACAGCCCTCAGAATGAATTTAACAAACTAACTTCACTAAGAAAGAGCTAGTAGTGCTTTGAATACAGCAGAAAGATTTGGGTTTGTGTGTTGGTCAGTGGCGCACAGCTTTCTTCCTCTCTAGGATGCTTGTCAAATCCTTTGGAAGCGTCTAGACCCTATACGAAGAGACAATCCTAATGGCAGATGGGAAGACTGGGTAAATACATCTCTGTTCCTTACTATTAAATTATGATAAACCTATGAGTGTACAATGAAAGCTGCTATTGCTCTGGAGAGAGGAAGGGGCCACCCTGCATGAAGTTAACCACATGAAAGAAGAGGATAAACAGTGTGGTGCAACACAACATCTGGTAAATCTGGCCAACTTTAGAGATTTTGCAGTGTCCCCTTCTTAAAGATATGTTCAGGGAACAAGGAAATGTAGAGTTTTAACTTAGGGCTCTTTTTTCTTTAAAATGGGGTTTTAAAGTTTTTTTTCTTTAAATAAGAAGTAAAGCATTCTTAATTTTCTCTCTGTAATAATGAGTATACCTTTTGCAGATCAGCGAAGCTCACAAGCAAAGCATCAGTCTTTCAGCTACTGGCTATTTCAAGTAAGGAAAGTCATTAGTTTGCTTTAATTTCTTGTCATCACAGGTGCTACTTTATCAGTAAGTTGCAGGAAGGATAAAACTGTCCCCATTCAACCTTTGCAAGGCCATATCAGATGCAGCACACAAACCATTAAGAAGCTGGACCAGAGACTGCAGTGTCAGAGAAATTCTTCTCTTCAACCCATATTGATTTTAGAAGCATTTTATATCTTTGGTTAGCTATTTTGACAATTGATGCACAGTCTTCTCCAAGGTGAATAGTGGTAGGACAAAGGAGAACACAAGGAATTTTGTTGCATGGCCATCATGGTTTGCAGTCCTCCTATCCCCCCAAATGATTCCATGCCACATATATTTAGCAGTGGTGCTAGTCTTTGACTACAGAGATCCTATGAAAATAGTTAGTTTAGAGAGTTTATATCATGACTCGACAGTGAGGACAAGGGCAGAGGGTGGGGGTTGTCTTGTTCAAATTCATCTAACCTAAGGGATGTTCTTACTTCCTCCAGAGGTTATGTTACAGACATGAACTGGGACACACAGAAAGGCCATGCATTCCCGTATTTTCTCTTTGGAGTTGCATGTTCTGAAGTAGAAATTGACTGTTTGACAGGAGCCCACAAGGTAATGTCAAAAAAAATATACTAAACTTGAAGTAGAGTTGGCTGAATTTCCCACCATCATTATATTTCCTATGACACGTTCCTCTATATAATGAACTTCTGTTCAGGTGACTGTGTTTCCACACTCACAGCAAAGCATAGGAGGTGGCTAAACATCAAACAATTACGTTTCTATAGGAGAACAAGCAACAAAGCCATTCTTGAATTCATGATCATCCTGTTACTTGCAGGGTGTGCACAGCAGATTCCAAGTTTCAGACAACCACCAAAATTGCATCTAGATAAGATGAACTCTCCACCAACACAAGCCTGTCTCTAGTCGCTTTCATATTTCAGAATAAATCTATAAAATTTGTGATAGAACATCTTTTATGGGTGAGACTATATATACTGTTTATGATCCCTTTGTTGTTGCGTATTTTAAATATAAGTCTGTAACACACCTTTTATTTGTTTAACAGAACATCAGAACAGACATTATCATGGATGCTTGTTTTAGCATAAATCCAGCTATAGATATAGGACAGGTATGAACTTCCATAGTTTTGTTTTATATTAGATGTTAGTAAACATTTCTCTTTGTGCCTAAATGTTTGCTGTTATCAGTCAATTTAATAGCCACCAAAGCCTAAGAGACATTATCCATTAACACTCAAGGATGCTGTCTTGACAGATGTAGTAGTAATTGCTTTTATTTGCAGCTATAAATAATACTAGGTTAAGTTTTCTACTTTTTGTTTGTCTTCTGAGAAGAGAAAAGCAGATCCCACAGACTTTGGAAATGCCCTACAGGGTTAGCATCCTGAATCTCTTTATGACTTTTTCCTGAAAAATTTACCCCAGAATTACTGACTGAGGGCTAAATCTTAACCAGCTGCAGAGCACTGTTGACTGTGACAGTGCTGGCTGTGTAATGGAAAAAGCTATTGAGATGTAACAGACCTTTCCTTAAAGGTCTATTATAGCCACAGATTTGTATTATGGATTCAACTATCTGTATCTACAGACAAACTGAATAATGACAAAAGTGATGTCATTCACTAATAATTTGTAAATAAGAAAGCAGTGATGAACTCAAGAGTAAAAAATATTTGTCATTTCTTTGCAGAATCAAAAGAAATGTTCCTAAAAATATGACCTACATTTAAAAACATTTTTTATCCAGCTTATTTATCTTATCACAGGCTCATCCTCATATATTTGCCCTTTGCCTAAAAGATTACGTTCATTTTGCACATTCAAGGATTGCCAAATTTGTCAAGTCATTCTTTCTTAGCAGTTCAGTTCTGTGTTCACCTTGCATCAGTGTTTACATCACTGCTGTCATAGCTCAGGTGTTTACTCAGCAGTTGTTCCATCCTACTTCAGGCTGGTTTGTTATTTCCTCTTCATATCCAACTTACCATTTATTTGTGTATGTGATGTTTTTCTCTAGAATAAATTTCATTAGCTAACTGCAAATCTTTTTTAAGCAAATATCAGATTGAGCAGACTATTTATATCAGAATCCCTGGGCAAATGTCTCCACACTGGAATTCCTGTTGATTTGACTCAATTCTCTTTGGCAACTTTGCAGAAGCAAATCAGAGGTAACTGTACTAGCTATGTGAATTTAGCCAGGAATAACAAAGAGTAGAACGAACTTGAACCAATGGAAATATTTGTGTAAGTCAGATGAGGACAGCTTGGTCTTAGTTTGGTCTATGTTGGCTTATTTTTACTTCTGGAAGGAATGATATCAGTTCATGTGTAATCTTAAGTCTAATTGTATATATGTTTTTGTGTTTTAAAATGATTGAATAAGATGTAGAAGTTTACCTTTTTTTCTCTTTGCTCAGATTGAAGGGGCCTTCATTCAGGGAGTTGGTCTTTATACATTAGAAGAAATCTACTTTTCCCCAGAAGGAGAGCAGCTAACTCTTGGCCCAGATACATATAAGATTCCTGCCATCTGTGACATTCCTGAGCAGTTCCGTGTATATTTACTGCCAAATTCACGCAACTCAATTGCTATCTATTCTTCCAAGGTAAACGCATCAAATTTACCACTTGCAAGCACACCAGGTGATTCTGCTGCAAAACTGTAAGTGACTGTAGTGGATGGTAAACATTTTTCCCCCCAAAAAAGATAATTCCAGTTTCAGCTATGGAACAAATTGTACTCAAATGGTAAAATACTGATGTTCTGAGGCTTTGGACTGATTTTCTTCCTATGATTTACTGGTATTACAGTAGCACTTAGAAACTAATAAAAATTAAAGGTTTTCTGTACCTATCTGTTATACTATATATTAAAAGTGAAAAAGTCCATCTTGAAGAGTTTAAACTGACTAGACGGGAGAGAGGATGAAAGAAGGCAACATTATGATCTTTTTTTAAAGGCAGAGAAGTCATGAGACAGATTAAATGACTTTGTAGAATCTTACAGGAAACCTGTGACAGGTATGGGAATAGAGCCCAGTTCATCCATTAGCCACATTAGCTCTGTTTTAAGGGTGCATCATCCTCTGAGAAAACACTCAGTACAGGGACTGAGAGTTGTTCATAGATTCAAAATAAAAGCAAAAAAAAGCACCTCAGAATAGAAGGGGAACTAAAAGGGAGTGTAGGCCTCAGGCTACTAAAAGACAAGAATGCCCACTGGCTTACCTTTGAATCTAAAGCAGGTATGACAGTGTTGTGGTTTAACCCCAGCAGGCAGCTAAACCACGCCGCCACTGTGGGATGGGGGAGAGAATTGAAAGGGCAAAAGTGAGAAAACTCATGGGTTGAAATAAAGACAGTTTAATAGCTGAAGTAAAAGCCACACATGCAAGCAAAGCAAAGTGTGAAATGGAATTAATTCACCACTTCCCACTAGTAGGCAGATATTCAAACCATCTCCAGGACACCAGGGTTCTATCACCTGTAATGGTTACTTGGGAAGACAAACAGCATCACTCCAAACATTCTCTCCCCTCTTCTTTTTTCCTCACCCAGCTTTATATGCTAAGCATGATGTCATATGGTGTAGAATATCCCTTTGGTCAGTTGGGATCAGCTGTCCTGGATGTGTTCCCTCCCAGCCTCTCATGCACCCTACTCACTGGTGTTGTGGGGTGAGGAGCAGAAAAGGCCTTGACTCTGTGTAAGCACTGCTCAGCAGTAACTAAAACATCCCTGGATTATCAACTCAGTTTTCAGCACAAATCCAAAATGCAGCTCAAATATGAGCTACTATGAAGAAAATTAACTCTATCCCAGCCAAAACCAGTACACAAAGGAATAGAAAATTCCAGAAGATATTCCACGTCATATTCTTAAGGCCTTAGGTGGTGGAAATGAGTAGACAAACTCTTCCACATTAAGAAAATAGAGACAAAGGGCACATTTCTTAGACAGCACAAACTTTATCCATGTAAGAGGGCCTAAGGCAGCAGTGGAAATGGATGTCTTTCTTTCTTTCTCTGGTTCATCATACAGAATTAATTCCACTTGGATATAGGAAAGGTAGTTTATGTGAGAAATCATGAGTTTATTTCATGGCTTTATAGCATGAGCACTGCAGTCCCAGCAGGAAGCTTTGATAGTGTAGCTTAAAACTACATCAGCCAAATCCTAGCCCTTGATGGTTTTCTGATTTGAAAGTTGTCAGAGATCCAAGGAAAGTTGTTGAATCCAAATATGATGGACATCTCCAGATACGAAGCTGACGCTATTCAGTGTATTTTGATAACTACAGCAGAGATGTGCTAATCTCTACAGTCAGTTTCTAAAGCCAGTCTCTTCATCTGTCTCTCTCCTCTGTCAGGGCATGGGAGAGGCTGGATTCTTCCTGGGCAGCTCAGTGTTCTTTGCAATACGAGATGCAGTGGCTGCTGCACGGAAGGAAAGAGGACTGCCCCTGGACTTCACACTGAGCAGCCCCTTGACTGCTGAGCAAATTCGCATGGCCTGTGCTGATGTCTTCACTGAGATGGTAAGGTTATTTTAATTCCTTTCATGAGCTAGCTCCTCCATTCTCTTTAATCTGAATGAGCTGTGCACATAGACTGATCAGTGAGCAAAATCTCTTTTCTTCAACATACCACAGTTAGCAGAGCTTTGTACTTTAACCAGTGGCACTTTGCTCAGCTATGTTGACAGAGTAACATGAACTGACAATCTAGAACTAAGGAACCTATGCTATTTCCTCAATGGTAATATCTCCAATTTATGTATCTCCTTTAGTCTAAAAGCCCTTGAAAAGACTTTTCAGATTATAGTCTTCATATTTAGTGTCACTTTATTTGCATCTGTTAGAAATTACGATGATGTCTAGACACAGAGTAGGTGTGCTCCATCGTTTGTCCTATGCCTGTGGTCTAGACTGATTCCACTTTGAAGAATGTACCCCAGTTTCCTTCTTTTCTTCCTTTAAAACCAGGGAGATGGAAATACAGGCTGATATGCATCCACATCTTCTCACAACATGGGATTAGAATACAGGCTGGGTGCACAAGAGCACTCCCAAATAAAACATTTTAGATTTACATTTCTATGCAAGAACCACCACTGACAGTGGCATAAACAGAATCTAGGGGTGCAAATTTAAGATATTCACTGTAAAGACCTAAAATGTTTAGGTGCCAGTTACTTTGTATAAGCTCATTTTCTGTGTCATGTTCTGAATATTCCTAGAGCTGCTTGAGCGAACACATCCTTGATTTTATAAAAAAGCAGAGGCTAGCAATGATTCTTCCCATTGTACAATTCAGTTCCAGCTGGATTTCTGAGAGCCCTCCAGCCTTCAGGCCATGCTCTCTCTTCTTTGTTTTGTGGAATTAATTGACGTTCAGGAGATACTGAAATAATGGGGTCTAAGGAGGAGAATAGATTTTAGATATCCTGGCCTTTTTCCTTTGGGAGCCTGGAAAACAGGAAACACCAGACCAAACTGACAGGGTCCATTAATTAAAGCTTTCAACTTAAAGAGCCCCCCAGACCTGAGCCTGAGCAACTGCATTGTAGCCTCAGCTGAAAATTTCTCTATGAAAAGAAATATAAGCTGGGTCAGGCAAGCCTGCAGGCTCCTATGTCTCCCAGTGGCAGCCAGCTAGAGACCCCCAGATCTCAACCTACCTGGAGGCTGGGATTGTGAATTCCACATCCATCCAATTCTGCTTCCTTCTGTGCAGGATATCCAGTGATGAGTCTTTAACAGTGAAAGAACTCCTATTAATAGAAGTCATAACTGAGATCAAGATTTTGTGGGCTAGGTGTTGTGCAAACACTTGGTAACAACGTAGAGTTTAAATAAAGGTGAAGTTGTTGCCCAGTCATTAGGAGTTGATGTTCTGTCTCCAGGAATGCCCTCAGAAATGTAGGATCTCCTTGCAAACATCATTGGTTCCATGATTTAATGTGGTGTCATTAAACCATGTTGCATAATGGAACCTCATGTCAGTTTCTCTAATCTCAGCCTTTCAGGCTGTGAGCTCACTTGTGCTATGGACGTATGCACTTAATTACCTGTTCAATTACAAGAATGCCACTGTCGACTAGAGGCAAGTTGATTGATTTCACAACCTTTTATAACATGATAAAGTGGGCATGTGTGTGCAGTGACATTTAAATGGCTAACAAAGACCATGCATTTGTAAATTACAGTAAGTTTTCTTTCCTCTTAGCAAAATGATGTTGTTTTCCTTAAATTTTCTTTCAGATTCCAAAAGATAAACCTGGAACCTATAAGCCGTGGGCCATCAATGTATCTTAATATTGCTTTCCTAAGTACCAAGCAACTAGGTGACTCCTTCAGCCACTTATTGACTGAAAGCTTTCCTGCAAGAAAGAACTGTAATACACACACCGATACATATGTACCTGTCTTTGTAGAATGAGAACAAGCACCAGTTCTCTTGTCATGCCATGTAAGAGACCTCTCATTTTCAAACATACATTTCTTTCTAAATCAAATTTTGTTCCATACTACACTGGAATAATTCTGGAGTTACCCCACGAACTTGCAAGAATTCACATGCAATGTTGAAAATACCTGCAATGAAGAGCAGGTCACAGATAGCACCATTTTGCCACTTCTGCATCTAGCTTGAGATTCATAACTGTTGTTACCCACTCTTTCTGTTCTTCTGGTACTTGAAAATCCTGAAGATCAGAATTAGACACTGTACAAACTAGTGATGGGAAATATATCAATGTTAAATAGAGCAGAAATGCCAAATGTTTTCTAGACACTGCTGTATTAACATTACCACAGTGACCACAGAATACTGCAGCATAGCTCTTTGCTTCCTGGCAGCCCATCTCAGACCTGCTCCATACCACTAGTTCTCTCTGAACCACTATTGATTTTGACCTCTCTCAGGGCTGGAATAGAATCATTGCTATTCACTGCATTGTCAGCATTCACTCCTCTCCTTTGCTTTATCCACAATTTTGCTGCTTCTTTCCAGTAAAAGAGTGAAGAAGGACATAGCTGATGGCATCTGTAGGTAAGGAGAGGGTACAAGTGAGGGAGGTGTACTGGAGGTAGGAAGGGTTAAATAGCAGGACAGGTTCCAAATACCACCTTTGAGTGAAGAAGTGAGGATTTCTGGGATAGCATAAATTAGTAAGCAAAGAGATAGAGGGACAGACCACCATATCTGCAAAACCTCACAGTCTTCTCATCTAAAACGTTCATTTTGAAATGGAGTTGCCCATTGCAACCATCAGTGGCTATACATAACAAATATGCAGCAGGTGTCTTAGACAAAAAGGTGGAGGGGAGAAGGGCTAAGAGGAAACAACAACAACAACAGAAGTTCATCATTAAAAATAGGTGTGTCAGCTCCCAGTTTAACTGTGCCAAACAACATTACTGGCACTCTGGCAGACATTGCTTTAGAAGTTTAAAGTGATGCTGTAGCAGCTGTATGAATCTTGATGGACCTTTTACCTGTGAGGAGAGGAGACTGAAAAGAAAGTGCAAAGGTGTTTGAGAGGGAGAAAAGGAAATGACTGAGCTGATCCAACCTACGTTTACATGCAAATTTTTTCCACTTCAACATTTGATAGGTCAAAGCAATAAAATTATCAGTAAGAACACATTTAACGTCTTTGTGTATCCAAAACATTAGCATAAGAAATAACTGCAGATACTCAACAGGTATTGCATTAGTTCAGATCCTAGACTCATTTACATAAACATAAATCTAGACTATTTTAATTTATTTTAAGGATGAGATTTCAGGCTTAAATTAGCATGCTATAGAAGAAGTATGACCCTCAAGTAAATCGTATTTAACCTAAATCTGTAGAGGTGCAACAAGATTTTCTTTCTTTACAAATAAATTAATATTACAAATAATGAAGAAATTGACAGGCTATGTTGGCAGAGGTTTTCTGTTCATTTCTCTCGGTAAATTGTGAGACTATAGCCAATGCGAAAAGCTCAGCTGGCAATATGCTTTTGCAATTTTAGAATATCAAACACTTCAAGGAGCTGGTAGCAGGAACTATCATATCTTTGTGCTCTTTACCTTAAAATGCAATTTTCCTAACATGTGATTTATCTTCTTGTCTTCTTATTTAACTGTAATCTAGAAAAATCCTCTCAATTTAGAATGAGTACCAAAGAAATCAGTGCCTTGGATTTAGAATGAATGAACAAATACTAAAGTGAATATCCTCTCTCTGAATGTGATCTCCTTTTGAGTATTTTTGAATGTGCTATTTTGGGGATTTCATTGAGCTGTTAAACAGGATTTGCTTAAGTATGTCTTCAATAAAAGCAAACTTCTAAGACACTGTCCTACTATTTTGTGGCACTGTGATCTATAAACAGTATTGTTTCAAGGAGAAAAAAATAGTAACAAAAATGGTGTGAGATGAAATCTGGTTCCTACTGACAATAAGAATGGCTATTGTTTGAGCTTAAAGTTCAAAACATGTGACTTGGCAAGCCTGATGCTTTCCCATTAACCTGGTGCAGTAATGAATTTCATAGCAACAGACACACAGAAGTGAGGCTGTGGGCCTTGGGGGTCTTATGGACCAGTGACAGTAGGGGGAGAACTGGGACTTCATAGGCTGAGTGTCTAAGGCCCGTCACCAGAGGGGTCCTTACTGTGTGTATGTGTCTCTTCATATATTTCCCAGTAATGGAGCTTCGTGCTAGTCAGTCAGAGAGGAAAGCAGGACAAGGGCATTGGTGCTCTCTGTGTCTGCATGAGTGCAGTGTTTCTGTGTTAACCTGTGTGGCCAGCTGTATTTTTATCTATGTATGTTTTACACGTGTTTGCATGTTTGCTTGTTGAGAATACACACCCTTGTTACTGGTTGGACTTGGGGAATAGAGCTGCATCAGCCTCACCTCTACTGTACTGATGCAGCTCCTAACATATTCATCTAAAGAAACTGTATTTACTGCAATTGAGGCTCTCAGAAGCATGGAAAAGTCATCTTGTATGACTGAGATAAATTGTATTGTATTTCCAGGTACAAGTACAATCACTCTAGCTCCAGAAAGTATGATGGTTTCATACATTCATGTGTCCCTACATAAAATCATAGAATAGTCAGGGTTGGAAAGGACCTTAAGATCATCCAGTTCCAACCCCCCTGCCATGGGCAGGGACACCTCATGCTAAACCAAGTCACCCAAGGCTCTGTCCAACCTGGCCTTGAACACTGCCAGGGATGGAGCATTCACAACCTCCCTGGGCAACATGGCAAGCATAGGCTTACTTTTCCCTTACTTTAAAGCGTTCAGGTTTTTATATACCCAGCATATATGTCTTGCAGAATGAACAAAATACTGATTTTACTACTTCCAGTTTTACTCTAGTTTTAACCTGTGAGGGTAGCATACCTAAGTGAATGCTGGGATGGGTGATTGTGCAATGCCTGTAGTCCAAGCAAGGACAGTGTAAGGTAAGCAGCCTCACTGGAGATTGAATTGAGTAGGACAGCAGATAATCGGCTGAGTAAGATGGCAGGACCAGTTCTGCTTGGATCAAAGAATTTTGCAGATAAAAACTAAGATTCTTCTTTTCCAAGTTTCAAGTGTAATCACTTCTACCTCTTGTAGGGATAGGGAATGCTTGTTTGCTTTCCTACATACAGATGTATTAGGGATAAGGTTTTCAAAGAATGTCTAACAAAAAAAAAAAACAACCAGAATTGGTTTGCAAGTGGCTGATGCAGATTACCTGGGGCACTGTGTAAGAACACAGGTAGTTAACACTTCTCCTTGCTTTCTTCTGAAAACTACAGTTTAGCTGAGAAGTGCAATGACCTCCCTGCTAGGCTACACAAGCCAAAAGATTCACAGCTGAGGAAGCAGGTTGTTGGGATAAAACAGAAATAGAGCTGGGGATGACCTCAATTAAAAGGTCATGGTCACACAACCCCACCCGAGCACACTGTCTTGCTCTGTTTATATACCTGGGAAGTGGATGTTTCAAGAGCTTTAGTTAAAGGAACATTACACTTTACCCCTGGTGGAAATTTGGCACCTGTGTAAGCGCTAGAGGGAAGCTTCTGACTTCTCGGTTAGTTTAGTGGTTTGCCTTTTGGGGGAGCAAAGAACAGAGTTGCACTGTATCAGTGTGGAGAGGATGCTGCACGTTGCTGTATTCTGGATACATCTGGAGAAGTCTACCTGGTAGACATGTCCAGTTATGTGCTGCACTGTCAGTTTGGCAATGAAAGGGTGGTCAGCTGAAAATTGGCACAGCCTGTCCAGTGAAGGGTTGAATCATGGTCCCTAGAAGTGTTCACAAACAGTGAGAAGGCCCTCAGTGATATGATTTAGTGGTGGTATTGGCAGTCCTGGGGTAATGGTGGGACTTGAGGATCTGAAAGGTCTTTTCCAACCTAGAGATGATTATACAAAAGGCTGAACGTGGGCCCCAAGGAGGCAACTGGGTGGGAACGGGGCTGAGCACAGCAACCAGTTATGTTCAGGGTCCCATGACGTCTTCCCTAGGGGCACGGGCCCTGCTCACCGCAGCCCCTGCACGCACACAGCGGGATGTCCAATCCCCATCCAGCGCAGGACTCGAACCTGCCCTACACCTCTTCCTGGACAGAGCAGAAGCCAGAAGGCAGCCGGCCCGCACCGTCCGGCGCTGGGACAGGCAGTGGGATCATCCCCTCGGGACACCGCCTCCTGCCGCCAGGGGTCCCTCGCCTCCCACTTGGATTGGTCCACGCTCAGCGCCGGGACGCACCAGGCGGCTACTGGCGTGTGACGGTAAATCACGAGGGCGTGGGGGACGTCGGACGCGCTCATTCCTGGAAAGGGGGGGTTGAACGGAGCCCTCCACGCATGGAGGTTGGGGAGCGCCCCGGGGAGATGAGCGTTGGGTGCGGGCAGGTCCGCAGCGCCAGCCGCGGGGAGCAGGCGGCGCTGGAGAAGCCCAGCCTGACCCTGGCCCTTTTCCCGGCAACCTCTCTGATGGAGCGGGTTGGTCCGTCCCGGGCGGGGCGGAGTGCGGCCCTCCCCTCTTCCTCTCGCGTTGGTTCCGCTTAGAGAGCTCTTGTCCCTGCTGCCTCCTCTCTTGGCCGCTGCTCGCGCCCGTCTCCGCTCCGGGCCGCTTGGGCGTTTTCTCTCTGCCTTAAAGTCGGTGAGGAGCCGGGCGGGCCGGGGTAGCCGCGGCTGCAGCGGGGGGAGGAGCGGCCGGATGGGGCCGGCTGCCGCCACACGAGGCCAGGCCGGGCTGTAGCTGCCTCGCCGCACCCGGGCGGAGGCGGAGAGGGGGGACTCGGTCTCCATCTTCCGCCGCACGGGCACCGGAACGCGGCGGCAGCAAAGCCTCGGCGCGGTGCGGCGGGGATGAGGGAGCAGCGCCGCCGCGGAGGGCTCCGCGCAGGGCCCGCCAATGCCCTGCCGCCGCCTCCGCCTTGGGAGGCCCGGGCCGGGGGCCGGCGCCTGCCCGCCAGCGGCGTGTGCTGCGGGGAAAATGGAGGTCGGGCACTGCCAGGGAAGGGGAGGAAGGAAGGGAGGGAGGAAGGGAGGAGGGGCGGCGCGGGGGGCAGGGCCGCGTCCACGCTCCCGGGCGGGCGGGCCCCGCGGTGCGCGCCCTGAGCGGAGTTGTGCTTCCTTGCAGGGTGTCTTTTATGAATAATCAAAAGCCGCAGAAGCCGACGCTACCAGGGCAGCGTTTTAAAACTAGAAAGAGAGGTAAGCGACCGGTGCGTGCTGCTGTCGGCGCTCGCGGTGCGTGGTCCGCCATGAAAAGCCCTTCTCTGCCCACAAACCAGTGCTTTTACAAAGCTCCTCTCATAAGTGTTTTAAATGAGCCCACACTAAATACCCGGTGTTGGTGCTAACGCTGGGTGCTGGAATGTTCTCTGCACTCGTAAAAAATACTAGGCAGTAAGAGTCGTAGCTGAATTTGTGGTGATAGCCTTGGCTTAAGGAACAGTGAGTGTAGAACTGCACTGAGTGTGTTTAGCTTGAAAGCAGAAGTGTCCAGTACCCCTGAGCTACAGGGCAACTCCAGCACAGGCTTGTTGCAGGTTAATGTGCAAGTCTAAGAAGCATCTAACGTGGTAAGAATTTCAGTGTTAGCCACTGGATAGAAGTTACATTGTCCCCTGAATGCTATAAAAATACCTAGTTTGAATTAAAAAAAACAAATCCACAACCTCCAAATTCAAGCCCCAAAACCACCCTCAAAACACAACAACTCAAACCCCCACAAACACTCCCCCCACCACCAGCAAACACAAACCCTCAGAGTGTGGGATGTGCAAGTGTCTATATCTGTATGTGCAGTTATTCCCATGAGAAGCATCGACTGAAGAGGTGTGATGAGAAATTTAGGATTTGGTGGTAGGTTTCTTAAGCCTAAAGAGGAAGCGGGGCAGCTCTTAGAGTTTGTTTAACGCTGTTTTACTAATATACTAGCAGTGTTCCAGCTCAAACTGACACCATTAAGTATATGGTGTACTAATACAGCTGTATTACTGAGTCAGTAATTAAGTTGTCAGACAGAAGCCCAGAGAACCTATTCTCATGGTGAAGTAAAAGCTCCTCAAGAAGGTGTTGCAGTGTGTCAAGCAGATGAAATGCTAGCATTCTGGGGTTCTGTCTCTCTTCAAGTGTTCAACCAAACCATAGTTTGGTTTCCAAGCAGCTCTGCAGTAACAGCCTCATGGATCTGCCCTGGAAAAATAACAGATCCACTATTTCCAGACTTCTACCCATCTGTTCCCAATGTGTTGATACTTGCATTGAGTGCAAGGACACTAGTCTGCCCCTGACAGGAAGGCTGCTAACAGATGCTAACAAAACTGGTTGAGCTGTTACAGACATCACTCAAAGTAAGATGTGCAACTGAGTTCTCTTTCTTTGGAAGCATATGGTTTGCAGAGTCTAATGACAGATAGGTGAGTAGAGTTAAAGACCTCTTCCATTTAAGGCAAACTAATGATTATTACGAACAACTGTTGTTCATAGTGAAAGTACAGTAAGAATTCAATTAGAGGTAACTAATTTAGGTTTAGGCTTTTAGTCAAGCTTGACTGAATAGCGGGCTAAAAGCAGTAAAACTTCTTACTGCTATACTGGCCTTTCAAATTCACTTTAGGCTACACTGTTAAGTCACTATTTGTGCCAGTTAATACCAGTTGTCAGGCTTGTCAGGTTTTGTTTGGGTTTTTTGGGGTGGTGTGGGTTTTTTGTGTTTTGGTATGGTTTTTTTTTTTAATAAGGTAGAAATGACAAACATAACAAACCCCAAGCAGCGGTGTGTGTGGCAACTTCGTTTCAATGCTTTGTTCTTACAGATGAAAAAGAGAGGTTTGACCCTACTCAGTTCCAAGACTGTATTATTCAAGGTTTAACTGAAACTGGCACTGACTTGGAGGCAGTAGCAAAGTTTCTTGATGCTTCTGGTGCAAAACTTGACTATCGCCGCTATGCAGAAACGCTTTTTGACATCCTGGTGGCTGGTGGAATGCTGGGTAAGTTCCTTTGATGGGGCTGCTCTCAGCCTTTGTTCTCTTGACTCCACAAAAGCTCACTTTTTCTTTCAGTGTAAAAACTCTGTTAGAGCCCATTGAGCGTGTGGGGCAGGGTTTAAGCTATCTGCAGTAACTATGTGACCATGTTAGTGACTGGCTAAGCAATCGGATTACTGTAAAAATACTCTGTATACCCTACTTGCCACAGTTTGGCTTTCTTCTAAGTGCAGACCGTAAAAATTTGGTCTAAAGGAAAATATATCAGAATTTTCCTACCAGAATTGGATCTTGATTCTCTGGTCAGATTCATTTTTGATTTGAGATGGATGAATGCAGGTGTCAGTTGTGTGGTCTGTGATCGCAAGGTGAAAGGAGGTGCCCTGAAAGATTCCGATGTGATCCCTGTGCTTTGTGCCCTGTGATTTTGGAAAGCAGTTTTGTTTGCAGAAGAATCCAGTGTGTGTAGTCTTGGAAATGCTATTACAAATTGTTTGATGTTGACAGCAGTGAGGCCATGGGCTCTAGCGGATGTCAGGGAGTGGGAAATGAGGGGATGGTCAAGTCAGTAGAAAACAGGGAACCAAGGAAGTGAAACGTGATGGCAGAAAGTCTTGTAAACTCTTGTGCACAATGCATGTAAAGAGCAAAGAGCAGGGCAGATGCTCACCAAACAGGTAAGAAGCAGGTGAAGCTAAATGAGGTTTCAAAGTAGTTTAAAAAAAAAGGGGTCCTTTAGATTTAGACTCTACGTTTCCTACCTGGTTAATACTGTTCAGTGAGAAGGGGCAGGGACCCATTTAAAATACCAACTGTGAAGAGGACCCCTTATGCTGTCTGCCAAGACTAGAAAAGGTCTGTCCCTGGTTTAAGCATTTGTTATGCAACAGTGGGGAGGACTTACCTGGGAATTTCAGCAGTTACAGATTTTCAATAATGTAACAGAAATGGCTCAAATTACCTAAATGCATAGGGGAGGATAGGAAATACCTGATTCTGAGCCACAGATAGACAGTGGATGGCAGTTCTGCAATGGGGGTGGCTGGTTTGGGAGGATGCATCTGTTGTGTGCTGGGGACAACTTCACACTGATACTTGCAGAAATGTCAGGAGAGTTGCTCAAATGCTGAAAAGCAAGGCTTTGGAAGTGGCTTAACTTCATGTGCCTGCTTATCCCAAACAGTGTAACACAGACTGAAGTTACTGTGACATTCTTGTTAGCAAGAGGCTCTTTTGCTGATGTTACAGGAGGTGGTAGCATGAGTAGGTAAACTTGTCTGCCACGTGGAGCATCAGGGCTTGAAATCATTAATGTACAGATTGATACAGTTTGTGGGTTCACATTCAAGAGTTGACCAGTGCATGCTGTGTTAGAAAGTGTTCCTCAGAGGAATGAAGCTGGGGCGGGGGGGGGGGGAAATGCATTGCTGGTATTGCAATGGTGGTATTAGGGGTCCTTAACTCTTCTGTAACAGGTAGCTAAATAGACTAGGTTTAATCTTTAGTCATACAAGGCTGAAATGAAAACTGGCATCCTGTTGCCTCACCACCTTTTAATATTATTACTGTTAATGCTCCATGTTTAAGTTATGTGTCTGACTAAAACATAACTAAAGGATCTCCCTTATATGTAGGATGGCATAGAAATTGGTAATAAGGTATTCTGGCACTGGAGTTGGTGGCTTGAATTAACCCTGGTTACTGAGGCAGCCTGGCTACCAATCAAGTGCCTGTATTAAACTGAAGAGGAATGGTGAAGAAGCATCTTCTGATTAGGAGCTGTAAAGTTGAAGTGCCTTGCAAGACTAAAGAGGGGTGCAGAATTTTGAACATCTGTGTTTGCTCTCCTGTTGTGACTTAGTCTTGTTATTTAAAAGACAGGTACAAAGCAGCACTACTGTAGCAGACACTAAAAAGGTACTTGCCAGGATTAAGCGGTCTTAGTGGTTTCATTTAAGGGAAGAGGAGCTCATGTGGTCATGTTAACTTACCCATATGAAAAACAAGATGTGTTGCCAATCCATTTAGCAGTAGGGGGTCAGAATATTTAAATGGACATCCATAAGCTTCTGATTTTAAAGTTGCACTACAGCAGTGGAGCACATGGAAGTCTGCAATGATCCAGTCATTCAGTTCATGAAAGGACAGCACGTTGCATGTTAAGGGTATTGAAACTCTTACTGTGGGGAACTGCTGGGTACTCTTCACTGGGGAGTAATACCACTAACAGAGAAAATCTTCTTTAGCCCCAGGTGGTACCCTGGCAGATGACATGACACGCACAAATGTCTGTGTATTTGCTGCACAGGAAGACCTAGAAACCATGCAAGCATTTGCTCAGGTGAGTTCTGTAATAAGCACAATTTAACTTGCGCTGTTCAGTGGTCAAAAAGGAAATGTTTGTGTAGTTGAAAGTTTAGATAAAAATAATGCATGGCTTTAAGAAGCTTGCTGGAAGAGGTAGAGTAGCACTGTTCTATGCTAAAAGTGCTCTAAAGAATTCAGACCAACTTTACGCAGCTTGGTTTTTCCTTTTCCTTTTTTTTTAATTAATTTCAATTAAATCATAGTCCAGAGCAAAAAGTAATACTTGCTGTATCTTCTAGGTTTTTAACAAGCTAATCAGGCGTTACAAGTACCTGGAGAAAGGCTTTGAAGATGAAGTCAAAAAGGTATGGAGTAGGTCCTTAGCAGCAAACAGATAAACCTTCAGATTCTGGTAGTTAATCACTCTACAGAAGAGTTATATCATACAATGGATTATTAAAATAGAATACTTTTAAGTTGTGAGTAGAACAGCTAGCTTGTGTGACTAGTGGAGAGGACTGACAGTGAAGTAGTGCTTCTGCTAGTTCAATATCTTGGTTGAAACAAAAGCGTCTAACATGGAGGCAGTAGTGGAGCTTTAGTAAGAGATGGTAGTTTTATGGCAACTCTTCTTATTTCCTCTTGCAGTTGCTGCTGTTCCTGAAAGGGTTCTCAGAGTCTGAGCGGAACAAACTGGCCATGCTGACAGGTATTCTGCTTGCCAACGGGACACTTAATGCATCAATTCTCAACAGTCTCTACAATGAGAACTTGGTTAAAGAAGGTAAATGTTGCCCAACTCTTACTTCAGGGAAGGATGGTGGGAGACAGAACCATGATAAGTTAAGCAGAAATGGCAGTGACAGTACACCCTTGCAGCTCACTAGCTTCATCTGATGATAGATTTACTAAAGGATTAGCAAAAGTAAATATGCTGCCTCACAGCGTGGAAGGTCTTGCTAAAGTCTGTTCAGAAAGCTTGTGTGTAGGATTTCCCTGTGTGACACTGGGGTTGCCGTCACTGCTGTTGCCCAGCAAGGTAGTCCTGTATTTTGGAGGGGGACCTTTCAGGATGCAGAAGGTGTGTTGTTTCTTTAGGCTCCTTCATAAATTAAAACAAGGAGAGTTAAGTTTAGTATAGGGAAGTCTTTGTGATGCTGACTGGTAAGAGAAGTCCAGTGTGCCAGAGACTGCAGTATCCTTGGGCAGAGGTGCTGTAGACTGTGCTGGGTCTGCCCCTGAGTACAGAGGCTACTGCTTCGAGCAGGGCTCTGACAAACCAGGTGCCCTGTACTCTCAGACCTTCTGATTCCCTTTGTTTCTAATGTCAACAGTAACAGTACTACTCCTGTTGCACAGGTGTTTCTGCAGCTTTTGCAGTCAAGCTGTTCAAATCATGGATAAATGAGAAAGATATTAATGCAGTGGCTGTCAGTCTTCGTAAAGTCAACATGGATAACAGGCTGATGGTGAGTACCACTGAAATTATTGAGTTACTACTTAAGCCAGTTTAGTGACTAGCATTTACCAGCAAAGCACCCAATGTGCACTTAACTTTGTGAAAGAGTTGCTGTAAACTTTGTTTTCAGGAACTCTTCCCAGCCAACAAACAAAGTGTTGAACACTTTTCCAAGTACTTCACTGAAGCAGGACTGAAGGAACTTTCTGAGTATGTTCGGAACCAGCAGAGCATAGGAGCTCGGAAGGAGCTGCAGAAAGAACTTCAGGAGCAAATGTCTCGGGGAGATCCGTTCAAGGATGTAAGTGTTTGGCTGTAGTCAAGGTGGGATGCTTTCTTTTTTTCCTGTAGGAACTTAGCTCAGTGTTTCTGAAACACAGCAGCATTTAGCACTAATCTGAAGGTACATACCTAATTATATATTGAACTTGGCTTTTGCTAAGAATGAAAATCTGGACCAGGGTGCTTTGTGGTCTTTCCTTAATGTCCTGAATTCTGCTGTGTGACCAGAGGGCTGTGTTTGGTTCTGAAGGCTTCCATGTGATGTTTAGAACAAAAGTTTTAATTTAGCTTAGTGTCATATATGGTCTGTGTGCTGACTCTTTCATTCTGACAGATAATCTTGTACGTGAAGGAGGAGATGAAGAAAAACAACATCTCGGAACAGACTGTGGTAGCCATAATCTGGTCAAGTGTAATGAGCACAGTGGAATGGAACAAAAAGGAGGAGCTGGTAGCAGAGCAAGCCATTAAGCACTTGAAGGTATTGCAGCTGAAGTATGGACTCTAGCACCTGTTGGGTAGGGCTGTATGAAATCAGTCTAGTTTGGCAATAAATATGAAGTGTTCCATGTGTGCTAATCTGTCATTCCTCTTGCAGCAATACAGCCCTCTACTTGCTGCCTTTACTACCCAAGGTCAGTCCGAGCTGACTCTTCTGTTGAAGATTCAGGAGTATTGTTATGACAATATTCATTTCATGAAGGCCTTCCAGAAAATAGTGGTGCTGTTTTATAAAGGTAAATTCTGTCGGGTTTGGGGGGGAGGGTGGTTTTGTTTTATTGAAGCCTGTATTTGCAGAATGTTTCAGTCCTGATAAGATGCTTAGGGAAGATCAGTGCCACAGCATTGCACTGCATGCACTGAAGAATTTTCTATCTACTTTTCCAAAGATGGAACAGTAAAATGTGAAGGTGGATGTGGCTGTCCTTGTCTATAGAGGAGTACTTCCCCACCTGCCAGATGCTGCCTGTCTACTAGATGTTAAGAGTTGATTTTTAAGGCTCTTTGTCACCTTTCAGTTAGGGAAGGATACATGATAAGTGTGTTCTTAGCTTTTTGTCTGAACACTGACTGTGAACAGCCAGAGATTAAGACCACGGAGGTGTTACTGAGAACCATGCTGTGCACATGTGGAAACACCACAGGAATATAAAGAAATTTGTTGTTAAACTGAAAATTGCATTTGTAAAATTTAAGAATTTGCATCTGTTCTTAGCTGTTGACTGAAGTTTTTCTTAGAGCGTTATCCCAAATAGCTATGAAATCCTCCAGACTTGCAGTGATAGTGCACTCTTCAGTGCAGTGCTTGGGAAACCCCCAGTGCAGCCAGTGTGAAACATAAGGTTCTCAGAATTTAAATGAGGAGCCACTCATGGCACAAGTGTATCCAGGCATAGTCCTTCCCTGGGTATGTATTGTGATGCTTCTAGGGGAGGAAGCAAAGGCTGCCAACTGGGGCTTCTCAGCAGCTGCTGTTGAGTGGGTTGTTGTATTAATATTGCTCTTGCACGTCTTACAGCTGAAGTTCTGAGTGAAGAACCCATCCTCAAGTGGTATAAAGATGCACATCTTGCAAAAGGAAAGAGCGTTTTTCTGGAGCAAATGAAAAAGTTTGTCGAATGGCTCAAGAATGCTGAAGAAGGTAACCAGCAGCTTAGCTCAGAAGTAAAGCTTGTTCGTGTTGGGAACGTTAGTGCACTAATGCTTGTTTCGGAGGTGGGGTGGTTAATTGTCCCTCAGAGATGAGGTGTGTCCCTTGGTCCTGGCTGAGAAAGCTTGGCAGCGCAATCCACGTGGATCCAATAGAAGCTGTTACGCAGGCCAGCAGCTGGATGCAGTGGCTGACCTGTGGGTAGCCTGTTGACAAGATCTCTCTGTTCCAGAGTCGGAGTCTGAAGCTGAAGAGGGTGACTGACCTGTGAAACTGTCCTTGGCAAAGCAAACGGGAGCTGTAGATAAGTGTCATGTCTCATGCGTCCTTCCGATTCCTACATTCTACCTCCCTGTATCAAGCATGATATAAGGGCTCTCATGGCAATTTCTTTTAACTGTTTTCTATAGTCATTGAGATACTGGATTTAGTTTTTAAAACCATGTTCTAAGTAGCTTACAGGAGCTGTTACAGGTTTGACTCTAACCTGCATTTGTCCTTTCAGTTCTATTCTACCTCCTGTATTTTCTACTGTAATAATGTAATTTAAGGCCTTCCACAATGAAATCCATTTTACTTTTTGGGTTTTCTGTCTATATTTGTGTACACATGATTATGGTGATGAACCTGAAAGAAGCCTCTGAAGCCAGGGCTTGTGTGGTAACTCAGTGTGATATGTCAGCCTGCACCGTGTGAGCCAGATACCCCGTTCATTGGTGGTTGTCCAATTCCCCAAGGACTTTGTCACCTCTTCCCTATGCTTCCAGCATAAAGCATTCCAGCTGTGGGGTGAGGCAGCTGTCCCACTCCTGGGAAGGGAGCTCTGTCCTCCTGGAGAGAAGCTGTTATGGTGGCAGTGAAGGGTAGTGCTGGAGGGGTACCATGAGTGGCATCTCTGAACCTGCTGCCTCTCACAGCTGGTGTCCTGCACACCTGATGGGTAGCACAGCCCGAGAGGGGTCTGGCTACCTTACAGCTGGGCAGCGGCTCCTGGGGAAGCCTTGCTGAGGCTCCCATGGCAGTCCAAGCACTACTGTTCCCCACACAGCCACCCAACAGCCTTCTTGAGCCAGCAAGGGAGCAGCTCCCTTGCGCTGCTGTGTAAATGCACAAGTGCTGGAAGGTAAGGCAGAGAAAACTGT